>NC_138754.1:23088194-23704912 GCF_965113315.1 Podarcis vaucheri | reverse complement strand
GCAGTGCTGTAAATAACCACTTACCAGGTTACCTGTGGCAAGTGTAAATTGCCTCTGGAGACTAGCAAAGGAGCATGACAAAACTTGGCTTTTAATATTGTGAAGACCACAAATGACTAGACACAAAGATGTGTGCCCTTACTGGGTTTGGGTTAACTTTTGTAGATTTTGATATGCAAGCTAAAGGGATATTGGGGGAGCATTTAATCTCTTTTAAGTGATCTTGGGAATGTCCTCAGGTGAGACCTTTTAACAGAGTCATGGGACTCTGTTTTTACCTTTTCTGATGCAAGTTGTGTTGGAGTCTATGTTCCATTTGTGGTGTTCTAGATATGGGGTGTGGTGTGCCATGCTGAGTTGGGTAGACACTGTTATGTGATTGCTTGCAGGTTTACAGGAGCTCGACTTGAGTTTGGTTCTGGACTTGAAGCAGTTCTTTCATCTTGAAAGTTGGCAGTGGTTGCTAATTTCAGGTTTTCTTGCATATAATATAATGTTGCTGGACTTTGTTGTTTTTGAAGGCCATTTCATTCTATACTTGTTACTATAAGCTTCACAATCTCTTCCAGATCTGTCTGTCTAGCTGTAAAGGAGGATTTTTTCCAAAATCATTCACCACCAGCACAATCCTAACCATGTCTACTCAGAAGGAAGTTCTATTGCATTCAGTGGGGCTTACTTCCAAGTAAGTGCAGCTAGGATTGCAGCCACAGATGTTTCTATATCTTCGCTTGGGAGCTGAAGGGATGGTGCTGGTGTTACCACAATGGTCTTGAGTGATTCAATTGTACAGTATTTCTAAGGCTGCAGTCTTATGCACACTGACCAGAGTGTTAGCCTAATTCAACAAAGTGACACTTCCAACTAAACAAGCATAGGATTGAGCGGCAGGCTTCAAGTTCAATGGAAATCTGTCAATTAACTAATGGACATCCCTTGGAAATTCAACTTCAGATCTAAGTGACCAGTGCCCTTTAAAAGCTGTATTGTGCTGAGAAAACATGTGGGATAGAGAAGGCCCGGCTTTCCCTCCCTTGTCCAGTGTCCACCATGAGTGGAATGTGTATGTGAAGATGGGGGTTGCTTGCCCTGGGCTGCCAGGAAGGTATTGGCTATATCCACTGTGTAGGTGCATACTATTTAAATGTCCAACATTACTTCTACATTATCTTATCTCTACTACCTATTGTGACATGATGAATGGTCACTGCTGCTTCACTCCTCCTCCATCTGCTTCGTCATTAATCCAGAACTGGAATGTGCTCTATCAGTACTTTACATATGGATACATGGAGGGGTTTGAATATTTCAGAAGTGTAGGTGAAGTGGAACATCAGAGTGATGAAAAGTACTGAGTGTTGTATGGAAAGATTTCTCAAAGTTTCATGTGACAGAGGGCAGGTAGATATAGGAACATTGCCAGGTTTTGAAGGAGTAATGATATATGGCAACTCCCCTCCGTGTGCCTAATGCCCTCCACTTGTTGTGGACTACAACTCTCATCATTCCCAGTCATTGACCATGCAGGTTGGGACTGATGGGAGTTAGGCTCCAAAAAAACTATCTGGAGGGAACAGTTGGGGAATGTTAATACAGTATGTGGAATTTGAGAACTGCCTGGTGTGGAGTAGGCACATAGCTTCAGGTGGTTGGGTATTTCTTGGTTAGTAGAAGACTGAAGAATGGAACTGCAGTCTGCTGTGTCATTTTGTGTGGCAGCAAGCAAAGCATCTCCTAATGCATACAGTGGTGCCTCGCAAGACGAAATTAATTCGTTCTGTGAGTTTTTTCGTCTTGCGATTTTTTCGTCTTGCGAAGCACGGTTTCCCAAAGTCTTCAAAAACCTCAAAAAAGGCTACCATACCGCGTGCTATGAGTTGCTCCTCGAAGTCACCCTGGGTATTAACGTTTTTAAGAAAAAGGAAACGAACTTGCAAGACTTTTTCGTTTTTTTCGTTTTTCGTCTTGCGAAGCAAGCCCATAGGGAAATCCGTCTTGCGAAGCAACTCAAAAAACGAAAAACTCTTTCGTCTTGCGAGTTTTTCGTCTTCCGAGGCATTCGTCTTGTGAGGTACCACTGTATTGCCATGCTAAGCTGTGTATTGAGACTGTAAACTGCAGAGGTGTTAAGGCAAGGGGGGAAGCCAAGATTAATGCAAAAGAGATACTTAATGTTCAAGGACAACATTGCAGGTGGTTGTTATGCATATGAGAATAATCAAGTATGAGGAAAGAAGGCACTCCACCTTTGATACTTCAGGTAAATTTTGCAGCTTGTTAAAGAATGATTCCAGCTGCTTTTAAACTGCTTGCACTAGGTGTGCTTAATGGATTTGACTAAAGTTTTAAATCCTCAAAAATTATGTTACTAAGTTTTGGATTTTCCCAGAACATGGGAAGTTACATTATGCAGAGTCTATTTCAGATGGGTTTCAGGGAGGAGTCTTTATTGAGGATTGAACCTGGGATCTTTCACATCCAAAGCATGTGCACTACTACTGAGCTGTGGCCCTGAGTAAATCCCATGAAGATGCTTTGCAGCTCATTGGCTATAAAATAGCAAACACTGTTGTTACAGGGAAGATTTGCCACTTGGCTTTTTGTACCATGTTTAGGGCTTTAGGCAGGTTTTAGCAATATCTGTTGCTTGAGATGGCTAGTAGTAGTGGGTTTGTGCATACCTGAATCAGAACCTTGTTTATGGCACACAAAATTTATTTTCCAGAAAAATATCCTGTAGAAAACAAGAGTCATCTATTTTCACAAAAGTAAAACCAACCAGCCAACCAACCAACCAGCCTGTATGCATAACTTGTACAAGCTGGCATGCTGTATGCCATGGGTAGCCAAAGTGGTGCCCTGCAGATGTTTTGGACTACAACTCACATCCCTTATCATTGGATTTGCTGCTGGGAGCTGTAGTCCAAAACATTTGCAGGGTACCATGTTGGCTAGCTCTGTTGTATTTTTTAAAAAATATTTTTTATTAACAGGCCAATCAAATCACATTAATTCCAAATCACATTAGTTCCAAATTATACAGCCAATTTTTAAAAATTTTGTTGGGGGTACCCATACTTCGAGCTCCGAAAGGGATCCAAACATCACTCTTGCTGCTGCTTTAATGACCCAATTCTGTCCAGATAGTCTCTTTGTTATTTTCCTCATCTTCTTGTTGTTATCATATATTCCTTTCTTTGTGATCTCTGATAATATTCACAAGCGGGTGACTAGCTCTGTTGTAAGCCATACAGTGTAGCATATCACCTGGCACCAGAATTCCTCACTGAGGGAGAAGAGGACTGAAAGTGAATAAAAGAATCATGCCATACTTTCTTTTAGATCATACAGGACTTTCTTATGGTATCGGCGATGCAGACGTTTGTTTAGTTTGTTCCAGTTTACCAATCTTTCCTTCAGTTTATTTGCACAAACTTGAGGCTGTTAGCTTGGATGCCAGAATAACTTGGGGTTGCCAACACACAAGGGAGGGAAAGGGAGCCTTCTCTGCCCAGGCTCCAATGTGCACTTCTTATTTATTCATTTATTTATTTATTTCATTTATGACTCGCTTCCCAAGAAACATCCTAACATCAAAAACATAAACAATTTCAAATTTAATACAAATTGGGATAAAAATCCCCACTTAAAAGTCTTGTTGAAAAAGGAAGATCTGAAAAGACAGTAGTAGGACTGCTCCTTTCTGACATGTAACGGGAGGGAGCTCCAAAGGGTAGGTGCTGCCATAGAAAATTCCTGATTTCTAACTTGTATAGAACAGACCCTGTGATGAGATGATCATGGTTTGAGTCAACCAGTTTAGGACCCAGGGTGTGAGCTTTCAGGCAAACCATTGCTTGTAGCTGTGTTTCCTTTAATTTCCATTACACCAAGCACTTCACAAGTTGATTCCTGTCTCTGGAAGCAGTGGTGTGATTGTGTAACTATGGTTTGTCAGTTCAGATATCATGCCCATCATTCATTAATTATGTGTGATGCCAGAATTGAACCCTATGCTGAACTTTGAAAATAAGTTTCTCCTGCAAGAGAGAATTTTGCTTCTTGTATGGCTAATACAGTATACACATACTGACTAGAGAAGCCTTTCTCAAACTTGAGTCCCCAGATGTTCGACTACAACTCTCATCATTCCTAGCCAGCATGGCCAGTGGTCAGGGATGATGGGAGTTGTAGTTCAAGAACATCTGGGAACCCAAGGTTGAGAAAGGCTAGACTAGAGTGTTGTGTTTCAGGTTGGTTATCATAAGGGGAAAAGAAAGATGAGACTCATTGCTTCATTCTCTTTCCTAGGTGATTTTTGGCCCATAAGCAAATCACATCCTGGGTAGGATATTTTATTAGGGATGTGACGATGTAATCAGATCTCAAGAAGGTCTTTTAAGGAGTGCAGAATACTAGGCAAACATTATAGCTAAGGTGTTCCTCATAGAGGAGAACATGCTTCTAGCTGATTTGAACACTTTAAAGTATGCGGTTGTGACTTTACACCCAGGAGCACAGCATATAATTCTCACTGTTCTGTAAAGTGCTTGTCTGTGCATTGTGACATCATCTGATTTAAAATGGGGAGAGAGAAGCTGTTATTCCAAATTCCATTTTCAGAGTCTGGGAATAATAGCCTCAACTGGTATTTGCTTGTACAAGCCAGGCAAGTAGGCTTTGTTTGTCATATCATGTTTTTAAAGACTTGAGATCTCAGGAATCTCCAGTTAGAGTGGGAAACAATTCTGTGTGGAACCCTGGGGAGAGACTGTTACTCTGAGTAGACAGTATTGAATTTGGTGGACTAGTAGTCTGACTTGGTTTAAGGGAAGTGGTTCCTGCCTTCTGTTAACTGCCCTATGCATGGCAAGTGGAAGCTATAGTGTTGACCAGGAGATCATGTCTAATTACCTGGGAGCGGAATGAAAATGCTATAAAAATGTAATGGGGTAAAGTATATTTTCTTTAATCCCAATTCAGTCCTTCACTCTCATTTTTTTTTTGCATGGTTGTTTGTTTAAAATAAACAATCAAGCAAATTGGGAGGCATGCTAACAATTTAAACATTAGCCAAAACATTACATCCAGAAACAAACAAACAAAATAAAATAAAATAGTTATATCATAGTCCCATCTGAACTGGGAAGCATGAGCCCTGTCTGAAAAGGCCCTGTTGATTTACCTGCAGCCTAAGGCCTCTGCTGCTGCCAGCTGCCTGCATACCATTCCCTTTTCGCAAGCTTATTCTTGGGGGTAAGGATAGCAACAGAGAGGGCTTGTGGCTTTGAAGACCTCAGACGTGATGCTGAGGGAATGCCAGGAAGCATTGGAAATGCAGTTTCTATTATTTTGTAATGTAGTGAACGCTCTACATTTAACACTGGAAGCATCAGGAACTAAATTCCCCATGTTTCCTTGTGTCAGACTGGGAGGTGTCTCTGCTGTCAGCATCCCCTTCTCATCTCCATGCAAGAGTAAGTGTGAGGAAGGGGCTGGAGGGGCTGCTTTGATGGCACTGAATCTAAGCCCCTAGGTCTTTGGCAAGGACTTGGAGTGGGGGGAAATTCTTGCACTTTCCATTCCAAAGTTTCCCATTGCAACTGTGCAAGATCTCTAACTGGCTGAAGGCAAATGCCGTGGTTATCTTAAAAAAGGGAGGGTCCATGGAATTGTGTGCTTCCTAGAGATAATGAATAAGCTTGGCAAGTAGAACAAAAAAGCAGCTTAAGCTTATAAACAAGCTGAGCAGTTCCTAGCAGTCTACAGTTTTGAAGAGCATTTTTATAAAGAGCAAACGGTGTCACCTTAATTCAGCTTCCTCTGTTGGTATGGTAAATTGTTTGACTGAGGGTAATACACTAGATTGAAAGCATTCATACATCTATTTGATGACATTCATGAATTATAAATTGGAGAAATATATTTTAGAGCATTAGGTTGGGCTGTTGGAGAACTTCGCTAATAATTCATTGTTGGTGTACAACAAGATTTGGCTGGGATCTGCTTAGTCAATTCTAGTCACTTTTATTAGTCACCTAGATGAAGGGTGTGACATAGGCCTGGCTCTCACTGTGGTGGTAAGCTTGTCTCTGGATGTGGCACTTCAGACAGGTGCGGCTCACGTAATGAAATGCTGCTCCACTTATATATAATAGATAATACTGTATCCTTGCACATTGAAAACTAGGGAGACTTGTTCTAGCCTTAGCCTAGCCTTCTCTCCCATTTCCTAGTTTTCTATGCAGAGTGGGTATTTTGTATGGAGAAGCATTCCATCATGTGAGCCCATACCTGTGGTCTAAAACAGAACAGCTCACGTTCAGGTCAACCACCTCAGTAGAAACAAGACCTAAGAAGGGCTGATTTAGAATTCAAAGTTTATATTGGCCAGTTAAAGCACTTGCTTGAAAACCAAAGACAAATGCCAAGTTATTACTGACCTCAAAATAGAGGAATTTATAAACTGGTGGATAATTGGTGGATAGCCGGGGGGGGGGGGAGAGAGAGAGACGGGGACGAATCCACAACGCGACAGTGACAACAGAAAATGCAAATTCAGTTTTGAGGTGCAATAACAAATGTGGCATACAGATTAAATTGTGTACCTTCCATTAATTAAGCAGTATTCTGTCAATTTTTGTGAAGGATATCCAACTAAGTAGAATAGTTGCGAACGCACAACACAGAGTTTCCTAAAGCTAGTTACCATATTTTTTAGAGAAGATTGAAGAGGTGGGTTGAAATCACAAGATAGGGTGTTCCAAATGCTTAATAAATGGCTGTTATAATGTATATCTTCTTGCTTGTGAGTATAGATTACCCTTAGGCAAGTAAGCAGTTATTGGGAATGAATTTCCCTTCTCCTCCCCTTGCTCCTAGCTAATGTGCCGCAAACAACTTACCGTATTTTTCGCTCTATAACACGCACCAGACCATAACACGCACGTAGTTTTTAGAGGAGGAAAACAAGAAAAAAAAATATTCTAAACGAAATAGTGGATATATGATTTTTGTGGTTCATGCTGTGGCCACAGACATGTGATCTGACAGTGAGTTTGGAGTAGCCCAATGCAAAAATCCTGTGGATCCATGTGGATCCATGCTTTGTAACCACGGAGGAGGGAAGGAAGGGGAACCATGGATCCTCTGCTCACGACTGCAGCAGATCCCCCCCGCCACCCGCAGGCATTCGCTCCATAACACGCACAGACATTTCCCCTTACTTTATAGGAGGAAAAAGTGAGTGTTATGGTGCAAAAAATACGGTACTTTGTAATGCCTTAACAGGTGAACAGTAAAAATTATGGTGGGCTAGTAATTTTGGGAGTCTTGTTTGCAAAGCTTTTATAATTGGAACCCCTTCTTCCTTTGGCACTAGGACTGTCACTAGTCCCATAATGAAATTTCTAATATGCAAATATCTTGTCTGATTTGTGGGAAGGGAATACTGTACTTATTTCTTGTTTCTGTGCCTGTCTTTAATTTGTAACCCTTTACCAGCTACATTTCATGCTGGAAGTGAAGTACTCTTTTAGTTCATCATCATAATAAATAAAAAAATGGTCTTCCTTGTTTGCTCTAAACATAAACGTCATATGAAGTTATGAACTTTCTTTGGTATAGTCTATTGGTTAAAGTAATATATGTTGTAACTTAATTTTCCTAATGAAACTTAATTTTAACTTAAGTAACTTAATTTTCTCTTATGTTCCTGATAAATTAATAGATAAAAGGAACCAATTACCTTGACTTAAAAAAGAACATTGAGGATGCGGAAGGGGTCTAGAAGACATATGAAAAAAGGCTGAAGGAACTGTGAGTTTAGCTCATAAAGGATTTTTCTACCTTTGTGGGGACTTGTTTGCGAGGCTGTTATAATGTTGACTGTTGTCAAATACATATCCAAAAACTACAGAAAAAGCTGTTTAAATTTTGCACTGAAGATCGGCTAAGAAGCAGTAGGTTTAAACTACAGGAAGCTAGACTGAAAATGGAGGAGGGAGTTTTACAGCAGCAACAGCAAGATGATAATTCATTACTTAAGAGAATGTGGAATTTACAATCATTTAGTAGGTTTAGACAAGATGCTTCTGTGTCCCTGTCAGTTATGATTCTACAGATTTACTTTAGTTTTTTAAAAAAATAAACAAATGTACTCTGCTGGAGAACAAATTGGCTGCCTTTAGATATTTACTGTATTTCTGTTTAAATAGGAAGGTTTATGTTGCTGACAGCCAACCTTTTAGGCAAGCGTGCTACAGGTACAGCATTCCAGTTTTCATGTAAAACCCAAGCCAAGGATGAAAACTACAGAACCAGCTTCTTGGATCTTGCTTGGTCACTACGCTCTCACCCGCTGGAGCAAATGAAAAATCTTGCTTTCATTTGGTACAGTTGGCGTTTACTATAGCTGTGTTATAGGCTGCTAGTAGCTCTAACTTATTATGGCTGCATTCCCCCCCCACCCGCCCCCGGTATACAGTCTTACTTGTTAAAAGTAGGCTTTGGTCAACTACATGCATTTTGTCTTAAGTTACTGGTCTCTTTCTACTTGTTGATGTTGACATGAGCCTAGGCAGAAAAGAAAAGTGTGGTTCTTCCAAGGGCACTAATAACTGCAAGAGAATTCCCTTGTACGTACCGTAATCAATTTTAAGAAGTGCTTTCATTGGTGAGAAATGAGAATTTCAGCACCTGTGTGTTTACTGCAGAAATTCCGGAACTTTTTAAAGTCAGCAGAGTCGGAGTTACATTCTGCAGCCTTCTGGAGGACACCTAAGTTGGGAGGGAACCAAAGGATGAAGTATAAAGTATTTTTGGAACAAATGTGAAATTTACCCAGAGCACATTTAAACTCCATAATGAATTCACTGTTACAGTTCTGTAAGGTATACTTGTTCAAAATGGAAAATTGAGTGTTTTTAGTATTTTATTGTCCTGCATATTTCTATTGTATTATTTGTTCAACTGCTTCCAGGTTGCATAAGTAAGACTGATAGGTACAGGTTTGTTTATATTAAATCTGTGAACTGTGAAGTCAGTTTTGATTCATATCAATTTAATGCCACCACAGTAATATAAAATTTTGTCCACTCGCTAAATAAATTGTTTACAATTTGTAATACAGTTCTGTTTGCTCAGAATGTCTGGGGCTGTTACCTAGTTGTACCCATTCCTATTAAGTCTTTAACTTGAGCGTGATAAGGGCCAGCCCTTCGGCAATTCTGTTCCTGGAACCGGCACCCACCCAGCCATCATGTGTGGAATCACTGGTTTTCATTCTCATGCTTGCAAAAGGATCTCACAATCTTGATCATCTATACCAGCTCCCTTAACTCAAGGTTTTAAAATCCCTTGTCCCAGCTTGGGTTGGGGGGAACGTAAACTCCCTGAAAAATTGATATGTTAGTATGTAGGACTTCAAAATATTGATTCACCATTTCAAAGAGCTAGTACTGAAAAAGCTGGTATGGTTTCTAGGAATTTGAAATATCTTTCTCTTCCTCCATCATGTTCACTCTTGCCCTTATCATTGCTGTTGCATTCTTTTTTGAAGAATGGTATGCTGGTTTACAGTCTTTTAAAAAAGTGACTCATGAGGAAAAGGGGGAAAGCTTAGGAGAGATAGGTACATCCTTGATTTCTTCAGTGGACTGGGGGTTTATTAATATAAGAAATGAAAGGCAGAGTGTCCAGATTGATGGCCATGTCCCCTCACAACACAGGAAGTCTCATAAAAGACACAAGAAGCAGCAGCAGATCATCTTAATCTATAGGGAGAAATTCCTCTAAGTCTCAGTCCCCAGCACTGCAGCTCTCTGCAGGCAGTGCTTGAAGAAGAGTGTTACTATACTTAGGAAACATGTCTCTTAACATGTCTGTAGACTACTACTCCATGTTCAGAGAACAATCTCGTCCATGAATGGTAGGGGAGTGGGGGGTAATCTTAACATGTGATAATATAACCATTTCTTACAGCAGCTCTGCTGGTATTCTGCCAGAAGCTGCTGTTTGTCCTGTGGGGCTGGCCCAGTAGCTAACACTAGAACACAGGAGAGCAAAGTATACGTAACTTGGATCATTTAGTTAGGATAGTTGCGTTTTCAAGGGATCAGTGGAGACAAGATGAGTTTTTCCAGAAACGAAATTTTATTGAGAAACTCTTCAGCAGGGATGTCCAACTTCCAAGAGACCGTGATCTACTCCCACTATAAAAAAACCGGAAGTGATCTACCCATTGGATTGACCAAGTTGTTGAGCTTTTTTGGGAGAGGATGAACCAAAGCTTTTGAGCTCTCTCCCCCCCCCCCCGTCCCGGGTGATTGATTGCTCGGGATCACGGGATCAACCAGGGGCGCCCTGCGATAGACCAGTAGATCGGGATCAATGTTTTGGACACCCCTGTTCTGCAGTTTACTATTTAACAGTTAAGACTGATGAGACAAACAGGATGAGTGAGGGCTGATGTTGCAGTGAGATTGTGTGATGAATTGCTTCAGGTACTGAGGAAAAAGGAAGAGGAAGTTGCAGTGAGAATTCAAAAGCTGGCAGGAGGAGTAGAGAATGAGGGGGGGGGTGAGAGAGTTTGCAATAATATTCTGGAAAACGGGAAGGAGGAATCGGGGTTCAGATGTGCCAGAATGGGCATCAAGCTGAGAGCTTCAATGTCTTCATAAAGCAGCATGCTTGCCAGCAGAACTAAATAAAAATGTACTTCAAGGACTGTGGAAAGACACTCAGGAAAGGGCATTCTAGAGACTCACTGAGTTCAGGGTTTGTGAAGCCATTTAGCCTCTGTAAAGACTCACAAAAGGAACAGCTGATCATGGACTGATTTCCAGATTGCTTGATGGAAAAAGTGAAGGATCTGAATCTACAGTGTTGTGTACTGCACTTCTTAGAAAAGCCACTTCCCCTCTTCTCGCCAATTCGTCTTATCTCACACAAACATGAACATCTTGCTGCTGATAAGTAAAGAGTTGATCCATCCCAGAAAAAAGTGATGTGTGTATATGTGGCCTCTCCATCTCCCATGATTAGCTTATAGTTTCGCTTCTATAGATCAGTGCCCTGCAATTATCAGTTTGAAGTCTGGTCAATACCAGAGGCAGTAATTTAGGAGGGGATATTCCTGCTGAGCTCTGAGAAGCTCTGAAAAGTTACTTTGGGGAAGATGATGCATGGAGAAAATGTTCATATTGCTGGCAATGGGTCCTTACGACTGTTAGGTGCCTGCAGTTCCTTAGCCTTGGGAGCTACTATTCATGGATTGAACAGAGAGTGGCTAGATAACAGAGTTACCTAATTACAAAACTGCCGGTTTAAAACTGTTATCTGTCACATCAAAAGAAATAATGATATGCTTTTGTTGAATACAATTATTGAGCTATAACTGCGGACCAAATTTTGTTTCCCAAGAGTCCATGGCAACATTTTACGTTGCATCTATATTACCAGATGCATGAAATCTAGTTGAATTGTTGCCAATCAAGAGACTGTTAAATAGGAAGAGGAAGGCTGTAGTTTTGGATTTTCAATTTATGGTGGAATCAATACATATTGCATGCAAGTTTGTAAGGAAATAGCACATTTGGTGGGAATTCTTCTATCTTCACTGTTGTTAATACTCCTGGTAACAGGAATTTGCTGTGAACAGGGGCATTATATTCTGGTTGGGTGCTCATAATCAAATTATGCTCTTTGTCTGTATGCAGTGAACCTTTCTTCTTTATTAGACAAACTCCCACAGAAAGATAATGTACCTTTTCATTTTGGAAGGATCATGCTGCCCCCTCCCCATGTTTAATTTTCTTTTGTTAAGCAAACATTTATTGAGATCTAATGATTTTCCCACTGCTGACATTCTTGTAGTCTTTGGTTTATGGATTAAAGCTTTGAATATAGATTGCTCTTCTGTACAGGACAGAGCAGTTTGTTTGGTTTTCGTTTTGACTTGGGATCTCAGCTCAGTTCTTTCTTTCTCAAATGTGAATATCATGTGTTTTGAATGTATTATTCTGGTTTATGTAGTTTTGCTTGCAGGGGTATACAGTTTTTGGTGGACCAAGTAGTGTTTGTTTGTTTTTTACAACACTCCGCCCTGGGGCATGGTAGTGTGTAGGTGTCACTGTTTGACACCTACACACTGTTTGACACATAGCACTGTTTGACACCTACACACTGTTTGACACCTAGCACCTTCCAGCAGTGGTACCGAACAACCCTCCCCATTAGCCTTTCCAAAGGGAAGGGCCGCTAAAAAAAGAGATTGTCTGCTTGGTCACTAGTACCGGAAGAGATAAAGCCTAATGGAAAACACAGATGTTGAGCTTTGCAATAGAAATGTAATAAATCTGAATCTCTCTCCAGTTCATGCAACCCTGTTCCCTAAATGACTGAGATTTTTATCAATTTGGGGGGAAAAAATAGCAGCCACTGGACAAGATTCTTTGTCTAATTCAGCCTTCCTCAACCTGGTGCCTTCCAGATACTTTGAACTACTACTCCTGTCACCCCAGCCAGCACAGTCATATGATGCTAAGGTGGATGGGAGCACAGCAGAGCTGGCTGAAGCTGGCAGGAGTTGTAGTCCAAAGCACCTGGAGGGCACTCGGTTGGGGAAGGCTGATTTCAATAATAACCTGGTAGCCACAGGTGACAGGGAATTCTGTGCAGGTGATGGCAAAGGAGCCAAAACATCTATAGGGCATGAGGTTTGTGAAGGCTAATTAAACTTCAGTACAGTGATGGCCAAACTTCTGGAAAGCATGTCAGAAGTTTGAAACGTACCGACACCCCCCCCTCCATCTCCCAGCTTTCATTTTGCCTAAGGGAGAAACATGTACTGCCAACTGAAGAGACAGTGAGGTATGTAGGTCTGACTATGCCATGGGGGCTCACGTCTCCATCCAAGATTCAGGGCATCTTGAAAGAGAAGCGTTTTGATAATTTTTGCTCAAGAATCTTGTCACAGAAAGGAACTTCTTCCAGTCAGTTCCGGTGCCCATCTTTTCTTTCTGGGGCTAGCTAATATTCTTCAGGCAGTCATGTCACATTTTTCTGAAGTGACTGCTGTCTCTCATTAGAAGTTACTGCTGTGATTACAATAGAGGTAATCTGATATAATATGAAATTGTCCCGGATCATTCTATATATATATATTTGTATCAAAGTTGTTTAAGGTTAAAGAGAAGGACAAAGAACAGTAATAAGACAATAAGATGGTTGAAGGGATTTTTCTATATAGAGATGCTCAGAGCAAAGTTCAAAGGTAATAAAAAAAGAGGCAGCCACTCATTTCTCAAATGCTATTTTGGACAGCTGTGCACTTCACCACTACACACACCACTACGTTTACTTTTTTTTGGAAAGTAACCTCTGTCCAGAGAAGAATAAACTGACAGTATCCAGTCCAAGGGAAAGCTCCTAAAACTAGATTTTCTCCTTTATTGTGTTTAGCCCTTGTTTATTTTAGGAAGGCAAATTAAAAAGTCACAGGCGTTTAATGTTCCCCATAAGAGCCTTTGCTGGACCTCCTTTTTAAACCTGTGAATATATAATATTATCACCTTTGCAAAATGGATAACTATCCGTCTTTGTGGACAGAAAGATGAACACTGCATGAAGTCCAGCTCTCCAGAATGAAGATTTCATCTATGCCCAGAAAGCTCCCTTGGTAGTCAGATAAATTGCTACATATTTGTGACTAAAGTTTCACCTGTTGTGTTGATAATTATAGGATAGAGCTGAAACTTCTGCTTTGATTTAGGATCACTTTGGAAATCTCTGGGGAACCGGCCCCATCAACCTCCTCTGTAGGAGGAATTCTGTATGCATCATCTGTGCTTCATTCGCAAGGCACAGAGTTGCAAAGCTCTGGTCTTCAACTTGGAGTTGTCTTTCATCACTTGGTGGTGGGTATTGTGGCTTGGCCTGCATAGACTAAGCTTCAGTCAGTAGTACTAGTGGTTTGAGTGTGACTCCATCAGATACATGCATTTTGTTCTATTTCTGCTACATCATTTTTACCTAAAACCAAGGTCTGAAGCAGCTTGGATTGTAAAAAACAAAACAACCTTTCTCAACCTTTTAAGAAATACAGTGGTACCTCGGGTTACATACGCTTCAGGTTACAGACTCCGCTAACCCAGAAATAGCGCTTCAGGTTAAGAACTTTGTTTCAGGTTAAGAACAGAAATCGTGCTCTGGTGGTGTGGCAGCAGCAGCAGCAGGAGGCCCCATTAGCTAAAGTGGTGCTTCAGATTAAGAACAGTTTCAGGTTAAGTACGGACCTCCAGAACGAATTAAGTACTTAACCCGAGGTACCACTGTATCAAAGTGGAATAACAATTCAAGGAGGAAGATTAAAACCATAATTTAGGATTGATAGATGAAGCCAGCAATCAAGAGGCACTGTTCGGCACATGTAGGTCTGTTTTGCATGCAATGCAAAACCATAATTCAGTGCTATGTTCATGAGAAAGATTATCACACCTTGACCTCTCCTCCAGTGACCTTTCCTCCAGTATGGCTGAGGAGAGGAAATTGAACAGCTTTGCGCCTGCCTTTTAAATTTCCAGGGTTCTTCTGAGCTCAGGAGAACAAATCATTTAAACGAAGCTTGGGGAAATGGACCTGACTACAGGACCAGATCCAGAAGTGGCCAGTCCTCCATAGACAAATGTCACCTGACATCACATGCCATCAAGTGATTCAAACTGTAAGCCATTGCTTGAATTCAGGCTGTGATTGCAAAGGGAGAATTGGAAGTACACTCTTAATAGTCCTCTTGATCCTTCCTTTCTAGCTTGAATTTGATGCTTTTTGAATTTGGTGGTTTTTTTCTGCTGCTGTGCATGGCAACAAAAAAAGTTCCGAATTCAAGCAGTGGATGTAAAGGAAGTGTGATCCTGATTCTTCCTTTTGAATTTGGTGCTGCAACTTCATCTGTTCAGCACCCTCACTGGTTCAAATTAACTACTTCCTTTAGTTGGACATAACCCTGGTTTAGAAACAAATGCTTCCAATTTCCTTCTTGAGGCTGTGTCAGAGTGAGGAGTGTGTAATCCTGAGACCTGCTGCTTCTCAAAGGACTGGTGCATGTGAAACAGGCCATTTTTGTGTGGCACTGACTCATACTTTGGCCTGGGCCTGTGGCACACTTAGCACTTCTTTTTAAAATCCCTTTTTAGTATGCCTCTTTAAAAATGCAAAGTTTGCTTTCAGTGACATGCAGTAAGTTTTCCCACAAGTACTTTCCTTAGCTCATGGCCTGTACAGACTAATTGATACAGTTCTGTTGCGTTCTAGCTTTTGTTTATTTCAGGAAGACTATAAAAATAAAACCTAAATTCTTATAATGCCATTTAATAACTCCTGTGTGTGAAATGCAAGATAATGAAATGTGCAGTAAGAATTATTCCATTATACCCGCAAAGTGGAAACGAGCCATCTCATTCTCGGGCGTGATGTCAGACTTTAATGTTTGCCAAGTAGCAATTTACTCATGCTTCAAAAAAAAAAAACTGCTACCCCACTGGAAGTATTTAGTGAAAGCCACACAGGCTGCAGTGGTGGAAAGGACAAATCTGCCACAATGGCATTTTATCCTCCACGGGTAAGGAGGAATAGAAATGCTTTATAGAAGTTCAAACAAGGAAGGCGGTGAATACTGTGCAAAGAAGGGATAATGAAAGTTTGAAAGCTGGAATATTTGCATGTGTCCAAGTTTGAAAATATGAATACATGTAGCTTTCTTAATACTGAGTCTGATTATTGGTCCATGTACCCCAGAATTGTCTAATATTTTGTTGGAAGCCATCCATAGTGGCTGGGGAAACCCAGCCAGATAGGCGGGGTATGTATGTATGTATGTATAATAATTTTATTTTATTGGAAATCTTTACTTGTTAAATCTGGGACCTTCTGCATCAGGGTGGTCCCCCCAGATGTTGTTGTGCTCTAACTCACATCATCCCTGCATAGCCAGAAATCAGAGTTGATGGGAGTTGTAGCCCAGCAACATCTTGCGGGGTGGGGTGGGGGACATAGGCTTCCCATCCCTCACCTACATTCTAAGCATGTGCTCTACCACTAAGCTAAGGCCTAGTACATGAATCATAACTGAGACGTTCATGGCTATTTTAAAAGCCCATCAGGACAACTGAGGGGACATGGGAGATTGATTATCTATTAATTAATTAATTAATTAATTAATTAATTAATTATATTTATTATATTTAATTATATCCTGCCTTTTCCCCTCACAGGGATGCAAGGCGACTTAAGGCTAAACTAGGAGGACTTGTGTTATCAGTGGAAGCTGTCTTAAGAATGTTCTGTTTTTCAGCATGTCATCATCACATGCATCCCTGTTTGCTTGAGATACCACTTAAGAGCTTGTGACAAACATAGAGCGCAATGCTATGTATATTTTCTGAGAATCTAGCCTGGCAAGGGTTCCTCTCAAGGAAGCATGCACAGGGTTGCAGCTTTTGAAGAGTAGCTTGAAACAGTTTGTCATATTTGTAAGCAAGTGGCGCTTAAACTAGTTTCTCGCGTGAGAATTAAAAGGCAGGTGTTTTGAGAAACTAACTGGATTGGGGAAACTGAGCTGGGTCTGACTGCCAATATCCACAGGGTACATGGTTGTAAATATACTTCCTGCAAAACTTATTTCAAATAATTGTTAGTGCATGTGTTCATTTTATATACCTTTGTATACAAAGTGTTGTGTAATATTTATTGTGTCAGGCATCATCATGTGGAACAAGCCACTGACATTTCAGTGCTCAGAAAGTGAGCCTAATGGCCTGTTCAGACAGTTTCCTTTCCCCCCCTTTCCCCACCTGATGGAGTTTTTGCCAGTTCTGTTTTTGTTTTCTCCTCTTGTGGGGAAGAAAAGTTGAAACTTAGAAACAAGTGTGTGGGTGAAGAAATGACTGCAGAAGCAACAGCTCTGGGGAATGTCTTGGTCTGTCCTTTTAAATGAAAGTCTTGCTCCATGACCACAACTATCTCCACCCAGACCATGTCTAGTCTCTCCCTTCCTTGTTTTCAGCAAAATATGTTTTCAGGATTTTGCATCAACCCTTATGAAATGGATATATTGGAAAGGAGAAGGAGGTGCACTCGGGCATTGCTCCATTGTGCCTAGTTACAACTCTGTGACCTCCTGAATTACTGCCTGTTGTGCAGATTCAGAGGGTTTTAAATAGCAGTCAAGTCAAGACAATCTAACCTTACCTGAAAGGGAGTGCTGTACAAGTTTGTAATCTTTCCATCATTAGACAAAGGTTTCAGACTAGCTAAGACAGTAGGTTTTAGTGGACCGTTTTAGTAGCAGGATGGCTCACAGGTGGAAACATAAAAGGAAAGTTGTTGGGATTGGGAATGGATTGTACTGGACAATGTTTCTGCTGTAAATATGATACCAAAATATTCTGGGGTGTGTGCTTGTATGAATGAAGCAAATTATCAAACTGGTTTGAGAGGACTTTGCCCTGAAAGGGGTCATATAAGTACAATCAGTAAAAATAATTTTTAAAAAATGATATCACTGGGTTTTGAGTAAGCACTTGAAATCTACCTTTCGTTCTGTATTTCAAGCTCAGCTGAGATCACGGCTACCCCCAACTTCCAAAATTATTAATTATCCCTTTATGCAATTGTTCTTGCTTCCTAGAGATAAAGTGAGCTCCAAACGGGTACAAGCTACTAAAAAATACATTTTAGGGCATGGACATCTTGAAAGCAGTGCTAAGATTAGAAGAATGGATGGACTGGAGAGTTAGAAATAACAGTTTACCTTTACTGCTTAAATGCTATTTTGGGATGAAGGCTGTTCATTTCTAGTATTTATATTTTGCTGTGGTTAGTTAAGCAGGCTTCTGAGGTGGCATACACCAAATAACCATGAATTCAGTTTGATTACAGCATGACCTTTCATTCTTTCTGCTTTCAGTTTGAAGTAACAGAACATTGAACCAACTCCTGGAATTTTTGGAAGGAATATTCTGGTACTAGCTGGTAAGTTAATAGATGGTTAGCAAAAAATGAAGCTTAAGCATCTCAGCTTACTGTGTTGAACCTTCTGGTAGTCCACATCTGCAGAATGTGAATGTATGGGGAAGGGCCGCACCTCAGTGTTAGAGCATGTGCTTTGCAGTTCAGTCCCTGGCATCTCCAGGTATGACTGGGAAAGAACCCAGCCTTAAACCCTGGCGAACTACTGCCTATTGCTTAGCAAAAGACAGAAGGGTGTGCCCCCATTTGTGGCATATTTCTGTGCACAATTGGAGGTATCCCATATGATTACGAAGGCAGAAATAGGGAGTAGCAGCTTGTTCTGATTCATCTGATGGTAACCTTGTTATGGAGCTATTCATTTCGCTTTTCAGTTGAGCCAGCTATGTGGACCAAAAAGCTTTCCACTCTTATCTGCTTCATCCTGTAGCCTCTACTCCATTCAGTCTCCAGTTAGGAAGGACTGACATAGGCTTTGTACGTGAAGCTGTTATGATTCTTCCCCCTTCTAATCTTACTTTGTTCTGTATTGTCTTGGATTATGTCATGAAGTATGGATAGGCATTAGGTGAACATGACAGCATTGCCTGTGGTAATATTTCAGTTGTGAGCATAACTGCCATGAATATGTGTGTGTTTGTGATGCACCATTCAATGTGAATGGAATTTCACAGGTGTGGGCAGGGTTAGCCCCACCTTCCACACAACAGATAGCTTCAGCAGTGCATGGTCTGCATGCTATGTTGGAGAGGCAATCAAGCTGCAAATCTGAGCCATACCAGTCTCTGCAGTCCTGTTTCCTTGCACTTACAGGCTCAGAAGTTCTTTGCTACTCAGTAAGAATTAGAGTGCCTTTTAGGAAAGCCATGTTGCCGAATAGAGGCTAGTAGAAAGCTGCCAAAAGGCTTCATAAATGAGTTATTATTGAATTTAATCAGACTGCCTTTCCCATATCACCTTGCCCACTGCATTGGATATAGAGGAGGCCCTTCTCTATGTCCCGTCTTTGGGGAAGGATTGTTTGATTGGGATGAGAGTGAGGGCCTTCTCAGTCCACTCAAACTTTTCAACACATTAGAAGTCAGGGTGACACACACACACACACACACACACAAACAAACAAACACAAACATCACTTGTTAAAGTTAAAGTTGTTGAATACTTTTTTATATTTAAGGGCAGGCTTTGCCTTGATGAAGCAGTTTGCTTTATTGGTTCTGCCTTTTGCTATTGTATTGTATTCTACGGTATTTGTGTTTTGTCTTGGTGTTGTAGTTTTTATTGTGAAACTGTGAACTTGCTTGTTGTAAGCTGCATTGTATAAAAAAAATACAAATATTTGCAGCTCCAGTTATTAGGCAGCTCTGATCACGGAAGAGCTAAAACAGCAGTGTTTTTAGTTAAAGTCTCTTCCTAATACAGTTTAGTTAGACCAATCAATCAAATGTTTATTAAAGTCAACAAACCATTAAAGAAGCTATAAAAAATGAAATATGAAAAATATGAAATCTCATCCTCTTAGTAGCCAAGGTATTTCTCTCCCCCCCCCCAACATATTATGGCCATTAACCCAGGCTCTGAATTTGTTGCACAGAAAGCTGGCACAAAATTTTCCTGTAATAGACAATAAACTCATTATTAGACTTCTTTCCAGGACTTTTCTTCTAACTCAGTATTATAATGGCTTTCTAACTTTTTAGTTAGGCATAATAGGGAGAGTATTGTAAGCAGCCCTGATTCATTTGAAGGCCTAGTTAGGATATCAGCCTTCTAAATAAATAAAGTTAAAACTTTTAGAGGGCTATAGGGCTTCTCGGAAGGCTGTATTTCGTAGTGATATTCCAGGTAGTTAAACATATTGCAGAGCTCTATGTTAATAGGCTAAATGGCAGCCCACAGAACTGCGTGACTTTGTACTTTTCTTGAGGTTCACTGTTAACAGTGACGTTAAAAGTGAATTCATCACCATGGCAGGTGAGCTTGGTTAATAAATAGAACAGCCAGAATCCAAAGAGCTACTTTTGATGTGCCTCAGGAGTTAAGTGCACCCTGCGGGACTTGTTTTTACTTTTATTCTTTGAATGGCAGATTCCAATACCATTTTTTCAGAGCTTCAGAAATGGTTTGCTTTGCAGCATGGACATCTGTTATAATGCAAGTTCAAATCAGTCTTTTAAAGAAACCCAGCAACCAAAAATTCAGAACAAATTTGAGTGAGTCACTTACGCTTTGAAAAAATCAAATGGAGTTAATTAAATGCCTTTGCCTATATTTTGTCGTTTGAACTGTTTTCTTACATCTGTACTTGAGTTATTTAGAATCCAAATGAATATCGGTGACTTATTTACTAATAGTAAATGTGTTGTCCTGTTTACTCACTTTCTAATTTTGTCTTTCAGATTGTTACATGATATACAGCGCTACAGACAATTGAAAGCAGGGACAAGGCTCTGCCTATTAACCTGACTCTGTCATGGTAAGCGTACAAATTCAGTTAAGCTTAATCAGCACAAGGCAGGTTGAAGCATGAGAAAGTGGGGTGTGACCCTTGGATGTATACAGTAGGCTGTACTACACTTGGGGATTATATTTCATTCAAAGGACAGAGCTGTTTGAAATGAGCAAGGATTGGTACGGCTCGTTTCTGCCCTGTTGAGTACATAATAAATAGCTGCCAGGTTCCAACAAAGCACCAGAGTTAGGGATTCAAGTTACTTACAGTACTTACTAACTTTTTCTTTCTCTTCCTGGAGAAGGAAAGTGGCTTTGATGTCCCACCCTTGCAGGGTTTTAGGTGTCTAAATCACATCCTTCAGCACAGTTAAAACACAATTTTTGGCACCTTGTGCACCATAATTTAACTCTGTATTTAATATTCATGGGGCATAAATTCAATTTGTCATCACTTTGAAACTAATCTGGAGTTCCATGCACTTAGATTACATTTCTGGGCATCTGACCAGTCCAGGTGTCAAATACAAGGCTGATCTGCTTTCTCAAAATGGCATCTAAAATAAAGGAAAAAATAAAAAGAGTTGCATACTTTCATATGTTTATCATGAAGTGAAAAAGATGTATAAAATATATGTTTTGATACTGTTCCGAGTGAGTTTACAATTAGTTACAGTCGTAAGTTATTTAATTTTTTTTAAAAAAGAACCTCAAGTTTTCTGAAGTAGTTCTGAGATTTCTCAGTGAGTCAGTACCATTAGGCAGGGGAGGGAAGAAAGGGAAGTTTCTTTTGAGTTTTAGTCTATGGTTGTTTTAACTTTTTGTTTTAAAACATTGTTGTAAACTTTCCTTGTGATAATGTTATTGTTTTATGATTTTTGTAAGTAGCTTTCAGGTTTTTTTCTACAACCAAGTGGTGCATAAATTTTATTTTTAAAAAAATTGTTTATTGTTTATTTAAAATTTCAAGGCATTCCAGACCTGAGTGATACCTCTGCAGGCAGCAGGTAGAGGGAGGTGCTGCTCAATTCCTGTCATTTGAGTCAGTTGAGAAAGGGGAACTGGAGAGTAGGCCAGCACTATGAACATCCCTTTGCCCTGATCACCACATTTGTGTGGGCACCAAAAGGCAGCAAGCTAAAGTGTTGTGTGCTCCTGACAAAAAAGTGGCCAGTAGTGTAAGCATAAAAGGATGGTGACAAATTTAAAATTAGAGGCTTGTTATAGCAAAGCATTTCATTGGTGCATTGCAGTGATTCCCCGTGACCCACCCCATCCCCCCAAAAACTCAGTCAGTGAAAAGATTTAGTATGTATGGGTGTATAACTGTTGAAATAAACTGCATGATCTGTTTTTTTCAGGATGAAGAGACTCAACACAGCCTTGAATGCATCCAAGCTAATCAGATCTTCCCCAGGAAGCAGCTGATCCGTGAGGATGAGAATCTCCAGGTAGTCACCCGACTCTCCTTTGCCCTCGCAGCAATGACACATGGGCAGATCTGATGATGCTATTTCTAGCCAAGATCAGACACTTGATTTATCTTAACTCATGGGACTATTAATTCAAACCCTGTTGCTGCACTTGTGAGCTTGATTGCAAAAGTTATTTAACTGTGCGTTTCTTAATTGGACGTTTTCCTGCAAACCCATCTGTGCTGTCTGCAGCATGTCTCTGAATGCCATTTGCTGATGGGAGGGCGCCTGTGCTCATGTCCTGCTTGTGGGCTTCCCACAGGCATCTAGCTGACCATTGTGAGAAGCAGTCTGCTGGATTCAGTAGGCTTTTAGTCTGAGCTGTCAGGGCTCTTATGTCCTCACTAGGCTTAATCACTTACTTTCAAGGGACCTTCTCTTCCTTCCCTTCACCTTGTTAGAATTAATTCTTCAGCTATACAGTATATATGAAAACCTTGGAATTCTTTGTGTCACACTTTCCTTTCCTCTGTGTCAATTCTACAATTGTTTATAATACAGAAAAACTTCCTGCTTTCTGAAGTAGCTCCACAGGTTTTATTTCTGTCCGTTGCTTATATAGTCGTACCTTGGTTTTCGAACATAATGCATTCCGGAAGTCTGTTTGAATTCCGAAACGTTCGGAAACCAAGGCGCAGCTTCCGAATGGTTGCAGGAGCATCCTGCAGCCAATTGGAAACTGCGGAAGTTGCGCCAGACGTTCGGTTTCTGAGGCAAAGTTCGCAAACTGAACACCTACTTCTGGGTTTGTGACATTTGAATTCCAAGTTGTTGATTTCATTTGAATTCCAAGTTGCTTAGTTCCAATGAACTAAGCTGTTAGAAAACCAATAGAAATACGACTGTATTTCTATCCAACTTGATATTGAACTGAGGTGATGTTTCAGCTCTGTAACAGTCCCTTCTTCTACTGGAGCTAATTATTTGGGGTGAATCTCCTTTTGGTGTTTTAGATCATCTTTGATTCCCTGCTCAGTGTGGAAGGTGGAGACGACTTCTCTACACTTTCACAATGGGCATCTTGCTGAAACAACATGAAAGTGGAAGGCAGCCACTGCCCAAGGGGTCTTTGGTTGTGGCTGCCTGCCATATTAATGTTGTTTCAGCAAGAATCAACTTACTGTGGGAACATTCAGCTGCAACTGCTTCCATCAAAATATGCCCCTCTTAATGTTTTGTGACACAGCTTAAAGCCCTTGTTCTGTCAGGTGTTTACCCAAAGCTTTCTGTGGCTTTTAACAACTACATGCACGTCCTTGTCATATTCCGTCAAGATCCGTATGCTTTGCATTTGAGGTGTGAGTGAGTGAACTCCTTGAGAATCCACCATCAACTTGTTTACATAAAACTTATTTCCCTCCCCCTCCCCCTTTCAACAGGTCCCGTTCCCCGAACTTCATGGGGAGAGCACTGAATACGTAGGTCGAGCTGAAGATGCCATCATTGCACTTTCCAACTATAGACTTCACATCAAATTTAAGGAATCAATTGTGAATGTAAGTCTTCACGTCTGCCCTGGCTGTTCAAGGCTAGAGATCTTGCTGGTTATGTGGTTGGGAAATGCACAGCCACCCATTCTTTATATATTGGGGCTCTTATCATGTAACTCATAGATGTAAGTTAGGAAACAACAAGGATCCAGAATGAAGAATTATGTCCATCTCCCTGCTGCTGTTCTAGATAACTAACCTGCAATTCTTCTTTCCTCATCCTAGTTCAGGGTGGGGAACCTTTGGCCCTCCAGATGCTGCTGACTGCCTAGGATATTGGGAGTTGTAGCTCAACAACATCTGGACGGTCAAAGGTTCCCCACACATGTCCTAGCCCCGCTGCGTTAATTCTTCTTGGTTGCCTTATTAGTATCCTTGATTGAACACCTTTTTGGATTTGCTTCTTGGCAGCTGTAGCTCAGCTGAACAGCAGTAGGTCTTTGGCCCTTGCAAACTTTCCAATCCATTTGGTAGCAATGTATTGAGATTCCTGCTCTGGTTTTGGGGAACCGAGCTGTGAGCTTGCATAATATGGCTGCTGCCAAGGATCCTTTGAGACTAGTGGTGCCATGCGAATGTTTTCTCAGCCCCTAAGACCACATGTCAACAGGTAGTAGAATAGTAGTATTCAGTTTTCCACTGATGGGAGTATATAGGCCCACTTGTAGAGAGCATGGCTCATTGTCTGCGCCCAGCATTCCTTGGGTTGTGGTCCATGTGCTTCAGCTCAGAGACCTGGCAAAGTAAAATGCATGAGGTTGTTTGGAAATTGGAAGAGGCTGTCATGGAGCATAACAGTGCTCTTTGTATAGTAGCTGTTACATGCAATGAATCACGCTGTTGTTGAAATAACTTTCTCCATGTCACTCAGTGACCTGTTAGAAATATCTGGCTTTCTTAGGGGTGACAGGGAAATCTATATAATTTCTGACCCTGTTGAAGAGCACCTAGCTCAAAACTTGTTAGGCACTCAGTTCCCTAATTAAGAACAAAAAACAAAAACCAGCAGTGACTTCTGGTGCTGCACACAAAGAGCCTCATTCAAGTGAGAATTTATTGTTCTACTGCTTAAAATAGATTCCATGGGACAGAGTTCCTTGGTGCCCCCTTGCTGTGTGCTAAAGTGGATAGGCAGTCTGAATTTGTTTTTGCAATTTTAAAATAAATAAATGATTAGAACTAGAAGTTCTTGTGTGTAATTTTTGTGTTGTGTTGTGTGTGTGTATAAAAGTTAAAACAGTTTCTTGGTCGCAGCTGTGGTCCTCACCTGACAACCCAAGTAATGTTCATTCTGCTTCGTAGCTTATCACCAGCTGCGAATCATGTGGAATTATGCGAGTCATGTTGGTGAGATGAAGTAGAATTAAAACACATATTGCTCTTCTGTAATGAAATCTGGGTGTGTATGCTAATCCTAATAGATGAGTGGAAAAAAAATTGATACATCGCCACGTGCGAATGTGATAAGGTGACGCCGGAGTCGCTCCAGCACATTATGTTCACCTGCCCCCTGTTCAAGGTGCCACGGGCAAATTTGTTGGGATCAATCATACAGAAACTAGAGGGTACCCCTCCAAAATTCCATCTTGCCCAAATCTTGCAGGATAAGGATCCCCACACGACCCTGAAAGTGGCTAGGTTCCTGGTCGCTGTCCTCTCCCAAAAGCGACGCCAAGGAGCGCTACAAGCTAATTAAGGCGTAGCTTGCCTTTCCATCTTATAGTATTTTATTGTTAGAGCGGTGTTTTAGCGACTGTTTTTCTTTTCTTTTTTTCTTTTCCCCTACGGCACAAGCTGTCACTTATGTGTTGTTTTTACCTGTATGGGCCTATGGCCGTAATAAATATTATCTATGATACATTGCATTGAGAAGCTACTGACTTCCCATCTAGAGCATAACATGGTAGTTTAGAAGTATCTGCTTCAGTGTCACCGGGCAAGTAATACTGCTGTAATTCTAAGTATTCTGAGATGCTATTAATTTCCATACTTTTAGTGTGTTTATCTGATCATAGGGAAATGTTTATTAATATAATCATTCTGGTTAAAATTTACACTGCAGTTTAATACACTGATTGGATTATTGAGTCCTGACAAAACTGCTGGCACTTAATGTTGTAATACTAGTTGAAGTTATCCCCATGTGACATCCTGAATTTTGTTTCTGTGCCTCTTGGCCAGGCAAAAATTAGTGCTCCTGAAGTCACTTGATATTGCACATTGGCAGTAGTAACCTTGGCCCCCAGCATTCATGTTTGGTATGCAAGTTAGCTGACTAATAGAAAGGGAAACTCAGCTGAGAATATCCAAAGCCTGCCTTTTGGTTTCATTCTAATTTTGTCCTTTGTTTACAATTCAATAGAGAGTCTGTAAACTTGCCGCTTGTGAGCTCTCAGTAAGTAAAACGGTGTTGCTGTGTAACATTTTACTGCTGCACCTTTGCTTGGAAAAGAATAAACTTGTGTGGCCAGTGCTCACCTTGCAACACAGGCAGTGGCTGTAATGCATGATGCATTTTGACTGACTGGATAAATTCATGGATCGCATAGCAATAGGAACTTGATGTCCCCTTTTGAAAAAGCAAACAAAAGGCTCAGTAAACGAAGCAATAAGCTGATGGAATGGTGGCTTTCAAAAGTGTTGACTTATTCATCCATGGGATTGTTTGCAAATTCAGCAGTGTTACACACTTTGCACATCAAAACTGAATGCCCAGGTTTATTTCTTGGTTGGCTCCATTTAAGGAAAGTGTTTAAATTGTGGCATTTGGTAAAGCTATGGGAACAGCAGCAGCAGCAAAAGAATTATAATTTGGTTCAAATGTCATAGATTTGAATTGGGACTTCTTGTAAGTTTGTAGTAGGTGCAGTGCACTAAAATTTAAAGGGTCAAACAAGGGAAGTTTAATGACACAGTGAAACTTGTTTCCTGTTCGGTTCAGTTAATATTTAGGATTTTTGCCCCTCTACTCGTGGGCAATAATTTAGTTTCACCAAATGTAGCTCTCTTCATCTGCAATCCATAACAAATTCAGACACATAGCAGGAATATTAACATTTGTTGGAAATCATTTTTTTTAATTAAAGGTAATAAACATGCTTAGAGATTTCCCACTGTAAAATGACACTGGTGGGTTTGGATAGCTTTGCATGCTCACTGAAAACAGGCAGAATGTTTTGTTCATTGTTTTACTGATTCTGCCTTATTAGTGCACTGCTGCCTGACCAAGCATTTTGTGTTTTGGAGGATGAACTAACTGCACGGATTTGTGGTGTTCTAAAGCATGACTATTGAAGACAAGAAGAATCTGGCCGCTGGATCAGATCAAAAGCCCACCTAGTCCAGCATCCTGTTTTCTGCAGTGGCCAACCACATGGCCACACAAACAAGACATGAGCGCTGTAGCCCCTTTCCCCACTATTGTTTCCAGCAGTTGGTATTCACTGCATGCAGCCTCTAACCCTGGAGGTAGTTCCTAGCTGTTGGCATTCTCCTTCCTGAACTTGCCTGGTAGAAAGGCAAATGGAATTCACAGGTGAAGGTGAGGCAGAATGCTTGGCAATATGAGATGAAGGAAAGTTATATTCCAATAGTTCCCCGCCCCCCAGAAGCAAATGCTCCACTTTTCATTGAGAATACTGTGGAAGGCTGTATTTAATAAAGGAGGGTTGTTTAGAGCGAAAGAGAGAAGGGGAACAGATGGAGGCAGGGAACAGGGCGGGAGAAAAAATAAGGAGGGCAGTAGGAAACATCTATTTGAACTAATAAGTGATAAAGAGGAGGTTTTAATATGATAATCTTGGTAAGGAAGTTTCAGCTCCGCAACTGTGATCTTGGAAAGGTTCAAGGAAAGGGTACACAGGGAGAGGCTGATGCACAGCACAAATTCTTGAAGCAGCCCAGGTTCCAGAGTAGGACAAAGATGTGAGGAAAGTCTTTGACTTGATGGAGAGCTTGGGTTCGTTTGGTCACAAGGTTTCTGAGCAGAAATTTTCAAGTCCCCTCTTACTATTTTATTTTATTTTATTTTTGGTCCCCTAGCATGAAACCTAGGTCTATTGTCCATTGCCACCCTCTTTATGGCTGTAGCAGTATTGACGCCAGCCTAGTTCCATCTCAAGCCAACAGCTCAGGATGTGGGAATATTTGTTTGTTTGTTTCCTTACTGCTGTATCATAAAAATGTATCACAGTGGTTTGCAACAATATAAAAACATAAAACCAACCAATAAAATCATAAGCAGTTAAAAACAAAAGCAGAAAGAAATTAAAAGCAAACATCAGTAGGCCATTATGGAGGACGTACTCTTAATTGCCTCCATAGGCCTGGCAGAATAGAAGAATTTTCAGCAGGTGTTTAAAAGTTGGCACAGAAGGTGCCCGTTTATGGTGCCTGCCCCCCAGCAACACTGCCCTGCTCTGTCTTTGCACAGATAATGCATTCCAGGGACCCTGGAGCCATGGTGACTAGTGCCCATAGGGGCTTCCAAGGTGGAAGTCAGGGAGACCAACATTAGGTGGAGCCAGCAAATTTTAGTTTTGCCTCTTCCCTGCTGGGTTCTGCAGTGCCAACTTCAACCAAGGAGGAGGAAGTAGCCAGCTGGAACCAGCCCCAGTAGGAAGGCAAAGCAGATGGGGGCTGGCTGAAGTAGAGTGAGATTGGTGGTCCAGTGCCCTGTTTGGCTTAATGGACCAGCCTCCACTGGCCTTGAGGCAATGCTGTTGCTTGGTCTCTCTGGCTGCCCCCATTGCACATGGACCTTCTCCTGTTCAACGGGTGTGCACCTTCTGCCCAATCAGAAGTTCACGGCTGCCAAGAGACAGAAGTGATAAACTTGCTTAACAGCTCATATAATGGACATAATTATGGTGAGTTGGTCCATATATTATAGTGATTGCTAGTGGGGTGTAGTTGAGAATACACCATAGTTTCTGTCGGGTTTCTGTCGGCAGAAGCCGTATCAAGACAGATTGACCCATTTCTACATATTGATATAGGTGTGGTGTTTTATTTATCAGTTGTGAGCTAAAGGCTGGTGTTTACTCTAAAAGGAAGCAGTGCTGAATTTGGGGATAGTGTTGAAGTGGAGGCACGGGAGAATCCAGTATCAGAATTTTGAAGGGCAGATTTTCCCCTTATCCCAACATTTGCTCTATAGAGAATTCGCCCTCCCTCCTGCCCCAAGGAGTGAATGAAGGTTAAACAGGAGTAGAAGAAGGTAAAACAGGAGTGTGGTTGTTTCTTAGGTTTGGAGATGAGAAAGGTGCACTGCACAAGAAGTATTGCATGACCAAACCATATAAGCTGGAGAACTGTCTCTAATGTTTGAGAGAAACGTAGTTCTCTTTTCCTGTAGAATTGTTGCTGCTTTAAACATGGAACTTGAGTGATCGCCTTAAAATGTGCTTTATAAGTACCATAAACATAAAGCACTTTTTAAGGAAGGCAAGTGTATATCTCTTACATTTGTGTAACATTTCTTGCATCTGGTGAAGTGTAACCCAGTCCATGAAAACTTAAATGCTATAATAAATGTGTTCGCCTTTAAGATGCCACAAAATAGGAGTCTGTTTATGCTGTGTCATAATTACACATGTTCCTTTTCCATGACTCAACTGTACCTGTTCATACGGGAAGAAAATGAGGGACAATAGTCTAATAAATCATTATATTAAATGCTGTGAAACTGTGTCAGCCTTTTTTAAGCAAGGTCATTTAATCTTTTTAATCACAGGTTCCATTGCAGCTTATAGAGAGTGTTGAATGCCGGGATATATTTCAGCTTCACTTGACTTGTAAGGACTGCAAAGTTATCAGGTATGTGTGTATATATACATATAAATTATCCTGATGGTTGTACATGTTACACTATTACAAGGAAGCATGGCCTGCTAAAGATTGGTATCAGTACCCTGTTTAATAATTATTACTTGGTCTCATGACTGGGCAACGTTTTCCCCCTTGTCTTGTATTGTATCAATAGAACATTGACAATCCACTGTAGCAGTTTAACTTTTCAGTTGAAGGCATGCATTTGCAGGAGTATAACAAATTATCCATCTCCATCAATTGTGGGTGCCTCAGATTAACTGAAACAGCTTATTTCATTGTGTGTTCATTTTCACGTTATTGTTATTGTTGTTGTTATTATTTATTTATTACATTTGTGTACCACACCTCGTCCAAAGATCACAGGGCGATTCACAACATAAAAACACAAAATAAGAAAATACGTAATAAAAAACAAAAACCAATAACCCCACCATCATGAACTTTAAAAAGGCCATTGGATGTTTAATCAGGCAAAGGCTTAGTTATAGATAAATGATTTTGCCTGGCACTTAATGAAGGCACCAGGCGAGCCTCCCTGGAGGGGAGCAGGCCACAGATGGGAAGCCACTGTAGAAAAGGCCTGTTCTCATTTATCATTTGCATGATTTTGCTTCTTGCTGCCAGAGGTGGTGATGGCCTTTCTTCAAATTAAAAAAAAAAGTATTTAGATAGCTTTGGCTATGGTCTGAAGGTTTATGCAAAGAACCCTAGATTAAAAATGGATGATCTTGAGGTAATGATATTAACTTTGCATTCTTGCTTTGAAGCTAAACTTTCATTGGATTCTGTGGCTTGGATCTCTCTGGGTGAGAATTAATAGATTTTTATCCGGCTTAATTTTTTTTATTATTTTTTTTACAGATGTCAGTTCTCTACTTTTGAGCAGTGTCAAGAGTGGCTTAAACGGCTGAACAATGCCATCCGCCCTCCTTCAAAGATAGAGGATCTCTTCTCATTTGCTTACCACGCCTGGTGTATGGAGGTGTATGCTAGTGAAAAAGAACAGCATGGTGATTTGTGTCGACCAGGTATGATGCAACATTCTTTGTGTAGCTGTAGAGATAAAGGAGCTTGTTCCAGTTGATTGAGGTGCTGGTGGATTTTTGCCTCTGAAAAGTTTCAAGGTTAAGGGAGTGAAGGGTTTAATGGATAGGTTTTAAAGCTGCCACTATTCAGTTGCCTTTTTTTGTTGTTGTTCATTGTTTGTGGATGCTTTCTCCAACATACAGCTTTCCTGCTATTTTTAATATTATCTATGGACTTCTTCATAGGCAGTTCAAGCCAATTGCATATTACATAAGCAGCATTAGGATGCCATGTCAATCAGTCTTGACTATGGGATGCCACAATGGGATGCCACAAAGCCAAATCAAAGCAAGGACAATGACTTTGGCCTTCTTTCATAATGGGTGAATATTCTGGCCTCATTTTGCAGACCCTCTGGACCAACAAGCTGAAATGGAGAGAAGGCTTTTTGTGGTAATAAAGTGCTTCCTCCTCTCTTTTGACATAGGCCTATAACGTATGCATGTGCAGAAACAAAAATGTATTATTACACTTTATGCCGTTACTATAGAAGGTCATCAGGTTGGGTTATGGCTCCACCTTCTTATAGTAATGGAGAACTGCCTTTCAGGTGAGAGCCAACAGTTCTTTCTGCTAATGCCATCTTCATAATAGAAACAGCCAGTTACGATGCAAATGATGTTTCACTTATTCTTGCTCTTCCAAATTCACATTGATATATGCAGTTCTCTGCAGAGCAGAATTCTTGAATTCAAACTCTTACTCAGTTGAGAGTTGACCAGAATTATACAGTGGTATGAAGGTGCTGCTGAGAAGAGCTGTCAGTATTGCAATTTTCTGGCATAGATCAAGAGAGCTTTGCTCCTGCATAACGATCAGTGAAAACTTTGGACCTGATCCACAGTCAGAGGGGTTTTACCATATTCAGGGAAGCTTACTTAACCCCTCCCAAACAGAAAGGGGACTTAGCTCTAACTGCAAGTCATCCTTAGACCATAGAATTGAAGTGAAGCACACACTTGGCCCCATCCATTGGTCAGGGGAAAGTTGGTATGTGTGTCATCTCATGACCCTGAGATTAAGAGTCTCATGCTCTTCCAACTGAGCTACTAGTGCAGGATATTTGCAGCTATTAAAGAACCAGCTTTTCCCCCAGCGAATGTTTACAAATTGTCTTTTGCTTGTGTGTAGCATCATGTGTTCCTCAAACAGACCAGCCTAATTGTACAACGTGATAATAAAATTTGTCTGAGCGCTTTTTTTACAAAGGGAAGAAGTGCATTGAAACTAGAATAGGGCAGGCAAATACCAACCAGTCTTTAAGGGGCCTTAGCTTAACTGGTCTTCAGCTAATAATCAGGAAACAACTGATTATTAACCTATCACTGTGTGCAGAGCCAATTAAAATAACATGATACCGCTAAAGATGGTTACTAAATTTAGATTTTCATGGTTGGCATAAGCAAAGCAGATTTTCTACTGTTATAATTTCTTGACGCGGGTGGCGCTGTGTGTTAAACCACAGAGCCTAGGACTTGCCGATCAGATGGTGGGCGGTTCGAATCCCCACAACGGGGTGAGCTCCCATTGCTCGGTCCCTGCTCCTGCCAACCTAGCAGTTCGAAAGCACGTCAAAGTGCAAGTAGATAAATACCGTATTTTTCGCTCCATTGGACGCACCCAACCATAGGGCGCATCTAGTTTTTAGAGGAGGAAAACAAGGAAAAAATATTCTGAATCAAATGTTGTATAAACTACTGTATTTAATAAACAACTGGTATATCAGAATCACATTACAGCCATGTAAAGTGAACAGCAGTCAACAGTGGCATTAAGAACCATCATCACTGTCATTAACAAATGAAGAGAGACTTTAAGGTTTGAGTACTCTTCTAGTCTTCTGTGAACCCCAAGAACTCATCACTGCTAAAGTCAGAATTTATGAAGCTCAGTTGCTCACAGTCACTGACATCACTTTCTTCGCTATCTTCATGTAAAATACCATTTTCGTATCCATCCAAAGCATTGCTAATGCCACATTTTTTCCTCTCAATCCTCTTCCTCCCCTCTCTCAGCGAACAGCCTGCCAGCTGCTCGCAAACATTCCCTTTACTTGAATTACAGTCAAGAAACAGCCAAGCAGAGCTTCTCAGCGGCAGGCTTGGGAGGCTTTCCTTTTCCCCACTTTTTTCTCCCCCCCCCCCAAGAAGAACAGTCCCCTTTTCCAGCCTCCTCCTCTCCATCCCTTTCACCTAAACTCCTCAGGTGACGTCTACAATTTCTCCCCTTCACTGCTCCCTCTCCTTTGCCCTCTACCATGACTCTCCACTCACGGCAACCTATGGTACCTCATCTCCCTTCACCCAGCTTCTTGGTCCCCCTTCTCTCCATCCTCTTCCTCCCCTCTCTCAGTGAACAGCCTGCCCGCTGCTCCAAACCTTGAGGGGAAGGGCAGGCTGCTGGCAGAGCAGCACCCCCCGCCCCCATTCAGCAGCCCAGGAGTGCGGGGCATGGGCGCACAGCCCTCCCCTTGCTCCAAAGCTTCCCGGGGCTGCAGGGGGAAGCCGAGGCTGCCGGCAGGGGAGCGCGGCTCCACCACCACTACCAAAGACCAGTCCAAGAGTGTGCCGCACTCCGGCAATTTGGCTCCAGGGACCACACATTCGCTTCATAGGACGCACAGACATTTCCCTTTACTTTTTAAGAGTAAAAAAGTGCGTCCAATGGTGCGAAAAATACGGTAGGTACCGCTACAGCGGGAAGGTAAACGGCGTTTCCGTGCGCTGCTCTGGTTCGCCAGAAGCGGCTTAGTCATGCTGACCACATGACCTGGAAGCTGTATGCCAGCTGGCCAATAAAGCCAGATGAGCGCCGCAACCCCAGAGTCGGCCACGACTGGACCTAATGGTTAGGGATCCCTTTACCTTTACCTAATTTCTTGACAAAATCACTGGGGCCATCTCATATTAAGTTCTTTTCATTCTACTATTGTCTTCTTTTGTTGTAGGAGAACATGTAAGTTCGAGATTTAAAAATGAGGTTGAACGGATGGGTTTTGATATGAACAATGCCTGGAGGATCTCCAACATCAACGAGAAGTACAAGTAAGTTCTGTGGATGTTTGCAGACAGCTGGCAGCAGCCTAACTTTTATTGAAGTAGGCATTTTGGAGCAGAGCATATCACAGCCCTTGCTATGGTTGGATGCACTTGTAGATCCTGGTACTGCTGATGGTTTGGAACTGAGCGGGTGGGGTTTCTTAGTAGCCTTAAAGCTCTGAAAAGCAAAGTGATAGAGCACCCCACGTAGCTGCCATTTTGTAGTTCTGTTTCTCAACATCCATGAAACAGGCCTGCAGTGGTGTATGCAGACACTGCTATCTGTCATCTAGCCTCAGAGGGCTGCTAAAACGAATAGTGCAAGCTACTTAAACACTTTGGGTCTCCTGTCCAGTTGCTTCCTGGCCTTAAAAGACCCAGGAGCATCCGAGAATAAACAAGCAGCAAGGTTGGGTCATGTAATATAAGGCTGTGTCTGGCAACTTGGAAACCATAGTTGCTCTCCCTAGGCGAGTGCTAAATTATAAGATTGCTCTGTTCTTGAGAAAGTAGTGCTCACAAAGGACTGTGGAATAAGGGAAGACAAGGAAAGAATACTTTGCACCTTGAGCTTCTATGTTGGAAGGGTGCTAACAGCTTGTCATGGAAGGAAACCAATGCTGTGACTATACATGCATGGCTTTAAAAAAATGTCCTCCTTTTTCCACACAGGCTCTGTAGCAGCTACCCTCAAGAACTCATAGTTCCTGTTTGGATCACAGACAAAGAGCTGGAAAGTGTGGCAGGATTCCGATCTTGGAAACGCATCCCTGCTGTGGTTTATAGGTGAGGCCTGCACTGAAGCACCTACTAAATTGAATGTAAAGTGGTGTGTGCTTTTTAATCACCTTGCCAGATGCTTAATCAGCAGCTTGGCAACTATGCTGAACTACAAAACTGGCACCATTGATCCTTCACTTGCCTTTCTTTGGGCTGTGGAGCATTGACCCCAGATGCTCAGCTGTAAGCTAAGCTGGCTGGGACTTGTTCCTTGAGCCCACAAGCCCTTCAAGATGTGTAGGAATGATTGGATAAATGGTGGTTGTCTCTGTAGTCCAACAGTTGTGAAATGGTCTCCCCAGGGAAGCCCATCTGTTTCTCTGATTATGACCTTTTTGGCATCAGGTGCAAAATATTCTACCTTTTAATTTTACTCTTATGTTTTGGTGTATTTAAACCTGGGCACATTGCTTTCCTTTTAATGATTTTGAGGCCGGTTTTTATAATAATTATCTTGCTGGTCTGTTTTCAGTTGTGTTTTTTTGGTCCTGATTTTGCACTGAATTCTGAGTTTTTATGTCATTTGTTTTGAGAAATGCTTTATTGACTGGATTTTATTTGATTTATTCGTAAACTGCCCAGGGGACTTTGTTTGACGAGCAGTCTAGAAATGTAATAATAATAGTTGGCTACATGGGTTGTTTTGGAACACGGCACAGGTTATGTAAAACTATAGATGGGCTTCACGGACTGCCTGTTTCTGAACAAAAGGCACATCTAAAGTACTGAAGCTGCTGATCATCATTAACTTTGGCAGTTTGTCAGTGATCTCTCTTTAGGATTAAACAGGCAGCCTCCCAGTTCTAGACATCTCTGCATTATAGCCATTTTATATGCGTCAACAAAAAACTGGTTGAAATTCTGACCCTGGTATAAGTGGTGATAGATCTATTGGTTCAGTTACTTTGAAACTTGTTTCTTGAGCATTCTGACACAAATCTCTTTAAATCGTAACTTCATTTTTTTTACTGCGTTTTGATTACAAACGTTGATTCAAATGAAATTCAGTATGAAATACTGTTTTCAGAGGGCATACATTAGAATGCCCTATGAAACAGCATTTCATAGAAAGCATTTCTGCTTTAGAAAGTCAAAACTACTTTTGGAATTCTACAGTAAGGTGGCAATTCCTATGTCACTGTGCATTTGCTCTAGCATTACCTGCACTTAGGGCCCTATTGTGATGGCTACTGTTAGCTGTTTCATTTCTGTTTCCTACAGGCATCAGGGCAATGGGGCGGTCATTTCCCGTTGTGGGCAGCCAGAGGTCAGCTGGTGGGGCTGGAGAAATGCTGACGACGAACATCTTGTCCAGTCAGTGGCCAAAGCTTGTGCCTCAGATTCCAAGTCTAATAGCAGTAAACTAGTGAATGGAAACTGTTCAAGAGATTTCTCCAATGGAGGAGACCTCTCTGATGTAGAATTTGGTAAGTTTGATTATCTCTTTGTTTCTCAAATATTGCATTTCGGAGTCTCCATAGAGTTCAAATGGCAGTTTCCCCCCTGATAGGGATTTCAGCCTTTTGCCTGCAACTCTTGTGTGTAGGACACCTGATTGCCTGCTCTGCCTTGGAGGGGGTGGGGGTGGGGGGGAAGGATAGCCAGGGTGCCACTTATGTCATTGATGGGTCATAACTTAGGGGTAGAGCATCTGATTTTCAGAATAATAATAATAATTTATTATTTATACCCCGCCCATCTGACTGGGTTTCCCTAGCCACTCTGGGCAGCTTCCAACAGAATATTAAAATACAATAGTCTATTAAGCATTAAAAGCTTCCCTAAACAGGGCTGCCTTCAGATGTCTTCTAAAAGTCTGGTAGTTGTTTTTCTCTTTGACATCTGGTGGGAGGACGTTCCACATGGCAGGTGCCACTACCAAGAAGGCCCTCTGCCTGGTTCCCTGTAACTAGGCTTCTCGCAGCCAGGGAACTGCCACAAGACCCTCGGCACTGGACCTCAGTGTCCGGGCAGAATGATGGGGGTGGAGACGCTCCTTCAGGTATACTGGACCGAACCCGTTTAGGGCTTTAAAGGTCAGCACCAACACTTTGAATTGTGCTCGGAAACGTACTGGGAGCCAATGTAGGTCTTTCAAGACTGGTGTTATGTGGTCTCGGCAGCTGCTCCCAGTCACCAGTCTAGCTGCCGCATTCTGGATTAGTTGTAGTTTCCGGGTCACCTTCCAAGGTAGCCCCGCATAGAGCTCATTGCAGTAGTCCAAGTGAGAGATAACTAGAGCATGCACCACTCTGGCGAGACAGGTCCCAGGTTGAATCTCCAGCATCTTCAGGTAGGGTTGGGAAAGTTCTCTGCCTGAAACCCTGAAGAGCTGCTGTTAGTGCAGATAATACTGAGCTACATAGATTCAGCAAAAAGTGGCCTTCTGTGTACATAATGACAGGGTGGAATGATAACTGCAGGAGACAATTTGAAGGAGGAGCAAAATGGCAGTTGGTTCTAGGCAGCCCGGTGGGGTAGGCCTTGTGGCCTCACTTCTCCCTCTTCTGTAACCAGGTTGAATCAGCTACTGCTGGTGCCAGAATTAGACATGAGGAGTATGTTCCACTGTCAAAAGCAGCTCCTCTGCTTCTCTCTCTCTTTCTTGATCTCTTCTATATGTAAGATGCCATGTAATCCATGTGTCAAGTGTGCACTTTTTTGATAACTGCTGCTGAATAAGCTGTTCTCGCCTTTTCTTCTTCAGATTCCTCCATCTCCAACGCTTCAGGAGCAGAAAGTCTAGCCATTCAGCCTCAGAAACTTTTGATCTTGGATGCACGCTCATATGCAGCTGCAGTGGCAAACAGGGCCAAAGGGGGAGGCTGTGAATGCCCAGGTGAGTAGCTGTGCTGTGCTCTGAGCATTGTACAAAGGTGTTTACACATGCAGAGAAGGAGTGGGAGTGGAGACCTTGTCTAAACCAGATCAAATTTTGGTTACCAGAGTAGCTACCATTAATTCAAGGAGGTTGGAAATGGGTGGGTGGGTGCTAAAAATGTTCAAATCCAAAGGGGTTGTTCCTTAAGAAGAGAAAGATGCCACCCTGTCCTGCAATTTAGATCCAGTCTCTAAAGCTAAACTACAGTATTTGATCATTGAGTCCTTACCAGATTTTAATCAAAAGTATGGTTTTTGGGTTTTGTTTTTTTAAAAAACCCACCTTGTTTTGTTTTAAGGAAGTGAAGGAATTGCACTGCATGGCCAAATTCACTAAACCATGGTGTTTAGTGTTGCACCTGAATTTCGCCACAGAATGCAGAAGTTGCAGGTAGCTTTGGGCTCATGTGTCTACCCCTTTCCCTGTTTGTAATTTGTAACAAAGAGCAGTTTTTAGTTTCACCCAAATTGGTGAAACTCCAGGTTGTTGCAGATTGCAAACAAGAAGTTTTTAAATTCCTTCTCCTGATGTGTAAAGGAGGAAGGAAGGGAAAAATTGAGAGAGACGTTGATTAAATTTCTGGAGAGCCACTACCGGTGTGGTGCAGACAGTAATGAGATCTCTCGATCCAGGGGTCTGATAACAAGGCCAAACACTTACGTTCCAAGTGACACCCTGATTCTCTGTATGATTCAAAATCTGCAATAGATGTCAGCTTAAAAGTTTATAATAATACGGGATGCGCTTGACATCATTTATAAGTTCGCTGATCCACCCAAACCAATACATGGTGAAAAACTGCATGGTGCACCAGCCAGGTGCACCTTATTTATGAAGACCTAATGATTGTAATTTGTTTAAAAATTGCAAGATGCTACAGAAGTCCAGCATGAACCCATACTTCCACCCTCCAGGCTGCATTCTAATCGTACCAAAAAACTTTTAAAGTTCTGTGCAACTACGTCACCCATCCCAAACAAGTACAGTGGTACCTCGGGTTACAGACACTTCAGGTTACAGACGCTTCAGGTTACAGACTCCGCTAACCCAGAAATAATACCTTGGGTTAAGAACTTTGCTTCAGGATGAGAACAGAAATGGTGGCAGCGCGGCGGCAGCAGCAGCAGCAGGAGGCCACATTAGCTATAATGGTACCTCAGGTTAAGAACGGTTTCAGGTTAAGAATGTACCTCCAGAACAAATTAAGTTCTTAACCCGAGGTGCCACTGTATTGGGATCCGTATACTTGAAATTCCTACATACAAAGTAGCCCATGGAAACAATTGAACTTGTATGTCTACAGTTACAGGTGTTGCTTCCTGGCAGTGGTTCAGGAGTATAGTGGCTGAAGAATGTGCCACTGTTGTCATGCTAAATTGCCACCAGATAGGGCAGAGGGTGAGAGATAATATCGAGACAGGTCCTGAGCATGCTGACACTACACAACTCTTATTTTTCAACTCCTCCACTGCCATGTCCGTGTTGCTAACTAAGGGGGCTGTCTGACTTCTGTTCACTGGTGATAACAATCAGTTTCAAACCACTTCTATAGATAGAGACCATTGTTCCCAGCAAGCAGTCCAGTAGATCAGTAAGTTCATGTGTTTTCTTTAGACTGTGTTAGAATAACTCCCTCTATTCTGTCATAACAGTCGTCCTTTGTCATGATGTTTGGTGTGCCTGAGAGAACCTCAAAGGCTAGAGGAGGCTGATGGGATAATAGCGCTTAGCACAGGCCCCAGCTGCTGCTGGCTCATTTTTACAGTAAAGCTCCTTCATTCATTTCGCTTCTGCCTTGTTTGAAGTGCCTTATCTTCTGCTTTTAACAGAGTATTATCCAAACTGTGAAGTAGTGTTTATGGGAATGGCAAACATCCATTCTATTCGGAAGAGCTTTCAGTCGCTGCGTTTGCTCTGCACACAAATGCCGGACCCAGGAAAGTGAGTGACGTGCGCCTTCTCTCTGCCCCCCCCCCCTGTTGTCCCCTTGCACATCTCCCCTTCCCAGCACGCACACTGTACTAATAAGTTTATTGGTATTGCTTTTTAAACAATCTAATCCTCAGTCTTCTTTTTGTCATTGTAAATAAAGGCAGTCATTTGCATGCCTTCCACCAACCTTGTGCCCTCCAGATATTTTTGTATTGCAGCCCCCATTATTCCCAGCCATAATGGCCATTTAGAAGGCACCAGGTTAGTGAATACTGGATTAGTTATTAGATAAGAGAAAATTAACATTTGTAATTATTTGAATATGTTTATGTGTGTATACACATGCATGCACACACGCACGCATATATTTAATATTGGCTTTTTGAATTTAAAAAACCTAGTTTTTTTTAATCCACCTACCTCCAGACCTATTGACCTTGGCTGTTTTCCCACACAAAATAGGAGGGTTCCCTGAAATACTGCCAACACACACTCCTGCATCGTTGGCATGTGTGCAAGCTTACCTTTATGGGGAACCTATCTGTTATTACTGTTCTCTTTGGGAACCTTGGATATGCTTCTGAGACACCCCAAGTTTTCTGGAAATAGAGGCTTGGATACCCACTAACTTAAGCGATTTGTACTTTTTGATGCAGAAGAAAAAAAGTATACCCTCCACTTGTTACTGAAATTTGCTCAACCTACAAACTTCACTTTAACAGAACAGAGAGGTCAAAACTATTCTCCCTTGTTGATCTGCAGCTGGCTGTCAGCTCTGGAAAGCACCAAATGGCTGCAACATTTGTCTGTCCTTCTGAAATCGGCACTTCTGGTAGTTCATGCAGTGGACAGAGATCAGCGACCCGTCTTGGTGCACTGCTCAGATGGCTGGGACAGAACCCCGCAGATAGTGGCTCTGGCTAAGCTGCTGCTGGATCCATATTACAGGACCATCGAGGTTCGTGGCATGGGAAATAGCACAGTTGGGGGACCTCTAAATCGTGTTTAGAAAGGTTTATGGTGGTGGCTCTTCTAAAGAAGAGCATCTGTTGCTCAGCTGTTATCCCCATTGTTCCTGGCCATTGGCTGTGCTTGCTAGGGCTAATGTGAATTGTAATTGAGCAACATCTGGAGAGCCAGTGGTCCCCCACGCCTGATCCATGTGCTTTCCTCCAAACTGCTGAAGAATAGACTTGGCATGAAATAAAATGGATTTAATGCTGGAAGGGTTTTTTTGGGGCGGGGTGCGTAAGAGAAATGTGAGTTTGTGTCCGAGAATGAAATAGGTAGTCTGAAGTAAGGATCATTTTGAAGTGTTATTAAGGATGGCAGAGATAGAAACATGGATCTGGCCCTTGGGGTGCCACTTGTGTGTAAGCTCTTTTCCACAAGCCTTATTGATGCAAATGAGAGCAGCTTTTCTTCATTTCAGTGGGACTTGCCCATGAGATTTTCATAGTGAATTTGACCCCTTGCTGGTTAATTGCTAGGAGGGAAAGCATTTTGGGTTTTCCACCTCATGCCAGCATATCTTAGTTTGGCTTTGTGGACTTGAGCCTTGTGTGAATTTAATTCAGTATGCTTCCCTCAGGGTTTCCAGGTGCTTGTGGAGATGGAGTGGCTGGATTTTGGCCATAAGTTTGCCGATCGCTGTGGTCATGGTGAGAATTCGGATGACCTGAATGAACGATGCCCAGTGTTCCTGCAGTGGCTCGACTGTGTCCATCAGCTCCAGAGGCAGTTCCCCTGCTCTTTCGAGTTTAATGAAGCATTCCTTGTGAGTGGAATACTTTTACACACTGCTTCTAATATTTTGAACCTTTTCGTAGTTCAGTATTCAGATATGAAAAGGAAGCTACCAAGCCAAAAAAAGTAAAAAGTAAAAATCTCTCGTTGGAGTCTGCAGAAATGCTCACTCAGAGGATAGTTAGGTATGTTCCATAGCGTTATTTAATTAGAAAATCAAATTTGGAGTTCACATTAAACTCACATATTTCAGACCTGCGTATCTGTGTTTTGGTTGTGTGTGTGAAAGAGAAATCAAGAGATCCTACTTTTCAGGCTTGTGTGCCAACAGTAATATAGCTACATCCTTTCTATATAGGTCAAGTTGGTGCAGCACACATACTCCTGCCTCTTTGGTACATTCCTGTGCAACAATGCGAAGGAGAGAGGTGAAAAGCACACCCAAGAGAGGACCTGTTCAGTTTGGTCTCTGCTGCGAGCAGGAAACAAAGCCTTCAAAAATCTGCTTTACTCCTCCCAATCAGAATCTGTATGTACTTTTTATTGTTTGCGCTCCTATAAAAATGTAACCAGTCTGGTGCACATAGTTCTTTTCCCCTTTCCCATTCTCACAACACTCCTGTCAGATAAATCAAGATGAGGCGAAGTATGATGCAGCTATATATATGATTGCAACTTAGTGGAGGTAGGCAAATTCTACTTGAAGGCGAGGCACTTCAGCCTACCTTATTGAAGCAAGAGTTTGTATCTAAAAGAGGGTAAAGGAACCTGGTCTTCCAAGACAATGCAAAACACTGCATTAGGTGACCCAACTTGGGCAATATGTTCTTGCACTGAACAAAGTTTCATGAAGCCAAAAAGACTCTCAGAGCTACAGCACTCTGAGAATAGTCAAAAGATGTAGGACACAGTCCAGCAAGATGTTCCTTTCTGCAAACCCCCTTGAGATGAGTAGGAGCTGGCCAAGAGCACAGTAGTGCTCTGAGACAGTTGGTCTGTAGGTCCATGTTGCAGTTTGAGTGTCTGTCCCCATATTCTGTCTTCATGGGAAACACCTGGGAAGTGTGACTTGAAAGCAGCAATTAGCCAACATATGGACATACTGTACTACTATTCAGCTATTTTAGATTCAGAGCAAAAGGACTGTTAGGCATATAATGTACCATAATTTCCCTATAGACCCCAAATGTGCTTCTTGAAACCCACTCTTTTGACTACAAACATTCAGTGATCTTCAGTTAACCAATTTTGCAGCTGTTAATAATGTCAAAAAAAACTTAAGGCTTCATGTGCAGACTCCCACACATCCTTGTAACGCTGGTAAAGGTCTGGCATTACATGCAGCCACAGCAAATGTCACCCAACTGTACGGAACGGGGTAGGTTTTGTGTTATTGGGGGTACATTGCTTGAGAGAGAATGTGTGCTGAAGGGCACGTTATTATTACAGTATTCTAAAAGTATGGCTGAAATTAAGATAGTTAAATCACCTGGGAAAATGCATGTAAATCACTCTGAGCTCTTCTGAGACACAGAACGGCATAAGTGCAGTATATATAATAATACAATTTGTGGATGCACTACACTGCTCATCTGGTTGTTTTAAAATAAGTTGCCATTTTAATATAACATTCTTGGTTTTGGGCGTTTGCTTGCTTTCCCAGTCATTGCAATGATTCACCCTCTTTTGAAATGTGGTGGTTGAGAGTATGAGCAATGAGCTGGCGGGAAGGGCTGTATCAATTGATGGGGTGGGCAAACAGAGGCCATTCCAATGTGCCCAGAAGGGGCAAGATTCAAATGGCTGCTCTTGAATATATTCAAGATTAACCTGCGACTGCAAATTAAAATGCAAGGTCAGTCAATCTCAAACCTTAATAAAAGGATTACAGCCTTCTTAGTAGTCTGTTCGTCCTCTCTCTCTCTCAGGTGCTGTATCCTGTGTGCCACGTGCGAAACCTCATGCTGTGGAGTGCCGTTTACTTGCCATGTTCTTCCCCTTCGACCCCTGCGGATGACACCTGTGCCCCTTACCCAGTCCCAGGTTCCAGCCCTGAAGATCAGCCTCTGGGCAGGTGAGCTCAGAGTTCAGATGATGTAATGTAAGTAGATGTTTGACAGGTGAGGGAGTTGCCTCTATTGCTGTCCACGTGATTAACAAATGGCAGTTTTCAGGAGTTGTTGAGAGAGTATAGCATCATGTGAAAGATTATTATCTGCAGGCGTGATTGGCCGTTAACAGCTGATTTCTAACCTGTAATTAGAAACAGTTCTCAGCATTTTTCTTTCTTTCCTCCCAAGGCTGCCAAAGACAAGGTCATTTGACAATCTGACAATGGCTGGCGACAGCAGCGTACCGACAACCAACCGGCGTAGTAGCGACCCCAGCCTCAACGAGAAGTGGCAGGAGCACCGCCGGTCCCTGGAGCTGAGTAGCCTTGGGAACCCGGAGGACGACCCCTTTGACGGAGAATGTGTAGGCAAACAAGGCAGGACTCTGGTTGGAGCAGAGCTTTCAGTGGCTGTAGCAGAGGGGCAGATGGAGAACATTTTGCAAGAGGCTACCAAGGAGGAAGTGAGCTTGGAGGAGTGTGTGAGGGGTGTTCCAGAAATGGCAAGTAAAGAAGGGGGAGAGGACACTGCTCTTGATAAGGAAAGCAGGACTGAGAACCTGGACAGCTCTACTGATAACATGGGTGAGAAGACCGAACTGGATACAGCAACTTTATTAGACAATCCAGTTTCCAGCCCACAGATGGATTTACAGGGTGCTTTTGAGCTTCAGGGGCAAGATGAGCTCCATTACGATGTCCAGAAACCATCTCAGGTGAAGGAACTACGGCCTGGCTTTTTGGGCAATGCTGTAAATAGTAACATTCAAGGAGCAGAGGAGGACAGTGTTAGTAGGCTACCTGTAGAGGTCAAAATCCCTCAGGGCACTCCCCAGCCCAGCCTACCATTTCCTGTCCTGCATGAGATGGGAACATCAAACATGGAGAGCTCTACGGAAACTTTAACAGAGAATGGGGCAAAGACGGAGCTGATCCAGAATGTCTCTTGCCATTGGCTCCATCCCATGGACAACAGTGCTGGCGAACTTTCCCGCACTGTCGAAAGTCAGCCTGAGAACGAGGACTCAATAGAGCTACACAAACTGGCAGCGAACCTAAACAGGACTACTAAGAGCAGCAGCTTACATGACCCAATGCCTTCACCTTGTGCCTTGCCTTTAGCTGACTATAAAGAGATTGTGTGCAATGGAGAGCTGGAGCCTGAGAACAAGGTGGCAGAGAGCCCGGCAGGGTTCAGTGTTACCCAGAAATACCCTGCACCAAACGGACACTGTGTGAACGGGGAGGAAGGCAGGGTAAAGGCTGCCCTTAGCCGACAGGTCTCTGCAGCTAGCTGTAGTTCTGCCCCGCTGCATCTGAGGAATTTGCACCACAAGTGGGTTCATGCTATTCCAGGCCGGCAGCAGACAGCAAACAGCCCGGACCAGCCTGCCCGGAGTCACCTGGATGACGATGGGATGCCAATCTATGCCGATGTCATTCAGCAGCGCCTCCGCCAGATTGAAAGTGGGCACCAGCAGGAAGTGGAGACTTTAAAAAAGCAGGTGCAGGAGCTGAGGAGCCGTCTAGAGAGCCAGTACCTGAACAGCTCGCTACGTTTCAACGGGGATTATGGGGATGAAGTGGTAAGTTAAGCGACCTTTGCCATGATTGTGCCCGTGGTTCTGTGCAAGGAAAATGGATCCTTGGAAGTGACTCCACACAAAAAAGGCTACCTGGATACATATGCCCTCTTCCCCACAGATATATATGGCACATTGATAGCCAGAGGCTGGGGGTGTAGGGAACCAGCCTTTCCTGATTCACAAATTCTTTCTCACTTAATCCCCCTGGAAGTGATTCTGATTCATTACAGGCAGCTGGATGAATGGCTAATTTGCTAAGCTGCTCATGCTTTGGAAAGTGTGTGTGTGTTTTAGTGCCAGTAAAAATGGCAAAGCCATACATGCTTTATTTGGTTGAGGATGGACACTGCCTTGTATAAACATTGTATAAAGACTTGTTGATGTTGTATCAGGACTTCTTTATAGTTATTAGCAGAAGACGCCAAAGCACTGCTGCAGCAGAGACTAATTTATTCCATGTCCTGTCCAAGTTCATTGAAATGCCTATGTACCATTTAGGCCTGTTGAAAGGTCTTGACAGTCCAGTCCACTAGTTTCTGCATTTTCTTTTGAGTGGTCAAGAGTCCTCCCTCAAAAGAGGCACCCCTGTTGCATCATTTTTTAACCTGTTGGTGGTTTTAAGGGGAAGTTCTTTGTGTCATGTGTTTATGAGTGCAGGTGTTTATGGATGCTTGGGGCTGCTCCAGAATTTTAAAAAATGCATGCATAACATAAAGCATGAAAACAGGGTCGATCATGATGTGGCATGCAGTGGGATGGATCACCAGCTGGCAGTCCTTGATCCAAATCCCTGCTGTGTTCTGCTCACCAACATGAGATCTGTCATTGTGAGGTCTATTCAAAGGGGAATGAGTAACTGTGAAAAGGTGGTTAGTAGCCAGCCAGCCACATGTGTCCCGTTCTTTCCTGTGCAGCCTGGATGAGAGAGAGCAAAATTGCCAGTAAGTAACCTAGTGAGTTGACAGGAAGCGGGTGGCGCTGTGCGTTAAACCACGGAGCCTAGGGCTTGCTGATCAGAAGGTCGGCGGTTCGAATCCCCATGACGGGGTGAGCTCCCGTTGATAGGTCCCTGCTCCTGCCCACCTAGCAGTTCGAAAGCACCCAGTGCAAGTAGATAAATAGGTACCAGTCCGGCGGGAAGGTAAACCGCATTTCCGTGCACCACTCTGGCTTCACTAGAAGCAGCTTAGTCATGCTGGCCACATGACCTGGAATCTGTACGCCGGCTCCCTTGTCCAGTAAAGCGAGATGAGTGCCGCAACCCCAGAGTCGTCTGACTGGACCTAATGGTCAGGAGTCCCTTTACCTTTACCTTTAACCAAATGAATCGGGGGGGGGGTGTGAATAGAGAGAGTGGGTGGATATTTGGAAGGTAGGCTGTTGGGCTTGTGCTTGGCTCTGGATTGGTCCTCCCAAGTGATGTAGTCGTCTTAAAGGTTTTGGATGCGATGGGAAGACATTAAGACCTCAGCTGAGACTTCATTTCTACCCCAATATATAGAACAATCCTAAGGTAGGATTGGGGAGCCTCAGCCCTAGGGGCCAAATGCAGCCCTCCAGGCCCCATCTGTTTGCCCTCTGAACTTTATCCAGGCTACACCTGCCCTATTTTGCACCCTCCTTGAGTGTATTTATCTGACTGGAATGGATGAAGAATAGGAGAGTGTGAGAGTGTTTATAAAACTTATCCTACTGTGCAGAAGTAAAATTCACATCCATTGGCCACTTTTGCTTCTAGTCCTGCTCATCACTGGCCCGTGGCCCCTGGAAGGAAATGTGGTCCTTGGGCTCGAAAAGCTTCCCCTTCCGTGTCCTAAGGAGAAAAAGGCTTGTCCCATAGACTTCTGCTGTGTGTTGAGTAGAACTGCACAGTAGCTGGAAAACTGGTATTTTAAAAATAACCAGTGTTTTGTTTGCACAGCCTTAAAACTGTCTGAAACTGGCCAAGGGATTTGGCTGACAGGAGGATGCTGCCATGGAGCAGCAGCATCTGCGGTGCTGGCACAAGTGGGGTGTCTGAAGAGTTTATTCTAGCTTCTTCCCCCCCAGCTGACAAAGCCTGAAAGAGAAACTAAGTACCCGTGATCTCCTCTCATTTTCTTCCCATTTTTACCCAAAGGGGATGTCTTCTGGCCACTGCTGCCACTCCATCACTCCACTGTTGCCTCTCCCAAATTGCTTGTACACCTACAGTTGCTCTAGTGAAGCCCCACTCCATTCCCTGTGCCCCACAACCACTGCTGTAGGGCTTAAATAGTATTTTCTTCATGGTTGTATTATATGGTGCTCTGCGTGGCGTACAGTTTTTCAAATGAATTGGAAAGCAACTGAGTCTTTTCAGGGATTCCATTGTTTACTGTTGGAGCTTTTGCAGCACCGTATTTATGCCACAGAGCTCTGTCTTCTGCTCCACATCACACACCTCTTCAAGTATCTACCATATAGAGATAACATCAGCACCCCAATCATTGCCAAAATATATGAGCCATGAAAGTATATTGCTATCAGATATGCTCATGGCAACATTTGAATTTTAGCAATGAGTTTGGGTTTTCTGTTTTGCAGAACTTTTGAGGAATTTGGTAGAAGCCACCTCTCCACCCTATCCCATAATCTGATCTCTGAGCAGGAGGTTCAGAAGGATTCCCTCTTCTCAGCTGCCTAATCCATGTTCTGAGGGGTTGGGAGTAGGTTCTGTTCAGCTGTGTTTGTTTGCCAACAGACTTCAATCCCTGACTCGGAAAGCAATCTGGATCAGAACTGTTTGTCTCGCTGCAGTACAGAGATTTTCTCTGAAGCCAGCTGGGAGCAGGTGGATAAACAGGACACAGAGGTACAGGCAAAATCCATCTCCGTGGCCTTCCTCTCCCTTTTCCTTATATCGGCACCTGCTACTAATCACCTGGCTCTACTCTGTATCCCTTTGGTTCTGACATTGGTCTCATGAAATCTCTTCCCTTTTGTCCCCGTTGTCTGTAATACTTAAAAATCTGTACCTGTGCCAAAGAAGCCCCATAGCTGTCAGTTTTCTGCCTTTGGACCTGCACTGGGAAATGATGAAAGCATTTTCCTTGACTAACACATGGTGTGTCAGTGTGCTTGGCTTATTTAGCTATGTAAGTGTGAGAGAAAGTTGGGGGCCTTAGCACTGGTTGTGAAAACTTGGTATTTGAGATGCTCGGTTAGAAGATTCTTCTGTTATTTGGCCAAAGATGAAGAAACAATTCCTTCCTTCCTTCCTTCCTTCCTTCCTTCCTTCCTTCCTTCCTTCCTTCCTTTCCTTTCCTTCCTTCCTTCCCCTCTGTATCCTACTTACTTTCTAAACCGTGTTGCTTGTATTTAAAGTTCTCTCTCTCTTTACATCTCTGTTCCCAGGTGACACGATGGCTTCCCGATCACCTGGCTGCACACTGTTACGGCTGCGACAGTGCATTCTGGCTTGTCAGCAGGAAGCACCACTGCAGGTAATGCATGTAGGATGGATAGTGTTGGGTGCAGGTATGCTATTCTGCTGCCATGTCCTGGAGGGGCTCCTCTTTCTTTTAGCCTCTGGGCACTTTGCCTTTTATTTTTCCTTGATAAGATCACTCTCCCATGTCAGACCATAGAGCCACACACGGCAGTGTTATAGCAAGGGTAGACACACACTGCATAGCATTCTTCTCGCTGAGTCCACCATGGCCTGCGTCAGAAGGGCTTAGCTTTTGACAAGTTGTAAGAGTGTTATAAAGTTTGTCACACAGCCCACCTCCACACCTTACAGTTAAAGTACTAGTATACCACTTTAAAGACTCCTGGCTTCTCCCAAATAATCATAGGAACTGTAATTTCTTAAGGGGGCAGAGAGTTGTTAGGAGGTCAGATTTCCCGGTGGCTTTGCACTGGGGCTTAAGTATGAATCTTAAACTTCCCACCAATGCACAGTTCATAGAATCCTGTGGAAACTTGGTCCCCAGATGGTGATTTGAGAAGAGGGACAGAACCCTTTTGCTTTACACCTGCAGTCTTGTATCCTGCCCTTCCTCCCAAAAATGCCCAAAGTTGAAAACATCAAAACATTAAAGCAATGCAATTTAAAATAAATTTTTAAAACACACATATAAAATAATTAAATGTAAAACATTTAAAAGCTGTCACTAAAGCTTAATTTCAAGTTTGCCATGGTCAGCATCTTTTAGCCATCAAATGCCTTGGGTAACCAGGAATGTGTTTCAGGGGAAAGTTAAAGTCAGTAATGAGGAAGACAGGTGCATCTCACCCAAGAGGGCAATTCTGCAACTGGGGAACCACCACTGAGAAGGCCCTGTCATGGGTCAGCACCAGCCAGGTGGCAGTTGGGTATAGCGCTGCCAACAAGACCTCCCTTTTTAGTGTGTTTGCTTGTCTCAAACTTTCTCACTAACTTGTTTTGTTTCCAGTCAAGCAGCAGCACCAATACACCCCCCCCCCTCTTTTAGAAAAATATTCCTGGGCTTACTCTGCCAGTTTAGCACCTGGCCCGTGCTCATCCTTTTACACTGCATTTTCTGCTTTGAGCAAATGTTTAAATCACCTCATAGACAGAGGTCCTCTGCTTTGTGCTGAAGTCTGTTAGAACAGGAGCTTTGGAGAATGTTGGAAATGTCCCATTCAATTTCTTCATCTTCTAGCTGTGTCAAGACTTCTTAGCTGAGAAGGCTTCCAAAGAACAAGTAGGAGCCGATTTTGAGATTTGATCCATCTTGAGACAGTGTGTGCCATGTCCATTTCCTCAATAGTTAAATTGTGTTTCCCAGTCTGATTTCTGTGGCTCTCTTTATTTTATATTAAAATCAGAGGCATGTGCCTCATATCTCTTCACCACTACCAACCCCCCCCCCAACCACATCACCACCACCAACAAAAAACCCAAACCAGTTTATTTTCTACAATAAGAAATGATGTTTCTCAGTGGAGGCCATGCACTGTGTTTCTGCACGTGTTCTTGCCATGCCTACTGATTGGAGGAAGGTGGGTCCAAAGAAAGATACCATGCAGAGATGCAGCAGGGACAGCCTCTTCCATTGCTGGACCATTGTTGGGCTCGCAGGGGCCATTTAACTTCATTTCTCACAGCACACTAACATTTTTTGTTTAAAACGTAGCTGTATATTACCTTCTCTCAGGCTAGCAGGAAAAGACAGTGGTCTCACCTTGCCATTTCTGGGGGAAAACCCACAAATCCTCTGATTTAGTCTCCCCTCTGAGCTTTTTCTCCCCTCCTTGCAGGGACCCTGACCGTGTTGATCAGACTTGGTGAGCATTTGGAACAGCCTCTGTTGTCTGCTTGCACTTCTCCAATAACCTCTTCAAACTAACCTTTGACTCCCTCCCCTGCACTCCTCTTGCCCATAAATCATTACACCAAAGATGAATGGTAGCAGCCCAGTTGGATATTGAGGTCTGTAGGCCTCTTTTCACATTCTACTAATAAGACTTTTTGTTTCATACTGCATACTGCAACTTTGGCTAACATGCAAGTGGCTTATCTGCAATGAGTATTTCAATTATAAGAGCAGGCAATTTCTGTGTATTGAGTGGTAGCATCCGGTTTGGTGGAGTGGAGACCCCCTGTATCGCTGCAGCTTACCTGCTAGAGCTGCAGCAAAGGCAATGTGTCCACCCTGCCCTGGCCCCATCCAGGTAAGCCTCAGTGACACCAGTATCAGGAGGGCAGCTCTACTTCTCCACACCTGCCACCACTGGTATATAGAAACCAACACATTATTTTGGCCTTTTTTCCGTTAAATTTGGTATTACAGAGAGCTGGCAGCTATTGGGGAGTTCTTGAGCAGTACATGGAGAGAACCTTACCAATCACTTCTGAAATAGCACAAGAGTGAAAAAAGCCTTAATTGTGGGCTAATGGGCACTGAGTGAGGGGCAAGGCAGCATGAGCATTAGGGTCTCCTCTGCTAGCCAGGTGGAGTAGAGTCCCTGAGAAGGAACATGACTTTGACACTGAGGGCCAAGAGTCTGGCAAAAATCCTGAAATGCATATAAGAACCTGCTTAGGGACTAAGTGATCCCTTTGCGTCAGATTTGAACATATATACCCAGGCAGAAAATTCCACAGATAGTCTCTCTTTTGCACAATGTCCAGGAGTTTCTCTTGAAAGGAAATATTTAGTCTTCTTTTCGCAGCTAGGTCGGGCTGTGAACCCTCACCCTTTCAGAATCTTCACTGTGAGGGCATTCGAATGGCTTTTTCATAGAGTGGTCTGTCTTCACTGCCTTGTTGTTTTCACTCCTGCTGTTCTCTCTGATAGCAGTGTCTATTGGAGTCCATAAGAAGACTTCCAAATCACCAGCCCAAGTCTAGCCCTGAGTGAGTGATATCTAGAGGTTGCTTTGCCATGCTAGAAATATGGAAGTTTGTGAGATGAAAAATGTTTCCCTTTGCTTGTTACATCGACAGTTAACATAAAGAAAAACCACACCTGGCACGAACTCTTTATATAAAGCCAGTTGCCTCCTATCTCCCACTATTAAGCTACTGGAGAAGAGCAGATTAAACCTATGTTTGTTTATGCCAACCTCAAGGCACCTGTAAAGTAAAGGTAAAGGCAAAGATTATGAACCAGGGACCTTGTCCACTTATGCTGCTCAGAGCTGCATTTGGGGGAAAGCAGGTTTGAGAGCAGAAGTGGGGGGTTGTGGGGTTCTAGTTGCACGCAGGACCCCATCCCTGCCCCAAGATGCATGTGCTGTTATGGCCCTGCTATGACTGACAACTGACAGATGTGTCAGCTGCTGCATCCCTCATTCACTCAGTATGTGGGCTGCATCTTTTCTGGCTGCTCACTGCGTGGCTTTGCATGGTCCCCATGGACTCACATTTTCTTTGTGCTGAAAGACAGTGTCGCTGTAGTTCCCTTGAGCTGCAGCCGGCTCACTTCTGGCTTATGTAGGCTTTTTTTCTTTTTGGGGGAGGAGTTGACTGGCTTGCAAGTCTTCAAGGTTCGATTCTAGTTAACTTCTTTTTGGGAAGCAACAGCCAGGAGCAGACGGAGACATAGCTGAAGTGTTCCATTGCACTGAAGATAGGCACAAAAGAAATTTGTGGCTCTGTTACAGGGTCTTTTCAGCCTCCAGATCACCATTTCCGGGCTGGCATCATAGCAGACATCACCATCCTGTGGCGCTTTGACCCACTGCAGCTTGCAGGGGGGAAAGAACTTAACCCTCTTCCACCCAAGCTGCTCTTTGGCAACTAGCCCAAAGGCTGCTCCCCCCAACTTTTTTTCCAAGCACCAACTTAAGACATATACTGTTGTGGAAACTGCATTCCTGAGTTGCAAATTTACTGTAATTTCTTCTCTTCCTGTTCCTGACTGAAGGAATTGTGGAAATGTCTTTTGCTCCAGCTGCTGTAACCAGAAGGTGCCGGTCCCCAGCCAGCAGCTCTTCGAACCCAGCCGGGTCTGCAAATCCTGCTACAGCAGCTTGCATCCCAGTAGCCCCAGCCTTGACCTCGAACTGGACAAACCTATTGCTGCCACCTCAAACTGAGGCTCCAGCGTGGAAGGAAAGCTGGGAAGAGACAGCACCACCTCTCCCTGCTAAGCAGATACGCACATTTCTCTGCTGACTGAAGCTGGTAGGACTGGAGAGAAGCCTTGCACTCTGGAGTCGGGAGGAGAGATGCTCAGAGGGACAGGATGCCGGGCCTGTACTAGTGGAGCAGAAACCCCTCCTTTCCAGCTGTTCCTCCCAGTGTCATTTTCATCCACCTCATGTAAATTTTGTGTGGATTTTGCTGGAAGACGACGAAAAGAGGGTCTGGATTCTTCCCCGCTGGCATTTCTGTTGCCCTGCTGTCGGAACTGTGCTGCAGACGGAGGATTCTACCTTGCTGTGAGAGGAAGGGTAATCGGTCCAGAGACCTTGTGACTACCTTGTAGCGTCAGTGCTTATGCTTTCTTTTCCCCCCAGTCACTCCTGTTGCTTCCCAACAGCAACCTGCTGTTTGGGAAGTTGTTGCTGCTAGAAGAAATGGGAGCTGCCTTCTCAAAAAAAAACCTCTCTCCCTCTCTGTTCTTAGAGTGGGCTTAGTTATCCTTGCTGCACGAAAGGGCAGGCGTGGCGGAAGGGGCGGCAGAATGGGTTGCAGATCTCCACGTTGGGCAGTCCTTTGCCGATGTTGGCAGACTTGTGGCTCAAGGTAGGCAAAGCCTGGACCACTTTGGCTAAAGAAAGTGTACGCTTGTTTGAGGGAAGTGAGAGGGAAGGGGGATTGGACAGACCATTCCTGTTCAGGGTTGTATTTTTAAACTGGCACCTCATTGTAAGACTCTTGTACATGCAATTTGTTTTGAAGGAACTGGTGTTTGGGCTTATTACTAGCTGTTAAAATGCTATCCTTGCCCCCACTTTTTTCTTCTTAAAAAAAGATAGTTTACACAGAAGGCAGAGCTGCTTCGCTGCACTGGGAAGGCTGCATGCAAAGTCAAATAATACTGTTGGCCAGGCTCCCCCTCTCACAAGGAGAACCCCAAAACAAATGGGGGGTGGTTTTGATTTATTGGGTTTTTTTCTGCACAGGACAGTCAGTGAAAACTGGTTTGCCAAGGCCCCCAAACTAGGGCATTTTAACAACTGCCCCCCCCAAAATATGTATGTAAAGATACAACTCATCTAAAACGAAAATGTGCCCCTTACATTAAAATCACTTTTCTACTGCTGTGCTATGAAGAGTCTTGAGTCCTCCTATATTTATTTTAATATCGTCTTCCCAACCCAACCCTGCCAACAAAAAACACTTATAGGTTTTGGTTGGTGGGCGTGAAAATACATTTTTTTCTGCAATTCATTTGCTAGGGGAAGCTGAAGCAGCTTCTGCCTAAATATTCCACCAAGTAGTGACGTGCCTCTATATTCCTCTGCCCCAGCCTGTAGAATTTGACTCCTGAACATGTTTCCCTTATCACACGGCTGCCACCACTTGAAACTGCCTCAGCTTGAGATGTCTTCCTCATGGCACAAGTTCGTAGGCAGCACTGATCTCCCTGTGGCTCTTACGCATTGTGGGCAACTGTACCCAAGCCAGCAACTGTGGGGAATGTGTGGCACTGCCAGTAAAGCCCTCCAACCACACCAAGGGGGGCTGTGTATTAATAGCATGGAGGAAGAAGAGAGACTCCAGCAGCAGTGGTGTAATAAGCAAACCAATCTTCCGAAAAGAGATTGCAAAGTTAGAAGTAACCTATTGCCAAGATAGGGCAATGCCTTCTAAAGTGAAGTTTTGGAGTGTATTGGAATACCTGATAGAAGAAAGCCGTCAGCAGACTTTTATTTCTTTCCATGTTCTCTGTGAAAAGGTGTGTGTGTTGATTACAACACAGTCATACATGGGAAGCATTTGGGAATGAAAATCAAGTGTTTCCAAGAGACATAGGAAGAGACTTTGCACCTTTTAAGGCAGCTTGGGGATGTACGTAGCTTCTTTGTACTCCCCCTTTCTTCCAGCTGGGAGAACGGGCAATACAAAGTCTGGCTCTAATTTGGCTTTTGGATTTTTAATAGAAAATTAAATGTTATGGGAGTATGCAGCAAAGATGCATAGCACTCTTTTTTTAATAGAGGTGGGAGTTGCAATGCAGTAAATGGAGTTTATCTGTACTTATCCATTAAAGTGGGTGAATAGAGAGATGATTTTTGAAGGAAAAGCATAATTGTGTTGCGCACTGTGGCAGTGTGGTTTTAATGGTACAAATAGATGGTGAAAACAAGGTCTAATATTCTGCAGTTCATAACGACAGGTGCCAAGAGGTTCTGATACGGGTTTTTTGGGGGGCGTGTCTGTGATGTACAGTGTGAATAAACGCTTGCAGCTCTTAGTCTTTTTGATCAATGAAGCACTTTTTTATTAATATTTTATTCTTTGTATGTAAAGCAGGACACTCGCGCCAGATAGCTGTGTATATATAATACTCTTCTCTCCTGAAGAGGAGCGCAAAGTTGCTCCTTTATATTTTTCAATTTTCTTTTGTCAAGAGCAAGACATAAATACTTTAGAATTGTTAAATATATAAATAAAAGTGAATAAAGTTTAGAGTTTTGCATGGGAGCATTTGCTGACCCACTTCCTACTTTTTTAACTCCCCCACCCTTCCATAAGCTGGAAAAATGTGCTGCTACATCTTCCCTTTTTCCTTATCACTGGTTTGGGCAGGGTGGTGGTGGCAACAACAGCAGCGGCACAGAGCCTTGTTTGCCTTTGGAAGCAAGTTGACCTCTTTAGGGTTTTACTAGTATGAGATGCCCCTCCTCCTGTAAAAAAAACTTTCAAAACCTTTTCATGTATATATGCGCACACACTGTGTTGTACCAAATGCACAAGCTATGAGAGACACCGGTGTACTGCACAGCTACATCCCTCATTACTCACACAAGAAGAGAACACTGCATCACCAATTGGGTATTCTGCTTGAGGTGTGTTCACTACCTCAGTGGCAGGCAGTAGGTAGGATCTACAGCAGCCTTTCTCAACCTGTGGGTCCCCAGATGTTGTTGAACTACAACTCCCATCACCCCAGCTAGCAAGGCCAGAGCTCAGGGATGATGGGAGTTGTAGTCCAACATCTGGGGACCCACAGGTTGAGAACCGCTGATCTACAGCATTAAATGACTTTTCCTGCGCTCCCAGCTTACCATATAAATTTCCCAGTTTACCATATAAATCTGCTACAAATTTCTTTCTCCTTCCTCCCTTTAAGCACCCAGCTAAGTATCCCACAATAAAACAAGAGTTCTTCCTAGCACTTTTCTTTCATCTGATCTGTTTTGGCAAGAATCTCCATGTTTATAGCCTTCTCTGTCATCCCCTCTGAGAGCTCCATCACACTCTCTAGAAAGACGTGCCTGTGTAAACCATTTTGCAAGTGGGTGAGACTTGATATGAACATTTGGTCTGTAGTCTTTGGTCTGTGTGCTGAGGCTACTTGGAGCTGCCGCTCCTTGGATTCCCTTGTGGTTCATTAGGAGCAGCTAACACCTATCTGGCTGGATAAAATGGCTTTCCATCTAATTAATTCCATGGATTTTCTTCTGAAACCACCTACAGCTTTTGGGGTTGCAGCCTAAGTGCTTGCAAATTGGAAAGGTTCCTAGGGCTTAAATGGGGTCTTTTTGGTTTGCAGCAGTTATATGGACAAAGACAGAGCCTTCAGAACTTACTAGTTGGGATGCATGCACACACACACACACACACACACACATACACTGCTTTGTAACCTATATCATTTAGCCCTGTTAATATCTTTTTGTGTGTTTCTTGACAAGTGTACCTGAAATGTAACTGGGAGCTAAGCAGGTGTCCGATGGAGGAGCCACATTCCAAACTTTTTGACACAATGCCACTGTCCTTACAGGTCAGGTTTGGTTTGTATTCCATAATGAGCTAGAAGTTGATTATGCTGAGAGGTCATAACATACCTGTATGTCATTAAGGTAGAGGCACAAAGAGTAACTTGGGGATCTGTTCAACTGTGACTTGCAGCCATGGATTGCATCCAGACTTGGGCTCATACACTCCTTTCCATATCCTCATGGCTCTTAAAAATTAAGAACTGAAGAGAGTTGAATGCACACACTTGAATGCAGTGTTTTGTGACAAAGGCTGTTTGTTTCTCAAATTTCTACTTTTATTTACTGCAATCTTTGCCAACTTACTTCAGAATAAGCAATACCTTTTTTATTGTATCAGAACTGTCTCTCTCCCCACTAACTTCTTTATTCCAGGATAGTGCATGGCATCTCTTCTGCCTTCCTTCTTACAGTCTTCCTTTCAGAACTGGGTGTTTGTCATAAACCAAGGAAGTATTCAGAGAAGCTGCTCCAGTGCTATAAGACCCAGCTTTGTCTTCACTGTCCACAGGGCACATGTCTTGGTGACACCATCTGTAAGAGTTGCAGCAAAGCCCTTTGTGTACAACTGATTTAAACTGGAAATCTGGTTTTAAACTTTAAACCCATCAATGATTCTCCAACTGCATTAAGCAGAGGTGGTGAACCCTTGGCCCTCCAGGTGTTGCTGAGCTACATCTCCCATCATCAAGGCTGATGGGAGTTCTAGTTCAACAACTTATGGCGGGCCATTGATTTCCCAACTGGCTAAAGGTTTGCAGGAAACTGCCCTGATGTATGTGGGAAACTAAATACTATCTCTTTGCCATAAGCATCAACATTTATTATTTATATTTAGTGATGAGATTTGAGACCATCTGCTCTGCCACCTATTTTCTGGAGCCTAATGATCACAAGGCACGTGTGGTCCCTTTAGAAAACCAAACAGTACAGGGCAGCCTGCTGGATAGATTTGACTGACCACTCTGAAATGCTTATGTGAGAGTTGACCACCTTCCCACCAATATCACACAGCTCTGTCCTCTCACTATGTCCCTCTCTCGCTTCCCTACATGCATACAGCCTGGCTCTCTAGAGCCGTATGAGAGGTTGTCCAATTTAAACTGTTTCTCTTCAGCCTTGACAGCTGCACTGACTTTCAGCATTCCAGGACTGTCCCCCTTTCTTAAGCAGTTAAAAATATGAATATGTCTGTACCATCTCAGAAATTGCTTTGGAGGATGGACTAAGCTTATTTAATACCTCTGAGCAGTATAGATGTCTGTGGCTGATGCATTCGGCCTGGCAGCATATTCCAGCAGGAGAACTCCTATGTAAAGCAAATATATAGGTGGTTAACATTACTGAGCTATCGTCCAAGTAACATTCTGCTACAGCAGGGAGGGGAAACCTCAGGTTAAGGGGTCAAATATGGCCCTCAAGCACCACTTAACCTGGCCCTTAAGACTCTCCATACACCAACCCCTCACCACCCTTCTGTCATATCCTATTTGCCTGTTTAGGCTGGCTGGAGTATTCCCTTGAGCTCTAATAATGCTGCTTGCTGGAGGACAGGGGTGCATAGAAGCTACTCTATTGCAAAAGGTAAAATTTACATTTATTTCTCCACCACTTTGGGTTTGGGCATTACTCATCACAGGTCTGTGGTCCCTGAAATGTTTCCCTGAATGGTATGCAACCCTCTAACTGAAAAAAGTTCCCCATGCCTGTGCCAGAGACCTGCCAGTCATATGTGAGTCATTCTGGCCCATGGTGGGCCTTTGTGGCATACAGACTAGTCTGTGAATTTCCCCCCACCCCCGTATACACCTAATGCCACTAAAGTAACAGCAGTCCAAAGATCTAGTGCCATCTCTTTCCCACCCCTGCCCGGTGTTTTGTCTTTGCCAAATTTAATTCCAGAGGCAAAAACTGAAAAATGGGATTTAAACTAGAAGGTAGTGAATATAACGTTTCCAGATGGGTGCATGCCTGAGGAAGTACGGTAGTCAATAGATCAGGTAGTCACAGGTGGTGGAACAGATAATGGCAGTGATTGGGAGCAACAAGGAAAGGTGACCTGGCCATTGGCTTCTCTGAAATTATACTGATCACTGGCAGCCTGCTTGCTTAAAAAGACAGTGGTTCACAAGGACAGGAGATTGTGCATCCATCATCTTCTGAAGAATTCCGAGACATGTTCTTAGGAACAATTGCCTCAATGAAAATAAACTATTCCATCTTGATGTGCTGGCTTTCCAAGAAATTCAGTTCTGTGCTAGTAACTTAAATCTTTTTGATGTCCGCTGATTTGGTGCTGCCCTCTTGTGTACTGCTATGTGCCATATGATGTTAGTTGTACTGAGGGAGCCAGACTCTCCTTTGTATCAGGAACTAGAACACATTTTGTGCCTGTCAAAAATCCTCTTTTGATTGTCAAGGTATTAGAAACAGCTGTTTTTCAATTATGGATTTCTTCTCCCTATCCCAAAGTAAATTCATTGCATCTTTTACATTAAGACATTTTACACCTGCCTGAGATGAGTCACTTGCTACGTGGCTGTGCATCCAGTCAAAAAAATACCACTTTTTAATCATTGGTCATAGACTTGCAGTGCAGAGTTGGGTTGGAAGATCACCCAGAAATGCCCGGTGATCATAAGCTTCAGCCTACTTCAGTGGAATTCTACATCATTCTGTAGTAAGCTGGCAAAGTGATTATTAACAGCATTTTCATTACCTCCATAGATCCGTGCCAGAGCATAGGCAAAGTCTCTTGCAGACAGCTGCATCCCGGCTTCCCCCTTTAAGCTTATTTTCTGAGTGAACTGTTTGAGTTTGTGGAGAGAATTTTGAACTATTTGCACAGAAAGTTCCAGTTCAGTAACGCTAAGCGCCACCTTCAACTTGGTCTGCAAGGAAATCAAACATATGGTAATCAGTGTTTCTTGAAACAGCCAGTTCTGCTGTCCAATCTAAACCATCTTTTCAGCTGTTAGTAAATCTGAACAAAAGTTTACATTTTTCCCCAGACAACTATGTTGATCTGAACAAGAAAAAGCCTTAGGGTACCTTAAAGGATTTACAGTTGTTAGTATGACATAATGTTTTAAGAACTTGAGTCCACTTTATCACATGTGTAAGTGTTATCACATAGTGCAATTGGGAGGGTCATCCAGCTATTGTCAGACTACCTATCATTCCTTAATAGTGCTCATGTCAGCTAGGTGATGGAGACTCCAAATCCCATGTTGCAGCTTCCCAATCACATCTGGAGGGTCATCCCCCCCCCCCCGTCATAGAATAAAATGTTTGATTGTTTTATTGCTTGCTTGCTGCCCTGGGCTCCTTTGGGTGGAAGGATAGAATTTAAATTTAACAAAATCACACACACACACACACACACACACACACACACACCCTATATACCCAGTCAATGATTATGCTCTGGAGGTGAGGGCCTTCTGCAGATGCCATCTTAGTAGGAGGTTCATTCCACACATTGTAACAATATGGCCTTTAGGGTTCTGGCACCTGCCCTTTGGAATCTGCTCCCTTTGAACATTATGTGCCAATTCTGTTGCCTTTTTGGTACCTGCTGAAGACCTTCCTCTTTCAACAAGCCTTTTAAGTGGATATATTTCCCAGTGCATCTGTACTGGAATGGTTTTTAAGATGTTTGATTGTTTTATTGCTTGCTTGCCTGCTGCCCTGGGCTCCTTTGGGTGGAAGGATAGAATATAAATTTAACAAAATCACACACACACACACACACACACACACACACACACACACACACACAACATCAGCCCCTGCCAGCACAACTCTGTTGGCCATGGCTGTTGGGAATTGCAGTCAAAACCATTAGGAAGGCACCAGGTTGGAAGGTAGGCATAGTTTAGGATTACATTTGTAGCAGTGACATTAACAATAATGTGTCCTTGTTGAGGAATGCTCACCTGGGCAGTAGAGAAAAATGCATCCAGCACTTTTCCTTGGCTCTTGACTAGGGAGCGCAGAACATCCAGAGAGAGGATATTGGTTGTTCCTTCCCAGATAGTTAGCACCTGTCAGGGAGTCAGAGAAAAGTGGGACAGCAAACAAAATGACAAGGGAAGCCAAAATCTAAGACGTTGAGGGAAAGTTGAGATGTTAGACTAGTAATGGATGGAAGAGTAAGAGCAACTGCATGTCACTCCAGATGAAATATCGCTCCTGAAATCTCTGCAATATATCAATCTCTGCAATATATCAATCTCTGCCAATCTGTCACCCTCCAGATGTTTTGGACTACAACTCCCACCAGCTCTAGCATTCTATGGCTGTGCTGGCTGGGAGTGCTAAGAATTGTGGTCCAAAACAACTGGAGGGCACCAAGATGGCAAAGACTGAAGAAAATAAACGTAGAAAGCTGAAAAACAAATTGCCCTTTCTGGTCACAAAATACAGCACGGTCAGCATGGTTTTGAGTTCGAAAATGGGTAGCAGAGGATGCTGAGCTCTTTCCTGACAGCTGCTTTCTACCATCTGTGATGTTCCCATCCAGACTATATTAACAAGCAGGGGAATAGCATGGGGCGGGGGGGGGGGGTAAACCTGCGGAAAGAAAGTTAAAGTAAAGTAATTTTCCACTGTCCTGACCCTGGAGCGGGGTGTCAGATTTGATGATTGAAGCTCATTGACCAGAAACAAATGTTTTGACAGATAGTTAAAAGGAGGCAAATATTGTGATTCCATTTTTTCCTTTCGTCTTTTAAAAGAACAAATATGGACAAAATATCTTAAAGAAGAAACTCTGTTGCCATTGTTTCCAAGGAAAAGGACAATCTGAAGTTTTTCCCCCTAGAGGGGAACTATGAAATTGTAACTAAATCCTGGGAATTTGCGGCTGTTACTGATTACAACTGTGGAAAAGGATTCTGTGACCTTGTAAGACAATGCCTTCTGAAGCACTGTTGGGTGCTTTCTGTAAAATAAGTGCCCTATTGGATCAGTTAAGTCAGGAGATGGACTTTATGACTAATGCGGCCAGAAACTTTGAACAAGTAGTGGGAAATCATATGGAGCCCACCAAGGAACCAAAACAGGAGCGTGCCATGACAGAACAACTGAAAGAAGAGGACCTTGCTGAATCTGGGACGCCAGGGATGAAGGGACTTTTGGCCCAGCAGGAAAATGAGCTTTTGGATCTTATAAATGAACTTGGAAAAAACCAGATTTGGAAAGATAAAGTTTGGATTGAACTGGAAATGGGGGGTTGGATTGACCCTCCTTTGCAGGGATGGTTGGACTTTCCGAGCCTGGTAATGGGCCACCAGAGGTTTGGAGTTGTTGGAACTCTCAATTTTGGAGGAAATTTGAAATATGTTACTAAACATCACATGAAGCTTAGTCTGGACTGTGAGAAAAGGGCTGATTTGCTGAAAAGGGTCAAAAACACTATTAAGCTGGAGTTCCCGCGAGTGAAAGGAAAATATGAAGAAGAGCTGCGAAAGGGACATGGAAGAGATTTAAAGGCCTCGGACATAAGAGCACCAGGTTAATGTGCCAGACTAATGGGTCAAAAGAAAGACTGACAATCCCGGGGGGAGGGGACGCTGGAAGAAGATTGGATTGCTTTTATTTTATTGTATCTTTTTTATATTATTGCTACTATAAATGTTTTATGAATTTTGGGAAAATGTTGAGATGAAATTACTTGGGTCTTGTAAAAATGTCTAAAGAATTTGGCAAAAGGATAATGGTTATGAGAAGTTGGTAAAAAAGATCAAAGTTTCAAGCTCTAAGGTTGTCGTTATAGGACAAGATGATAAGAGAGTAAGGTAACGTAATGATAAAATATTATGAATTATGGAAAGGATTTGCTGTTACAATTATTAATTAAGATACAAGAGATGGGAGGAGGAGGAGGTAATGGAAAGAAGGTAACGGAAATTTGAAAGTGATGGTTTTATTTTCTCTTTTTCTTTTTGTGTTTTTGTTTTTTTCCTCTTTTGTAATGTTTTTTTCTGTGTAATTCAAAAATTTTTGTGTTTCAATAAATATTATTATTTAAAAAAGCATGGGGCGGGGGGGGGGGAGGAGAGCAGCAGGCGCATGATTTTTAGGGGGTGTGAGCCACACAGAGATTCCTTTCCCACCTGCCTGCTGCTGGGGGTCTCTCAGCCCTGGAGCCTGGCCTGGCTTGACAGCTGTGTCCCCAGCCCCCTTGGTGAATGTCTGCCTGGCCAGCGTCAGGGTGGGATGGGGATTTGCCAGCCAAGGGCCATGTCGGTCAGCCAGGCTTCTGCCTGCATGGGTGGGCAGGGATGAGCTGGTGGGCAGGGATGATTCTGGTGGGCAGGGATGAGCTAGCACGCAGGCTCCGTGAACCCTCCATGCCCCATGTACGTACACTTAGCAGTGTTGGCAGTGAGGGAAAGCCTGGCATGGTGGCTTTTCTGGGCCCTGCATGTCCGGCCCCCGCCCAGTGCACACTCTCCCCCGGCCACCCAAAAAGAACAGAAGACCGCTGTTAACAAGTGAGAGTGGAATGGTGACACGTGCCCCCAGCCCTTCTCTGATGAAATGCAGTCTCCCGGATGTGCTTTGCAATGGAGAAGGGATTGTCAGGACTTCATTTCATGTGTCTGCAGTGTATCGTGTGGTCTGATCTTAACCTGGCCTATATCTAATTTGTAAACAAATATTTTGGGGGTATTGCTTGATCTAGGGCAGGGTGGGCACTGCCCTCCAACTAATATTTTTGAATGCCCCTCCCAAATGTAGCCTGTTTGTGTTTGCATAACTATTCCTTGATAGTGCTCTTTGTAGCTGAGAACTGGTCCATCTTTCACAATCTGCCAGCTGTGTTCATTTGTTACAGCAGACAGAGGGTTGGGGCATCTCAGGAGACTTCTATCGGCTTACTATAAATATTCATCTTTGAAGAAATAACATTGGCACTAAGGGATTGTATCTAACTCATGATTAACACCTGCCGTTAAATTGAAGTCCCTGGTATTTGGCGCGTAAATTACAAGCTGTAGGGACACAGTTTGAAGCTGCTCTTTCTAAGACATTCTCTATCAACAGCTGGTGCATTCCTAATCCTGGAGAAACAGATGCAGAGAGTACATTTTTGAACTGCAGAACTTTTACCTGAAAGAAGAGTGAAAATAACTAATTCTATTGTGAGCTTAGACCACTGTGACAAGCAATGTCTAAGCTCCTGGAGACTACAAATAATGGAGCCACCACCAGGATTCTGAAGCCAGTTTTTGTCCCCTGCTCTACCTCAACAGCACTGCTATAGGATATAGGCTGCTGAAAGAAGGAGAAGCTAAGAAAAATGCCTTTTTTGCAGGGTGTGGGTGTGTGGCTTAATACCTGGACATCCCGTAAAATTCCTGCCAGGCCTGTATCTTCCATGTAGCCCTGGCCTCCAAAACACTCCAGCCCTTCTGAGGTAACCGCAACAGCCTGCAACAAAGACATGTGGTATGTGCACATTCCCATTAACCTTGAACACCCAGAGATCTGCTCCTGGTCTCCGCCCATCTCTGACAACTTCATATACACCTAAAGCGCATTACAGACCTGTCAGCGGACTGGGGTGTGGGGAGGTGAAATGTGGCACATTTGTACTATCCCACTTTGCACTGTCTAGAATCTGGGGATGGGAAAGGCTTGTTGAAAAGAGGATCAAGGCTAAGGGAGCACCCTAGGGCAGAAGCCTATCCAGGAAAACATCTGAGTAGCTATCATTCCAATATGTTTATAATAGTTCAATTTCTTGAATACGCTTACCTTGGCAGGGGGTTACTATTTCACAACCACTTGGCCATTAAACAATTACCAAGTTTTGTTCTTTCCTTTCCTTTCCTCCCCCACAATTAGCACCTGGCTCCTCTGTGAATCCTCCCTTTTTGCTTCAGAGCCCAATATGTAACTAAACCATGAAACCAAATTCTAGGCCTTGAAACACTACTTGTTTCCCAGTGTAAAGTTTGGCAACAGGCGTCAGCAGCCTAAGCATGTGCTGGTCTTGTTCAGTGTCCTTCTTGGTTTCTTCCAGTCCAAGCAATTTCCCTATCTCCATCATCAGCAGGAATGCTCCTCGAGCTTGTACCTGCAGGAGCAAGACAGCATGGGATCATTAGGGATCATTGGGGCAGGGTTGAGGAGCACACAATGTTCTTACAACAAGTATCACTTGGCTGCAGAAACAAGGATTTCATAATGTGCAAGGGCGGTAGCTGAGTGGCAGAACACCTGGTTGGCATGCAGAAAGTCCCAGGATTAATCCCTGGAATATCCAGGTAGGGCTGGAAGTGTTCCCTGCCTGAAACACTGGAAAGCCAGTGCCAGTTAATGTAGACAATAATGAACTAGATAGAAAACGATGTCTTACTCAGTTTAAGACAGATTCCTATGTCTTAAGGATTTTAGCTTAGTGGTAGAGCATTTCCTAACATGCATTAGGTCCCAAGTCTGATGCCAGACATATCCAGCTAGGGCTGCCTGAAATCCTGGTTCAGTGCCTGATATATCCAGGTTCCCTACCTGAAATCCTGGAGAGCCACTGCCACCACCTCTGGTCACTTCTTTTTGCACTCCCACTGGTAAGCTCCCACCCCACCTTGAGACAGAGAAAAACTACAGGCATTTTGCTTTTCTAAGGGAGCTGCTGGATCCAACAGAATTTATCTGAGATCTGAAAAGCTCATGGAGCTGAAAGAGGCTGTGAGAAAGAACCTCACTTCCAACTTCCTCCTTCGGCTCTATGGGCTTTTCAAGGGAGAAAGAAGAAACCACCTTCACCTCACGACCAAGAGGAAGGTGAATGTGGAGTGGAGTCTCATGTGCTTCATAGGTGGCAGGGGAAGCCCTCAAGGGTCAAGGTCAAACAAAACCAGCACCTCTGAATGCTCACCTCCATTCGAGCCAAAGTCTGCATGTGCAAAGGGTGAGCCTTCAGGGGTTTTCCAAAGGCTTCCCTCTTGGTGGCATAATCCCTTGCCAGGGTGATCACTCTGGAGATGGAAGGCAATTTTTAGCTAATTAAATGCAAAGGTCACATGTGAGAAGACATGCCCTAAGGTCGCAAAGGCCACAGCTGTTGAGAGGAGTGACTAACCTGTGGCCTTCCAGATGTTGCTGGACTACAACTTGCACCAGCCCCAGCCAGCATGGCAAATGGTCAGAAATTATGGGAGCTGTAGTCTAACAACATCTGGAGTGTCTCAGGTTCCTCATTCTTCTTCTGTGTAGACTTCTGATTGAGGTAGCTAATTATAGCCCACAAGCAGTGGTTTTATTTGAGAGATAGTAAGTTACCATCTGCACCATACACTGCAAGTACATGTTTCTCCCAAAGGAATCCTGAGAACTGTAGTTTACTACCACAATTTGGAAACCAGGAGTTTCTTAACAGCATTTTCACAGCAAACCTCATTTTACTTTAATGCTTATTCAGACAGCAGCATGATTCAAAGAGCCATAATTAATCCCAAGGGCCCAGTAGGTCTTAGGGAAGAGGACATGAATTACCTTCTCATGTACGCAACTGCACAAATGACATTGTGGATCCTAGTGATGGTCAGCATGTTTGCAATGGAAGCCACACCCCGGCCCTCTGCAGAGATCTGGAAGCATGAAGCAGAAAAAGCTAGAATAAGGTTAGTTAGCTGGTCTGTATTGCAATTTAGTAAAAAGGGAATCTATTTGCTTTCTCTCATGTTCTCCCTGGGGCATAAAAGCCTATAATACCCTTTCCGCCTGCCCGTAACTCCTAAGCAGAGCAGTGGGAACTCTGCACAAATTCTTCAGTCAAGAAATACGTACACACAGCACAGTTGCATAGATACATATCTAGCCATTAGGAAGGGAAGAGCAGCTCATAGGGTATAAACAACAGGAATGGGGTGAGGGGGCAGCTCAGTAAGCAAAACAAACCTGAAACATGCTAACAAACGATTGATGTAATTCTTTGGTAAGGATCTGCATAACAGAAGCTGAAAGGGCATGAAGGCCAAGGAACGAATTTTCAAGGATGCCAGTGGTGGATGGGACCAAAGGCAAAAGTGATCATGGGCAATAATCTACTTTCAACACACACACCTCTTTATTCTCCATCCAGACAAAGGCCATTATTGGAGTTCAAGGACACATTTCACACTGGCTCGAAAGGGGGAAAAAAAACCCTTGGGGTATAAAGTAGGGCCAGTAGGGTGTGTGTGTTGGGATTCGCATGATACTGGATAAGTCTGCAGGCTTCAACAGGATGATGCAATACTCTGCTGGGTCAGAGTGACTCAGCAGGAGTGTGATTAGTGTAATTGGCTATCACCTGTTTTAAAAAGGAAAGTCTGTTTAACAGGGGGTGTGGTGGTGGTTGTGCTGTAGTGTGGAGGTGCCGTGGTGGAGAGTATTCGTTTGTAAGCACTCTGTATGGACTGTTTCTTTTGAAAATGCCTGTATAAAGCTCACATTAAAAAGGACTGCACTGAAAAACCTGGAACTCTTAGTGTTACGCTGAAAATGCCGCATGGAATACGCGACAGTGTGGCCTGAGAAGTTTTAAGGCCCAGATAGAGAGACCTGGAGCACTGCATTTGGCCTCCAGGTCTGAGGTTCCCCATCTGTGAGGAGATTGTAAGGTAGAGGCCACAGAGTGCATTGGCCTGCTCTTAGTCTTCCTCTGAGTACCATAGTACTCCAGAAGGCATTGTTTAACAGTTTGATGCTGTTTCTTTTTCCTAGTAACTTGGTTTTCCTAAGGAGGCGGAAATTCTCATCCATGCTGCTTTGGCTGTTAGATGTCTGCTTCTGCACCTGCATGGCAGCTCCATGCATGGGCAAAATCCACAGAGAGCTGCCCTGCTCCAGAGCACCTTGCTTTCATTTGTCTCATACCAGGGAAGTAGAAACTGAGCTTTGCAGGAAGTTTTCCTCCACACCTTTTTCTTTTTGCTCACCTTGAGTGACTTGGCTCCATTTAGGAGGAGCTCTGCGGTCGGCAGTTGCCTTGTGCCCAGCTTGTCTTTCAGCCGTTGTATCTCAATCCCATTCAGCTTCCCTTCCTCATCGCGCATCTTCAGGTAGAACAGAGACAGACCTTTGGAGCCCTGCAGCCGAGAATGCAAAGGTGAGAAACACTGACTGGTAACAAGGAGAATGGAGCTAGAATGAATACATTGTGCAATACATTAGTGCAGCAATGGGAAACCTCCAGTCTGTGAACCAAATTAGGCCAGGCAAGGGTTCTCTTTAGCCTGTGAAGCTGTTTTCTGCAAACCAAGCCCACCTGATCCTCACTTGACATCGTATGTGAAATGAGGATGTGGCAGGTAAAGACATGGCTGTAAGGGAACAATCAGGATCCTTAAAGTGTACTACGCTGGATAGTTTCTTGGCAAACAAGGTTTGCTGTCAGTGCTGATCAGCTGTTCGGTGATGATACAAGCTCTGCAGGGATTGGCTGTGCTACAGAGTTCTCAGAGCTTCTTAGTGCAGCTGATTCCTGCCCAAAGGGGGTCTTGCTATATGCGCTGATCAGCTGATTAACACAGCAAGGTCCAATGGATCATGTGATGTCAGGTGAGGGGCAGGTAAGTGGCCCCAACGCCTGTCAAAATGGCCAGTGAAGGACCCTGTTTTTCACCCCACTTCCACATTACTGATTACTGCTTGTGAGCTGGTCCTTCAGTTTCCCCAGTTAGGAATCTGACCTGCTGTATTTGTCCATCAGCAGTCATGCTCCTTGCCAGTGTCAAAGTTATATCTGAATCGGTGGCCGAAGTAAACCATTTCAAGCCATGGAGACTGTAGCTGCCATCAGGGAGTTCCAGGGCTACTGTCTCTGTGCCACTAGCTGCAAGAAAAGAACACCCAGTCTTAGCTGCTGCTGATCTTCACAAATAACCAGCACTGGCTTCAAGCTGAAGAAAAAGCAACATTATCATTCAGCAGTGTAGCGAAAAAAGAAGTTGGCACCTCAGTAACTTTGGGAAAAGGTCATGGCACCTGCTTCATATGCAGAAGTTCCCAGGATCAAACCCCAGCATTTCTAGGTAGGGCTGGCAAAGACTCCTGCCCCAAACCCTGGACAAAAGCTGCCAGTCTGTGTAGATAATACTGACTCTGTATAAGGCAGCTTCCTATGTTCCTAAGGTGAAACTTAAGCAATAGGAAAACTTAAGCAGCTACAATGTTCGCAATCCATAGGATTGGTTATATATTACCTACGCACCAGCAATGTTGCCATGGTGATTACTATGGGCCTGGCCTATGTGACATAATAATAATAATAATAATAATAATAATAATAATAAGTAAAGGTAAAGGTACCCCTGCCCGTACGGGCCAGTCTTGACAGACTCTAGGGTTGTGCGCTCATCTCACTATAGAGGCCGGGAGCCAGCGCCGTCCGCAGACACTTCCGGGTCACATGGCCAGTGTGACATCGCTGCTCTGGCGAGCCTGCACCAGCGCAGCACACGGAACGCCGTTTACCTTCCCGCTATAAAGCGGTACCTATTTATCTACTTGCACTTTTAAGGGTGCTTTCGAACTGCTAGGTGGGCAGGAGCTAGGACCGAACGACAGGAGCTCACCCCGCCGTGGGGATTCGAACTGCCGACCATACGATCGGCAAGTCCTAGGCACTGTGGTTTTACCCACAGCGCCACCCGCGTCCCTATAATAATAATAATAATAATTTATTATTCATACCCCGCCCATCAGGCTGGGTTTCCCCAGAAGCCTGCGGATAGATCTGAGTTCAAGTTTCACAGAATCACATAAAAAAGCATTAGAAACTATCAAATTTTATTCATAAAGTCATGGTGGTCCTGTGAGTTAATTGAATTTTTAAACTGAGACTGCACATGCTTAGAGTATTATCTTTCTTATTACCAGGTTGGTAAACTGTTTTTCATTTGTTCATTCCCCCCCCCCCCCTTTAGAAATGTGGAAGCAGTTAAAAGCATGGAATGGAAGAGGTGTTGGGGTGGTGGGAGAAATGTTAATTGTGCATTTCTCAACAGACGTTATACACATGGCCATCTTAATGACCTCTATCCATGCCTCAACAAACCATTAGGCTGATGGTGTAACATTATCTAACTGCACCACTACTCATTTCTTAAGGCATTTTGTATTGCACTCTGTGTCAGACTTCCCACTTTAGGGTACACTTACCAACATCAGAGCCCCCTCTGCGTTCAGTCATCCACTGGCCAGAAGTCCAGAATTTGGCAGGGTCACGTGATGTCAAGTGGATAAAAACTTCTTTGAGGGGTTTGGGGATACCCAAGGACTGTTGGGAGTTGAAGGAAACAGACGGAAGAAAGAACAACAAACAGGATTTCCTCTCCTGGTTCCTTCCACAGCAGCCCAAAGCTCCTTTGTCCTGTCATTTGTTGCTCCTCCTCCTTTTTTCCTCTGCATGCTTTGGGAGACCAGGTGGGAGGAGAGCTGGTCTCAGCAGAAGGGGGAGACTCCCTGAATTCTTCAGCAGCCTGCCTCATTTCTGTCTCCTGGCCCCATTCCTCTGACACCTCTGAGGCTCGGCTGCCTTCCGCCACAGCCTCTTCCTGCTCACTAAACCCTGTTGCTCATTCAGCTTTCAACACTTTCCTCTGACCCTGCATCACTGTCCTACCACAAATGCCCTGGCTCTGAGCCTTCTTTGCCTGGTGGTTCCCTTGCTGGTGCCTCCCACCACTCCTCTGCATCCAACCAGTCCATGACAGTCTGGCTAGAGCTGGGTGAGCTGCAAAGTCAGGCAAGGGAACTTTCCCACAGAGGTCTTACACCAAAAACTCCAGATAGTCAGGGTTAGACTTTGGTCTATTAAATATCAGTGGCACCCTGTGCAAGGCTAAAATTTGGAGCCCCACCCCCGGCCTTTGCCTTCAATTCTGCTCTGTTCACAATGGTGCCCTGTAGGCTCAGAGCCCAGTGTGGTGGAACCAGTTGCGCGGCCAAAGATCTGCATCTGAGATAATGAGATAATGACCAAAAGGTTTTTCAGCAGAGCTGGCTGATATGCATCATTTTGGATCTAAGCAGAGCCAGGATGCCACATATGCACCAGTTTTGCTAACTCCCAATCTGGCCTTATTAGGGAAGGCCTTGGGGAACTGAGGAATATGTCTTATATAGACCATTAGCCTAGCTCAGTACGAGTCTAGCAGCTCTCCAAGGTTTGTAAATAATAGTGTTGTGCATAGGGGTTTTGTTTTTTGTTAAGGGGAACTTATGGGGAGGGCGTTTTGCTTTGGTAGCAGCATTCCAGAAATTAACCTCCAACTTAGTCTAATTCAGAGCAATGCAATATAGTGATCTACCTGCTGAGCACTGACTTGTGATCTCACCTCTATTACTTTTGCTGCTCCATCAGTCATGGCCAGAGGAGCTGAAAAAATACCAGAAGAAGGTGCGAAAAGGTACAGTTTGGCAATCTGATGAACGCGGCTGTGAAGGAGAAACAAAGCCTTGCTGAATTTAGAAATGCCAAGAGAAAAATATATTTGCTATAGAGAGATCTCAGCTGGATTATAGCTACACAAGAACACAAGAAGAGCTTGGCACTCTGTTCTCATAGCGGCCAACTAGATGCCTCAATGAGAAGCTCACAAGCAGAACATGAGTACGACAGCAGTCTTCCCACTTCCAGTTCACAGCAAATGGGGTTCAGAGGCATACTGCCTTCAACAGTGGAGGCAGAACATAGCCATCGTAGCTACTAGCCATTGATAGTAGCCTTACATGAATTTGCCTTGCTGTCTTGTAAAGCCATCCAAATCGGTGGCCAATCATTACATGCTGTGGGAGTTCTACTGTGGGAGTTCTTTCATCTAGAAAAGTGCCACTATCCCCACTGTAGGGACATTTCATTTTGAATGGCACTGGAGGTATATGGACATGTTCGCCGCCCTGAAGGGTGGCCAACTGAGTCTGAAGGGGTCAACTAAATTTGTACCTCCAGTTAGAGTATCTCCTCTCATAAGCCTCAGCAATCAGCCCCTCCTCAGCAGAGATCTCCTTCATCCTCTTCCAGGCTGGGCAGGTGATAATTTCATCCACACGCCGCCCCCAGGCATCAAACTGCTTAAGTTGTGGAGGGTTTATCTCACACTCGCGTCCCAGGAGATCAATTTCATCCTTCAGTCGAGCCCCAAACTGTTCAAGGTCCAAACTTACGGCAGCAAACACCTGCAAAGTAAAAGAATGTGGGCAGATGGACAAGTATGTATGTATGTATCTTATGTATAAATAAAAAATAAAATGAAAAAATAAAAACAAAGCATCACAGCAAGCAGAACATAAAACAAAGTATTGGGCTCCCTGTTTGACCTCACCTGTCTCTTGTACTGATCATAACTGAGTATTATGTACTGCTGCTATTTGAAATGTGCTTATGTTATAAAGAATCAACCCCACTGCCTGTACTTTTGGACTTTCCTCCAAAACATGGCTTGGGAGACTGTCTTGCACTTAAAAAAATTACTACTTAATAACTGCACATACATAATGACCCATACATAGTTCACTTTTCACCTGCTTCAACTAGTGAGGTTTGTTTTTAACTGTGGACAGCTACTTGGAAACAGGGCAAACTGCTGGCTTCTTGCATAACTCTTAAGCAAAGAACAAACACCCATTTGATTTTTAAATCAGTGGAGGGCAAGATACTTTGCTGTAACTTAAGGGAAGAGCATCTGCTTTGCAGACAAAAGGTCCCTAGTTCAATCCCCAATGGTGGCTCCAGGTAGGGCTGGAAAAGGTTCCCTGTCCAAACCCCTGGAGAGCTGTTGCCAGTCAAATATAGACAATACTGAGCTAGATAGGCCAATTGGTTTGATTCAGTGGAAGGTACCTTCCTATGTAGGGTCAAGTAACACACGTGAGAGAACAGAACCTTTAGCAACATGCAAAAGATAGTGGTGGCTTGTGCAGTGGTCCTTGGTATAGGAATAGGAATTTTACTAACCTGTCTCTATTTCCATTTGTGAAATATTGGAGGGTATTCAAGAACAACTTTGGAATTCAGTGTAGGCTGCTACATTTGGATGAATGGGGTGCTGCCCTAAGAGTTTCAGTCTTGCTTTTTTAAAAATCAGAGGAAGTAATCAAATCCATGTAAATTATGTGTGCAAACGAGCTGAGATTCTTGCATTGTAGGGGGTTGGATGAGATTACCCTTGGAGTCCCTTCTAATTATACAATTCTAGGAGTCTCTAGATGTCACAGAACATTTTGTGTGTGCATGTGCATGCATTAAATATATATCTGTGTGTCTGTGTATATAATATGATATATAAAATACAGACCTCAGTGGGTAGCTGTGATTTCAAGTAATCCTGAAGAAAAGTATCTTCCAGGTATGGATTTCCAATCCTAGGCTGTTCTTGACAAAAGACCCCAATTTCTTTCCTGGCAAAAAGCTCCCTTGGGTGCTGTGAGGAGCATTTTTGATCCATGGGCTTATTAACGGAAAAATCTGAGGGCTCCCTTGGACAAAAACAAAGACACCAACCAGGATAACTTGGAGCAAAACAGCAGCCTATAGGCTTGGCCTTTATTGGATACTGTCGCCACAGGACTCGCACCAGCAACAAGATGGAGCAAAATGGAAGCCCAGAACAAAAGAAGACACTAACTTTTATTAGTTACTAATCCCCCAAACTACACCCTGAAGACTACATCACAGCTACATCACAAAAAGGAGGGGTTGAGGGAGGAGTTGTGGTGGTAACCTGAGTGTCCTGTCACCTGGCTGGTTCCTCCTTTCCCCCCCTCCCCATGAGGACTTTCCACGTGACAAAGGGGAGCTTGCAGTTTCCTGCCCCCAGAGGGAAGAGCTGATCATTGTCCTTTGTTCCAGTCCGTGCTGAATCCACTCCCATATGCAAGTTCTTTGTGATCTTGATGGTCGTCTGTCTAGGACCATCAGGGTTGGCATAGCAACTGGGCAGGGCTCCTGTGTATGTGCTGGTATGCTCAAGGGATTATGGCTGGCCTTGTATCAAACCTTCCCCATTTTGGAGTCCTTCCTTCATGGAGTAAAATAAAAGTGGAACAGTGCAGATCCGATGTATGGTTGATTTTCTATGAATTTATAACAGAAGCGTAACGTAATGTTGTGTGTGTGTGTGTGTGTGTGTGTGTGTGTGAAGTTTGTACAAACTGAATTTTTTTTTGGGGGGGGGGTGTTCCTGCGACAGGCTCCACTTACTGATTCCAGCCTTTGGAAAACGCGATTCGCCTCTTGCCCCAAGCTTTGCACTTTTGATTACCTGCTTGCCCTAAGCTTTGCAACCAAAGGTATGGCTGGGGTTTGCATAAAAAGAAAAGAAAAACGAATCTCTTTCCCTTGCGCAAGCAGCCGGCAGGATGAGGTTGGCGAGCAACGCCGAAAGGAGACCTTGCAAAGCACCGATCTGAAGGTTTCCCCAACTTCGGCAAAAGGAGGAGGAAAAGGAAACAGCGGAGCAGATTCCCTCTCTCCACCCGATTCACCTTCATTTGCACGAAAATAGGAAGCTCCCTTCTACAACTAAGTCAGCCCATTGGTACTGTATTGTCAACAAGCCCTGGCAGGTATCGCTCTCCTCGCCCTTGCCTGGAGATAGGTGCTTTTTAGCCACTGAACCCGGATTCATGCTTCAATATGAAACCAACAACATGACTACAGAGGTTCAGGAAAGGAGGCTCCAGTAAAGGAGGAATACGAAACAGGGATTACGACGCCTCCTGCCTAAACCAGTTTAGAAGCAGAGGCATGGCTGGAGGCGGGAACTGGGACTTATAACAAAACAAAGGACCCCTTTCCCTTGCGCAAGTAGCCGGCAGGGCGAGCCTGAACGGGACCTTGGAAAGGGCTGGCACCTATGGAAGGTTTCGGGGCAAGATTGGAGGAGGAGGAGGAAGCAGCGGAGCTGGCGCAGCAGATTCCCTCCCTCCACCCGAGCCAACTTTATTTGCAAGATAATAGGAAGCTGCCCCTTGGTCCATCGAGCTCAGTATTGTCCACAAACCCTGGCAGCAATCGCTCTCCAGGTTTTCAGGCAGCGAGTCTCTCCCAGCCCAGCCTTTGGAGATAGATGCTTTGAGGCACTGAACCCGGATTAATGCTTTAATATGAAACTAAACGGCCAGAGATTTTCCCTCAGACGGAGGTTTTTTCCCCCTCAGGTGAAATAGAATCCTACCCGTTTCCCGCCTAAATTCAGCGCCCGCCTGAGGAGAGCGTCGGAGTCGACCGTTGAATTTAGGCGGGAAGCAGGCAGGATTCTATTCGACCTGAAGGGAAGCTCCGTCTCAGGGAATTTCTGTCTCAGGGAAATTGTGGCTTTTCCTTCCGCCGTCGCAAAACTCCCCCAGATATATAGGGAAGGAGGGAAACAAATGTCCCCAGTACTTGCCCCAAGTTCGAGATAGCCTACAGCCTAATTAGAGGTCTGGAGAGGCTCAGTTTCTTCTCAGTTTGAAAATAGCCCTCCTCTGATCTGATCCTCAAGGGAAATGCGCTCTGCGCTTGCTCAGGGACACTTCAGCTGCCCTTCACGCGTTCCAGGGGTCGCTTAGTATTCATTTTTTAAATTTATAACCTTGCCCTTCATTGCAAATGAGCCCAGGGAGGCAAAGACTTCTGTAATAAAACAATACAATTAACGACTAAACAAACAAAAAAAGAACTTCCAAAAGCAGTTAAAAAACCTCTGGGGAGAAATTCACCTGCTCTCACAGCTAAACAGGGATTGTGTCCAACTTAAGTCCTGCTCAGGGTAAACCCGTGGGATTTTATTGATTTAAATGAGTCACACCCACTAACTTATTGTATGGTACATGCAGTGTATGTATAATTGTTGGAAACCACTTGGATATTGTTATGAGTATATACACATTTATTAAAAATAAATAACCCTCAGGGGTCAGCAAACTTTATCAGCAGGGGGCCAGTCCACTGTCCCTCAGACTTTGTGGGGGGCTGGACTATATTTTTTGGGGGGGAAATGCCCCACAAATAACCCAGAGATGCATTTTAAATGAAAGCACACATTCTATTAATGTAAAAACACGCCGATTCCCGGACTGTCTGCGGGCCAGATCCGGCCCCTGGGTCTTAGTTTGCCTACCCATGCACTGGATAAACAGGAAAGTTTTGAATTACTTTTAAAGGTTGCAGACAGACGCACCTCACTAGGGAGGGCATCATGGGCATAACCGGGGGGCAGCTGTTCCCCCCTCAAAAAATCAGTACAAATCAATACAAATATGAGGTTCTATCCCCCACTAACAAAAGTTTGCATCCCCTAACAAAAGCCTGCTCCTCAAGAACAATCCTGGCTACACCCATGGAGGGCAATCCTTGGTTTACTGAGGAGCTCCGGAAAATGAAGCGGCATCTCAGACGGCTAGAGCAAGTAAAGAAACGGACTCGTGACGGAGCCTCAAGAACATCTTATAGGACGCTTATGAAAGCCTGTCAGATGGCTATGAAAGCTGCTAAGAAATCCTACTTTGCAGCTTCCATTGCATCCGCTAGCTCTCGCCCGGCACAACTTTTTAGAATAATTAGGTCAATAACGTCCTTAGGAGGACAACCAAATTTAAGCACAAATAAGACCCGCAGCTGTGAGGCATTCGCGAGCTTTTTTGCGGAGAAAGTCCTGTTGCTCCACCGTGACCTCCCTGCCAATTTAGATACAGTGACTGAACTGGAGGCCCCTCAACTGACTTCAGGTCCAGTGTTGGACCATTTCGATCGAATACTCCCTGCTGATGTGGATAGATTCCTCCAAGTTGGTAGGCCCACCACCTGCCTCCTTGATCCGTGCCCGTCTTGGCTGATTAGGGAGTGTCCAGATGTTGCGCGGACCCCCCTGGTTGAAATTATCAATTTGACCCTTGACACGGGGACATTCCCAGGGGAACTGAAGGAAGCAGTGGTATGTCCACTCTTAAAGAAAACTTCATTAGATCCCTTAGACCTATCCAATTACCGCCCAGTTTCAAATCTTCCATAACTGGGTAAGGTAATTGAGAGAGCAGTTGCTGAACAGCTTGGTAGGTTTCTGAAGGAAACATCGGCTTTATATCCATTTCAGTCCGGTTTCCGTCCTGGTTTTGGGACCGAGACGGCTCTGGTTGCCCTAACAGATGATCTCCGTAGACAACTGGATCGAGGCGGGTCAGGACTGGTGATCCTTTTAGATTTGTCAGCAGCCTTTGACATGGTCGATCTTGATCTTCAGGACCACCGCCTTGCAGACGTGGGGATACAGGGCATAGCCCATAACTGGCTGTGCTCTTTTATCTCTGGTCGGGGACAGAGGGTGGCACTAGGGAGGAAATGTTGTCACGCCACTCCTTGGTGTGTGGAGTGCTGCAGGGCGTAATTCTCTCCCTGATGCTTTTTAACATCTTTATGCGCCCCCTTGCCCAGATTATCCGGAGCTTTGGGCTGGGCTGTCACCAATATGCTGATCACACTCAGCTCTATCTGCTGATGGATGGCCACACCGACTCAGCCCCAAACACACTGACCAGATGCTTGGAAGCTGTGGCTGGATGTTTTCATGGGAACCGATTGAAACTAAATCCTTTGAAGACAGAGGTCCTATGGCTGGGTCGGGATGGCATGGGGATGAGGGACCAACTCCCTTCTCTTGCGGGGGCCCAATTAGTGCCATTGCCTTCCATTAAGAGTTTGGGTGTAATCCTTGACACCTCCCTTTCCATGGAGTGTGGGGAAGAGCATCATCTCTCCCCTGCCTTAGGAATTTATCAAGAGTTCTCACCCACATTCATACCTAAGGTTTTGAGTGGTGGCAAAAAATATGAGACCTGAACTTCTGACATGGCTGAGTGTTTTATCACGAGTGGCCAGAGGTTCTTGCTGTGAACATAAAAATTTTGCTTGTGTAATATCTTTCTTGAACAGCATTCATTTAACTTCTGTCAGGAACTGAATGATCTCGGTGCCAGCAGCTGTATGGTCCCCCAATCATAGAATGGTAGAATTGTAGAGTTGGAAGGGATCCCAATGGTAATCTAGTCCAACCCCCTGCAATGCAGGAATCTTTTTGCCCAACCTGGGCTGGGGCTCAAACCTGGAGCACTATACAATTCTTTATAATATAATTATATATTGGCAATTCCTCCCAAAAATGCCCAAAGTTGCAAACATCAAAACATTAAAGCAATGCAATTTAAAATAAATTTTTAAAAAACACATATAAAATAATTAAATGCAAAACATTTTAAAGCTGTCACTAAAGCCTAATTTCAAGATTGCCATGGCCAGCATCTTTTAATCCATCAAATGCCTTGGGTAACCAGGAATGTATTTCAGGGGAAAGTTAAAGTCAGTAATGAGGAAGACAGGTGCATCTCACCCAAGAGGGCAATTCTGCGACTGGGGAACCACCACTGAGAAGGCCCTGTCATGGGTCAGCACCAGCCAGGTGGCAGTTGGGTATAGCTCTGCCAACAAGGCCTCCCTTACCAATGAAGCACCGCAGCCTTTTTTAGTGGCTTTGCTTGTCTCAAACTTTCTCACTAACTTGTTTTGTTTCCAGTCAAGCAGCAGCACCAATAGGCTCCATGCCCCCCCCCCACGTTCTTTTAGAAAAATATTCCTGGGCTTACTCTGTCAGTTTAGCACCTGGCCTGGGCTCTTCCTTTTACACTGCATTTTCTGCTTTGAGCAAATGTTTAAAAAACCTCATTGACAGAGGTCCTCTGCTTTGTGCTGAAGTCTGTTAAAACAGGAGCTTTGGAGAATGTTGGAAATGTCCCATTCAATTTCTTCATCTTCTTGCTGTGTCAAGACTTCTTAGCTGAGAAGGCTTCCAAAGAACAAGTAGGAGCCGATTTTGAGATTTGATCCATCTTGAGACAGTGTGTGCCATGTCCATTTCCTCAATAGTTAAATTGTGTTTCCCAGTCTGATTTCTGTGGCACGCTTTATATTAAAATCAGAGGCATGTGCCTCATATCTCCCCACCACCACAACCCCCCCCCCAACCACCATCACCACCACCAACAAAAAACCCAAACCAGTTTATTTTCTACAATAAGAAATGATGTTTCTCAGTGGAGGCCATGGACTGTGTTTCTGCACGTGTCACTGTTCTTGCCATGCCTACCGACTGGAGGAAGGTGGGTCCGAAGAAAGATACCATGCAGAGATGCAGCAGGGACAGCCTCTTCCATTGCTGGACCATTGTTGGGCTCGCAGGGGCCGTTTAACTTCATTTCTCACAGCACACTAACATTTTTTATTTAAAACAGCTGTATATTACCATCTCTCAGGCTAGCAGGAAAAGACAGTGGTCTCACCTTGCCATTTCTGGGGGAAAACCCACAAATCCTCTGATTTAGTCACCCCTCTGAGCTTTTTCTCCCCTCCTTGCAGGGACCCTGACCGTGTTGATCAGACTTGGTGAGCATTTGGAACAGCCTCTGTTGTCTGCTTGCATTTCTCCAATAACCTCTTCAAACTAACCTTTGACTCCCTCCCCTGCACTCCTCTTGCCCATAGAAAATTCTACAGATAGTCTCTCTTTTACACAATGTCCAGGAGTTTCTCTTGAAAGGAAATATTTAGTCTTCTTTTCGCAGCTAGGTTGGGCTGTGAACCATCACCCTTTCGGAATCTTCACTGTGAGGGCTGAAAGACAGTGTTGCTGTAGTTCCCTTGAGCTGCAGCTGGCTCACTTCTGGCTTATGTAGGAGTTGACTGGCTTGCCAGTCTTCAAGGCTCGATTCTAGTTAACTTCTTTTTGGGAAGCAACAGCCAGGAGCAGACGGAGACATAGCTGAAGTGTTCCATTGCACTGAAGATAGGCACAAAAGAAATTTGTGGCTCGGTTACAGGCTCTTTTCACCCCTCCAGATCACCATTTCTGGGCTGGCATCATAGCAGACATCACCATCCCGTGGTGCTCTGACCCACTGCAGCTTGCAGGGGGGAAAGAACTTAACCCTCTTCTACCCAAGCTGCTCTTTGGCAACTAGTCCAAAGACTCTCCCCCCCCTTTAACCTTTTTCTGCAAGCACCAACTTAAGACATGTACTGTTGTGGAAACTGCATTCCTGAGTTGCAAATTTACTGTAATTTCTTCTCTTCCTGTTTCTGACTGAAGGAATTGTGGGAATGTCTTTTGCTCCAGCTGCTGTAACCAGCTGCTACAGCAGCTTACATCCCAGTAGCCCCAGCCTTGACCTCGAACTGGACAAACCTATTGCTGCCACCTCAAACTGAGGCTCCAGCGTGGAAGGAAAGCTGGGAAGAGACAGCACCACCTCTCCCTGCTAAGCAGATACACACATTTCTCTGCTGACTGAAGCTGGTAGGACTGGAGAGAAGCCTTGCACTCTGGAGTCGGGAGGAGAGATGCTCAGAGGGACAGGATGCCGGGCCTGTACTAGTGGAGCAGAAACCCCTCCTTTCCAGCTGTTCCTCCCAGTGTCATTTTCATCCACCTCATGTAAATTTGGTGTGGATTTTGCTGGAAGACGACGAAAAGAGGGTCTGGATTCTTCCCCGCTGGCATTTCTGTTGCCCTGCTGTCGGAACTGTGCTGCAGACGGATAATTCTACCTTGCTGTGAGAGGAAGGGAAATCGGTCCAGAGACCTTGTGACTACCTTGTAGCGTCAGTGCTTATGCTTTCTTTTTCCCCAGTCACTCCTGTTACTTCCCAACAGCAACCTGCTGTTTGGGAAGTTGTTGCTGCTAGAAGAAATGGGAGCTGCCTTCTCCAAAAAAAAAACCTCTCTCCCTCTCTGTTCTTAGAGTGGGCTTAGTTATCCTTGCTGCACGAAAGGGCAGGCGCAGGGGGGGGGGCAGCAGAATGGGTTGCAGATCTCCACGTTGGGCAGTCCTTTGCCGATGTTGGCAGACCTGTGGCTCAAGGTAGGCAATGCCTGGACCACTTTGGCTAAACAAAGTGTACGCTTGTTTGAGGGAAGTGAGAGGAAAAGGGGATTGGACAGACCATTCCTGTTTACACAGAAGGCAGAGCTGCTTCGCTGCACTGGGAAGGCTGCATGCAAAGTCAAATAATACTGTTGGCCAGGCTCCCCCTCTCACAAGGAGAACCCCAAAGTAAATGGGGGGTGGCTTTGATTTGTACGGGGTTTTTCTGCACAGGAGAGTCAGTGAAAACTGGCTTGCCAAGGCCGCCAAACTAGGGCATTTTAACAACTGCCCCCCCCAAATATGTATGTAAAGATACAACTCATCTAAAACGAAAATGTGCCCCTTACATTAAAATCACTTTTCTACTGCTGTGCTATGAATAGTCTTGAGTCCTCCTATTTCTATTTTAATATCGTCTTGCCAACCCAACCCTGCCAACAAAAAACACTTATAGGTTTTGGTTGGTGGGTGTGAAAATACATTTTTTTCTGCAATTCATTTGCTAGGAGAAGCTGAAGCAGCTTCTGCCTAAATATTCCACCAAGTAGTGACGTGCCTCTATATTCCTCTGCCCCAGCCTGTAGAATTTGACTACTGAACATGTTTCCCTTATCACACGGCTGCCACCACTTGAAACTGCCTCAGCTTGAGATGTCTTCCTCATGGCACAAGTTTGTAGGCAGCACTGATCTCCCTGTGGCTCTTACACATTGTGGGCAACTGTACCCAAGCCAGCAACTGTGGGGAATGTGTGGCACTGCCAGTAAAGCCCTCCAACCACACCAAGGGGGGCTGTGTATTAATAGCATGGAGGAAGAAGAGAGACTCCAGCAGCAGTGGTGTAATAAGCAAACCAATCTTCCGAAGAGATTGCAAAGTTAGAAGTAACCTATTGCCAAGATAGGGCAATGCCTTCTAAAGTGAAGTTTTCGAGTGTACTGGAATACCCAATAGAAGAAAGCCCTGTCACTTTTCTTTCTTTCCATGTTCTCTGTGAAAAGGTGTGTGTGTTGATTACAACACAGTCATACAAGGGAAGCATTTGGGAATGAAAATCAAGTCTTTCCAAGAGGCATAGGAAGAGACTTTGCACCTTTAAAGGCAGCTTGGGGATGTATGTAGCTTCTTTGTACTCCCCCTTTCTTCCAGCTGGGAGAACGGGCAATACAAAGTCTGGCTCTGATTTGGCTTTTGGATTTTTAATATAAAATTAAATGTTATGGGAGTATGCAGCAAAGATGCATAGCACTCTTTTTTTAAGAGGTGGGAGTTGCAATGGAGAAATGGAGTTTATCAGTACTTATCCATTAAAATGGGTGAATAGAGAGATGATTTTTGAAGGAAAAGCATAATTGTGTTGCGCACTGTGGCAGTGTGGTTTTAATGGTACAAATAGATGGTGAAAACAAGGTCTAATATTCTGCAGTTCACCATATAAATTTCCCAGTTTACCATATAAATCTGCTACCAATTTCTTTCTCCTTACTCCCTTTAAGCAGCCCGGCTAAGTATTCCACAATAAAACTAGAGCTCTTCCTAGCACTTTTCTTTCATCTGATCTGTTTTGGCAAGAATCTCCATGTTTATAGCCTTCTCTGTCATCCCCTCTGAGAGCTCCATCACACTCTCTGGAAAGACGTGCCTGTGTAAACCATTTTGCAAGTGGGTGAGACTTGATATGAACATTTGGTCTGTAATCTTTGGTCTGTGTGCTGAGGCTACTTGGAGCTGCCACTCCTTGGATTCCTTTGTGGTTCATTAGGAGCAGCTAACACCCATCTGGCTGGATAAATTGGCTTTCGATGTAATTAATTCCATGGATTTTCTTCTGAAACCACCTACAGCTTTTGGTGTTGCAGCCTAAGTGCTTGCAAATTGGAAAGGTTCCTAGGGCTTAAATGGGGTCTCTTTGGTTTGCAGCAGTTATATGGGCAAAGACAGAGCCTTCAGAACTTACTAGTTGGGATGCATACACACACACACACTGCTTTGTAACCTATATCATTTAGCCCTGTTACTATCTTTGTGTGTGTTTCTTGACAAGTGTACATAAAATGTAACTGGGAGCTAAGCAAGTGTCCGATGGAGGAGCCACATTCCAAACCTTTTGACACAATGCCACTGTCCTTACAGGTCAGGTTTGGTTTGTATTCCATAATGAGCTAGAAGTTGATTATGCTGAGTGGTTGTCACGGGAATTGGGGTTGCTTGTGTGTAAACCTCTAGCTGTTCCAAACTGCTTAGGGGCGATTGTGTCTTTCCCTGACTGAGCAGCTTGGGTGCTGCTGCTCAGTCGCTCGACGAATCCGTGAGTGGGCGTCTCCTAAATTTCCTCCAGCATAAGAATTCCTTAACGGACAACCTTCGCCTCGCCTCTCTGCGCGTAACCCTTCTGCGCAGAGTGGGCGTGCCTACTGGTGCTCCTCCATCCTCCTCGCTGACTTCACTCCCAGAGTCTCGGAGCCTCTCCTCTGAGATGCTTTCTCCCTCTCCCATCTTCCTGGTGTCACCTGGACATTCTTCCCAGATGACGTTCTCTCTCTACCCTTACTTGTTCCCTCTCCTGCAGAGTCTGGAAGACTCGCCTCCCCCCTCTGCTCCGATGTCAGTCCCCTGACAGTGGTCATAACATACCTGTATGCCATTAAGGTAGAGGCACAAAGAGTAACTTGGGGATCTGTTCAACTGTGACTTGCAGCCATGGATTGCATCCAGACTTGGGCTCATACACTCCTTTCCATATCCTCATGGCTGTTAAAAATTAAGAACTGAAAAGAGTTGAATGCACACACTTGAATGCAGTGTTTTGTGACAAAGGCTGTTTGTTTCTCAAATTTCTTCTTTTATTTACTGCAATCTGTGGGAAAATGATTTCTTGTACATAAGAGCATGAGCAGAGTTCTTATTATTGCAGAGCGATTTTACAGCACGAGATATTGCTAAGAGCATGATGAGCACGTGAACACCTCATGCTAGACTAACTGATTGGCTCACGTAGCATAACACTCTCTTTGTTTGTGGGCAAGGGCAAGGTTGCATTCCTTTTGATTGTTACTTTGTTGAGTACCAGGCACAACAAGCGCTGTGCTGGAGGAGAGAGGATGAATTATTTTCACTGGACACAATAAACATTGCACGGCTAAAGCCAAAGCTTTTTCTTCAAGTCATCTTGGTGTGAGACTGATTTCTTCGGATGTCGAGCTGGCACTCGACATTTGGTGCCCTCGTGTGATTTATTTCGGACTTCATGCTGTTTTACAACGTTCAGCCTCACCTCGCCCAGCAAGGGCTGCAGACGCGTCGTTCATCCACCTAGTGGATCCCTGGTGAGTGCTCCCATCCCCCCTTTCTTTTGCCATTATGGGGCAGTCTCTCTCTCCACCACAGAAAAAGTTTTTTGAAGACCTTAAATTTCTTTTGGCCAGTAACAACCTTGCTGTTCGGGATGCTGACCTTCAGTCGCTTATAGAAGCCTTGGATACTCACTGTCCCTGGTTTCCTCAGCATGGGAATTATAGTTTAAAAGACTGGGAGAAGATAGGACAATTTTTCCAAAACCATCCTCAGATTGATGTCAGAGTTTTGCATGCCTGGTCTGAAGTTTACACAGCAATGTCCAGTTTGACTCCAGCCAATCTCCTTTTGGCTGCTGCATCTGTTTCTTTGCCTGCCGACTTTCCATTGCTATATCCAGCATTGCCTTCTTCTGCTGTATATGCCCCACCAAAGGCTCCTGTCCTCCCTCCCCTGCATTCTCCTCATTCTTCGCTTCCTGCGCCTCCCGTTACTACTCCTCTCCAAGAATCTTCGCATTCAGCACCCCCCGCTCTTCCACCTCCTCCACCCAAGGCATCTGGCACCGCTCCTACCATTCCTCTTCAAAAATCTCTCCGTGCCGCCGCTCCGTTGCTGCCTTTTGATTCTGATACTCCAAATCTCTTTCCTGTGATTGCTCCTGCACCCCCGGAGGGAGGACCAGCCAGACATGAACAGTTTGATTTGGGATTCATAAAGGAACTGTGTTCTTCTGTCAGGGAAAATGGTTTGCAATCACCCTACACTCTCGACCCTCAGTATTGGGAGGCCACTACAACTGCTGCCCAAGAGGCTTTGGCCTCTGTCCCTGATGACAAGACTGAGCGCAATGGCCAGTGGGACAGCATCAGACAGGGCCCTGCAGAGCCCTATGGACAATTTGTTGGTCGCTTGTATAATACCTTCAAGCGGCAAGTTCAGGACCTGGCAGCACAAGAACTGACTGTACGCCAGCTTGCGTTTGGCTTATGTGTGTGGTATGGAAGCTGTACTACCCGGGACAGGTTGGGGTTGTGCAGAGTTGTTAAGGCAGCAGAGAGCATTGTTGGCTGCCCACTCTCCACCTTAGAGCAGATTTATGCCACAAGGTGCCATAGGAAGGCACTGGACATAGTAAAAGATCCATCACATCCTGGTCACTGTCTCTTCGAGCTCCTGCCTTCGGGACGGAGATACAGGACGATGAAGACAAGAACGAGCCGTCTTAAGAACAGCCTTCTTCCCCAGAGCGATCTCGGCCCTGAATGGGAAGCCTGGACTTTGAAAGTCATCTAATCTTCCTTGCTGTTTTATACTGTATTGTTTTAATTAGTGTTTTTATAGTTGTTTTGATTTTGTTTGGAGTGCCCTACCTGGGTGGATGGAGCAGCCAAGTAATTTCGTTGTCCCCGAGAGGGGGCAATGACAATAAAGATATTATTATTATTATTATTATTATTATTATTATTATTATTATTAATGCAAATGAGGACTGTAAGCAAGCACTGCGCCCTTTGATGACAACAGCAAATATAGCCATTGCTGATATCCTTACAGCCTGCCAGTCAGTGGGCACTGAGACGCACAAAGCTCATCTTTTAGCCACGGCCTGGTCCTCCACCGTGTCCCAAAATCCTGCAAAGGCTACAACCTGTTGGATTGACAGTGGCTAAAGAAAAATCCAGCGGACTTTACCCATTACGTACCTGGGACACAAGCTGACAGCATCTGCAGCCATTCCAGTTACGCCTCAACTACAGTTTCCTGGTTATCTTAGATTGGTGGATTTACAACAAATTCTTGGACAGCTGAATCGGATAAAGAGTTATTTGGACCTGCCCACCTCCACTTTGTCTCCACTATTTTCTGCCCTTAAAGGACATAAGGATCCAGCAGACAAGATCACAGTCACCTCTGCAATGGAAGAGGCTCTAACCACTGTGAACAACCATCTCCGCAGATGTATGGTGGACAGGATTCCTTCTCTTTCCATGGCACAATTATCACTTGCAGTATTTGCCACCCCGCTCCTTCCAACAGCTATATTGTACACCACAGGCCAGAAGCCTGGGACTGTGCCTATTGTGGAGTGGCTTCACCTGCCTCATACTCCTCCGCGGAATGTGTATGCTACACCCAACAGCGTCATGGACCTTGTTGCTAAGGGCCGACATCGAGCCCTTGCCCTTTCTGGAATGGACTTACAGTCAGTGTAACTGCCTTTCTCCCAGGAAGAATTTCAGCATTTGATGATGACAGCCGTTTCTACTCAAATAGCTTTTGCTGATTTCTTGGGAAATATCATTCACAATCCTCCTAGAGACCCTCGTTTGTCTTTCCTTACAGGGCTACGTTATGTCTTGCGAACTGCTTTGTCCCTCCTACCCTTACCCTCCGCCCTTACTGTGTTCACTGATGGTACCAAATTCAGAGGGGTGGTGTGGGAAGAGGAGGGGGAATGGAAAAGTTTGTATACTACTGAGAAGTCCTCAGCACAACGTGCTGAATTGGCAGCTGTAATTTTGGCATTTCAACAGTTTGCTAACATCCCTTTCAATCTCATTGTGGATTCTCAGTATGTATATAATCTTTTGAATGTCTTACCATTGTCTTATATCACTCCTGCTATTGATCAAAATTTGTTTACATTGTTTTCCACTTTGCAGAACTTGGTACAAGCTAGAACTTGTCAGTTTTATGTACCCCATCTCAGATCTCACACTGGCCACCCTGGGTATTTGGCAGAAGGTAATGCCCGGGCAGACCATGCTTTGAAGAATGGTATTTTTTCATTGTTTTCAGACCCATTTGAAAGTCATTCTGTATTTTATCAAAATGCTAAAGTTCTGGCGAAATTTTTTTCGTTGCCCATTTCTCAAGCTCGAGACATTGGGCTTCTTCTGGATTGTGGTTTTTACATGCCAATAATCGAGCCACGAAATATCACACAGGTTGCTCGGAAGTGGCCATTGGACTAATTTACCATTCTCATCCTTATTGGCATCACTTGGATTTTACCCCCCAGATTTTTTTTTTCTCCTCCCTCAGGAGTCCTGCCTTATGATGTGTTCCCCTGAGCATGTACAGAGGGCTGTCTTGGAACTATTGTGGACTCTTGGCAGGGAGGGGGTGAGCGGGTTTCAGTGTGTTCCAGTTGTTTCATTCTTGTGCTTTGGCATGGTTCCCGGACAGAGAGCAAGTTGCAATATGGTTCTTTAGCAAGGCCTGCGAAGACAATGGGCTCTGTTCTCGACCTTGTTGCAATCTTTTTAGTTATAGCAAGCGAAATATGCTTGGCTAGTGCCTTTTAGCTGCTGAGAAAAATGATTTTAAAAAGCTTCTCAAAGCTTTGAACCTTTTTTTTTTTTGGTGGTGGTATTCTAGCATTCCAGTAAATGCTTCATATAAGATTAGCAATAATATGAAGGATAATCACATAAGTTTATTCCCTGTGTTATTATCGCTTGTAGAAATAGCGTTTCATTGTTTTCGTTTTAATCATAATAGCAAAAAAGTTTTAGGTCATTATCCATATTGTAATTGGACATATGAGTACATTAATGGATCTTCTTGTTTTTTTTAATATTACCACTATGAGTGATAGGCCGAAAGTCTCAGTTAATAATGTCACAACCTACATGACTTATGATCAACAGGCTGCGTGTAGAGATTTTTATGTTTGGTTCGACTGGATGAGAAAGAGCAGTAAATCTACATGTTTGTTTCAATCTGATTTATGGTTACTCTGTGGCACAAGGGCCTACAAAGAAATCACCTTTGCCTTTTCTGGAACTTGCACTCTAAGAATAGTGATACCCCTGATATATGAAATGGATAAGCTCCCAGAGGTTCGTTTGCGTAACAGAAGGGAAGTACAATCACCTATTTCTCATTATACAGGAACAGCCATTTCTAGATCCCTTTTTCCCTCTTTAGGTGTAGGGATGAATTACCGTGATTTGCATAGATTGGCAAATTGGACTGAAGCCTTGTTTAATTTTATTATCTTGGCTTTAATAATGATTAACACAGTAATGTCAGAAATAAGAGAAGTTGTTTTATAAACTTTTTATGCTTTAAATGTAATCTTTGCCTCTAAAGGTGGAATTTATGCCTTAATTCATTTTCATTGTTGTATGTATATAACTGATCAATCAACCAATATTTCCGCTACTATTGATTATATGGAACAAATGATAACCCATAATCCTTTGAATCCGCCTGAAGGTTTTGATCCATGGGATTGGTTATTTTCTTGGTTACCTAATGGATTATGGTTAAGAAATTTATTATTGATTGTAATTGCATGTATTGTTGATTTTATTATGATGTGTTGTTGTACTCAATGCTTGCTTTTTTTTTTATTTCCCAATGTACTGCATGGTGGTTTCGACCACGGCCCACCACAGGGATTACAAGGGGAATTTATGTTACAAAATATAAACGCTTAGGTAATGGGATATGCGATTTTGATCAAGGGTCCCTCTTATAATATAAACAAGAAAAGAGGGCATGTGGGAAAATGATTGCTTGTACATAAGAGCATGAGCAGAGTTCTTATTATTGCTAATCTTATATGAAGCATTTACTGGAATGCTAGAATACCACCACAAAAAAAAAAGGTTCAAAGCTTTGAGAAGCTTTTTAAAATCATTTTTCTCAGCAGCTAAAAGGCACTAGCCAAGCCAGCTTATTTCAGGGTAAGCAATACCATTTTTATTGTATCAGAACTGTCTCTCCCCCCACTAACTTCTTTATTCCAGGATAGTGCATGGCATCTCTTCTGCCTTCTTTCTTACAGTCTTCCTTTCAGAACTGGGTGTTTGCCATAAACCAAGGAAGTATCCAGAGAAGCTGCTCCAGTGCTATAAGACCCAGCTTTGTCTTCACTGTCCACAGGGCACATGTCTTGGTGACACCATCTGTAAGAGTTGCAGCAAAGCCCTTTGTGTACAACTGATTTAAACTGGAAATCTGGTTTTAAACTTTAAACCCATCACTGATTCTCCTACTGCATTAAGCAGAGGTGGTGAACCCTTGGCCCTCCAGGTGTTGCTGAGCTACATCTCCCATCAGCCTCTGTCAAGGCTGATGGGAGTTCTAGTTCAGCAACTTACGGCGGGCCATAGATTTCCCGCCTGGCTAAAGGTTTGCAAGAAACTGCCCTGATGTATGTGGGAAACTAAATACTATCTCTTCGACATAAGCATCAACATTTAATATTTATATTTAGTGATGAGATTTGAGACCATCTGCTCTGCCACCTATTTTCTGGAGCCTAATGATCACAAGGCACGTGTGGTCCCTTTAGAAAACCAAACAGTACAGGGCAGCCTACTGGATAGATTTGACTGACCACTCTGAAATGCTTATGTGAGAGTTGACCACCTTCCCACCAATATCACACAGCTCTGTCCTCTCATTATGTCCCTCTCTCGTTTCCCTACATGCATACAGCCTGGCTCTCTAGAGCCGTATGAGAGGTTGTCTGATCTAAACTGCTTCTCTTCAGCCTTGACAGCTGCACTGACTTTCAGCATTCCAGGACTGCCCCCCTTTCTTAAGCAGTTAAAAATATGAATATGTCTGTGCCATCTTAGAAATTGCTTTGGAGGATGGACTAAGCTTATTTAATACCTCTGAGCAGTATAGATGTCTGTGGCTGATGCATTCGGCCTGGCAGCATATTCCAGCAGGAGAACTCCTATGTAAAGCAAATATATAGGTAGTTAGCATTACTGAGCTATCGTCCTAGTAACATTCTGCTACAGCAGGGAGGGGAAACCTCAGGTTCAGGGGTCAAATATGACGCTCAAGCACCTCTTAACTGGGCCCTTAAGACTCTCCCTAGACCCACCCCTCTGTCATATCCTATTTGCCTGTTTAGGCTGGCTTGAGTATTCCCTTGAGCTCTAATAATGCTGCTTGCTGGAGGACAGGGGTGCATAGAAGCTACTCTATTGCAAAAGGTAAAATTTACATTTATTTCTCCACCACTTTGGGTTTTGGCCTTACTCATCACAAGTCTGTGGTCCCTGAAAGGTTTCCCTGAATGGTATGCAACCCTCTAACTGAAATGGTGGACCTTTGTGGCATACAGACTAGTTTGTGAATATCCCCACCCCACCCCCCTATATACACCTAAAGTAACAGCAGTCCAAAGATCTAGTGCCATCTCCTTCACACCCCTTCCAGGTGTTTTGTCTTTGGCAAACTTAATTTCAGAGGCAAAAGCTGAAAAAAGGAATTTAAACTAGAAGGTAATGAAGATAGCGTTTCCAGATGGGTGTATGCCTGAGGAAGTAGTCAATAGATCAGGTAGTCACAGGTGGTGGAACAGAAAATGGCAGTGATTGGGAGCAACAAGGAAAGGTGACTTGGCCATTGGATTCTCTGAAATTACACTGATCACTGGCAGCCTGCTTGCTTAAAACTACAGCAGTTCACATGGACTGGAGATTGTGCATCCATCACCTTCTGAAGAATTCCGAGACATGTTCTTAGGAACAATTGCCTCAGTGAAAATAAACTATTCCAGCTTGATGTGCTGGCTTTCCAAGAAATTCAGTTCTGTGCTGATAACTTAAATCATTTTGATGTCCGCTGATTTGGTGCTGCCCTCTTGTGTACTGCTATGTGCCATATGATGTTAGTTGTACTGAGGGAGCCAGACTCTCCTTTGCATCGGGAACCAGAACACATTTTGTGCCTGTCAAAAATCCTCTTTTGATTGTCAAGGTATTAGAAACAGCTGTTTTTCAATTATGGATTTCTTCTCCCTATCCCAAAGTAAATTTATTGCATCTTTTACATTAAGACATTTTACTCCTTCCTGAGGTGAGTCACTTGCTATGTGGCTGTGCATCCAGTAAAAAAAATGCCACTTTTTAATTATTGGTCAGCGACTCGCAGTTCAGAGTTGGGTTGGAAGATCACCCAGAAATGCCTGGTGATCATAAGCTTCAGCCTACTGCACTGAATTCTACATCATTCTGTAGTAAGCTGGCAAAGTGATTATTTAACAGCATTTTTCATTACCTCCATAGATCCGTGCCAGAGCATAGGCAAAGTCTCTTGCAGACAGCTGCATCGCGGCTTCCCCCTTTAAGCTTATTTTCTGAGTGAACTGTCTGAGTTTGTGGAGAGCATTTTGAACTATTTGCACAGAAATTTCCAGTTCAGAGACGCTAAGCGCCACCTTCAACCTGGCCTGCAAGGAAATCAATCATATGGTAATCAGTGTTTCTCGAAACAGCCAGTACTGCTGTCCAATCTAAACCATCATTTCAGCTGTTAGCAAATCTGAACCAAAGTTTACATTTTTTTCCCATACAACTATGTTGATCTGAACAAGAAAGAGGCTTGGGGTACCTTAAAGGATTTACAGTTGTTAGTATGACATAAACTTTTAAGAACTTGAGTCCACTTTATCACATGTGTAAGCGTTATCACATAGTGCAATGGGGAGGGGGAAGTCTGTAGTCCTCCAGCTATTTTTAGACTACATCTATCATTCCTGACCCCTTCATGGATCACTGCCTTGCCGTGGCGAAGGGGCTTGAAGAACTCAGAGAAGCTATGAACTATGCCGAGCAGGGCACCCAAGATGAACAGGTCATAGTGGAGAGTTTTGACCAAACGTGATCCACCTGGAGTAGGAACCGGCAAGCCACTCCAGTATCCCTGCCAAGAAAACTCCATGGAATGCCCCTCAGTTCGGAAGGTGTCCAACATGCTACTGGGGAAGAGCGGAGGACAAGTACAAGTAGATCCAGAGCTGATGAAGCGGCTGGGCCAAAGCCGAAAGGACGCTCAGCTGCGGATATGCATAGAAGCGAAAGGAAAGTCCAATGCTGTAAAGAAAAATATTGCATAGGAACCTGGAATGTAAGAACCATGAACCTGGGTAAGTTGGATGTGGTCAAAAATGAGATGACAAGAATAAATATTGACATCCTGGGCATCAGTGAGCTAAAATGGACGGGAATGGGCGAATTCAGCACGGATGACTATCATATCTACTACTGTGGGCAAGAAACCCGTAAAAGAAATGGAGTGGCCCTCATAGTCAACAAAAGAGTGGCGAAAGCTGTACTGGGATGCTGTCTCAAAAATGATAGAATGATCTCGATACGAATCCAAGGCAGACCTTTTAACATCACAGTAATCCAAGTTTATGCACCAACTACTGGTGCTGAAGAAACTGAAATTGACCAATTCTATGAAGACTTACAAGACCTTATAGAAGTGACACCAAAGAAGGATGTTCTGCTCATTATAGGGGATTGGAATGCTAAAGTAGGGAATCAAGAGATAAAAGGAACAACTGGCAAGTTTGGCCTTGGAGATCAAAACGAAGCAGGGCAAAGGCTAATAGAGTTCTGTCAAGAGAACAAGCTGGTCATCACAAACACGCTTTTCCAACAACACAAGAGACGACTCTACACATGGACATACCCAGATGGGCAACATCGAAATCAGATTGATTATATTCTCTGCAGCCAAAGATGGAGAAGCTCTATACAGTCAGCAAAAACAAGACCTGGAGCTGACTGTGGCTCAGATCATCAGCTTCTTATAGCAAAATTCAAGCTTAAACTGAAGAAAGTAGGAAAAACCACTGGACAGGTAAGATACAATCTAAACCAAATCCCTTATGAATACACAGTGGAAGTGAGGAACAGGTTTAAGGATTTAGATTTACTGGACAGAGTGCCTGAAGAACTATGGGTGGAGGCTCGCAACATTATACAGGAGGCAGCAACTAAAACCATCCCAATGAAAAAGAAATGCAAGAAAGCAAAGTGGCTGTCCAACGAGGCCTTACAAATAGCGGGGGAGAGAAGGCAAGCAAAATGCGAGGGAGATAGTGAAAGATACAGGAAATTGAATGCAGATTTCCAAAGAATAGCAAGGAGAGACAAGAAGGCCTTCTTAAACGAGCAATGCAAAGAAATAGAGGAAAGCAACAGAATGGGAAGAACCAGAGATCTGTTCAAGAAAATCGGAAATATGAAAGCAACATTTCGTACAAAGATTACCATAATAAAGGACAAAAGTGGTAAAGACCTAACTGAAGCAGAAGACATCAAGAAGAGGTGGCAAGAATACACAGAGGAATTATACCAGAAAGATATGGATGTCTCGTACACCCCAGGTAGTGTGGTTGCTGACCTTGAGCCAGACATCCTGGAGAGTGAAGTCAAATGGGCCTTAGAAAGCACTGCAAATAACAAGGCCAGTGGAAGTGATGGTATTCCAGCTGAACTGTTTAAAATTCTAAAAGATGATGCTGTTAAGGTGCTACACTCAATATGCCAGCAAGTTTGGAAAACTCAGCAGTGGCCAGAGGATTGGAGAAGATCAGTCTACATCCCAATCCCAAAGAAAGGCAGTGCCAAAGAATGCTCCAACTACCGCACAGTTTCACTCATTTCACATGCTAGCAAGGTTATGCTTAAAATTCTACAAGGAAGGCTCAAGCAATATGTGGACCGAGAACTCCCAGAAGTGCAAGCTGGATTTAGAAGAGGCAGAGGAACCAGAGACCAAATTGCAAACATACGCTGGATTATGGAGAAAGCTAGAGAGTTCCAGAAAGACATCTACTTCTGCTTCATTGACTATGCAAAAGCCTTTGACTGTGTTGACCACAGCAAACTATGGCAAGTTCTTAAAGAAATGGGAGTGCCTGATCAACTCATCTGTCTCCTGAGAAATCTCTATGTGGGACAAGAAGCTACAGTTAGAACTGGATATGGAACAACTGATTGGTTCCAAATTGGGAAAGGAGTACGGCAAGGCTGTATATTGTCTCCCTGCTTATTTAACTTATATGCAGAATTCATCATGCGAAAGGCTGGGCTGGATGAATCCCAAGCCGGAATTAAGATTGCCGGAAGAAATATCAACAACCTCAGATATGCAGATGACACAACCTTGATGGCAGAAAGTGAAGAGGAATTAAAGAACCTTTTAATGAGGGTGAAAGAGGAGAGCGCAAAATATGGTCTGAAGCTCAACATCAAAAAAACGAAGATCATGGCCACTGGGCCCATCACCTCCTGGCAAATAGAAGGGGAAGAAATGGAGGCAGTGAGAGATTTTACTTTCTTGGGCTCCATGATCAGTGCAGATGGTGACAGCAGTCACGAAATTAAAAGACGCCTGCTCCTTGGGAGAAAGGCGATGGCAAACCTAGACAACATCTTAAAAAGCAGAGACATCACCTTGCCAACAAAGGTCCGTATAGTAAAAGCCATGGTTTTCCCAGTAGTGATGTATGGAAGTGAGAGCTGGACCATCAAGAAGGCTGATCGCCGAAGAATTGATGCTTTTGAATTATGGTGCTGGAGGAGACTCTTGAGAGTCCCATGGACTGCAAGAAGATCAAACCTCTCCATTCTAAAGGAAATCAGCCCTGAGCGCTCACTGGAAGGACAGATCGTGAAGCTGAGGCTCCAATACTTTGGCCACCTCATGAGAAGAGAAGACTCTCTGGAAAAGACCCTGATGTTGGGAAAGATGGAGGGCACAAGGAGAAGGGGACGACAGAGAATGAGATGGTTGGATGGTGTTCTTGAAGCTACCAGCATGAGTTTGATCAAACTGCGGGAGGCAGTGGAGGACAGAAGTGCCTGGCGTGCTCTGGTCCATGGGGTCACGAAGAGTCGGACACGACTAAACGACTAAACAACAACAACAATCATTCCTGAATATTGCCCATGCCAGCTAGCTGATGAAGACTCCAAATCCCATGTTGCAGCTTCCCAATCACATCTGGAGGGTCATGTCCCCCTCCCATGTCATAGAATAAACACACATGATGTTAGATGGAATGAAATACAAAAATACAGCCGGAATCAAATACGTTAAACCTTGAGTCAGAGCTTTCCAAACTGTGTTTCATGACATTTTAGTGTGTCGGCTGCAGTGTATAAGTGCAGCTGGTATAACCTTCCATTTGACAGCATGGCTAAGAATCAAGCCATCTATGCTAGATGTTTTTGTCACCTCTTAATAGTGGCCTGCTCCTCAACCTGTTACCCTCTGCCTTTTGGACTATAACTCCTGTTAGCCCCAGCCAACATGGTGTTAAAAAGTACAGTGAGTTCTTAAATACTTTGGCCCCTATTACACACGTCTATTCACAAACTCTGGAAAACAACCATTCGTCTTTATATTTATGATATTTGAGCTTTGTCTCTTTGAAAACCACTCTAGCACAGACAAACTGCTGCAATCTCTTCATCACAGCTGAGGGCACATGAATGGATGTGGCTTATGCACTCCTTTCCACCTTCTGCAATCTTAACAGTAGCTTAGTGCAGCCTTCCCCAGCATGGTGCCCTCCAGAGGGATTCAGCCACAAACTAGGCTATGTTCAATATGTTGGCTTTGGTGTATAAAACCCTATAGACCTTGGGACCACAGTACCTGAACGTTCATCTCACCCCCTATATACCCGGTCAATGATTATGCTCTGGAGGTGAGGGCCTTCTGCAGATGCCATCTTAGCAGGAGGTTCATTTCACACATTTTAAGAATCAGGTCTTTAGGGTTCTGGCACCTGCCCTTTGGAATCTGCTTCCTTTGGACATTATGTGCCACTTCTATTGCCTTTTTGGTACCTGCTGAAGACCTTCCTCTTTCAGCAAACCTTTTAAGCGGATATATTTCCCAGTCTGCATCTGTACTGGAATGGTTTTTAAGATGTTTGATTGTTTTTTGCTTGCTTGCTTGCTTGCTTACTGGGCTCCTTTGGGTGGAAGGATGGAATATAAGTTTGTGTCAGGGAACTGTCATCGGAGGAACAGGTGGGGAAAGGGCTCACGGAGGCTGGGAGGGACTCAGCAGCTGAAGCAGGGACCAGCAGGGGGAGAGGTGGGTCTCTGGTGGAAAGTCTCACGGAGGCTGAGAGAGACTCAGCAGCTAAAGCAGGAACCAGCAGGGAAAGAGGTGGATCTCTGAGGGAAAGCGAGCAAGAGGGAGGGCTCAGGGACACGTCCAGCGAGAACAGTGGGGAGGTGTCTGAAGCTCCCATAGGGAGACCCATCCCTCGCCGGAAGCTGTCACGCCGCGAGTCCAGAAGACGTGTTTCCGTTAAGGAGCTTTTATGCTGGAAACGATTCCGAAAACAACCACTGTCGGAATCTGCAAGTGACTAGAGCAGACATGTCTGAGGAGCTCCGTCACAGACAGAGGTTTGTGGATTTGCACAAACTCTGAGGGACTACGATTTTACGCACAAGCAGCTCATCATCCCATCACAGTTTGGGTGGAAGGATAGAATATAAGTTTAACAAAACCACACACACACACATACCATCACCCCCTGCCAGCACAACTCTGTTGGCCATGGCTGTTGGGAATTGCAGTCAAAACCATTAGGAAGGCACCAGGTTGAAAGGTAGGTATAATTTAGGATTACATTTGTAGTAGTGGCATTAACAGTAAAGTGTCACTTCAGGTTACAGACTCCGCTAACCCAGAAATAGTGCTTCAGGTTAAGAACTTTGCTTCAGGATGAGAAGAGAAATTGTTCTCCGGCGGCGCAGCAGCAGCAGGAGGCCCCATTAGCTAAAGTGGTGCTTCAGGTTAAGAACAGTTTCAGGTTAAGTACGGACCTCCGGAACGAATTAAGTACTTAACCTGAGGTACCACTGTATAGTTTAGGATTACATTTGTAGCAGTGACATTAACAGTAATGTGTCCTTGTTGAGGAATGCTCACCTGGGCAGTAGAGAAAAATGCATCCAGCACTTTTCCTTGGCTCTTGACTAGGGAGCGCAGAACATCCAGAGAGAGGATATTGGTTGTTCCTTCCCAGATAGTTAGCACCTGTCAGGGAGTCAGAGAAAAGTGGGACAGCAAACAAAATTACAAGGGAAGCCAAAATCTAAGACGTTGAGGGAAAGTTGAGATGTTAGACTAGTAATGGATGGAAGAGTAAGAACTGCATGTCACTCCAGATGAAATATCGCTCCTGAAATCTCTGCAATATATCAATCTCTGCCAATCTGTCACCCTCCAGATGTTTTGGACTACAACTCCCACCAGCTCTAGCATTCTACGGCTGTGCTGGCTGGGAGTGCTAAGAACTGTAGTCCAGAACAACTGGAGGGCACCAAATTGGCAAAGCCTGAAGAAAATAAACGTAGAAAGCTGAGAAACAAATTTCCCTTTCTGGTCACAAAATGCACTGGTCAGCACGGTTTTGAGTTGGAAAATGGGTAGCAGAGGATGCTGAGCTCTTTCCCGACAGCTGCTTTCTACGATCTGTGATGTTCCCATCCAGACTATATTAAAAAGCAGGGGAATAGCATGGGGTGGGACGCGGGGGGGGGGGGGGAGAGCAGCAGGCGCATTAGAGAGCAGCAGGCCTGGCCTGACAGCTGTGTCCCCAGCCCCCTTGCTGAATGTCTGCCTGGCCAGCGTCAGGGTGGGATGGGGATTCGACAGCCAAGGTCCATGTCGGTCAGCCAGGCTTCTCCCTGCATGGGTGGGCAGGGGCATAGCCCCGCTTGATTGTGGTGGCCAGGGATGAACTAGCACGCAGGCTCCGTGAACCCTCCATGCCCCATGTACGTACACTTAGCAGTGTTGGCAGTGAGGGAAAGCCTGGCATGGTGGGTTCTCTGGGCCCTGCATGTCCGGCCCCCGCCCAGTGCACACTCTCCCCCGGGCCACCCAAAAAGAACAGAAGACCGCTGTTAACAAGTGAGAGTGGAATGGTGACACGTGCCCCCAGCCCTTCTCTGATGAAATGCAGTCTCCCGGATGTGCTTGGCAATAGAGAAGAGATTGTCAGGACTTCATTTCATGTGTCTGCAGTGTATCGTGTGGTCTGATCTTAACCTGGCCTATATCTAATTTGTAAACAAATATTTTGGGGGTATTGCTTGATCTAGGGCAGGGTGGGCACTGCCCTCCAACTAATATTTTTGAATGCCCCTCCCAAATGTAGCCTGTTTGTGTTTGCATAACTATTCCTTGATAGTTCTCTTTTGTAGCTGAGAACTGGTCCATCTTTCACAATCTGCCAGCTGTGTTCATTTGTTACAGCAGACAGAGGGTTGGGGCATCTCAGGAGACTTCTATCGGCTTACTATAAATATTCATCTTTGAAGAAATAACATTGGCACTAAGGGATTGTATCTAACTCATGATTAACACCTGCCGTTAAATTGAAGTCCCTGGTATTTGGCGCATAAATTACAAGCTGTAGGGACACGGTTTGAAGCTGCTCTTTCTAAGACATTCTCTATCAACAGCTGGTGCATTCCTAATCCTGGAGAAACAGATGCAGAGAGTACATTTTTGAACTGCATAACTTTTACCTGAAAGAAGAGTGAAAATAACTAATTCTATTGTGAGCTTAGACCACTGTGACAAGCAATGTCTGAGCTCCTGGAGACTCCAAATAATGGAGCCACCACCAGGATTCTGAAGCCAGTTTTTGTCCACTGCTCTACCTCAACAGCACTGCTATAGGATATAGGCTGCTGAAAGAAGGAGAAGCTAAGAAAAATGCCTTTTTTGCAGGGTGTGGGTGTGTGGCTTAATACCTGGGCATCCCGTAAAATTCCTGCCAGTCCTGTATCTTCCATGTAGCCCTGGCCTCCAAAACACTCCAGCCCTTCTGAGGTAACCGCAACAGCCTGCAACAAAGACATGTGGTATGTGCACATTCCCATTAACCTTGAACACCCAGAGATCTGCTCCTGGTCTCCGCCCATCTCTTACAACTTCATATACACTTATTACAGACCTGTCAGCAGACTGGGCGTGTGGGGAGGTCAAATGCAGCACATTTGCACTATCCCACTTTGCACTCTCTAGAATCTGGGGATGGGAAAGGCTTGTTGAAAAGAGGATCAAGGCTAAGGGAGCACCCTAGGGCAGAAGCCCATCCAGGAAAACATCTGAGTAGCTATCATTCCAATATGTTTATAATAGATCAATTTCTTGAATACGCTTACCTTGGCAGGGTGTTACTATTTCACAACCACTTGGCCATTAAACAATTACCAAGTTTTGTTCTTTCCTTTCCTTTCCTCCCCCACAATTAGCACCTGGCTCCTCTGTGAATCCTCCCTTTTTGCTTCCGAGCCCAATATGTAACTAAACCATGAAACCAAATTCTAGGCCTTGAAACACTACTTGTTTCCCAGTGTAAAGTTTGGCAACAGGCGTCAGCAGCCTAAGCATGTGCTGGTCTTGTTCAGTGTCCTTCTTGGTTTCTTCCAGTCCAAGCAATTTCCCTATCTCCATCATCAGCAGGAATGCTCCTCGAGCTTGTACCTGCAAGACAGCATGGGATCATTAGGGATCATTGGGGCCAGGGTGGAGGAGCACACAATGTTCTTACAACAAGTATCACTTGGCTGCAGAAACAAGGATTTCATAATGTGCAAGGGCGGTAGCTGAGTGGCAGAACACCTGGTTGGTATGCAGAAAGTCCCAGGATTAATCCCTGGAATATCCAGGTAGGGCTGGAAGTGCTCCCTGCCTGAAACACTGGAAAGCCAGTGCCAGTTAATGTAGACAATAATGAACTAGATAGAAAACGATGTCTTACTCAGTTTAAGACAGATTCCTATGTCTTAAGGATTTTAGCTTAGTGGTAGAGCATTTCCTAACATGCATTAGGTCCAAAGTCTGATGCCAGACATATCCAGCTAGGGCTGCCTGATATATCAGTGCCTGATATATCCAGGTTCCCTACCTGAAATCCTGGAGAGCCACTGCCACCACCTCTGGTCACTTCTTTTTGCACTTCCACTGGTAAGCTCCCACCCCACCTTGAGACAGAAAAACACAGGCATTTTGCTTTTCTAAGGGAGCTTCTGGATCCAACAGAATTTATCTGAGGTCTGAAAAGCACATGGAGCTGAAAGAGGCTGTGAGAAAGAACCTCACTCTTCCAACTTCCTCCTTCAGCTCTATGGGCTTTTCAAGGGAGAAAGAAGAAACCACCTTCACCTCACGACCAAGAGGAATGTGAATGTGGAGGGGGGTCTCATGTGCTTTGCAGGTGGCAGGGGAAGACCTCAAGGGCCAAGGTCAAACAAAACCAGCACCTCTGAATGCTCACCTCCATTCGAGCCAAAGTCTGCATGTGCAAAGGGTGAGCCTTCAGGGGTTTTCCAAAGGCTTCCCTCTTGGTGGCATAATCCCTTGCCAGGGTGATCACTCTGGAGATGGAAGGCAATTTTTAGCTAATTAAATGCAAAGGTCACATGTGAGAAGACATGCCCCAAGGTCGCAAAGGCCACAGCTGTTGAGAGGAGTGACTAACCTGTGGCCTTCCAGATGTTGCTGGACTACAATTTGCACCAGCCCCAGCCAGTATGGCCAATGGTCAGAAATGATGGGAGCTGTAGTCTAACAACATCTGGAGTGTCTCAGGTTCCTTATTCTTCCTCTGTGTAGACTTCTGATTGAGGTAGCTAAATGTAGCTCACAAGCTGTGGTTTTATTTGAGAGATAGTAAGTTACCATCTGCACCATACACTGCAAGTACATGATTCTCCCAAAGGAATCCTGGGAACTGTAGTTTACTACCACAATTTGGAAACCGGGAGTTTCTTAACAGCATTTTCACAGACAACTTCATCTTACTATAATGCTTATTCAGACAGCAGCATGATTCAAAGAGCCATAATTAATCCCAAGGGCCTAGTAGGTCTTAGGGAAGAGGACATGAATTACCTTCTCATGCACGCAACTGCACAAATGACATTGTGGATCCTAGTGATGGTCAGCATGTTTACAATGGAAGCCACACCCCGGCCCTCTGCAGAGATCTGGAAGCACGAAGCAGAAAAAGCCAGAATAAGGTTAGTTAGCATGGTCTGGATTGCAATTTAGTAAAAAGGGAATCTATTTGCTTTCTCTCATGTTCTCCCTGGGGCATAAAAGCCTATAATACCCTTTCCGCCTGCCCATAACTCCTAAGCAGAGCAGTGGGAACTCTGCACAAATTCTTCAGTCAAGAAATACGTACACACAGTACAGTTGCATAGATACATGCTAACAAACAATTGATGCAATTCTTTGGTAAGGATCTGCATAACAGAAGCTGAAAGGGCATGAAGGCCAAGGAACGAATTTTCGAGGATGCCAGTGGTGGATGGGACCAAAGGCAAAAGTGATCATGGACAATCATCTACTTTCAACACACACACCTCTTTATTCTCCATCCAGACAAAGGCCATTATTGGAGTTCAAGGACACATTTCACACTGGCCCGAAAGGAAAAAAAACAACCCTTGGGCTATAAAGTAGGGCCAGTAGGGAGTGTGGCCTGAGACGTTTTAAGGCCCAGATAGAGAGACCTGGAGCACTGCATTTGGCCTCCAGGTCTGAGGTTCCCCATCTGTGAGGAGATTGTAAGGTAGAGGCCACAGAGTGCATTGGCCTGCTCTTAGTCTTCCTCTGAGTACCATAGTACTCCAGAAGGCATTGTTTAACAGTTTGATGCTGTTTCTTTTTCCTAGTAACTTGGTTTTCCTAAGGAGGCGGAAATTCTCATCCATGCTGCTTTGGCTGTTAGATGTCTGCTTCTGCACATGCATGGCAGCTCCATGCATGGGCAAAATCCACAGAGAGCTGCCCTGCTCCAGAGCACCTTGCTTTCCTTTGTCTCATACCAGGGAAGTAGAATCTGAGCTTTGCAGGAAGTTTTCCTCCACCCTTTTTTCTTTTTGCTCACCTTGAGTGACTTGGCTCCATTTAGGAGGAGCTCTGCGGTCGGCAGTTGCCTTGTGCCCAGCTTGTCTTTCAGCCGTTGTATCTCAATTCCATTCAGCTTCCCTTCCTCATCGCGCATCTTCAGGTAGAACAGAGACAGACCTTTGGAGCCCTGCAGCCGAGAATGCAAAGGTGAGAAACACTGACTGGTAACAAGGAGAATGGAGCTAGAATGAATACATTGTGCAATACATTAGTGCAGCAATGGGAAACCTCCAGTCTGTGAACCAAATTAGGCCAGGCAAGGGTTCTCTTTGGTCTGTGAAGCTGTTTTCTGCAAACCAAGCCCACCTGATCCTCACCTGACATCGTATGTGAAATGAGGATGTGGCAGGTAAAGACATGGCTGTAAGGGAACAATCAGGATCCTTAAAGTGTACTACGCTGGATAGTTTCTTGGCAAACAAGGTTTGCTGTCAGTGCTGATCAGCTGTTCGGTGATGATACAAGCTCTGCAGGGATTGGCTGTGCTACAGAGTTCTCAGAGCTTCTTAGTGCAGCTGATTCCTGCCCAAAGGGGGTCCTGCTATAAGCGCTGATCAGCTGATTAACACAGCAAGGTCCAATGGATCATGTGATGGCAGGTGAGTAGCAGGTAAGTGGCCCCAACACCTGTCAAAATGGCCAGTGAAGGACCCTGTTTTTCACCCCACTTCCACATTACTGATTACTGCTTGTGAGCTGGTCCTTCACTTTCCCCAGTTGGAATCTGACCTGCTGTATTTGTCCATCAGCAGTCATGCTCCTTGCCAGTGTCAAAGTTATATCTGAATCGGTGGCCGAAGTAAACCATTTCAAGCCATGGAGACTGTAGCTGCCATCAGGGAGTTCCAGGGCTACTGTCTCTGTGCCACTAGCTGCAAGAAAAGAACACCCAGTCTTAGCTGCTGCTGATCTTCACAAATAACCAGCACTGGCTTCAAGCTGAAGAAAAAGCAACATTATCATTCAGCAGTGTAGCGAAAAAAGAACCTGGCACCTCAGTAACTTTGGGAAAAGGTCATGGCACCTGCTTCATATGCAGAAGTTCCCAGGATCAAACCCCAGCATTTCTAGGTAGCGCTGGCAAAGACCCCTGCCCCAAGCCCTGGACAAAAGCTGCCAGTCTATGAAGATAATACTGACTCTGTATAAGGCAGCTTCCTATGTTCCTAAGGTGAAACTTAAGCAATAAGAAAACTTAAGCAGCTACAATGTTTGCAATCCATCGGATTGGTTATATATTACCTTCACACCAGCAATGTTGCCATGGTGATTACTATGGGCCTGGCCTATGTGACATAATAATAATAATTATTTATTATTTATATCCCGCCCATCTGGCTGTGTTTCCCCAGAATCCTGCGGATAGATCTAAGTTCAAGTTTAACAGAATCACATGAGAAAGCATTAGAAACTCTCAAATTTTATTCATAAAGTCATGGTGGTGCTGTGAGTTAATTGAATTTTTAAACTGTGAGACTGCACATGCTTAAGAGTATTATCTTTCTTATTACCAGGTTGGTAAACTGTTTTTGATTTGTTCATTTTTCTTTTCAATTAGAAATGTGGAAGCAGTTAAAAGCATGGAATGGAAGAGGTGTTGGGAGAAGTGTTAATTGTGCATTTCTCAACAGACGTTATACACATGGCCATCTAAATGACCTCTCCCCATGCCTCAACAGACCATTAGGCTGATGGTATATAACATTATCTGGCTGCACCACCACTCATTTCTGAATGCATTTTGTATTGCACTCTGTGTCAGACTTCCCACTTTGGGGTACACTTACCAACATCAGAGCCCCCTCTGCGTTCAGTCATCCACTGGCCAGAAGTCCAGAATTTGGCAGGGTCACGTGATGTCAAGTGGATAAAAACTTCTTTGAGGGGTTTGGGGATACCTAAGGACTGTTGGGAGTTGAAGGAAACAGACGGGAGAAAGAAAAACAAACAGGATTTCCTCTCCTGGTTCCTTCCACAGCAGCCCAAAGCTCCTTTGTCCTGTCATTTATTGCTCCTCCTTCTTTTTTCCTCTGCATGCTTTGGGAGACCAGGTGGGAGGAGAGCTGGTCTCAGCAGGAGGGGGAGACTCCCTGAATTCTTCAGCAGCCTGCCTCATTTCTGTCTCCTGGCCCCATTCCTCTGACACCTCTGAGGCTCGGCTGCCTTCCGCCACAGCCTCTTCCTGCTCACTAAACCCTGTTGCTCATTCAGCTTTCAACACTTTCCTCTGACCCTGCATCATTGTCCTACCACAAATGCCCTGGCTCTGAGCCTTCTTTGCCTGGTGGTTCCCTTGCTGGTGCCTCCCACCACTCCTCTGCATCCAACCAGTCTATGACAGTCTGGCTAGGGCTGGGTGGGCTGCAAAGTCAGGCATGGGAGCTTTCCCACAGAAGTCTCACACAACAACTCCAGATAGTTAGGGTTAAACTTTGGTATTTTAAATATCAGTGGTACCCTGTGACCCTGTGCAAGGCCAAAATTTGGAGCCCCACCCCCGGCCTTTGCCTTCCATTCTGCTCTGTTCACTATGATGCCCTGTAGTCTCAGAGCCCAGTGTGGTGGAACCAATTGTGCTGCCAAAGATCTGCCTCTCAGATAACAGCCAAAAGGTTTTTCAGCAGAGCTGGCTGATATGCTTCACTTTGGATCTAAGCAGAGCCAGGATGCCACGTATGCACCAGTTTTGCTAACTCCCAATCTGGCCTTATTAGGGAAGGCCTTGGGGAACTGAGGAATATGTCTTATATAGACCATTAGCCTAGCTCAGTATGAGTCTAGCAGCTCTCCAAGGTTTGTAAATAATAATGTTGTGCATAGGGGTTTTGTCTTTTGGTAAGGGGAACTTATGGGGAGGGCGTTCTACTTTGGTAGCAGCATTCCAGAAATGAACCCCCAACTTAGTCTAATTCAGAGCAATGCAATATAGTGATCTACCTGCTGAGCACTGACTTGTGATCTCACCTCTATTACTTTTCCTGCTCCATCAGTCATGGCCAGAGGACATGAAAAAACACCAGAAGAAGGTGCAAAAAGGTACAGTTTGGCAATCTGATGAATGCGGCTGTGGAAGGAGAAACAAAGCTTTGCTGAATTTAGAAATGCCAAGGGAAAAATATATTTGCTATAGAGAGATCTCAGTTGGATTATAGCTACACAAAGACACAAGAAGAGCTTGGCTAAAGGCCTATCAGGTTCAGCACTCTGTTCTCACAGTGGCCAAACAGATGCCTCAATGGGAAGCTCACAAGCAGGACATGAGTACAACAACAGTCTTCCCACTTCCAATTCCCAGCAAATGGAGTTCAGAGGCATACTGCCTTCAACAGTGGAGGCAGAACATAGCCATCATAGCTAGTAGCCATTGATAGTAGCCTTACATGCATTTGCCTTGCTGTCTTGTAAAGCCATCCAAATCTGTGGCCAATCATTACATGCTGTGGGAGTTCTACTGTGGGAGTTCTTTCGTCTAGAAAAGTGTCACTATCCCCACTGTAGGGACATTTCATTTTGAATGGCACTGGAGTATATGGATTTGAATGGTATATGGACATGTTCGCTGCCCTGAAGTGTGGCCAACTGAGTCTGAAAGTGTCAACTAAATTTGTACCTCCAGTTAGAGTATCTCCTCTCATAAGCCTCAGCAATCAGCCCCTCCTCAGCCGAGATCTCCTTCATCCTCTTCCAGGCTGGGCAGGTGATAATTTCATCCACACGCCGCCCCCAGGCATCAAACTGCTTAAGTTGTGGAGGGTTTATCTCACACTCGCGTCCCAGGAGATCAATTTCATCCTTCACTCGAGCCCCAAACTGTTCAAGGTCCAAACTTACGTCAGCAAACACCTGCAAAGTAAAAGAATGTGGGCAGATGGACAAGTACGTACTGGTATGTATGTATGTATAAATAAAACAAAATAAAACAAAACAAAATAAAACAAACTAAAACAAAAACAAAACAAAACATCACAGCAAGCAGAACATAAAACAAAGTATTGGGCTCCCTGTTTGACCTCACCTGTCTCTTGTACTGATCCTTTTAAACTGAGTATTATGTACTGCTGCTATTTGAAATGCGCTTATGTTATAAAGAATCAACCCCGCTGCCTGAACCTTTGGACTATCCTTCAAAACATGGCTTGGGAGACAGTCTTGCACTTATAAAAGTTACTACTTAATAACTGCACATACATAATGACCCATACATAGTTCACTTTTCACCTGCTTCAACTAGTGAGGTTTGTTTTTAACTGTGGACAGCTACTTGGAAACAGGGCAAACTGCTGGCTTCTTGCATAACTTTTAAGCAAAGAACAAACACCCATCTGACTTTTAAATCAGTGGAGGGCAAAATACTTTGCTATAACTCAGGGGAAGAGCATCTGCTTTACAGACAAAAGGTCCCTAGTTCCATCCCCAATGGTGGCTCCCGGTAGGGCTGGGAAAGGTTCCCTGTCCAAACCCCCGGAGAGCTGTTGCCAGTCAAATATAGACAATACTGAGCTAAATAGGCCAATTGGTTTGATTCAGTGGAAGGTACCTTCCTATGTAGGGTCAAGTAACAAACGTGAGAGAACAGAACCTTTAGCAACATGCAAAAGATAGTGGTGGCTTGTGCAGTGGTCCTTGGTATAGGAATAGGAATTTTACTAACCTGTCTCTATTTCCATTTGTGAAATATTGGAGGGCATTCAAGGACAGCTTTGGAATTCAGTGTAGGCTGCTACATTTGGATGAATGGGGTGCTGCCCTAAGAGTCTCAGTCTTGCTTTTTTAAAATCAGGGGAAGTAGTCGAATCCATGTAAATTGTCTGTGCAAACGAGCTGAGATTCTTGCATTGTAGGGGGTTGGATGAGATTACCCGTGGAGACCCTTCTAATTCTACAATTCTAGGAGTCTCTAGATGTCACGGAACATTTTGTGTGTGCATGCGCATGCATTAAAGATATATCTCTGTGTCTATGTATAGAATATGATATATAAAATACAGACCTCAGTTGGTAGCTGTGATTTCAAGTAATCCTGAAGAAAAGCATCTTCCAGGTATGGATTTCCAATCCTAGGCTCTTCTTGACAAAAGACCCCAATTTCTTTCCTGGCAAAAAGCTCCCTTGGGTGTTGTGAAGAGCATTTTTGATCCATGGGCTCCGCTTGCTGATTCCAGCCTTTGGAAAATGCGATTGGCCTCTTGCCCCAAGCTTTGCACTTTTGATTCCCTGCTTGCCCTAAGCTTTGCAACCAAACTTTGCAGTTTGACAGCTTCGGCTTGCAAGGTGTCCACATGGCCAACTTGCCAAAATAAACAAACAAACAAACCAAAAGCCAAAAAGCAAACCAAAAGCGGCCGAAGAAAGAACCTAGCGAGCGCGTTTGTTTCACCTTGAGCCACCTCCCCCTTCCAACAACGCGATTAAAAAGTTCAGTAAAGGCGGAAGCCAAAAGGGGGGCGATCCTGCGTGCATAAACAAGTTTAGAAAGAGACAGCTCCTCTGCAGGCCAGGAGGCCAATTGCCCCAGAGGCATGGCTGGGGTTTGCATTAAAAAAAAGAAAAGAAAAATGGATCTCTTTCCCTTGCCAAGCAGTCGGCAGGATGAGGCCGGCGAGCAACGCCGAAAGGAGACTTCATAGGTACACCTTGCAAAGCACCAATCTGAAGGTTTCCCCAACTTCGGCAAAAGGAGGAGGAAAAGGAAACAGTGGAGCTGGCGGAGCAGACTCCCTCCCTTGACCCGAGCCAACTTCATTTGCAAGAAAATAGGAATCTGCCTTGTACAACTAAGTCAGCCCATTGGTACTGTATTGTCAAAAAGCCCTGGCAGATATCGCTCTCCGGGTTTTCAGGCTGGGAGTCTCTATAAAATACACAGTTAAATAATTAACTATCCTTTAGCCGGTTTGCTTTGCTTATGTCCTGGTTCTGATTCCTGCCTTTAAACTCGGATTGCTGATTCTGGTTCCTGCCTTTAAAACAGGACCGCCTTGTTTTCTTTTTCATTCCTTTGGGTTTGATTAAAATTCAAATTAATACTATCCAGTGCAGACAATACTGAACTACAGTGATATTGCTTGCAGCTAATTACAATTGGTTGAAGATTGTGTAGGCATTTTGGTTTTCCTTTGAACTTACCAGTGCAGACAATACTGAACTGCTGTAACATTGCTTGTAGCTTGCACATAAAATCTGAGCTAGTTGGTGTTGATTTTACTGAACCAGGTTAATTAAGGGTATTGAACTATGTCTGCTCAAGAGAACCAGCAAAATTCCACTGCACTGTACCTGGGGTGGCACAAGGGAACCAGGGGGGTCCCAGGCCTTTGTAGTGCCTAGTAACCCTCAGGCTTTTGTAGTGCCTAGTAACCCACAGGCTTTGGTGCAGTTTTTCATGGCTTTTCAGACATTTTATAGCCAATACAGGCCCGCAGACCAGGTGGCAGTGGCTCCTCCGGCGCTCACCCAAGATTGCATCCCAGATACGCCACTTAATGATGTGGAACGCCCCGGCACCTCCACGAGCACCGCGGCAGTGCTGAGAGCAGCCAGTGATTCAACAGCCCAGCCCAAAAAGAATACGCAAACTCAGTCTGTCACCTCAGGCAAGGCAAAAGGGGGCCAGAGGGGTGGCAGAAAGGGCAAGGCTAGTACTCAAGGTTCTAGGGCTACTAACCCACAAAAGGACCCAGGTGTCCCTAGTCTTTTTCAGAACCACCACCGCAAGCGGCACCTGCCGAGGGCGCCTCAGGCTCCTCTTCGGACGAGGAAGCGCAAGGACTGCAAGTCGCACAGGCGCTCAGCGTGCCGGCACACGCCACGCCGGATGGCCATTCAGGGAAGAGAAAAGAAAAGAGGAAGCACACATCGAAGAAGAGCAAGAAAAGTAGGCGGTTTGAATCAGAGGATGAATCAGGTACCTCTTCTTCATCCGACTCAGATAGCGATGCTCCTGTGGAGAAGTACTGGGGCCACGGGGAGGACTGTGTGGGTCTTCCTTTATGGGTGCATGAAAGGAGGGCCAATTCCTACCGCAAGTCCTTTAACGGTTCCCTTGAATGGAAGGACGACACACTAGTTCCGGATGTTTAAACTTCCACTAGTGCGAGACTGGCTTCACTATTACCAAATAAGAGAGGCCTACAATTTAGACAAAAAAATTGGCTTCCAGGTGGAAAAATCAAAGTTGGAAACAGAACTGTTAGATCCTAAAACAAAGATACTTTCAAGAATGTATAACTTGCTGTTAAAATGGAACACTCAGGACGAGACGGTTAAATCTGCTATGATTAAATGGGCACAGGACGTTGGACATAACATCATGTTTGCTGACTGGGAACAGTTGTGGACCACAGGTATAAAATTTACGGCATGTAATGCCCTAAGAGAGAATATTATGAAAATGATTTATAGGTGGTACATGACACCAGTCAAGCTTGTAAAAATCTATCACTTGCCCGATAATAAATGTTGGAAATGTAAAGAAACTGAAGGTACATTCTTTCACCTTTGGTGGACGTACCCAAAGATTAAGGCTTTCTGGGAAATGATCTATAATGAAATGAAAAAGGTATTTAAATATACTTTCCTGAAGAAACCAGAGGCCTTTCTTCTGGGCATTGTCGGCCAATTGGTGCCAAAGAAGGATAGAACTTTTTTTATGTATGCTACAACAGCAGCAAGAATACTTATTGCAAAGTATTGGAAGACACAAGATTTACCCACTCTGGAAGAATGGCAGATGAAGATGATGGACTATATGGAATCGGCAGAAATGACTGGCAGAATCTGAGACCAGGGAGAAGAAACGGTGGAAGAAGACTGGAAGAAATTTAAAGACTATCTGCAGAAATACTGTAAAATTAATGAATGTTAAAATGATGTTGGACTGAAAATAAGTGGTTTTGGTATTAAGGCTAATAAGAATATGTAAATATAGATAGTTATATGGATAAAAATATATAGTTATAATAGGTTAAGAATACAGAGTAAAGATAAATGAAAGAGGGTAAGGATTTGCTGAAATGACTTTGTAAACGGGAATACAAAAAGGGGAGGTGTGAGGAGGTCAAGGAAATAAGCAAATGAACTTAAAGATATTGAAAAATTGATTATTTCTTTTTTAAGATTTTTTTCTTTCCTTTTTCTATTTTTTCAATGACCTTTTTTTTGTATTTTGTATCATACTGTTTTTCTTCTTTTTTCTTTCTTTGTCTCTTTTTTGGTAACTTCCTTGTTAGCTTTCGGTTTTTTCCTGTTTTTTTCTTCTTTGTATGTGTAATTGTTGGCTTAATTATTTTTAATTTTTAAAACCTATGTTTAGTGTAAAATCTCAATAAATATTTTTTTTAAAAAAAGAAAAGATCCTTAATGGTGACTTTATAGATATATTCAGATTGTTACCACCAGCTAAGTTGACAGGTAAAGGGGGAAAGCGGCGCAGCTATGGGAAACGCAGGTACAGAACACCCAGAGCCGAACGTACTTTTGAAAATTGGCTGGATGGGTTCCAGGTGTTCATGGGTGTGGTCAGCGTGGCTTATCCAAAACGTGTGATGCATTTAATTGCTTATCTGGCCCATGTTAGGAGGGCGTGAGAATTAGTGGGGGATACTGCTGCTCTAAATTATGACAAAGATTTCTGCAGAAATGCTTCGCTGTTATCTTCCACACGCTGGGATCTGAGGGACCTGAACTATTGGTCAGAGCATGTGGGTCCCTATGTAGACAAGAAGCCCCAGGAGTCATCAAAATCCTGGAAGACCAGTGCGAAACAGAGGCGCCTGTGCTGGGAATTCAACAAAGGGGTTTGTGTGTGGCCTATCTGTAAGTATAGCCACGAGTGCGAGAAATTCCTTGGTAACCACCCAGCCACCACCTGCATTAAAGGGAGGCAGCCCTTTCGGGGCGGGAGAGGCTCCTACAACCAGGGACCCAGAGGTGGCCATGGAGGTCCATTTGGACCTCAAGAAAACCAACAGTAATTTCGATCTAGGCCTGGCCTTTCCCCCTATCAAGTTGACCCCATTAAAAACCCTTTTAGAGCTTTATCCCAACAGAACAGCCGCATTGTATTTATGGAAAGGTTTTAGTACCAGTTTTAGGATCCTAGTACCTCCCCCCCCCCCCAATTCAGGTGACCCACCAAACCAAAAATTAGTGAGGGAGATGCCTGAGGTTGCCCGAAAGAAAATTAGTAAGGAAATTAAAGCAGGAAGGGTAGCTGGCCCCTTTTTAGTTCCTCCAATAGAAGGGCTTCACATATCCCCTTTAGGCATTGTCCCCAAGAAAGCGCCCGGTGAGTTTTGCATGATTCACAACCTTTCTTACCCAAAAGGAGGGTCCGTCAATGATGCAATACCACAGGAACTTTGCTCTGTGAGATATGCCACTTTTGACCAGGCAGTCAAACTGATTCGCAAATTTGGAAAGGGTGCGCTGCTGGCAAAATGTGACATTGAGTCTGCCTTTAGACTCCTGCCAGTACATCCGGAAGATTTCCGGTGGCTTGGTTTCAAATTTGAAGGGGCTTATTTCATGGACAAAGCAATGCCCATGGGCTGCTCAGTGGCCTGTGCAACCTTTGAGGCATTCAGCACCTTCCTGGACTGGGCGCTTCGCTTTATAACTGGCTCCGAGGGTGTGTTGCACTACCTGGACGACCTTATGCTCGTGGCTGGTAGCAAACTGAAGTGCTCAGAACTTCTCAAAGCCTTCACATCTTTAGCGGGGGAGTTCCTCTAGCCGCCGATAAAACGGAGGGCCCAGCTACGACTATGGTTTACTTGGGTATCGAGCTGGACACTGTCGCCCAGACCTCAAAACTTCCCAGAGAGAAATTGATCACGCTCAATGACCTTATCCGGCAACTTCTCCCCCTAAGGAAAGTTACCCTCAGGCAGATCCAGTCACTGCTAGGCCATTTAAATTTTGCCTGCCGTGTGGTTTCCCCTGGCCGCCCATTCTGCGGCCGCCTCGCGAGGCTGTCAGCAGGTCTGCGATCCCCTCATCACAGGGTTCGCCTATCAAAAGAGGTAAAATCTGATCTGGAAGTCTGGTTGAAGTTCTTGGAGAACTGCAATGGAATTTACTTGTGGCAGGATAACTTGTCACTGCAAGTGGACTTTCAGGTGCACTCTGACGCTTCAGGCTCTCTCGGGTTTGACGTTTACTTTAGGGGGCAATGGTGTGTCCAGCGCTGGCTGGCAGCCTAGTGGGGGGCCCCATAACCAGAGATTTAACCTTCCTCGAATTCTTTCCGATTGTAGTGGCAGTGCACTTGTGGTCTAAGGATTTTAGTAATTATAGGGTATGTTTTCACACTGACAACCAGGCAGTAGTAGCAGTCCTTTCCAGGCAAGCCACCCAGTCCCCAAGGGTGGGTGCCCTTCTGCGTTCCTTTGTTCTCCGGTGCTTAGAACGCAATATCCACTTCTCCGCCAAATTTGTTCCTGGTGTTAGCAATGACATTGTGGATGCCCTATCTCGTTTTCAGATGGATCGCTTCCGCTTGTTAGCACCGGATGCACAACCGCTTCCTCAGCTGTTCCCAGAGCACCTGTGGAGTCTTGGGAACCAGAAGTGATTCAGGGAGTATTAGCCTCGGTGGCTCCTTCCACGCTAAGATCTTATAAGAAAGCTTGGGCGGATTTCTTAAAATTCCGCAGTAAAACCTATGCCGCTAGAAGCAATTCCCCTCCCGTCAAGTCAGAGGTTTTATCCTACTTAGTACACTTGAGACGCTTGGGCCGCGCCCCTAAAACCCTCAACTTACAGGCGGCAGCAATATCATTATTTTGCAAGGCAGTGTTTTCCTCTGACCCGTGTGCCGATTTTGTCGTGCGGAGGGCCTTGGAGGGCTGACGCAGGCTGCAGCCCCCCAGCTGCGATACGAGAAGGCCAATATCATTCGACATGCTTTATCAAATTCATAAAAAGTTGAGAACTGTCTGCTGGTCTAAGTACGAGGCCCGCTTATTCTCAGCGGCATACTCTATTGCCTTTTTCGGCGCATTGCGCGTTGGTGAGATGGTATATGAAGAGGGTCAGCGAGGTTCCTCCCGGGGTTTGCTATTAAGTGATGTCACACTATCACGGGAGGATCTAGTCTTGCGGATACGCAGCTCCAAAATGGATCAGTACGGGAGGGGGGCTTTGGTTCAGCTCTTGGCAACCAGAAAATCAGGCATTTCTTATTTCTGAGGACTAATGCAGCAGGGCCACTATTGATCCATGCAGACGGCCTACCCCTGACTCGGCACCAGTTCACGCGTGTCATGCGCTTAACAGTAGCAGCATGCGGCTTACCCCCCGCGGAGTTTGTGGCGCACTCCTTTAGGATAAGAGCGGCCACCACAGCAATGCACCTGGACCTCACTGCCGAGAGGATTAAGGACCTGGGCCGTTGGAAATCGGATGTTTACAAGCGCTATGTTAGAAAAAACTTATGGACAAGGACTTCCGGGTTAGCGCCATCGGCAATGGCGGAGTTCCTCTGATCGAGAGGAACCCGCTCCGCGAGAATTGGGTCCTGCCGCCGCGGCGAAGGCGGGGACCCCTTAAAAATCCCAGGCAGAGGAAGCCTGGGAACTTGGGATTCGGCGGGCACCAAGAGCGCCTCCCCTACTCGCGGGGAAACTCATTTTGGGGCTCCGGAGCGAAGTGGGGTGAGTGGCGCGGTGCTTCGAACTGATTGCTACTTTCACGGAGTGAAGCCGCACAGCCATTGCCGGAGAGCGCTGACTTTTTCCTGTGGACAATTGCATCTAAAAGTAACTACCCGTGAGTAAAGCAAAGATTTGGAGTTTTTAAAAGTTGAATTTGGCTACGAACGGTGGAAGGTTCAAAACAGGAAGTCCGCCTTCCTCCTTTGTAAATATTCGGAAGCAAAATAGGCTGAAGCTAAAGCCTTGAAAGGACTGTTTTAAACACATAAATTTCTAACACTAAGAGCAGTAATTCCCCCCCCTTGGAAGCAGGAGAAGAGGGGGGGGGGAAGCTTTGGACAATATTTGCCTGCAAAAAGAGAGGGACAGAGGCTAAATTTCCATCACTCAGAACCTGGGATTAGGCTGCTATTAAGATCGCTGCATTTTGGAGTGCTGCATAGACTGTGAACAGATCATTCACTGACAGCTAGTGAAACAAGAGTGATATATTGTTTCCATTATTCTTTCTGACTCAAAAGGGACTAAAGGAGTAAAAGAAACTGAGTAACAGTAACTGAGACCTGATACTAATTACATTGGTGCAACTGGTTTTTTTTAAGAAAAGTGACATTTTGGACTAATACAATATACCGTACTTTTCGCACCATAACACTCAGTTTCCCCCCCCCCCTAAAAGGTAAAGGGGAATGTGTCTGCGTGTTATGGAGCGAATGCAGGCAGGAGGAGCCACTCTTGCTGGCTGTTCAGCAGCCTCTCTTCCTCCGCTTGGCTTGCTGAGAAGCCGGCAACAGCTGAGCAACAGCTGAGTGTCGGGAGACAGCATCTCTTCCTCCTGTCTGCCTGCTCTATGGCTTTTTGGCGAGGTGGGAGAAGGGAGGCAGCTCGGAAGCCGGCAAGAGCTGCACGTGTAAAAGCCAAGGTGGGGAAAGGGAGACAGCCTCTCTTCCTCCTGTCTGCCTGCTCTATGGCTTTTTGGCGAGGTGGGAGAAGGGAGGCAGCTCGGAAGCCGGCAAGAGCTGCACGTGTAAAAGCCAAGGTGGGGAAAGGGAGACAGCCTCTCTTTCTCAGTGTCTGCCTGCTCGATGGCTCTCCCTTACACAAATGTAAGCAGCTCTTATTCTGCTTTCTTTACAATGAGCTGGAAGGAGGGACAAAGAGGGCATCCCCTTCCCTCCCCCCCCAGCACCTCACAGGTAAATTCAAACAAAGCAGCTTACAAGGCTCATGTCCCTGAGTCTCCTCCTCCTCTTTTTGCTCCTGTTCGAGGCAAGGCAGCTGCACAAATGTGAGTTCCCCCTCTCTCTTCCTTCCCTCCCTCCCTCTTCAAAAAATATTGGGGGGACAGCCAGGTAAGCCCCACTCACATACCACAATGGGGGGTGGGGGATGACTCCCTCAAATATTTAATGGGGGGGTGAAGGCACCTAGGCCTATAGGAATTGGCTGCTTTGCCTAGGACAAGTGTGAGCTCCCCCCTCCTCTTCCTTCATCACTGTATTGGAGATACCATACATTACTGACAGTTCCTTCATTCACGTGGTTACAGAAGAAGAAGAAGAAGAAGAGTTTGGATTTGATATCCCGCCTTTCACTCCCCTTCAGGAGTCTCAAAGCGGCTAACATTCTCCTTTCCCTTCCTCCCCCACAACAAACACTCTGTGAGGTGAGTGGGGCTGAGAGACTTCACAGAAGTGTGACTGGCCCAAGGTCACCCAGCAGCTGCATGTGGAGGAGCGGAGACGCGAACCCGGTTTCCCAGATTACGTGACTACCGCTCTTAACCACTACACCATACTGGCTCTCCGGTGCTTAGAACGCAATATCCACTTCTCCGCCAAATTTGTTCCTGGTGTTAGCAATGACATCCACATGGATCCTCAGGATTTTTGCACTGGGTCACCCCAAATTCACCATCAGATCACATAGCATGTCCATGGCTACAGCTTGTACCAAATAAATCACGCACCCACTGTTGCCTGGGGCCGCAGTGGTGCAAAAACGTGGTTACAAAGCACGGATCCACATAGATCCTCAGGATTTTTGCATTGGGCTACCCCAAACTCACCGTCAGATCACATGTCTGTGGCCACAGCATGAACCACAAAAATCATACATCCACTGTTTCGTTTAGAATTTTTTTTTTCTTGTTTTCCTCCTCTAAAAACTATGTGCGTGTTATGGTTGGGAGCGTGTTATAGAGCGAAAAATACGGTAACTAGTAGCTATTTCCCTCTAGAGGAGGGCTTGGAAATTGTTACAAGGACTGGAATTTTCCAATTTTAAAGATAAGACTCTGGGACTGTGGGAGTGACCTTGAAGGGTGTAAGTGTGATGGCAGATGGAAAAGAAAAAACAGACCCGCTAATTCAAGACAAAACAACAAGGTCTGGGAGATCTTGGCAGCAGAGAAGAGCCTCTACATCTGGCCCCCCTGCTCCATCTGTGGCTGTATCAACGCAATCTAAACCAAAAGGAATGATTTCAGAAGAGGTTTTGGTACTTGCTTTGAATAGGATAAATGAATCATTAGAACAAATGAATAGAAAATTAGATCAAAATACACAAAGCATAAATCAAAATACACAAAGTATAAACAGTTTGGGACAAAAAGTTAATTCAAACACAGAAGCTATTGAGAAATTAATTCAGGAGTCTAACTCAACTCGACAGATTGCAGAGGAGGTCAAGGAGAAGGTTGTAGCTGTGGAGGCGAAGGTAACTCAGCTGGAAACAGAGAGAGTTTCAGAACTAGAGAAGCAAATGGAGGACCATAAGTTGGCGCTTTCTATGATTGAACTCAAGGGAAAACAGATAAATTTGAGACTCAGAGCTGTACCTGAACTGGAAAAGGGCTCTCTGTCAGAGTTTCTCACGCAGGAATTTGTAGATTGTTGGAACGTGGATTTGAGAAAAGAGGAGTTCAAAATCGTGAGGGCCTTTAGACTTGGAAGAGGAGGGAAGAAGAAGAACAGAATAAGAGACTGTTTGATTACCCTCCGATGTAAAGAAGAGAGAGATAAAATTTTGGGCTGGCACTACGAGAAGACTTTGGTAATACACCAGTCAAGAGTGGAAATATTTAAAGATATTCCAAAACATCTTCTGGACCTCAGGTCTGCCTTTGGAGACTTGGTTGGTCTGCTGAGAAGGAACAAAATCATTTTCAGGTGGGAATTCCCTCAAGGCCTATCCTTCAGCTTTAAAGGAAGGAAAATAAAAATAAAATCAGTAGATGACAAAATAAAGTTTCTGTCTAAATACGAAGAAGATTTGCAGAAGGGAATTGGAAAGGAGCCAGCAGCACTGGACAGAAGATCACTAGATAGAGGATCAGAGCTAAGAGCATTGGAGATAAGGTCACCAATGTTGGATATATCGACATTATCTTTTGGATTGGACCCCCCAGCGAAAATCCCAACAACACCACCAACAGAAGAGGAGCAAGCATTGGGTGCAGTTGGGGGGACACCAAAGTAATCATACGATGGCACTGCAGGTCTTGAGTTGGAATGTTAATGGACTGAACTCCCCTGAAAGGAGGTGGAGAGTATTTCATTTATTGAAAAAAAAATTTGGACTTGATTTGTTTACAAGAAACATATGTGATTAGGCTACACAGGAAGTTATTGATTAATAAAAGATTAGGCCAAGAATTTATTTCATCGGATAAAGTTAAAAAAGAGGAGTGGTCATTTATGCAAAGGAGAGCCTATCACCCAAATTTATATTTAAAGATGATCAAGGAAGATTTGTTGCAATTGAAATTCAATCGCAAGGAGAAAAATTTTTGATAGTAGGTATCTATGCACCAAATGGAGGGACGCGGGTGGCGCTGTGGGCTAAAGCCTCAACGCCTAGGGCTTGCCGATCGAAAGGTCGGCGGTTCGAATCCCCGCGGCGGGGTGCGCTCCCGCTGCTCGGTCCCAGTGCCTGCCCACCTAGCAGTTCGAAAGCACCCCCGGGGGCAAGTAGATAAATAGGTACCGCTTACCAGCGGGAAGGTAAACGGCGTTCCGTGTGCTGCGCTGGCTCGCCAGAGCAGCGTTGTCACGCTGGCCACGTGACCCGGAAGTGTCTTCGGACAGCGCTGGCCCCCGGCCAATAGATGTGAGATGGGCACACAAACCCCAGAGTCTGTCAAGCCTGGCCCGTTCGGGCAGGGGTACCTTTACCTTTACCTATGCACCAAATGAAGGAAAATCGGAATTTTTCAAGAAGTTACATGAGACTCTGATGGACTATTTGGATTATAATATGATTTTGATGGGAGATGGACATGGACAAGAATTGACCAAATCTGGGTAACGAGAGGACTGGCTCCGAAAACTAGCAAAGTGGAAATTTGCCCCAAAATTTGCTCCGATCATAATGCCATGAAGATGGAAATGAAATTGATGCCAATTGGTTCTTTTAGATGGAGGATGAATGATACTGTTTAGGAGTGAAGAATTCACAAAGAAGGCCCAAAAAACTTTGAGAGACTATTTTGAGATAAATATGAACACTACTGTGGAAAAAAGAGTAATTTGGGATGCAAGTAAAGCGGTCACGAGAGGATTTTTGATACAACAGAATGCAATCAAGAAGAGAATTCAAAATGAGAAAAAAGACAAAATTTTGGAAAAAATAAAGGCAGGAGAGAAGAAATTGAGAGTGAAACCAAAGTCGCAGGAGATTTTGAAAGAGATAAAATTATATCAAGTACAATATATGAAAATGATGAATCATTGAAATAGAATGGAAGATTAAACAGATGAGACAAAAGACATTTGAATCGGCAAATAAGTGTGGGAAATTGTTGGCATGGCAAATGAAAAAAAGACAAAAACTCACGAATTTGGAAGTGGAAGGAAAGATTATACAGAACCCAGTGGAAATTAGAAAGTGCTTCCAGAGGTACTTTAAACAACTATATACACAGGAGAAACAGAAAGAAATGGACATTGACAAATTTTTGAAAAGGAATGGATTACAACAAATTTCCCAAGAAAATAAGCTAATGTTGAATTATAAAATAACGGAACAGGAAGTAGAAGGGGCTATTCAGAATATGCAATTGGGTAAATCCCCAGGGCTGGATGGACTGACTTCAAGATATTATAGATCTTTGAAAGAATGGTTAATACAACCTTTAAAGGAAGTCTGCAATGAAATATTGGAAGGGAAAAGGGCACCAGAGTCGTGGAAGGAAGCTTACATCACACTGATGTGAATGAGAGACTGAAAAGACACAGCTTAAGAGCTACCGCCCCATATCATTGCATAATGTGGACTATAAAATTTTCGCAGATATTTTGGCTAAAAGATTAAAAAAGGTGTTAGCAGAAGAAATTCATAAAGACCAAGCGGGCTTCCTCCCGGGCAGACACTTGTCTGATAACACGAGGAATATAATTAACATTTTAGAAAAATTACAAGTGAAGATTAACACTAAAGCAGTTTTGATATTTGTGGACGCGGAGAAAGCCTTTGACAACATTTCTTGGAGTTTTATGAAGAAAAATTTATTGGGGATGGGGGTCGGTCAAGGTTTTGGAAACGGTATAGGTGCAATTTATTCAGAACAGAAGGCTAAATTAATTGTAAATAATGTGGTGACGGAAGAATTTAAGATTGAGAAAGGAACATGACAAGGTTGCCCAATCTCTCCATTACTTTTTATATCGGTCCTAGAGGTTTTGTTAAATATGATTAGAAGGGACCAATTGGTAAAAGGTATACAAGTGGGAGCTAAACAGTACAAATTGAAAGCATTTGCAGATGATCTGGTATTGACTTTACAGGAGCCAGAATCTAGTACCAAAAGAGTATTAGAACTGATTCAAGAATTTGGTCAGGTTGCAGGTTTTAAGTTGAATAAGACGAAAACTAAGGTTTTAGAGAAGAATCTAACTGAGATTGAGAGAGATAAGTTTCAGAAGGAGACAGGATTGACACTGGTCAAGAAAGTGAAATATTTAGGGGTTAACATGACTGCTAAGAATGTGAATTTATTTAAGGATAACTATGAAAAATGTTGGACTGAAGTGAAAAAGGATTTAGAAACATGGTCAAGTTTGAAATTATCGCTGCTAGGCCGAATCGCTGTGATTAAAATGAATGTATTGCCAAGAATGCTGTTTTTGTTTCAAACATTGCAAATTTTGGACAAAATGGATTGTTTCAAGAAGTGGCAGAGAGATATCTCTAGATTTGTCTGGCGGGCAAGAAGCCTCGTATAAAATTTAAGATATTAACTGATGCTAAAGAAAGAGGTGGATTTGCCCTGCCAGACCTTATTTATTATGAATCAGCCGCTTTTTGTTGGCTGAGAGAATGGATGCTTCTTGAAAATACCAACGTGTTGGATTTGGAAGGTTTTAATAATGTATTTGGCTGGCATGCATATCTGTGGTATGACAAGGTTAAAGCACATAAAGGTTTAAAAACCATATTGTCAGGAAAGCACTGTTTAATGTCTGGATAAGATACAAAGATCTGTTACAAAATAAAACCCCGAGATGGCTGTCACCAATGGCTGTCACCAAAGTCTCAGAAAACACTCAATATGGAGGCCAAATGGCCGAAGTATTGGGAAATTCTGGAGCAAGAGGGAGATAGACTAAAACTGCAGAGTTTTGAAAAATTAAAAAATAGAGTGCGAGATTGGCTTCATTATTATCAAATAATGGAGGCATACAATATGGACAAAAAATTAGGCTTCCCGGACCGTCCGTGGGCCGGATTTAGAAGGCAATTGGGCTGGCTCTGGTTCCTGAGCCTTAGTTTGCCTACCCATGCACTGGATAAACGGGAAAGTTTTAAATTACTCCTGAAGGTTGCTGACAGACGCACCTCACTAGGGAGGGCATCATGGGCATAACCAGGGGGGGGCAGCTGTTCCCCCCTCAAAAAAATCTGTACAAATTAATACAAATATGAGGTTCTATCCCCCACTAACAAAAGTTTGCCTCCCCTAACAAAAGCCTGCTCCTCAAGAACAATCCTGCTACACCCATGGAGGGCATTCCATCAATGGGGAGCCACCACCAAGAAGACCCTGTCAGTTCACAGCTAAGTGGGCAACTGCCCACGTTTAAGCCATGGTGCTGAAGGAGCTGAGTGTTTGACACAAATTAAGCGCCACTATGAAGTGTGCATTCAGATTTGATACAGAATTTAGGGAGTGTGGGGAAGTGCATCACTTCTCCCCTGCCTTAGGAATTTCTCAAGAGTTCCCACCCACATTCGTACCTAAGTTTTTGAGTGGTGGAAAAAATATGAATTTTTGTTGGAATTCTGTTGGAATTCTGCCTGGGTCAGAGGAATGTGCCACAGCGTAGGCACCTGCAGATATTCCTGTCGACCTCCCCGCGTCTCCACTCTGCTGATAAGCAGGCGAGGTCTCGGCAATTCATCTCAGATGTGTGAGAGGAACACACCGTTCATCCTCTCTCCCCTTTGGTGTCCCCCAGGGGACGGGAAAGAAGCAGACAGAAAACTATTTACATCTTTTATTTCTGTCTCTCATATCAGTACAGAGAAACACGTCTGCACTCGACAACAGCAAGAAGAAACTCCACCCATGTACTTCCAGTACGGGTCATATGACACACACTCTGAGCTAACATCCGGTGCTCAGTACAGAATGGACTGCCCCTTTGTTTCCATGGCAACAGTCACAAACATCCTGTCTGGCTTTCCAGCCACAAGCAGCTGACTGAGCTGCTGGAGCCTTTGCTTGCTGCAGCATTGGTGCTTTATGGTAACACTTCTGACATGGCTGAGTGTTTTATCACGAGTGGCCAGAGGTTCTTGCTATGAACATAAAGTTTTTGCTTGTGTAATATCTTTCTTGAACAGCATTCATTTAACTTCTGTCAGGAAATGAATGATCTGGGTGCTAACAGCTGTATGGTCCCCCAATCATAGAATTGTAGAACTGTAGAGTTGGAAGGGATCCCAATGGTAATCTAGTCCAACCCCCTGCAATGCAGGAATCTTTTTGCCCAACCTGGGGCTCAAACCTGGAAGATTATACAATTCTTTATAATATAATCATATATTGGCAATTCCTCCCAAAAATACCCAAAGTTGCAAACATTAAAACATTAAAGCAATGCAATTTAAAATATTTTTTTAAAAAACACATATAAAATAATTAAATGTAAAAAATTTAAAAGCTGTCACTAAAGCCTAATTTCAAGATTACCATGGCCAGCATCTTTTATCCATCAAATGCCTTGGGTAACCAGGAGGCGCATCTCACCCAAGAGGGCAATTCTGCAACTGGGGAACCACCACTGAGAAGGCCCTGTCATGGGTCAGCACCAGCCAGGTGGCAGGTGGGTATAGCTCTGCCAACAAGGCCTCCCTTACCAATGAAGCACCCCAGCCTTTTTTAGTGGGTTTGCTTGTCTCAAACTTTCTCACTAACTTGTTTTGTTTCCAGTCAAGCAGCAGCACCAATAGGCTCCATGCCCCCCGCTTTCTTTTAGAAAAGTATTCCTGGGCTTACTCTGCCAGTTTAGCACCTGGCCTGTGCTCTTCCTTTTACACTGCATTTTCTGCTTTGAGCAAATGTTTAAAAAACCTCATAGACAGAGGTCCTCTGCTTTGTGCTGAAGTCTGTTAGAACAGGAGCTTTGGAGAATGTTGGAAATGTCCCATTCAATTTCTTCATCTTCTAGCTGTGTCAAGACTTCTTAGCTGGGAAGGCTTCCGAAGAACAAGTAGGAGCCGATTTTGAGATTTGATCCATCTTGAGACAGTGTGTGCCATGTCCATTTCCTCAATAGTTAAATTGTGTTTCCCAGTCTGATTTCTGTGGCACGCTTTATATTAAAATCAGAGGCATGTGCCTCATATCTCCCCACCACCACCAAAAAAAACCCCCAACCACCATCACCATCACCACCAACAACAAAAAACCCAAACCACCATCACCATCACCACCAACAACAAAAAACCCAAACCAGTTTATTTTCTACAATAAGAAATGATGTTTCTCAGTGGAGGCCATGCACTGTGTTTCTGCACGTGTTCTTGCCATGCCTACTGATTGGAGGAAGGTGGGTCAGAAGAAAGATACCATGCAGAGATGCAGCAGGGACAGCCTCTTCCATGGCTGGGCCATTGTTGGGCTCGCAGGGGCCATTTAACTTCATTTCTCACAGCACACTAACATTTTTTGTTTAAAACATAGCTGTATATTACCTTCTCTCAGGCTAGCAGGAAAAGACAGTGGTCTCACCTTGCCATTTCTGGGGGGAAAACAACAAATCCTCTGATTTAGTCTCCCCTCTGAGCTTTTTCTCCCCTCCTTGCAGGGATCCTGACCGTGTTGATCAGACTTGGTGAGCATTTGGAACAGCCTCTGTTGTCTGCTTGCATTTCTCCAATAACCTCTTCAAACTAACCTTTGACTCCCTCCCCTGCACTCCTCTTGCCCATAGAAAATTCTACAGATAGTCTCTCTTTTACACAATGTCCAGGAGTTTCTCTTGAAAGGAAATATTTAGTCTTCTTTTGGCAGCTAGGTTGGGCTGTGAACCATCACCCTTTCGGAATCTTCACTGTGAGGGCTGAAAGACAGTGTTGCTGTAGTTCCCTTGAGCTGCAGCTGGCTCACTTCTGGCTTATGTAGGAGTTGACTGGCTTGCCAGTCTTCAAGGCTCGATTCTAGTTAACTTCTTTTTGGGAAGCAACAGCCAGGAGCAGACGGAGACATAGCTGAAGTGTTCCATTGCACTGAAGATAGGCACAAAAGAAATTTGTGGCTCTGTTACAGGGTCTTTTCACCCTCCAGATCACCATTTCTGGGCTGGCATCATAGCAGACATCACCATCCTGTGGTGCTCTGACCCACTGCAGCTTGCAGGGGGGGAAGAACCTAACCCTCTTCCACCCAAGCTGCTCTTTGGCAACTAGTCCAAAGACTCCCCCCCCCCCTTAACCTTTTTCTGCAAGCACCAACTTAAGACATGTACTGTTGTGGAAACTGCATTTCTGAGTTGCAAATTTACTGTAATTTCTTCTCTTCCTGTTTCTGACTGAAGGAATTGTGGGAATGTCTTTTGCTCCAGCTGCTGTAACCAGAAGGTGCCGGTCCCCAGCCAGCAGCTCTTCGAACCCAGCCGGGTCTGCAAATCCTGCTACAGCAGCTTGCATCCCAGTAGCCCCAGCCTTGACCTCGAACTGGACAAACCTATTGCTGCCACCTCAAACTGAGGCTCCAGTGTGGAAGGAAAGCTGGGAAGAGACAGCACCACCTCTCCCTGCTAAGCAGATACGCACATTTCTCTGCTGACTGAAGCTGGTAGGACTGGAGAGAAGCCTTGCACTCTGGAGTCGGGAGAAGAGATGCTCAGAGGGACAGGATGCCGGGCCTGTACTAGTGGAGCAGAAACCCCTCCTTTCCAGCTGTTCCTCCCAGTGTCATTTTCATCCACCTCATGTAAATTTTGTGTGGATTTTGCTGGAAGACGACGAAAAGAGGGTCTGGAATCTTCCCCGCTGGCATTTCTGTTGCCCTGCTGTCGGAACTGTGCTGCAGACGGATAATTCTACCTTGCTGTGAGAGGAAGGGAAATCGGTCCAGAGACCTTGTGACTACCTTGTAGCGTCAGTGCTTATGCTTTCTTTTCCCCCCAGTCACTCCTGTTACTTCCCAACAGCAACCTGCTGTTTGGGAAGTTGTTGCTGCTAGAAGAAATGGGAACTGCTTTCTCAAAAAAACCCCTCTCTCCCTCTCTGTTCTTAGAGTGGGTTTAGTTATCCTTGCTGCAAGAAAGGGCAGGCGTGGCGGAAGGGGCGGCAGAATGGGTTGCAGATCTCCACGTTGGGCAGTCCTTTGCCGATGTTGGCAGACTTGTGGCTCAAGGTAGGCAAAGCCTGGACCACTTTGGCTAAAGAAAGTGTACGCTTGTTTGAGGGAAGTGAGAGGGAAGGGGGATTGGACAGACCATTCCTGTTTAGGGTTGTATTTTTAAACTGGCACCTCATTGTAAGACTCTTGTACATGCAATTTGTTTTGAAGGAACTGGTGTTTGGGCTTATTACTAGCTGTTAAAATGCTATCCTTGCCCCCACTTTTTTCTTCTTAAAAAAAGATAGTTTACACAGAAGGCAGAGCTGCTTCGCTGCACTGGGAAGGCTGCATGCAAAGTCAAATAATACTGTTGGCCAGGCTCCCCCTCTCACAAGGAGAACCCCAAAGCAAATGGGGGGTGGCTTTGATTTATTGGGTTTTTTCTGCACAGGAGAGTCAGTGAAAACTGGTTTGCCAAGGCCCCCAAACTAGGGCATTTTAACAACTGCTCCCCCCAAATATGTATGTAAAGATACAACTCATCTAAAACGAAAATGTGCCCCTTACATTAAAATCACTTTTCTACTGCTGTGCTATGAATAGTCTTGAGTCCTCCTATATTTATTTTAATATCGTCTTCCCAACCCAACCCTGCCAACAAAAAACACTTATAGGTTTTGGTTGGTGGGTGTGAAAATACATTTTTTTCTGCAATTCATTTGCTAGGGGGAGCTGAAGCAGCTTCTGCCTAAATATTCCACCAAGTAGTGACGTGCCTCTATATTCCTCTGCCCCAGCCTGTAGAATTTGACTACTGAACATGTTTCCCTTACCACACGGCTGCCACCACTTGAAACTGCCTCAGCTTGGGATGTCTTCCTCATGGCACAAGTTCGTAGGCAGCACTGATCTCCCTGTGGCTCTTACGCATTGTGGGCAACTGTACCCAAGCCAGCAACTGTGGGGAATGTGTGGCACTGCCAGTAAAGCCCTCCAACCATACCAAGGGGGGCTGTGTATTAATAGCAGCATGGAGGAAGAAGAGAGACTCCAGCAGCAGTGGTGTAATAAGCAAACCAATCTTCCGAAAAGAGATTGCAAAGTTAGAAGTAACCTATTGCCAAGATAGGGCAATGCCTTCTAAAGTGAAGTTTTCGAGTGTATTGGAATACCCAATAGAAGAAAGCCGTCACTTTTCTTTTTTTCCATGTTCTCTGTGAAAAGGTGTGTGTGTTGATTACAACACAGTCATACAAGGGAAGCATTTGGGAATGAAAATCAAGTCTTTCCAAGAGGCATAGGAAGAGACTTTGCACCTTTAAAGGCAGCTTGGGGATGTACGAAGCTTCTTCCAGCTGGGAGAACGGGCAATACAAAGTCTGGCTCTAATTTGGCTTTTGGATTTTTAATATAAAATTATATGTTATGGGAGTATGCAGCAAAGATGCATAGCACTCTTTTTTTAAGAGGTGGGAGTTGCAATGGAGTAAATGGAGTTTATCAGTACTTATCCATTAAAGTGGGTGAATAGAGAGATGATTTTTGAAGGAAAAGCATAATTGTGTTGCGCACTGTGGCAGTGTGGTTTTAATGGTACAAATAGATGGTGAAAACAAGGTCTAATATTCTGCAGTTCACCATATAAATTTCCCAGTTTACCATATAAATCTGCTACCAATTTCTTTCTCCTTACTCCCTTTAAGCAGCCCGGCTAAGTATTCCACAATAAAACTAGAGCTCCTCCTAGCACTTTTCTTTCATCTGATCTGTTTTGGCAAGAATCTCCATGTTTATAGCCTTCTCTGTCATCCCCTCTGAGAGCTCCATCACACTCTCTGGAAAGACGTGCCTGTGTAAACCATTTTGCAAGTGGGTGAGACTTGATATGAACATTTGTCTGTAGTTTTTGGTCTGCGTGCTGAGACTACTTGGAGCTGCCACTCCTTGGATTCCTTTGTGGTTCATTAGGAGCAGCTAACACCCATCTGGCTGGATAAATTGGCTTTCGATCTAATTAATTCCATGGATTTTCTTCTGAAACCACCTACAGCTTTTGGAGTTGCAGCCTAAGTGCTTGCAAATTGGAAAGGTTCCTATGGCTTAAATGGGGTCTCTTTGGTTTGCAGCAGTTATATGGGTAAAGACAGAGCCTTCAGAACTTATTGTTTGGGATGCATACACACACACACTGCTTTGTAACCTATATCATTTAGCCCTGTTACTATCTTTGTGTGTGTTTCTTGACAAGTGTACATAAAATGTAACTGGGAGCTAAGCAAGTGTCCGATGGAGGAGCCACATTCCAAACCTTTTGACACAATGCCACTGTCCTTACAGGTCAGGTTTGGTTTGTATTCCATAATGAGCTAGAAGTTGATTATGCTGAGTGGTCATAACATACCTGTATGTCATTAAGGTAGAGGCACAAAGAGTAACTTGGGGATCTGTTCAACTGTGACTTGCAGCCATGGATTGCATCCAGACTTGGGCTCATACACTCCTTTCCATATCCTCATGGCTGTTAAAAATTAAGAACTGAAAAGAGTTGAATGCACACAGTTGAATGCAGTGTTTTGTGACAAAGGCTGTTTGTTTCTCAAATTTCTACTTTTATTTACTGTAGTCTTTGCCAGCTTACTTCAGAATAAGCAATACCATTTTTATTGTATTAGAACTTTCTCTCTCCCCACTAACTTCTTTATTCCAGGATAGTGCATGGCATCTCTTCTGCCTTCCTTCTTATAGTCTTCCTTTCAGAACTGGGTGTTTGTCATAAACCAAGGAAGTATCCAGAGAAGCTGCTCCAGTGCTATAAGACCCAGCTTTGTCTTCACTGTCCACAGGGCACATGTCTTGGTGACACCATCTGTAAGAGTTGCAGCAAAGCCCTTTGTGTACAACTGATTTAAACTGGGAATCTGGTTTTAAGCTTTAAACCCATCACTGATTCTCCAACTGCATTAAGCAGAGGTGGTGAACCCTTGGCCCTCCAGGTGTTGCTGAGCTACATCTCCCATCAGCCTCTGTCAAGGCTGATGGGAGTTCTAGTTCAGCAACGTACAGCGGGCCATAGATTTCCCGCCTGGCTAAAGGTTTGCAAGAAACTGCCCTGATGTATGTGGGAAACTAAATACTATCTCTTCGACATAAGCATCAACATTTAATATTTATATTTAGTGATGAGATTTGAGACCATCTGCTCTGCCACCTATTTTCTGGAGCCTAATGATCACAAGGCACGCGTGGTCCCTTTAGAAAACCAAACAGTACAGGGCAGCCTGCTGGATAGATTTGACTGACCACTCTGAAATGTTTATGTGAGAGTTGACCACCTTCCCACCAATATCACACAGCTCTGTCCTCTCATTATGTCCCTCTCTCGCTTCCCTACATGTATACAGCCTGGCTCTCTAGAGCCGTATGAGAGGTTGTCTGATCTAAACTGCTTCTCTTCAGCCTTGACAGCTGCACTGACTTTCAGCATTCCTTTCTTAAGCAGTTAAAAATATGAATATGTCTGTGCCATCTTAGAAATTGCTTTGGATGATGGACTAAGCTTATTTAATACCTCTGAGCAGTATAGATGTCTGTGGCTGATGCATTCGGCCTGGCAGCATATTCCAGCAGGAGAACTCCTATGTAAAGCAAATATATAGGTAGTTAGCATTACTGAGCTATCGTCCTAGTAACATTATTCTGCTACAGCAGGGAGGGGAAACCTCAGGTTCAGGGGTCAAATATGGCGCTCAAGCAACTCTTAACTGGGCCCTTAAGACTCTCCCTAGACCCACCCCTCACCACCCTTCTGTCATATCATATTTGCCTGTTTAGGCTGGCTTGAGTATTCCCTTGAGCTCTAATAATGCTGCTTGCTGGAGGACAGGGGTGCATAGAAGCTACTCTATTGCAAAAGGTAAAATTTACATTTATTTCTCCACCACTTTGGGTTTTGGCCTTACTCATCACAAGTCTGTGGTCCCTGAAAGGTTTCCCTGAATGGTATGCAACCCTCTAACTGAAATGGTGGACCTTTGAGGCATACAGACTAGTTTGTGAATATCCCCCCACCCCCGTATACACCTAAAGTAGCAGCAGTCCAAAGATCTAGTGCCATCTCTTTCACACCCCTGCCAGGTGTTTTGTCTTTGGCAAACTTAATTTCAGAGGCAAAAGCTGAAAAATGGAATTTAAACTAGAAGGTAATGAAGATAGTGTTTCCCGATGGGTGTATGCCTGAGGAAGTAGTCAATAGATCAGGTAGTCACAGGTGGTGGAACAGAAAATGGCAGTGATTGGGAGCAACAAGGAAAGGTGACTTGGCCATTGGATTCTCTGAAATTAACTGATCACTGGCAGCCTGCTTGCTTAAAACTACAGCAGTTCACATGGACAGGAGATTGTGCATCCAGCATCTTCTGAAGAATTCCGAGACATGTTCTTAGGAACAATTGCCTCAGTGAAAATAAACTACCGTATTTTTCGCTCCATAAGTTGCACTTTTCCCCCTCCAAAAATGAAGGGGAAATTGGGGTGCGTCTTATGGTGCGAATGCCTGCAAGCCTCGCGCGCCCGGCAGGAGGTCCCATCGGGTGCGCGAGGCTTGGGGCGGCAGCCTGTCGTCTGAAGCACGGGGAGCCCTCGGGAGGGCTCCCCCTGCTTCGGGCGAGTGTCTGCAAGCCTTGCGCACCCGGCAGGAGGTCCCACCGGGTGCGTGAGGCTTGGGGCGGCAGCGGACTGCTTGCGCGCACCTAGAAGCTTGGGGCGCGCTGAGCTCAGCACGCCCCAAGCTCCTGGTGTAGCGCAGCGATCCGCTAGCCCTCGGAGAGCCCCGCAGCTCTCCCAAGGCTAGCGGACTGCTTGCGCGCACCTAGAAGCTTGGGGCGCGCTGAGCTCAGCACGCCCCAAGCTCCTGGTGTAGCGCAGCGATCCGCTAGCCCTCGGAGAGCCCCGCGGCTCTCCCAGGGCTAGCGGACTGCTTGCCGGCACGCAGAAGCTTGGGGCGCGCTGACCTCAGCTCGCCCCAAGCTTCTGGATTAGCGCAGGGGTCCGCTAGCCCTGGGAGAGGCGCCCGGCTCTCCCACGCTAGCGGAGACCTTGCCGGCACGCAGAAGCTTGGGGCGCGCTGAGCTCCGCACGCCCCAAGCTCCTGGTGTAGCGCAGCGCACCTGGGGGGAAAATAATTTTTTTCCCCTTTATTTCCCCCCAAAAAATCTAGGTGCGTCTTATGGGCCGGTGCGTCTTATGGGGCGAAAAATACGGTATTCCAGCTTGATGTGCTGGCTTTCCAAGAAATTCAGTTCTGTGCTGATAACTTAAATCTTTTTGATGTCCACTGATTTGGTGCTGCCCTCTTGTGTACTGCTATGTGCCATATGAAGTTAGTTGTACTGAGGCAGCCAGACTCTCCTTTGTATCGGGAACCAGAACACATTTTGTGCCTGTCAAAAATCCTTTTTTGATTGTGAAGGTATTAGAAACAGCTGTTTTTCAATTATGGATTTCTTCTCCCTATCCCAAAGTAAATTTATTGCATCTTTTACATTAAGACATTTTACTCCTGCCTGAGATGAGTCACTTGCTACGTGGCTGTGCATCCAGTCAAAAAAAATGCCACTTTTTAATTATTGGTCAGCGACTCGCAGTTCAGAGTTGGGTTGGAAGATCACCCAGAAATGCCTGGTGATCATAAGCTTCAGCCTACTGCACTGAATTCTACATCATTCTGTAGTAAGCTGGCAAAGTGATTATTTAACAGCATTTTTCATTACCTCCATAGATCCGTGCCAGAGCATAGGCAAAGTCTCTTGCAGACAGCTGCATTGCGGCTTCCCCCTTTAAGCTTATTTTCTGAGTGAACTGTCTGAGTTTGTGGAGAGAATTTTGAACTATTTGCACAGAAATTTCCAGTTCAGAGACGCTAAGCGCCACCTTCAACCTGGCCTGCAAGGAAATCAATCATATGGTAATCAGTATTTCTCAAAACAGCCAGTACTGCTGTCCAATCTAAACCATCATTTCAGCTGTTAGCAAATCTGAACCAAAGTTTACATTTTTTTCCAGACAACTATGTTGATCTGAACAAGAAAGAGGCTTGGGGTACCTTAAAGGATTTACAGTTGTTAGTATGACATAAACTTTTAAGAACTTGAGTCCACTTTATCACATGCGTAAGCGTTATCACATAGTGCAATGGGGAGGGGGGAGTCTGTAGTCCTCCAGCTATTTTTAGACTACATCTATCATTCCTGAATAGTGCCCATGTCAGCTAGTTGATGGAGACTCCAAATCCCAAGTTGCAGCTTCCCAATCACATCTGGAGGGTCATGTCCCCCTCCCATGTCATAGAATAAACACACATGATGTTAGATGGAATGAAATACAAAAATACAGCCGGGATCAAATACGTTAAACCTTGAGTCAGAGCTTTCCAAACTGTGTTTCATGACATTTTAGTGTGTCGGCTGCAGTGTATAAGTGCAGCTGGTATAACCTTCCATTTGACAGCATGGCTAAGAATCAAGCCATCTATGCTAGATGTTTTTGTCACCTCTTAATAGTGGCCTGCTCCTCAACCTGTTACCCTCTGCCTTTCGGACTATAACTCCTGTTAGCCCCAGCCAACATGGTGTTAAAAAGTATAGTGATTTCTTAAATACTTTGGCCCCTATTACACACGTCTATTCACAAACTCTAGAAAACAACCATTCGTCTTTATATTCATGATATTTGAGCTTTGTCTCTTTGAAAACCACTCTTAGCATAGACAAACTGCTGCAATCTCTTCATCACAGCTGAGGGCACAGGAATGGATGTGGCTTATGCACTCCTTTCCACCTTCTGCAATCTTAACAGTAGCTTAATGCAGCCTTCCCCAGCATGGTGCCCTCCAGAGGGATTCAGCCACAAACTAGGCTATGTTCAATATGTAGGCTTTGGTGTATAAAACCCTATAGACCTTGGGACCAGAGTACCTGAACGTTCATCTCACCCCCTATATACCCAGTCAATGATTATGCTCTGGAGGTGAGGGCCTTCTGCAGATGCCATCTTAGCAGGAGGTTCATTCCACACATTGTAAGAATCAGGTCTTTAGGGTTCTGGCACCTGCCCTTTGGAATCTGCTCCCTTTGAACATTATGTGCCACTTCTGTTGCCTTTTTGGTACCTGCTGAAGACCTTCCTCTTTCAGCAAGCCTTTTAAGCGGATATATTTCCCAGTCTGCATCTGTACTGGAATGGTTTTTAAGATGTTTGATTGTTTTATTGCTTGCTTGCTTGCTTGCTTACTGGGCTCCTTTGGGTGGAAGGATGGAATATAAGTTTGAGGACTTCTGGTCGGCGCCAGCGTTTAATGGCGGTCCTCTCTCCGAGCTCCGGAGGAGGACTGCTCCGTGAGTTCGGGTCTGACCCGCTACGGCAAGCGGGGGACCCCTAAAATCACAGGCACGGAAGCCTGTGAACAAGGAGACTCGGTGGGCACCAGAAGCGCCCCCCCTTACTGCGAAAGAGCCTTTTTAAAGGCTCCGGAACGGCATCGGGAGTGAGCGTGGTGCTGAGAGTCGTAACCCAGCCCGCGGAGCGAAGCCGCGTCGCCATAAACGGAGAGCGCCGATTCCTTCCTGTAAATTGGAACTGCATTGAAAAACCCGTGAGTAAGATTAGGACGACTATTTGGGACTTTAAAATTAAACTTAAAATTCGGCCGAAAACGGGAAAGGTTAAAATCAAGGAAGTCTGCCTTCCCCGACTGCATGATTGATAAAGCAACGAAACATAAAGCTGCATCTGAGTGAGAACAATTGGATGACTGTTTAAGCCTGGCATTAGACACGAGTCTCCCTTCTAGCAAGCAGGGGCAGAGGGGAGAAAAAGGGACTTTATTAACCTGCATGATTTATTGAAAGAGAAAAGCTTTCCGCTGCCTTAACCTCCTGAGACGGACTGCCAAAATAAGGTACCAGGACATTGAACTGCTTTTAGAAACTGGTTACTTGCTACTTGTTACTTGTTATAAAGTTTAATGGATACAAAGTTTTGGGACTTTGCTGCAACAATTTACTGGACAGTGTTGACAGAGAACTATACAGAAAAAGTGTTGCAGCATTTATATTGAAGTTGCCTGGTTTCTTTGTTCTTTCTTGTTTCCTTTACTTGGACATTTTGGATTGCTCCCTCTAGGGGGTTGAGTAGTAACAGTTGCAACGCAACAGAATAAGACAGAGGAATTTTCCATTAGGAAACTGCTCTTGTGAGAACGTCCTTGGGATATGAGTGGCCCAGCAGATGAGAACAACTAGAGCTAAAGCAAAACAACAGCAAAAGAAAAGGGGCTCAATATCAAGTTTAACACCAGCAGGAGCAGCTGGGCAAGAAAAAGTGACAGCCGCTTCCATGGATTCAATGACACAGGCGCTACTCAAGATAAATCAATCTTTAGAAGCTTTAACAAAGCAGAGTACAGAAAATTCACAAAAACTTACAGAATTAACAGCAAGGCTGGACTTGAACACGAAAAGTGTGACATCTAACACGGAATCTATAAATAAGTTGATTGAAGAAAACTCCGCAACACGCAAGATTGCAGAGGACGCCAGAAATATTGCTGAAGAGACACAGGGAAAATTAGAACTGATCTCCAAAAAAGTGAATGAACATGATGCGGCCTTGTCTTTGTTGGAATTACAGAGAAAAGAGAGAAACTTGAAATTAAGATTAGTTCCCGAAAATGAAGGGGACAACCTTGTGGAGTTCCTTACACAAGAATTCTCTGACTTTTGGCAGGATCAATTGGAGGAAGAAGAATTCAAGATAACAACAGCATTCAAATTGGGCAGGAGACAGAACAGAAAGACCCCGAGGGATTGTCTGATCACTTTCAGATCCAAGGAAGAAAGAGACAAAATATTAGATTTACATTACCAAAAGGCCTTGGAAATTGAAAATTCTCATATACAAATCTTTAAAGACATCCCTAAATATATCTTGGAGGTGAGAGCCTTCTGTAAAGATCTGGTCTACCTGCTGAAAAAGAACAACATACCTTTCAGGTGGAGTTTCCACAAGGATTGTCCTTTAATTATAAGGGAAAGAAGGTGAAAATAAAAACAATTCAAGACAAAGAGAAGTTTCTGGAGAGAAACCACGAGGATTTGCAGAAGGGAACGGTAGACCCAATCCCAGAGGTAAAAGGAGCAATAGATATCCTGAACTTATCATTCGGACTTAAACTACCGTCAGAGGAAGAGCAGCAACTTGGAGCGGTTGGAGGAGTAAGTGACAAATAACAAGATGGCCCTGCAATTCCTTAGCTGGAATTGTAATGGGCTAAATATGCCTATTAAAAGACACCAAGTTTTTCATATTTTGAAAAGAGAACAATTGGATTTGATTTGTTTACAAGAAACCCATGTGACCAGGGTACACACGAAACTACTTATAAATAAAAGACTAGGACAAGAATTTATTTCATCGGATAAAGTCAAGAAAAGAGGAGTGGTGATTTATGCAAAGGAGAAATTGGCTCCAAAAATGATGTTTAAAGATGAACAAGGAAGATACCTGGCAATTGAAATACAATCACAAGGAGAAAAATTGTTAATAGTTGGAATTTATGCACCAAATGAAGGCAAGGCGGAATTTTTTAAGAAGCTACATGAAACTCTGATGGACTATTTGGATTACAATGTAGTAATGATGGGAGACATGAATGGCGTGGTTTCTACAAATATGGACAAGGCACAAAGAGAGACAATTTCCAAGGAAGGGAGACTTCCAAAGACTTTCTTTGAAATGACTGAAAATATGGATCTAATAGATATTTGGAGAACAAGGAACCCTCTCGAGAGAGAGGGAACTTTCTTTTCTCAAGCAATGATGACCTGGACCAGAATCGACCAAATTTGGATTACTAGTGGGATGGCTCCAAAGATCAAGAAAGTGGAAATCTGCCCAAAGACTTGCTCTGACCATAATGCCGTGAAGATGGAAATGAAACTTACAACAACTGGACAATTCAGATGGAGGATGAATGACACCCTGTTTCGAGATGAAGAGATCCACAGAAAGGCTCAAAAAACTTTAAAGGACTATTTTGAAATAAATTTAAAAACTGATCTAGAAAAAAGCGTGATCTGGGACGCAAGTAAAGCTGTGATGCGAGGATTTTTAATTCAACAAAACTCAGTAAAAAAGAGAAAAAGATCTTGGAAAAGATAAAAGAAGGAGAGAAGAAATTGAGATCAAAACCAAAGTCACAGGAGATCTTGAGAGAGATTAAGTTATATCAGACACAATATATGGAATTGATGAATCAAGAGATAGAATGGAAGATAAAGCAAATGAGACAAAAGACATTTGAATCTGCAGACAAATGTGGTAAGCTTTTGGCTTGGCAATTGAAGAAGAGACAGAAACTAAATGCAGTTACAAATCTAGAGGTGGATGGAAAGAATATATCTAAACCCAATGAGATTAGAAACTCTTTTTTGAGTTACTTTAAAAAACTATATTCACAAGGACCGCAGAAGGAGGAGGATATAGATGAATTCCTTAAAAAACATGGATTACAAAAAATCTCTCATCAAAGCAAGGTGGATCTAAACCAGAGAATAACAGAGCAAGAGATTGAGGGTGCCATTCAGAATATGCAACTGGGCAAATCTCCGGGACCAGATGGGCTGACTTCCAGATACTACAAAGCTTTGAAGGAGTGGCTGATACAACCATTAAAGGAAGTCTGCAATGAGATTTTAGAGGGGAAAAGGGCACCAGAATCCTGGAAAGAAGCGTATATTACACTCATACCAAAGTCAGAGACTGAAAAGACCCAACTTAAGAACTACCGCCCAATATCATTACTTAATGTGGATTACAAAATTTTTGCAGACATTTTGGCAAAAAGATTTAAAAGAGTGTTGATGGAGAAGATTCATAGGGACCAAGCAGGCTTTCTCCCAAAAAGGCATTTATCAGATAATGTGAGGAACATAATAGACATTTTGGAATTGCTAGAAGTGAATATAAACACTAAGGCAGTTTTGATCTTTGTGGACGCGGAGAAAGCCTTTGACAATATCTCTTGGAGCTTTATGAAAAAGAATCTTCATGGGATGGGGGTGGGTCAAGGATTTGAGAATGGTATGGGTGCTATATATTCTGAACAAAAAGCAAAGTTGATTGTAAATAATGTGATAACTGAAGAACTTAAAATAGAAAAAGGAACTCGACAGGGGTGCCCAATTTCCCCATTACTTTTTATTTCTGTCCTGGAGGTATTGCTAAATATGATTAGAGATGACCAGCAGGTAAAAGGGGTACAGGTCGGAGCTAAACATTATAAGTTAAGGGCCTTCGCAGATGACTTAGTATTGACTTTGCAAGAACCAGACACTAGTACAAAAAGGGTGTTGGAATTAATTCAAGAATTTGGTCAAGTGGCCGGATTTAAATTGAATAAACAAAAGACTAAAGTTTTGGGGAAAAAAACTTAACAGCCATGGAGTGGGAGAAATTCCAGAATGAAACAGGGCTGGCAGTGGTTAAGAAGGTGAAATACCTAGGGGTTTATTTGACTTCGAAGAATTTGAATTTGTATAAAGACAACTATGAGAAATGTTGGTCAGAAATTAAGAAAGATCTAGAAATATGGTCAAATTTGAAATTGTCAATGTTAGGCCGAATTGCAGTTATTAAGATGAATGTACTGCCTAGAATGTTATTTTTATTTCAAACATTGCAAATTCTTGATAAGATGGATTGCTTCAAGAGGTGGCAGAAGGACATTTCGAAATTTGTCTGGCAGGGCAAAAAGCCCAGAATAAAATTTAAAATACTAACAGATGCAAAAGAAAGAGGGGGATTTGCCCTGCCGGACTTTAAACTGTACTATGAAGCAGCAGCGTTTTGCTGGCTGAAAGAGTGGATGCTCCTCGAGAACACAGACATCTTGGATTTGGAAGGTTTTAACAATGTATTTGGTTGGCATGCATATTTATGGTATGACAAAATCAAGGTGCATAGGGCCTTTAAAAATCATATTGTCAGAAAAGCTTTATATAATGTATGGATAAGATATAAAGATTTGTTGGAAAACAAAACCCCTAGGTGGTTGTCACCCTTAGAGGCTAAGGCGTTGAAAAAGCTCAATATGGAAGCTGAATGGCCTAAGTATTGGGAAATTTTGGAACAAGATGGAGATAAGTTGAAGTTACAGAGTCATGAGAAATTGAAACCCAAAGTACGAGATTGGCTTCATTATTATCAAATAATGGAGGTCTATAAACAAGACAGGAAAATTGGCTTCCAGGTGGAGAAATCAAAATTAGAAACGGAACTGTTAGAACCCAATACTAAGAATTTGTCAAGAATGTATAATTTGCTGCTGAAATGGAATACACAGGATGAAACAGTTAAATCAGCTATGATTAAGTGGGCACAGGACATTGGTCATAACATTATGTTTGCTGACTGGGAATGGTTGTGGAACACCGGAATAAAATTTACGGCATGTAATGCCTTAAAGGAAAATATTATGAAAATGATCTATAGGTGGTACACGACCCCAGTCAAGCTAGCAAAAAATTACCATTTGCCTGATAATAAGTGTTGGAAATGTAAAGAAACTGAAGGTACTTTCTATCACCTTTGGGGGACGTGCCCGAAGATTAAGGCTTTCTGGGAAATGATATATAACGAAATGAAAAAGGTACTTAAATGTACTTTCCCTAAGAAACCAGAGGCCTTTCTCTTGGGCATTGTCGGCCAATTGGTGTCAAAGAAAGATAGAAACTTATTTTTGTACGCTACTACAGCAGCAAGAATACTCATCGCAAAGTATTGGAAGACACAAGATCTACCCACTCTGGAAGAATGGCAGATGAAAGTGATGGACTATATGACACTGGCTGAGATGACCGGCAGAATCCGTGATCAGGGGAAAGAGACGGCGGAAGAAGACTGGAAGAAATTCAAAATCTACCTTAAGAACTATTATAAAGTTGTTGAATGCTAAAATGCCGAGGTTTTGAGAAAGAAAAGGAGATGACAGCGATATAAGATTAAGTTGAAGGAAAGATTAGGAAGATACATGTTTGACAAAACTATTTAGAAGTTGCTGAAATAACTTTGGACATTGGGATGGAGGAAGGGGAGGCATGGGGAAGTCTGAGAAGTGAGGTTTATGAAAGAAAGGTTATGAAATTATACATGTTTGTATGTCTTTTTATATGTTTGTATTGTTTAAAATTTTTTGTAAAACCAATAAAAAATTTATAATAAAAAAAAAGTTTGGGTGGAAGGATAGAATATAAGTTTAACAAAACCACACACACACACACATACCATCACCCCCTGCCAGCACAACTCTGTTGGCCATGGCTGTTGGCAATTGCAGTCAAAACCATTAGGAAGGCACCAGGTTGGAAGGTAGGTATAGTTTAGGATTACATTTGTAGCAGTGGCATTAACAGTAAAGTGTCGCTTCACGTTACAGACTGCGCTAACCCAGAAATAGTGCTTCAGGTTAAGAACTTTGCTTCAGGATGAGAACAGAAATCGTGCTCCGGCGGCGCAGCAGCAGCAGGAGGCCCCATTAGCTAAAGTGGTGCTTCAGGTTAAGAACAGTTTCAGGTTAAGTACGGACCTCCGGAACGAATTAAGTACTTAACCTGAGGTACCACTGTATAGTTTAGGATTACATTTGTAGCAGTGACATTAACAATAATGTGTCCTTGTTGAGGAATGCTCACCTGGGCAGTAGAGAAAAATGCATCCAGCACTTTTCCTTGGCTCTTGACGAGGGAGCGCAGAACATCCAGAGAGAGGATATTGGTTGTTCCTTCCCAGATAGTTAGCACCTGTCAGGGAGTCAGAGAAAAGTGGGACAGCAAACAAAATGACAAGGGAAGCCAAAATCTAAGACGTTGAGGGAAAGTTGAGATGTTAGACTAGTAATGGATGGAAGAGTAAGAGCAACTGCATGTCACTCCAGATGAAATATCGCTCCTGAAATCTCTGCAATATATCAATCTCTGCCAATCTGTCACCCTCCAGATGTTTTGGACTACAACTCCCACCAGCTCTAGCATTCTATGGCTGTGCTGGCTGGGACAGCTAAGAATTGTGGTCCAAAACAACTGGAGGGCACCAAGATGGAAAAGCCTGAAGAAAATAAACGTAGAAAGCTGAGAAACAAATTGCCCTTTCTGGTCACAAAATACACTGGTCAGCATGGTTTTGAGTTGGAAAATGGGTAGCAGAGGATGCTGTTCCCATCCAGACTATATTCACAAGCAGGGGAATAGCATGGGGCGGGGGGGGGGGGGGAGAGCAGCAGGCGCATGATTTTTAGGGGGTGTGAGCCACACAGGGATTCCTGTCCCACCTGCCTGCTGCTGGGGTCTCTCAGCCCTGGAGCCTGGCCTGGCCTGACAGCTGTGTCCCCAGCCCCCTTGGTGAATGTCTGCCTGGCCAGCGTCAGGGTGGGATGGGGATTTGCCAGCCAAGGGCCATGTCGGTCAGCCAGGCTTCTGCCTGCATGGGTGGGCAGGGATGAGCTGGTGGGCAGGGATGATTCTGGTGGGCAGGGATGAGCTAGCACGCAGGCTCCGTGAACCCTCCATGCCCCATGTACGTACACTTAGCAGTGTTGGCAGTGAGGGAAAGCCTGGCATGGTGGGTTCTCTGGGCCCTGCATGTCCGGCCCCCGCCCAGTGCACACTCTCCCCCGGGCCACCCAAAAAGAACAGAAGACCGCTGTTAACAAGTGAGAGTGGAATGGTGACACGTGCCCCCAGGCCTTGTCTGATGAAATGCAGTCTCCCGGATGTGCTTTACAATAGAGAAGGGATTGTCCTCCAACTAATATTTTTGAATGCCCCTCCCAAATATAGTCTGTTTATGTTTGCATAACTATTCCTTGATAGTGCTGAGAACTGGTCCATCTTTCACAATCTGCCAGCTGTGTTCATTTGTTACAGCAGACAGAGGGTTGGGGCATCTCAGGAGACTTATACTGGCTTACTATAAATATCCATGTTTGAAGAAATAACATTGGCACTAAGGGATTGTATCTAACTCATGATTAACACCTGCCGTTAAATTGAAGTCCCTGGTATTTGGCGTGTAAATCCAGTTACAAGCTGTGGGGACACAGTTTGAAGCTGTTCTTTCTAAGACATTCTGTATCAACAGCTGGTGCATTCTTAATCCTGGAGAAACAGATGCAGAGAGTACATTTTTCAACCTCAGAACTTTTACCTGAAAGAAGAGTGAAAATAACTAATTCTATTGTGAGCTTAGACCACTGTGACAAGCAATGTCTAAGCTCCTGGAGTCTCCAAATAATGGAGCCACCACCCAGATTCTGAAGCCAGTTTTTGACCCCTGCTCTACCTCAACAGCACTGCTATAGGATATAGGCTGCTAAAAGAAGGAGAAGCTAAAATGCCTTTTTTGTAGGGTGTGGGTGTGTGGCTTAATACCTGGGCATCCCGTAAAATTCCTGCCAGGCCTGTATCTTCCATGTAGCCCTGGCCTCCAAAACACTCCAGACCTTCTGAGGTAACCGCAACAACCTGCAACAAAGACATGCGGTATGTGCACATTCCCATTAGCCTTGAACACCCAGAGATCTGCTCCTGGTCTCCGCCCATCTCTGACAACTTCATATACATCTAAAGCGCATTACAGACCTGTCAGCAGACTGGGGTGTGGGGAGGTGAAATGCAGCACATTTGCACTATCCCACTTTGCACTCTAGAATCTGGGGATGGGAAAGGCTTGTTGAAAAGAGGATCAAGGCTAAGGGACCACCCTAGGGCAGAAGCCCATCCAGGTAAACATCTGAGTAGCTATCATTCCAATATGTTTATAATAGTTCAATTTCTTGAATACGCTTACCCTGGCAGGGTGTTACTAGTTCACAACCACTTGGCCATTAAACAATTACCAAGTTTTGTTCTTTCCTTTCCTTTCCTCCCCCACAATTAGCATCTGGCTCCTCTGTGAATCCTCCCTTTTTGCTTCAGAGCCCAATATATAACTAAACCATGAAACCAAATTCTAGGCCTTGAAACACTACTTGTTTCCCAGTGTAAAGTTTGGCCACAGGCGTCAGCAGCCTAAGCATGTGCTGGTCTTGTTCAGTGTCCTTCTTGGTTTCTTCCAGTCCAAGCAATTTCCCTATCTCCATCATCAGCAGGAATGCTCCTCGAGCTTGCACCTGCAGGAGCAAGACAGCGTGGGATCATTGGGGCAGGGTGGAGGAGCACACAATGTTCTTACAACAAGTAACACTAGGCTGGAGAAACAATGATGTCATATTGGGCAAGGGAAGTAGCTGAGTGGCAGAACACCTGGTTGGCATGCAGAAAGTCCCAGGATTAATCCCTGGAATATCCAGGTAGGGCTGGAAGTGTTCCCTGCCTGAAACACTGGAAAGCCAGTGCCAGTTAATGTAGACAATAATGTAGACAATAATGAACTGTTGTCAATAATGAAATGTTGTCTTACTCAGTTTAAGGCAGCTTCCTATGTCTTATGGATTTTAGCTTAGTGGTAGAGCATTTGCCTAACATGCATTAGGTCCCAAGTCTGATGCCAGACATATCCAGCTAGGGCTGCCTGAAATCCTGGTTCAGTGCCTGATATATCCAGGTTCCCTGCCTGAAATCCTGGAGAGCCATTGCCACCACCTCTGGTCACTTCTTTTTGCACTTCCACTGGTAAGCTCCCACCCCACCTTGAGACAGAAAAACACAGGCATTCTGCTTTTCTAAGGGAGCTGCTGGATACAACAGAATTTATCTGAGGTCTGAAAAGCACATGGAGCTGAAAGAGGCTGTGAGAAAGAACCTCACTCTTCCAACTTCCTCCTTCGGCTCTATGGGCTTTTCAAGGGAGAAAGAAGAAACCACCTTCACCTCACGACCAAGAGGAATGTGAATGTGGAGGGGAGTCTCATGTGCTTCGCAGGTGGCAGGGGAAGACCTCAAGGGTCAAGGTCAAACAAAACCAGCACCTCCGAATGCTCACCTCCATTCGAGTCAAAGTCTGCATGTGCAAAGGGTGAGCCTTCAGGGGTTTTCCAAAGGCTTCCCTCTTGGTGGCATAATCCCTTGCCAGGGTGATCACTCTGGAGATGGAAGGCAATTTTTAGCTAATTAAATGCACTTGGCTATTTTTCCTACTCTTGCTCTCATATCATGCTGTAATTATGCTTTAGATGCATCACTTTGTTGCTCACATACTACAAACAGCCTACCTCCTTGATAGCTCTTATTCAAAACACAAAGTCAGGGAGGATTTTTGTTAGCTGGCAAGCCAATTGGGAAATCACTCAGTCTGGCTCCAGAAAGTGGCAGGATTTGGAGCAAGGCCTCTCCTGATGACCTCAGTGCCCCAAAAAGGTCACATGTGAGAAGACATGCCCCAAGGTCGCAAAGCCCACAGCTGTTGAGAGGAGTGACTAACCTGTGGCCTTCCAGATGTTGCTGGACTACAACTTGCACCAGCCCCAGCCAGCATGGCCAATGGTCAGAAATTATGGGAGCTGTAGTCTAACAACATCCTTATTCTTCCTCTGTGTAGACTTCTGATTGAGGTAGCTAATTATAGCCCACAAGCAGTGGTTTTATTTGAGAGATAGTAAGTTGCCATCTGCACCATACACTGCAAGTACATGTTTCTCCCAAAGGAATCCTGGGAACTGTAGTTTACTACCACAGTTTGGAAACCAGGAGGTTCTTAACAGCATTTTCACAGCCAACCTCATCTTACTTTAATGCTTATTCAGACAGCAGCATGATTCAAAGAGCCATAATTAATCCTAAGGGCCCAGTAGGTCTTAGGGAAGAGGACATGAATTACCTTCTCATGCACGCAACTGCATAAATGACATTGTGGATCCTAGTGATGGTCAGCATGTTTACAATGGAAGCCACACCCCGGCCCTCTGCAGAGATCTGGAAGCACGAAGCAGAAAAAGCCAGAATAAGGTTAGTTAGCATGGTCTGGATTGCAATTTAGTAAAAAGGGAATCTATTTGCTTTCTCTCATGTTCTTCCTGGGGCATAAAAGCCTATAATACCTTTTCCGCCTGCCCGTAACTCCTAAGCAGAGCAGTGGGAACTCTGCACAAATTCTTCAGTCAAGAAATACGTACACACAGTACAGTTGCATAGATACATATCTAGCCATTAGGAAGGGAAGAGCAGCTCATAGGGTATAAACAACAGGAATGGGGTGAGGGGGCAGCACAGTAAGCAAAACAAACCTGAAACATGCTAACAAACGATTGATGCAATTCTTTGGTAAGGATCTGCATAACAGAAGCTGAAAGGGCATGAAGGCCAAGAAACGAATTTTCGAGGATGCCAGTGGTGGATGGGACCAAAGGCAAAAGTGATCATGGACAATCATCTACTTTCAACACACACACCTCTTTATTCTCCATCCAGACAAAGGCCATTATTGGAGTTCAAGGACACATTTCACACTGGCCCGAAAGGAAAAAAAAACAACCCTTGGGCTATAAAGTAGGGCCAGTAGGGAGTGTGGCCTGAGACGTTTTAAGGCCCAGATAGAGAGACCTGGAGCACTGCATTTGGCCTCCAGGTCTGAGGTTCCCCATCTGTGAGGAGATTGTAAGGTAGAGGCCACAGAGTGCATTGGCCTGCTCTTAGTCTTCCTCTGAGTACCATAGTACTCCAGAAGGCATTGTTTAACAGTTTGATGCTGTTTCTTTTTCCTAGTAACTTGGTTTTCCTAAGGAGGCGGAAATTCTCATCCATGCTGCTTTGGCTGTTAGATGTCTGCTTCTGCACATGCATGGCAGCTCCATGCATGGGCAAAATCCACAGAGAGCTGCCCTGCTCCAGAGCACCTTGCTTTCCTTTGTCTCATACCAGGGAAGTAGAATCTGAGCTTTGCAGGAAGTTTTCCTCCACCCTTTTTTCTTTTTGCTCACCTTGAGTGACTTGGCTCCATTTAGGAGGAGCTCTGCGGTCGGCAGTTGCCTTGTGCCCAGCTTGTCTTTCAGCCGTTGTATCTCAATCCCATTCAGCTTCCCTTCCTCATCGCGCATCTTCAGGTAGAACAGAGACAGACCTTTGGAGCCCTGCAGCCGAGAATGCAAAGGTGAGAAACACTGACTGGTAACAAGGAGAATGGAGCTAGAATGAATACATTGTGCAATACATTAGTGCAGCAATGGGAAACCTCCAGTCTGTGAACCAAATTAGGCCAGGCAAGGGTTCTCTTTGGTCTGTGAAGCTGTTTTCTGCAAACCAAGCCCACCTGATCCTCACCTGACATCGTATGTGAAATGAGGATGTGGCAGGTAAAGACATGGCTGTAAGGGAACAATCAGGATCCTTAAAGTGTACTACGCTGGATAGTTTCTTGGCAAACAAGGTTTGCTGTCAGTGCTGATCAGCTGATTAACACAGCAAGGCCCAATGGATCATGTGATGTCAGGTGAGGGGCAGGTAAGTGGCCCTAACACCTGTCAAAATGGCCAGTGAAGGACCCTGCTTCTCACCCCACTTCCACATTACTGATTACTGCTTGTGAGCTAGTCCTTCAGTTTCCCCAGTTAGGAATCTGACCTGCTGTATTTGTCCATCAGCAGTCATGCTCCTTGCCAGTGTCAAAGTTATATCTGAATCGGTGGCCGAAGTAAACCATTTCAAGCCATGGAGACTGTAGCTGCCATCAGGGAGTTCCAGGGCTACCGTCTCTGTGCCACTAGCTGCAAGAAAAGAACACCCAGTCTTAGCTGCTGCTGATCTTCACAAATAACCAGCACTGGCTTCAAGCTGAAGAAAAAGCAACATTATCATTCAGCAGTGTAGCGAAAAAAGAACCTGGCACCTCAGTAACTTTGGGAAAAGGTCATGGCACCTGCTTCATATGCAGAAGTTCCCAGGATCAAACCCCAGCATTTCTAGGTAGCGCTGGCAAAGACCCCTGCTCTAAACCCTGGACAAAAGCTGCCAGTCTGTGTAGATAATACTGACTCTGTATAAGGCAGCTTCCTATGTTCCTAAGGTGAAACTTAAGCAATAGGAAAACTTAAGCAGCTACAATGTTTGCAATCCATAGGATTGGTTATATATTACCTACCCATAATTTATTATTTATACCCCACCCATCTGGATGGGTTTCCCCAGAAGCCTGCGAATAGATCTGAGTTCAAGTTTCACAGAATCACATGAGAAAGCATTAGAAACTATCCTATTTTATAAAAAAGAAAGAGGGGGTTTTTCTTTACCAGATTTGAGTTTATATTATGAAGTGGCTTGTTTAACGTGGGTGAAAGATTGGATGAAGCTAGAGAATACTGATATCTTGGATTTAGAGGGCTTTGATAACAGGTACGGGTGGCACTCGTACCTGTGGTACGAAAATGTGAAAGTTCATAGAGGCTTTCTAAATCATATAATTAGAGGACCATTATTTCAAGTATGGGAAATAAATAAGAACCTGCTGGAAAAGAAAACTCCATGGTGGATCTCACCAATAGATGTCTTAACTGTCAAAAAAACTAACATGGAAGGGGAAAAAGCCACCTATGAAGAACTTATCAATAAAACTGATCAGGGCATAAAACTAAAGCCCTATGAGGAGGTAAAGAATGTACTTACGGGGTGGCTGCAATACCATCAAGTGAATGATCTGTTAAAGAATGTACTTACGGGGTGGCTGCAATACCATCAAGTGAATGATCTGTTAAAAGATGATAAAAAGAAACTGGGATTTGAAGATAAAAAATCTAAATTTAATGTGGAAGTCATAGAAGGTAAAAACAAAACATTATCTAAGATGTATGACCTCTTACTGGATTGGTATACAAAAGACGAAGAGGTGAAGGAGGCCATGATAAAATGGGCCATAGATATTGGTTACAACATTGAGTTTGTAAAGTGGCAAGAATTGTGGAATGTAAATATGAAATTCACGGCGTGTACGGCACTAAGGGATAATTTCTGGAAGATGATTTATAGGTGGTATCTCACACCAGTGAAATTGGCTAAGATTTACAAATTGAAGATTAAGAAATGCTGGAAATGCGGAGAGGGTGATGGTGAGTTCTATCATATGTGGTGGACATGCAGGAAAGTAAAAGGCTTTTGGGAACTGATTTACAATGAACTTAAAATTTTTTTAAAATATACTTTCCCCAAAAAGCCTGAAGCTTTCCTGCTAGGAATAGTTGGCAAAGAAATCAAAAAAGAGGACAAAAATCTGTTTCTATATGCCACAACGGCCGCTAGAACTATGTTAGCCCAAAGCTGGAAAATGGAATTAATACCTACTATAAATGACTGGCAGATCAAGATGATAAATTATGCTGAACTAGCTAGAATAACAGGAAGACTAAGAGAGCAGGATGACCAGAAGTTTCATGAAAATTGGAATAAATACCTGACGTATATAAGAGACAAGTATAGAACTTTGATGACTCTGGGAGGGTTAGAATAACTCTAACAGTGTTTGGCAAATATGTAAAGGAGATAAAACACGTAACTTTAGAAATTATCTGATACTTACAAATGAAGTGAAGGGAAGTCCGAGGCTCGGCGGAGCCTAAAATAACTGTCTACTATATATATGATTTTTGTAACAGCTATGTTATATGCAACTTATGTAATCTAGACTGTATATATGTATAATCAATGGAAAATTAATAAAAATGTAGAATATGAAAAAAAGAGGGGGGGAAAGAAGAAACTATCCTATTTTAGTCATATAGTCATGGTGGTGATGTGAGTTACCGTATTTTTCGGCCCATAGGGCGCACCTAGTTTTTTTGGGGAGAAATAAAGAAAAAAAATTATTTCCCCCCCCCAGGCGCGGTGCTGGGGCGGGGGAAGCCCAAGCTTCCCCCGACTCCAGCCCCCAGAACAGGCAGCTCTCCGCAAGCCGTGGGAGGGCTGCATGACTTCGCGCAGCCCTCCCATGGCTTGCAGAGAGCCACGCGAAGCCTGGGGGGCGCTGAGCTCAGCGGCCCCCAGGCTTTGGGGTGCAGGCAGCTCTCCGCAAGCTGCGAAGTCGCGCAGCTCTCCCACGGCTTGCGGAAAGCTTCCTGCAGCCTGAAGAGCGAGAGGGGTCGGTGCACACCGACCCCTCTCGCTCTCCAGGCTTCAGCGAAAGCCTGCATTCACCCCATAGGACACACACACATTTCTCCCTTCATTTTTGGAGGGGGAAAAGTGTGTCCTATAGGGTAAAAAATACGGTAATTGAATTTTTAAACTGTGAGACTGCACATGCTTAGAGTATTATCTTTCTTATTACCAGGTTGGTAAACTGTTTTTCATTTGTTCATTTTTCTTTTCCATTAGAAATGTGGAAGCAGTTAAAAGCATGGAATGGAAGAGGTGTTGGGGTGGTGCGAGAAATGTTAATTGTGCATTTCACAACAGGCGTTATACACATGGCCATCTAAATGACCTCCCCCCCCCAGGACTTCCAGGGTGGCGCCACCGGCAATGGCGGACTCCCTCTGAACTGGAGGGACCAGCTCCGCATGAAACGGGTCTTTTCCACTGCGGCGTAGCGGGGATCCTTCTGGAAATCACAGGCGGATGAAGCCTGTGACCGTGGGACTCAGCGGGCACCCTTAGCGCCCCCCCCAACCCACAAAGGAACACACAAACGGACTCCGAAGTGAAGAGGGGGACGTGGCGTGGTGCTGTGAGTTAACTGCTTTTTCTGTGGAGCGAAGCCGCATAGCCGTTGCCGGAGAGCGCTGCCTTTTTCCTGGGACAATTTGGCATCTAAAATAACCAACCGCGAGTACTGGAACATTAAATATTTGGACTTCAAATAAGAACTGGTGAAATAAAAAGGAATTTGGACTTTAAAATTAACCCTAATTTGGTACTGAAACGGGAAGGTTTAAACAGGAAGTCACTCTTCCGTTTCCTTGTAGTCAGAACAAAGCAAAGACAACGCAAACTAGAGCCTTAAAAATCACTTTTAAAGGATCGACTTTCATCATTTAAAATCGCTGAACCCCCCTTTGGTAGCAGGAGAAGAAGGGGGACTTTTTCCTGAGCTGTTTAAACCTGCAGAAGTGAAGCTAAAGCAAAGTAATTTTTCACCGTCCTGACCCTGGAGCGGGGTGTCAGAATTGATGTTTGAAGCTCATTGACCAGAAACAAATGTCTTTGACAGATAGCTGAAAGAAGAGAAACATTGTGACTCCATTGTTTCCTTTCGTCTTTTAAAAGAACAAATATGGACAAAATATCTTAAAAAAGAAACTTTGTTGCTATTGTTTTCAAGAAAAAGAACAACCAGAAGTTTTTCCCCCTAGAGGGGAACTGTGAAATTGTAACTAAATCCTGGGAACTTGCAGCTGTTACTGATTACAACTGTGGGAAAGGATTTGTGACCTTGTAGGACAATGCCTTCAGATGCACTGTTGGGTGCTTTCTGTAAAATAAATGCCCTATTGGATCAGTTAAGTCAGAAGACGGATTTTATGACTAATGCGGCCAGAACCTTTGAACAGGTAGTGGGAAACTATATGGAGCCCACTCAGGAACCAAAACAGGAGCGTGCCATGACAGAACAACTGAAAGAAGAAGACCTTGTTGAATCTTGGGCACCAGGGATGGAGGGACTTTTGGCCCAGCAGGAAAATGAGCCTTTGGATTTGACAAATGAACTTGGGAAAAAACAGATTTGGAAAGACAAAGTTTGGATTGATTTGGAAATGGGGGGTTGGACTGACCCCCCTATGCAGGGATGTTTGGACTTTCCGAGTCTGGCAATGGGCCGTCAGAGGTTTGGAGCTGCTGGGACTCCCAATCTTGGAGGGAATCTGAAACATGTTTTAAAATACCACATGGAGTCTAGTCTGGACAATGAGAAAGGGGCTGATTTGTTGAAATGGGTCAAAAACACTACCAAGCTGGAGTTCCCACGAGTGAAAGGAAAATATGAAGAAGAGCTGTGGAAGGGACATGGAAGAGATTTGAAGGCCTCGGATATAAGATCACCAGGTTAATGTGCCAGACTAATGGGTTTAAAAAAAAGGACTGACAATCCTGGGACCGGGGAGAGGGGACGCTGGAAGAAGATTGGATTGTTTTTATTCTTTTTTTTCTTTTTATTATCAGAAATGTTTTATGAATGTTGGAAAAATGTTGAAATGAAATTACTTGGCTCTTGTAAAAATGTTTAAAGAATCAGGTAAAAAGGTTATGGTTATGAGAAGCTGGTAAAAATAAGACTTAAGTCTTAAGTTTTAAGGTTTTTTATAAGATAAGATGAAAATAGAGTAAGGTAATGTAAGGACAGAATACTATGAATTATGGAAAAGAATTGCTGTGACAATTATTAATCAAGATACAAGAGATGGGAGGAGGAGGAGGTCATGGAAAGAAGGCAATGAAATTCGAGAATTTGAAAATGATGGTTTTCTTTTTTCTTTTTCTGTTTTTGTCTTTTTTCTTTGTAACTTTGTCTTTTTATTTCTTTGTAATTTTTAAAAAAACACTTTTTTCAATAAATATCATTTTTTTAAAAAAATGACCTCTCCCCATGCCTCAACAAACCATTAGGCTGTTGGTGTAACATTATCTGGCTGCACCACCACTCATTTCTGAATGCATTTTGTATTGCACTCTGTGTCAGACTTCCCACTTTGGGGTACACTTACCAACATCAGAGCCCCCTCTGCGTTCAGTCATCCACTGGCCAGAAGTCCAGAATTTGGCAGGGTCACGTGATGTCAAGTGGATAAAAACTTCTTTGAGGGGTTTGGGGATACCCAAGGACTGTTGGGAGTTGAAGGAAACAGACGGAAGAAAGAACAACAAACAGGATTTCCTCTCCTGGTTCCTTCCACAGCAGCCCAAAGCTCCTTTGTCCTGTCATTTATTGCTCCTCCTTCTTTTTTCCTCTGCATGCTTTGGGAGACCAGGTGGGAGGAGAGCTGGTCTCAGCAGGAGGGGGAGACTCCTTGAATTCTTCAGCAGCCTGCCTCATTTCTGTCTCCTGGCCCCATTCCTCTGACACCTCTGAGGCTCGGCTGCCTTCCGCCACAGCCTCTTCCTGCTCACTAAACCCTGTTGCTCATTCAGCTTTCAACACTTTCCTCTGACCCTGCATCATTGTCCTACCACAAATGCCCTGGCTCTGAGCCTTCTTTGCCTGGTGGTTCCCTTGCTGGTGCCTCCCACCACTCCTCTGCATCCAACCAGTCTATGACAGTCTGGCTAGGGCTGGGTGGGCTGCAAAGTCAGGCATGGGAGCTTTCCCACAGAGGTCTCACACCAAAAACTCCAGATAGTTAGGGTTAGACTTTGGTCTTTTAAATATCAGTGGTACCCTGTGACCCTGTGCAAGGCCAAAATTTGGAGCCCCACCCCCGGCCTTTGCCTTCCATTCTGCTCTGTTCACTATGATGCCCTGTAGTCTCAGAGCCCAGTGTGGTGGAACCAGTTGTGCTGCCAAAGATCTGCCTCTCAGATAACAGCCAAAAGGTTTTTCAGCAGAGCTGGCTGATATGCTTCACTTTGGATCTAAGCAGAGCCAGGATGCCACGTATGCACCAGTTTTGCTAACTCCCAATCTGGCCTTATTAGGGAAGGCCTTGAGGAACTGAGGAATATGTCTTATATAGACCATTAGCGTAGCTCAGTATGAGTCTAGCAGCTCTCCAAGGTTTGTAAATAATAATGTTGTGCATAGGGGTTTTGTCTTTTGGTAAGGGGAACTTATGGGGAGGGCGTTTTACTTTGGTAGCAGCATTCCAGAAATGAACCCCCAACTTAGTCTAATTCAGAGCAATGCAATATAGTGATCTACCTGCTGAGCACTGACTTGTGATCTCACCTCTATTACTTTTCCTGCTCCATCAGTCATGGCCAGAGGACATGAAAAAACACCAGAAGAAGGTGCAAAAAGGTACAGTTTGGCAATCTGATGAACGCGGCTGTGGAAGGAGAAATAAAGCCTTGCTGAATTTAGAAATGCCAAGGGAAAAATATATTTGCTATAGAGAGATCTCAGTTGGATTATAGCTACACAAAAACACAAGAAGAGCTTGGCTAAAGGCCTATCAGGTTCAGCACTCTGTTCTCACAGTGGCCAAACAGATGCCTCAATGGGAAGCTCACAAGCAGGACATGAGTACAACAACAGTCTTCCCACTTCCAATTCCCAGCAAATGGAGTTCAGAGGCATACTGCCTTCAACAGTGGAGGCAGAACATAGCCATCCTAGCTAGTAGCCATTGATAGTAGCCTTACATGCATTTGCCTTGCTGTCTTGTAAAGCCATCCAAATCGGTGGCCAATCATTACATGCTGTGGGAGTTCTACTGTGGGAGTGCTTTCGTCTAGAAAAGTGTCACTATCTCCACTGTAGGGACATTTCATTTTGAATGGCACTGGAGGTATATGGACATGTTCACTGCCCTGAAGTGTGGCCAACAGAGTCTGAAAGTGTCAACTAAATTTGTACCTCCAGTTAGAGTATCTCCTCTCATAAGCCTCAGCAATCAGCCCCTCCTCAGCCGAGATCTCCTTCATCCTCTTCCAGGCTGGGCAGGTGATAATTTCATCCACACGCCGCCCCCAGGCATCAAACTGCTTAAGTTGTGGAGGGTTTAACTCACACTCGCGTCCCAGGAGATCAATTTCATCCTTCACTCGAGCCCCAAACTGTTCAAGGTCCAAACTTACGTCAGCAAACACCTGCAAAGTAAAAGAATGTGGGCAGATGGACAAGTACGTACTGGTATGTATGTATGTATAAATAACTAAAATAAAACAAAACAAAATAAAACAAAAACAAAACAAAACATCACAGCAAGCAGAACATAAAACAAAGCATTGGGCTCCCTGTTTGACCTCAACTGTCTCTTGTACTGATCCTTTTAAACTGAGTACAGTGGTACCTCGCAAGACGAATGCCTTGCAAGACAAAAAACTCGCTAGACGAAAGGTTTTTCCGTTTTCGATTTGCCTCGCAAGACGAATTTCACCTATGGGGTTGCTTCGCAAGACAAAAACGTCTCGCGACTTTGTTTCCTTTGTCTAAAAACAAAGACATGTTTTATTTATAAAGTTAATTTATTTTCCCTTCAATTTTTGAACTGCTCTTTACAGTATGTGTGACTTTAAAGAGCAGTTAATAAACTGTTGTTGTACCAAATTTGGCTTTGTTTGGACTTTTTTTGACCATAGGAACGCATTAATTGATTTTCAATGCATTCCTATGGGATTTCGTGATTCGCAAGACGAAAAATTCGCTAGACGACAAAACTTGCGGAACGAATTAATTTCGTCTTGCGGGGCACCACTGTATTATGTACTGCTGCTATTTGAAATGCGCTTATGTTATAAAGAATCAACCCCGCTGCCTGAACCTTTGGAATTTCCTCCAAAACATGGCTTGGGAGACTGTCTTGCACTTATAAAAGTTACTACAGTGGTACCTCGCAAGACGAACGCCTCGCAAGACGGAAAACCCGCTAGACGAAAGGGTTTTCCGTTTTGGAGGCGCTTGGCAAGACGAATTTCCCTATGGGCTTGCTTCGCAAGACGACAGCCCATAGGGAAATATCCGGGACAGCGGGGAAGCGCAGCGCGTCTTTCCCACTGTCCTCGGACCTCCTCCGAAGCCGGGCGGTGGGGCGGGAACACCTGCCCCCACCGCCGGGCTTCGGAACGCTGCTCCGAAGCCGGGCGGTGGGGCGGGAACACCTGCCCCCACCGCCGGGCTTCGGAACGTTGCTCCGAAGCCGGGCGGCGGGGGGGAACACCTGCCCCCACCGCGGGCTTCAGAACGCTGCTCCGAAGCCGGGCGGGGGGGCGGGAACACCTGCCCCCACCGCCCGGCTTCGGAACGCTGCTCCGAAGCCGGGCGGGGGGGCGGAAACACCTTCTGAAGGCGGGCGGGGGCGAAAGTCTTTGTCCCCCCTGCCTGCCTTCCCAGGGGCTTTTAAATCGCCCCGGACAGCGGAGAAGTCCTCTGCTGTCCCGGGGCGATTTTAAAATGCCGCCCGCCAGCATTTTAAGATCGCCCGGACAGCGGAGAAGTCCTCCGCTGTCCCGGGGTTTTTTAAAATGCTGGGGGTGGGAAGAAAAGCCCTTGTCCCCCCCCCCCCAGCCTTCAGAAGAGGTCCGGGGACAGACTGTCCCCGGACCTGGTCTGAAGGCGGTTTCCCTAGGAATGCATTAATTGATTTTCAATGCATTCCTATGGGAAACCGTGCATCGCAAGACGAAAAACTCGCAAGACAAAGAGACTTGCGGAACGAATTAATTTCGTCTTGCGAGGCACCACTGTACTTAATAACTGCAGATACATAATGACCCATACATAGTTCACTTTTCACCTGCTTCAACTAGTGAGGTTTGTTTTTAACTGTGGACAGCTACTTGGGAACAGGGCAAACTGCTGGCTTCTTGCATAACTTTTAAGCAAAGAACAAACACCCATCTGACTTTTAAATCAGTGGAGGGCAAAATACTTTGCTGTAACTCAGGGGAAGAGCATCTGCTTTGCAGACAAAAGGTCCCTAGTTCAATCCCCAATGGTGGCTCCCAGTAGGGCTGGGAAAGGTTCCCTGTCCAAACCCCTGGAGAGCTGTTGCCAGGCAAGCCGCCCAGTCCCCAAGGGTGGGTGCCCTTCTGCATTCCTTTGTTCTCCAGTGCTTAGAACGCAATATCCACTTCTGCGCCAAATTTGTTCCTGGTGTTAGCAATGACATTGTGGATGCCCTATCTCGTTTGCAGATGGATCGCTTCCGCTTATTAGCACCGGATGCACAACCGCTTCCTCAGCCGTTCCCAGAGCACCTGTGGAGTCTTGGGAACCAGAAGTGATTCAGGGAGTATTAGCCTCGGTGGCTCCTTCCACGCTAAGATCTTATAAGAAAGCTTGGGCGGATTTCTTAAAATTCCGCAGTAAAACCTATGCCGCTAGAAGCAATTCCCCTCCCGTCAAGTCAGAGGTTTTATCCTACTTAGTACACTTGAGACGCTTGGGCCGCGCCCCTAAAACCCTCAACTTACAGGCGGCAGCAATATCATTATTTTGCAAGGCAGTGTTTTCCTCTGACCCGTGTGCCGATTTTGTCGTGCGGAGGGCCTTGGAGGGCTGGCGCAGGCTGCAGCCCCCCAGCTGCGATACGAGAAGGCCAATATCATTCGACATGCTTTATCAAATTCATAAAAAGTTGAGAACTGTCTGCTGGTCTAAGTACGAGGCCCGCTTATTCTCAGCGGCATACTCTATTGCCTTTTTCGGCGCATTGCGTGTTGGCTTTGGAATTCAGTGTAGGCTGCTACATTTGGATGAATGGGGTGCTGCCCTAAGAGTCTCAGTCTTGCTTTTTTTAAAATCTGAGGAAGCAGTCAAATCCATGCAAACGAGCTGAGATTCTTGCATTGTAGGGGGTTGGATGAGATTACCCTTGGAGTCCCTTCTAATTCTACAATTCTAGGAGTCTTTAGATGTCACAGAACATTTTGTGTGTGCATGCGCATGCATTAAATATTTATCTGTGTGTCTATGTATATAATATGATATATAAAATACAGACCTCAGTGGGTAGCTGTGATTTCAAGTAATCCTGAAGAAAAGCATCTTCCAGGTATGGATTTCCAATCCTAGGCTGTTCTTGACAAAAGACCCCAATTTCTTTCCTGGCAAAAAGCTCCCTTGGGTGCTGTGAGGAGCATTTTTGATCCATGGGCTCCGCTTGCTGATTCCAGCCTTTGGAAAACGCGATTGCCCTCTTACCCCAAGCTTTGCACTTTTGATTCCCTGCTTGCCCTAAGCTTTGCAACCAAACTTCGCAGTTTGACAGCTTCGGCTTGCAATGCGTCCACATGGCCAACTTGCCAAAAAAAACAAACCAACCAACCAAAAGCCAAAAAGCAAACCAAAAGCGGCTGAAGAAAGAACCTAGCGGGCGCGTTTGTTTCACCTTGAGCCACCTCCCCCTTCCAACAACACGATTAAAAAGTTCAGTAAAGGCGGAAGCCGAAACGGGGGCGATCCTGCGTGCATAGACAAGTTTAGAAAGAGACAGCTCCTCTGCAGGCCAGTAGGCCAATTGCCCCAGAGGCATGGCTGGGGTTTGCATTAAAAAAAAGAAAAGAAAAATGGATCTCTTTCCCTTGCCAAGCAATCGGCAGGATGAGGCCGGCGAGCAACGCCGAAAGGAGACTTCATAGGTACAGCTTGCAAAGCACCGATCTGAAGGTTTCCCCAACTTCGGCAAAAGGAGGAGGAAAAGGAAACAGCGGAGCTGGCGGAGCAGACTCCCTCCCCTCGACCCAAGCCAACTTTATTTGCAAGATAATAGGAAGCTGTCCCTTGGTCCATCGAGCACAGTATTGTCCACAAACCCTGGCAGCAATCTCTCTCCAGTTTCTCAGGCAGCGAGTCTCTCCCAGCCCAGCCTTTGGAGATAGATGCTTTGAGGCACTGAACCCGGATTAATGCTTTAATATGAAACTAAACGGCCCGAGGTTTTCCCTCAGACGGAGGTTTTTTCCCCCTCAGGTCAAATAGAATCCTGCACCCTTCCCCGCCTAAATTCAGCGCCCGGCTGAGGGAGCGTCAGAGTCGACCGTTGAATTTAGGCGGGAAGCGGGCAGGATTCTATTCGACCTGAAGGGAAGCTTCGTCTGAGGGAAATTGCGGCTTTCCTTCCCGCCGTTGCAAAACTCCCCCAGATATATAGGGAAAGAAGGAAGCAAATGTCCCCAGTGCTTGCCCCAATTTCGAGATAGCCTACAGCCTAATTAGAGGTCTGGAGAAGCTTAGTTTCTTCTCAGTTTGAAAATAGCCCTCTGATTTGATCCTGAGCGGGAAACGCGCTCAGGTACACTTCAGCTGCCCTTCACGCGTTGCAGAGGTCGCTTAGTATTCATTTCTTAAATTTATAATTCATTGCAAATGAGCCCAGGGAGGCAAATACTTCTGTAATAAAACAATACAATTAACGACTAAACAAACAAACAAAAAAAAAACTTCCAAAAGCAGTTAAAAAACCTCTGGGCAGAAATTCACCTGCTCTCACAGCTAAACATTTCAGTCCCCCCCCCCCAAATAATATTTATTAGTAGTTTCAGAGTTATAAAAAGAAAAAAAACATTAAAAAACAACACTATAATACATAAAAAGAAGGAAAAACAAAACAAAACACAAAAACCAATATAACACTACAACAAAAAGATAAAAAGAAAAAAGAAAACAACACAAATCCCAAATTACATATCTAAAACTTCCATTTGCTTGTTTCATTGACTTCCTCACACCTCCCTTTTTGTATTCTAGTTTAATTAGTTATTTCAGCAAATTCTTTCCATCTTTCTCAATTTTTGTTAAAATATTTATCCTAACCTAATTTAACCTAATAATTAGCTCAACAAATCCTTTCCATCTTTCCCCATATTCTACTATTCACATTACCTTAATTTATTTAACTTTATCTTACCCTAAAATACCTTAAAGCTTGAATTTTAGTTATCAAATGTACATTACTCCTGATATCATTTCTGCTAAAGTCATATAGTTTCATTCCAACATTTTCCCTAATATTCATTAATTTTTAGCCAATTCCCTAAATAGAAAATTTTCTTTATAAATTTTCTTCCAATCTTCATTCAACATCCCTTCTTCCTGGTCTCGGATCGTGTCAGTCCTTACTGTCCATTCCATCTAGTCCATCAACCTGGAAGCCTTATGTCCGAGGCCGTTAAGTCTCTTCCATGTCCCTTCTGCAATTCTTCTTCTTCTTGTTTATACTTGCCCTTTTCCTTGTCTTTTGTTGGTCTCTTTCTTAGTTTCTTTCCTTTCTCATTGAGGGGTAGGCCTCTGGGGGATTCCAAGCCAAAATTGTCTCCATCTCCCTTCATCAAACCCGCCCATTCCCCACAGTCCAACTCCCCACAATCCTCAATACAGCTAAACATTTCAGGGATTGTGTCCAACTTAAGTCCTGCTCAGGGTAAACCCGTGGGATTTTATTGATTTAAATGAGTCACACCAACTAACGTATTGTATGGTACATACAGTGTATGTATAATTGTTGGAAACCACTTGGATATTGTTATGAGTATATACACATTTATTAAAAATAAATAACCCTCTGTGGGTCTGCTCTGAGTACGACTAGCATTGGTGCAACCCAGAATTGCCACGGACAGTATCTGTCAGCCTTCAAATGCACCGGATCAGGGGTCAGCAAACTTTTTTGGCAGGGGGCCAGTCCACTGTCCCTCAGGCCTTGTGGTGGGCCGGACTATATTTTGGGGGGAAAATGAACAAATTCCTATGCCCCACAAATAACCCAGAGATGCATTTTAAATAAAAGCACACATTTTATTCATGTAAAAGCACACTGTTTCCCGGACCGTCCACGGGCCGGATTTAGAAGGCAATTGGGCTGGCTCTGGCTCCTGAGCCTTAGTTTGCCTCGCCATGCACTGGATAAACGGGAAAGTTTTGAATTACTCCTAAAGGTTGCAGACAGACACACCTCACTAGGGAGGGCATCATGGGCATAACCGGGGGGGGGGAGCTGTTCCCCCCTCAAAAAAATCAGTACAAATCAATACAAAAATGAGGTTCTATCCCCCACTAACAAAAGTTTGCATCCCTTAACAAAAGCCTGCTCCTCACCCACATTCGTACCTAAGGTTTTGAGTTGTGGCAAAAAATATGAGACCTGAACTTCTGACATGGCTGAGTGTTTTATCACGAGTGGCCAGAGGTTCTTGCTGTGAACATAAAAAAATTGCTTGTGTAATATCTTTCAAGAACAGCATTCATTTAACTTCTGTCAGGAACTGAATGATCTGGGTGCCAGCGGCTGTATGGTCCCCCAATCATAGAGTTGTAGAACTGTAGAGTTGAAAGGGATCCCAATGGTAATCTAGTCCAACCCCCTGCAATGCAGGAATCTTTTTGCTCAACCTGGGGCTCAAACCTGGAAGACTATACAATTCTTTATAATATTATTATGTTTCAAAGCAGTAACTGAACCAATTTCTAATACTCAGAAAATGTGATTCTCAGTAAGAAGTGAAGCTTTATGCTTTATCCTGCGTGTCACACTCATTAACTTTGTACAGTACATATACTGAGTCACATAGACCATTAGTCTCCCTTCCTCTGTCCTAGTTTAAGGCAAAGGCTTTTTTCTAGCCTGCCATCTGAGTGCTTTTTATTTCAAGTATGTTTGTAACTGGGAATGAGGTAGGAGAAGAGGGAAATAAGATTGTTCATTGCCTTGAGTAACATGGATGAAAGGTGCCGACTAAATTATAAATGTTGTTGTTGTTTAGTTGTTTAGTCGTGTCCGACTCTTTGTGACCCCGTGGACCAGAGCACACCAGGCACTCCTGTCTTCCGCTGCCTCCCGCAGTTTGGTCAGACTCATGTTTGTAGCTTCGAGAACACTGTCCAACCATCTCGTCCTCTGTCATCCCCTTCTCCTTGTGCCCTCAATCTTTCCCAACATCAGGGTTTTTTCCAGGGAGTCTTCTCTTCTCATGATGTGGCCAAAGTATTGGAGCCTCAGCTTCACGATCTGTCCTTCCAGTGAGCACTCAGGGCTAATTTCCTTAAGAATGGATGCGTTTGATCTTCTTGCATTCCATGGGACTCTCAAGAGTTTCCTCCAGCACCATAATTCAAAAGCATCAATTCTTCGGCGATCAGCCTTCTTTATGGTCCAACTGTTACTTCCATACATCACTACTGGGAACACCATGGCTTTAACTATACGGACCTTTGTTGGCAAGGTGATGTCTCTGCTTTTTAAGATGCTGTCTAGGTTTGCCATCGCCTTTCTCCCAAGGAGCAGGCATCTTTTAATTTTGTGACTGCTGTCACCAAATTAAAATACAATTATTCTAATCAGTGGCATGTGAATAAAAGGCAGCTAAAACTATTACACACACTCAGGTAAGCCATAGCTGTTGAATAGTGCATAAGTAGGCAAACTAAGGCCCAGGGGCCAGATCCGGCCCAATTGTCTTATAAATCTGGCCCATGGACGAGTACTGGAATCAGTGTGTTTCTACGTGAGTAGAATGTGTGCTTTTATTTAAAATGCATCTCTGGGTTATTTGTGGGGCATAGGAATTTGTTCTTTTCTTTCCCCCCAAAAATATAGTCTGGCCCCCCCACAAGTTCTGAGGGACTGTGGACCGGCCCCCTGTTGAAAATGTTTGTTGACCCTTGGCGTAGGTCAATCTTGAAAATCAGCCTCCAAAGCTTAATGGTCTTCAAAAACTTTTGCTAGCCTGCCATATTTATGGTAATCATTTGGAGTCTAAAACTGGGGCAGCCACGGAACAGCTGAAATCCCTGGTTGCCTAGAAGTAACTCTTTCTTATCACAAGCATATCTGTCTTCCTGTAGGTCCAATACTCCTTGGAAAACAGTTAACTGAACGAATATGGCTACTGCTCAACTCTTGCATATTGGGCAGAAGCCCAAAACTTTGAAGGTACAAAGCAAACCTGTAGTATTATTTTAAGAAGAAAATGTAGACCTCCAATTTATTTATTTGTCTTCTAAAGCAAATAGGAAATATGTTTTCATCATTTTCAGGAAACGTCTCTGTTTCCAAACAGAGTTGCCACTGAGCAGCAGTCTATGGTTTTGGTGAAAAGGCTGCTAGCAGTTTCAATCTCCTGCATAACTTACCTCCGAGGGCTCTTCCCAGAAAGCTCTTATGGAACCTGCTATTTAGATGGTAACTTTTGCTGCCTTTGCCTTCTCTGTTTCATTGAGCTCTTCAGTTATTACATGTCAGGCTTATCCACATTGAAGTTTAGGGATGCTGGTGGCGCTGTGGTCTAAACCACTGAGCCTCTTGGGCTTGCTGATCAGAAGGTGGGCAGTTGGAATCTGCATGATGGGGTGAGCTCCTGTTGCTCTGTCCCAGTTCCTGCCAACCTAGCAGTTTGAAAGCACACCGGTGCAAGTAGATAAATAGGTACCCCTGTGGTGGGAAGGTAAACGGTGTTTCCGTGTGCTCTGGTTTCCATCACGGTGTCCCGTTGTGCCAGAAGCAGTTTAGTCATGCTGGCCACATGACCTGGAAAGCTGTCTGTGGACAAATGCCGGCTCCCTTGGCCTGAAAGTGAGATGAGCGCCACAACCCCATAGTTGCCTTCGACTGGACTTAACCATCCAGGGGTCCTTTACCTCTTTACCTTACATTGAAGCTTAATGTGGATTTGATGCTGCTCTCTCTGTCTTTGTCTCTGTCTCTCTGTTTGCAAATATAGTGAGATGTACACATAGAAAAAGCACAATACTTCTGAGTTCCAACGGAAGAGCAGTTAGGTTGAACTTGAAGCCACTTGTCCGGAAGCAGCCAATATTTGGTAGCTGGAAATCAACTTGGCAAACACCAGTTAACTGCATTGTTTTTCTTCCTCCAGACATGTGCCTAAAAATTCTTCGAGAAGATAAAAGCTGCCAGGGTTCACTCCAGATAGTCAAGTGGTAAGAAACAGAAATCCCAAATGATCAAGAAGATACCATAGTGGATATTGATTGTAGCAGATGCCTGGCTCTGCACAAACTCTCTACATACATCCCCAACCAAGGATGGTACAAAAACCAGAGATTTATATAATCCTTACTATTGATCAACTGGGCACAGGTTTTACATTCCAGAGCATTCCTTCATTTTGTTTGCTATGAGTTCTAAACTCCATTTGGCAACTAAGAATGTTATCACTATATATATTTGGATGAATGTTCATTCATTAATATATCTGCTCCAGCAGGATTCAAGGGTGCTTTGATGCGCTGGAAAAGAACTATGTAAGTTTTGATTTCATTTATATTAAACCGTGTTTTAAGTATCATGAGATTTCACCACAAGGTTACAGAAGGCAGGGGAACCTCACTGCAAAATTGTCTGATCTTCACCTCTTGCCTTGAATGAATTGTCTTGACCAAAGAAAACTGTTCCTCTAGAGATGTAAGGTTTGTCTATGCCATGTCTGCAACTGGAGTAAATATGGAGATGTCCGTGAATCAAATCAATTTGCAGACTATTCTGCTGCATGTTGTGCTTGATAGTAATTCAATAAGTTTGAACCAGACTTGTAATATATATTATGATAAAAAAAAATAGATGACCATATCCCAGTCCAAAAGTGCTGCTTGATATGCAGATATTGAACAGATGAAGTTTTTCTCTAAAGATGGAGATTCACTGACAGGAAAATCACATTTGCAAAAACAGTTGTCAAAGCATCATTTAAAGAAAAAGATATCTGTCCTAGGTACTTTTCTTTGCTTAGTGCTTGTTACTTTGGTTGCTTATTTTTTTTAAAGTTATAATGCTAGTTCTTTTGCTATATATCGATGGCCAGGCCAAACACTCCGCAGTATCTCCAGACATTTTTTTTAAGCTTAATGCATTCACAATAAGTTCTGGTTTTGATCAGAGCAGAGGTGTGGGGAAAATATTTAAGAGGGGTGCACAGCAATTACAAGGTTCTATTTGTATTTGTAGCATTTAGAAGCAACCCAGTCTCTTTTGGATCTGTTCTGTGTCATTCTGTATTGATTTATTATTCAGGTCCAGGTCTGATGTTAAATCTGAAAATCTGTTTCATCCCTGTTGACTATAATAGAGAATCTAAAAATAACTACAACACATTTTCCTTTTCACATAAGTAGATGAAATTATGTTGAGAATGTGAAATCATGACCTGACTCACCCTCATTTGCCTCCTTATTTGGTGTACATACAGAGGCAGCACATTTTTCGTCCTTTCCCACCGTGCTGCCCCTGAAGCTGCTATTAATCTGTGTGTGTGTGTGTGTGTGTGTGTGTAGGGGTTGGGGATTAGGCACAATACAAGTACCCATTTCCCTCTTCCTCTGGGCACCGAAAAGAAATGTGTGTGATTTAGCACATTACCCCGCACCTGCATTCATAAAAACTAAAATCCCCCACAACCACTTCAAAGGTAAAAAGAAGTCGGCAGATCTAATTTGGCCCTATGAAAGTAGTTGAGATATACCAAACACTGGGTTAAGACTGCCTTTTTCAGTTGCATGTGGTACAGAAACTGATTTTATAAGATTTATACAGGTGGGTGCAACTAAGAAAAGAAATATACCGGTAAACCTAAAGCTACCCTTTTATGTGTAATTAATCCAATTGGCCACAAGATGTCAGTGATGTTTCTTGCAGTTCCATCTACCACTCTAAGTGGGAAAATACTATATTGGCACCAGTGAGGGGTCTCTCTCCCCCATCCTTTGGGATGGAGATTTACATCAGGACCACAGCTCAGGAGGGAAAGTTTAACACACCCACCCCATATGCTGTAGTCTCATTTCTGATAAGTCCTTCCCAGCAACTGCTATTTACAGTAAATACAATTTTTGCAATGTTAAATCACGTGTAAAATGGCATCTGAGATATTTCTTTGAGTAAACAATTTAGACTTGAAAAATTGCATTGTTCACTCGCCAAGATACCGCAACACATCCAAGTAAAAAAAAAGCTGGTTCCCCCGCCTCCTCAGCCCTGAGCTATTGGAAATAGTAGCAGTTGAAGGGAAGAAACGATGGGGACATTTTAAAATGAAATGCTGATTTTTGATCCCTCATTTGTTTTTTTGTTTGTTTTCCAGCTACATATGGCTGTCTTAACAGTAAGTAGTACATGAAATCAATTCACAGAGGATTTCCTCTTCCTCTGTTTGGAAAGAACAAATACTAACTTGGCCTCACCTGCCCTGGGCAAAGATTAAGATATTTCAACAGTGTATTTTACCTCAATATCTGAACACTTTGCTCAAGTTTTACTTCCCACTGTGATGTACACTCCGCAATCTCTAACTTGTTTGAATATGTTTACAAGTGCCATCTTTACACACCTACATCTTTTTACAGTGGTGCCTCGCAAGACGAAATTAATTCGTTCCGCGAGTCTCTTCATCTAGCGGTTTTTTCGTCTTGCAAAGCAACCCTATTAGCGGATTAGCGCTATTAGCGGTTTAGCGGCTATTAAAGGCTTAGCAGATTAGCGGCTAAAAGGCTATTAGCGGCTTAGCGGCTTAGAAAAAGGGGGGGAAAGCGGGGGGAAATCGGAACACTCGCAAGACGTTTTCGTCTTGCAAAGCAAGGGAAAATCGTCTTGCAAAGCAGCTCAAAAACGGAAAACCCTTTTGTCTAGCGGGTTTTCTGTCTTGCGAGGCATTCGTCTTGCGGGGCACCACTGTATAAGGTTTAATACCAGTTCAGTTTGCACCAGTCTCCACCCACCCCAAGCCTCTGCGTATTGTAGTTTGGTGAAAGTGCTGAAAATTCTTTATTAGAAGTTATTTCATTAAACTACAGTTCACTGTACAGCTCCGGGCCAGCCCAATACATTTTGGCACCTGAGGCGAATCACAAAATAGTATGTCCACCACCCTCAGCCAGGGAAGAAGGGTTGAGTGAAGATTTACACTGGGAACAAGGGTGGGAGGAGATCAGGAGGGCCTCCTATGGGTCAAAAGCCTCTACAGCAGGCATAGGCAAACTCGGCCTCCAGAAGTTTTGGGACTACAACTCCCATCATCCCTAGCTCACAGGACCAGTGGTCAGGGATGATGGGAGTTGTAATCCCAAAACATCTGGAGGGCCGAGTTTGCCTATGCCTGCTCTACAGCCTCTATAGAGGCAGCACTGGGGAAGCAGATGATCTGATCTCCAAACGCAGCAGCAGGTGATGCATTCCATGGAGGCCGGATCTGCTGCTCCTGTGGATCCTGCTACCTGAGGCGGTCACCTCACCTTGCCTCATGCAGGAGGGGCAGCAGCCCTGGTGCAGCTGATAAATCACAGACAATAAGTTTGTTAAATGTAGGATTTCTTTATTTTCTATTGACACAGTAAACAAAAGCAGACTAATGTTTAATCACAGATACTGAGTTTATTGTAGATTTTGTTACTAACAACTAAATAAATAAATAAATAAATAAATAAAATAGATTTGCTGTTGGAGTTTGGAGGGATGAAGAGGGTCTTTTTCACCACCTTGGTTTTTACTCTACTCTCCCCCATGTTGCAAAGGATAAGAAGCCCTTATCAACCTAAGGGCCACATTCCTTCATGGACAATCTCCTGGGGGCTGCATGACAGTGGTGGTTGGGGATCAGTGGCAATGTGGGCAGAGAAATTAATAGGACTCTTACTTTTGTACTGTAGGTTACATTCTGGTCACGCAAAAGTCAGCTTTATACACACACACACCACACATCTCTCCATCCAGACAAGCAGGGAGCATTATCAGAGTTCAAAGACACATTCCAGCCATGCAGAAACACTCCAAGAAGATGCAGAGAGGAGTGTGGCCTGGAGATTGCTTGTGGGCTGGATAGAAAGGTCTAGGGGGCTGACAGTCCCCCACCCCCTGAACAGCAAGCTCCACACACCACACTTTGCAAATAGCTGGAATGATTGGTTATAAAAGCTTATTCTTCTTGCAGTCTGTTGTTCATTTAGTTTTGACTGTCCCCGTTAAGCCAGGAGAGGGCAGTTTTTCACTTTGCATGGTAGACTATTGTGGCTGTTACACTCAAAGTAAAACCAGTCTCATTGCCCTAATGGACCTCTCCAGACAAGTGTTTTATGGCAGGTGCATTCTGCATCATGTTCTTAACACAATAATAGTGCATTAGTGGTGGATTTATTCTGGTTTAGTTTATTCTGAGATACTTCCCCAATGCTACCATATTATTTCTGTCTGGAGGGACAGTGCAACAAAAGGCAGAACAAAAATAAACCAGAACATTTGTATGTATAAAAAATATAGCAAGTTATGGGATTTTGCACTGATTGGAAGTAAAGCAGTGTGTCAGCCCCCAAAATTTTGCAGGCACAAACAGTATTGAAAGTGGGATCATGTGTGGCTGCCCCAATAGCATCAAGAGAACAAGTAACCATGAATGTGCACTAAAAATTATGTCAGGAGAGGTCCCATGTTTCTGTAGTTGCTACACTGAGATATTATGATTGACATTTCCGCAGGGAAATGTGTATTAAAATCTGTTGGCTTTATTAAAATCTATTAAAATTAGAAGTCTTGAATATTGGGTGGTTTGGTAAACTGACTATAGAAATCTATGTGGGTGCTGCTGCTTTATTAATTCCCTGAATGAGAGCTGGGGTTATGGAAAGTTTTGCAAGACAGATATTTATATAGACATCTCACAGTTTCACAGTTTGTATGACTAGTTACAGATCCAGGAAGGATGAGTAAAAAAAATTCCTGCAGTGAGATTTATAGTCCACCTGTGATCAAACAGAATTGTACTTGCTTCATTTTTACTATGAAAATTCAATGCTTTCTTAAAACAGATCTATACCAACCCTAAAGAACCTGAGGTAAGAGAAAGTCAAAAATCAAGTAGGCAGAAATTATGCTTTATGTTCAAGTAAGCCAGAATCTCAGCTTCCACCACCAACACATGCATGCTTGGAACATAGGAAGCTGTGTTATACTGAGTCAGGCCATTGGTCCAGACAGCTCAGCTTTATCTACAATGACTGGCAGCTGCTCTCTAGGGTTCCAGACAGGGATATACCCAGACCTTCTTTGAGATGCTGAAGATTGAACCTGGGATCTTTTGCATGCAAAGCTGGTGAGCTAAAGCTCTTTCCTTTGCTAAATAGAGAGAGGACACAGCTTTATTTTAAAAAAGAAAACCAGCAAAGGCACTCCTAGACAATCATTTATAAGATCTACAATCATCACGAGGACTATGCTGAAGCCATGTGTCTTACTTCAGTTTCCAATTGCCCATAGGATCTGTCAGCAGCTGAAGGAAGTGTCTGGCAACAAGCCCTCCTTTTGCCATTATGGTTGGCTTTAGAACATACACAGTCAGCAGAAGAGGGAGGTGTCAAAACCAGCTTGCAGTTTTTATCCTGAATTATTATGATTTTTTATTTGATTTTTTTGGTATCATTTTTGTTCTTTGTAATTGCTTTGTGCAATTTTGTTAGCTGTCTTGATCATCCTAATGAGAAGGCAGGATGTGAATTTAATTAATACACATTTGAGTAGGGACGCAGGTGGCGCTGTGGGTTAAACCACGGCTTGCCGATCGGAAGGTCGGCGTTTCAAATTCCTGCGACGGGGTGAGCTCCCATTGCTCGGTCCCTGCTCCTGCCAACCTAGCAGTTCGAAAGCACACAGTGCAAGCAGATAAATAGGTACTGCTCCGGCGGGAAGGTAAACGGCGTTTCCATGCACTGCTGTGGTTTGCCAGAAGTGGCTTAGTCATGCTGGCCACATGACCCGGAAGCTGTACGCCGGCTCCCTCGGCCAGTAAAGCGAGATAAGCGCCACAACCCCAGAGTCGTCCATGACTGAACCTAATGATCAGGGGTCCCTTTACCTTCTTTTCATTTGAGTATAATCACAGCATCTCCCACTCTGAGTTAGTGAACTCATTTATGCTTACAGTGGTACCTCTACTTAAGAACTTAATTCGTTTCTGGAGGTCCGTTCTTAACCTGAAACTGTTCTTAATCTGAGGTACCACTTTAGCTAATGGGGCCTCCAGCTGCTACCGCACCGCCGGAGCACGATTTCTTCTTCTCATCCTGAAGCAAAGTTCTTAACCCGAGGTACTATTTCTGGGTTAGTGGAGTCTGTAACCTGAAGCATCTGTAACCTGAAGAGTCTGCAACCCGAGGTACCACTGTATTTCAGAACAAGCAAACCATTTCATTTTTTATTTTTTTTGCCCTCCTTCAGCTGTTTATTTTTTCCATACACATTTTTTCTTAGCATGACAGATGAGTTAGGCTGGCACCATTGTACACGGTGTGCTAAATGTTCCAGCTAATTGGAGCCAAAGTAATGTAATAAATGGTCTGTGTATGGATAAAATAACATTTTATAGGACCAACATAAAGTTTTCTGTGTAATGGCATCAAGTGTGGGACTCTCCTTAATACAACACAGTAATGATATCTAAGGACAAAGCAATCAACTTGAAGAAGGGAGTAAAATGTCAACAGATAGCTCATGTGCTTTAATCTAAGGCAGGGGTTGGCAACCCGCGGCTCCGGAGCCGCATGTGGCTCTTTTACACCTTTGCCGCGGCTCCGGGGCGGATACTAGCGAGGGGAGGAGGCGCATTGTGCGCCCCAACACTCCCCACTGTGGCAGGCGCTGTACTGGCTGTGACATCGCATGGGGGCGGTGCATGCGTTAGTCACGCACCGTCCCGACGTCACCTTCCCGCCCACCCGCCCACCCGCTACATTGTAAGGGGCATGTACGCTGGTCACTGCACTGAAAGGGGGCACGTACGCTGGTCACTATTTTGAAGGGGAGTGAAGAACACACACACACAAAAAGGTAACTTGTTAATTTAACGTTTATTTCTAAGAAGAGGAGTAATTCTGAGGGGTCAAACAAAGAAATAATAATAAAAAGTGACAAAAAAAGTTATTTTTATAATGACGAGTTTTGCGGCCCCCAGTTTTTTTTTCTCCGGAAATGGGTCCAAGTGGCTCTTTTTGTCTTAAAGGTTGCAGACCCCTGATCTAAGGAGATGGAAAACACTTTCTGAGATCTCATGTGAGAATTATTATATGGCTAGAACATCCCATGATGGTCAGAAGTCTATTTGTTACAGTAGCAAGTTACAATCGGTCTTGCTCTTTGCTTTTCAATCTCCAGCACATGACAGAATTCTACCGGTTCAAGTTCAAGTATTCAAGGAATGGACCTCAGATGGACTTCGATAGGTAAACACTTCATCATTTAATTTCTCAGGCAAATACCTTGAGAGAGATGCTTGCCTTAAAACAGGGATGGGAAACCCTTTTCAGCTTGTGAGCAACACTCCTTCATGGGAAACCTTCCAGGGGCCACATGCCAGCCCTGAGGCATAGGCAGTGCCAGAACCTAAAAGGAGCAGGGTCTATGTTTTTTTACAGAAAGCTATCCAGCAGTCAGAGGTTTCTACACTTCTCTCCATCCTCTATCCATGTAAGCAAGAGGTATTATTCAAGGACACATCAGAACCAGGCAAAAGCTCTAGAGGAGGGGCAGTGAAGGGCATGGTCTGAGGAGAGTCCTGAGGGCTGGACAGAGGCCTGGAGGGCTGCATTTGGTTCCCTATCCCTGCCTTGAAGTGTTTAATTTGAGAAAACTGCTCTTATGCAGACACACTTTTGTTTTATTTATTTATTTATTTACTGTGTAGTGCCTTTTCACATTCAAACTACTTTGCAGTCTATTATTGCATGTCTCCTACAACAAGCCTGTGAATTAGATAACTATAAGATTCCTCTTTACAGTACTAAGGGTGCAATCACGTGTCTACCTCCTAAGGAATGGATCATATTAAATACAGTTGGACTTGCTTCAGGGCAAGATTAGGATCAGACAGAGACAATAGTGAGTGGCCTCAGGCCCTCAGGCCATCTTCTGATTTGACAGATGAACTGAGATGTATTATGGTAATTGGACTCCAAATTGCACACTTTCCTGTCAGATGGTGCTTTCCCCACCACTGCCACCAGGTGGCACAAATCATGTGGAACTGTAGTTTGTAAACAGTTCTACAAAATCATATACCATCTAGTTAAAATACCCTGTACAACCTAGAATTCAGATTTTCTTTGATAAGCCACTTCACAAGGTACTCATGATGTACCTCCATGGTGAAAAAAAATGTTAATGTGATTTGGCACTTTCAGTTATCCTCTTGAATATCTCACCACTCACTTTGCACCTAGTCTTCTTGCTGTGTGAACTAGAGCTAGATGTCAAGATCTGGGTTACAGATTTAGAGGTGCTGAAATAAACCTGTTCAGCTTGCTTTAATTAAATCTTTCTTAGAAGGATGAGCACATACTCTCCAGTGGCAATCTGATGGTTTCTGAAATTGCTTCCTTATTTCTTAGATAGGATTCATAGATACAAATGCTGAACAAATGAGTATTCATAACCATTTTTAATTTTGGAGCTGTGCCCTTTCCACAGTCATAGTGTCAATTCATGTGTTAATGACAAATTTTGTAATTCTAGGCAGTAGCCCACTGCAAATCTGTCTTTCCTATTTATCTTGATTATAGTGGTGAAAAGACTCTGCAGCCCTTTTATATCCTTACTGTAAAATGTGTCAGTGGGTGTTCTATATTTGCCAGTGGGGCATAAGTCGCAGTGGTTGCTTTTGTGACTGAAAATCATTTTGCTATTTTGGCTTCTACTGGCGCTGTGAGATTGATGTTCAAATCCTGTAGAATGGTTAAATGCTATAGCCAACACATACACACTGGCTTGCGTTGGTGTAACTACAATGTTATCCTAAGTCTGGCAACTCAGTCTGCAATCTTATCAGAAGAGGCTGCAGCAGCATATCACTGCACATGTTTCAAGTTGCTTTGTTGTAAGTAGATCTGTGATAGCTGAAGTGTCTTCAGATGGCACATACCTCTTGTCCTGTCCTTGGCCCTCTTTCCATGTGTCTTCCACTCATTTAGGGAAGGTATAATGACAAAGAACACTTCAGAGTCAGTTCTAATGTTCCATAGGTTGCTCGCTCCCACAAATAATTTATCACGTGAAATTATATGATTACAGTACTGTGAACTCATGTAAGATCATTGCTCCGATTCCATGAAACAGACACATTGTTAAAAATTTCCCAACAGATGCAATCAGATTTGCAATCTTGTGTGTGTTCAAGGCTTTCATGTCACACTGCTCATGCAACTAGTGTTCACACGAGCAGTTATTTATGAGAGTGGAACTGTCCATGACTGTCAGTGGCACATCATCTTGCAACTGACTCATTCTCCTGTGGGTTCAAACTCCTAGCGTTGGCTCATAGGTTGGGGGAAGGACCAAAGTTCAGTAGCAGAGCACATGCTTTCCATGCAAAAGGCCCAAAGGTTTGGGAAAGATGCCTGCCAATGGGATCAGTGGTTTGACATAGCACATGTCAGCTTCCCATGTTGTCAGTACACAGCTATGCATTGCGCTGGTATTGCATAGAAAGTAGTGTCCCTTACATCTGATCCTGTACATCTATTTTCTGGTGCAGTAGCTTATTTTATAGGATTATATTAAACTTCAGCTCCTCAATTCAGTAAACTGTTTCTTTGCACCTGTTGAGTGTATCTACTTTTAAAGTTTGTTTTATGCCTTAATGTTGAGCCATATGATTTGGAGCAGACTTTGACTTCTTTATTGTTTCAGTGGTGACACTCAAGGGAACTTTACAAATGGAGGGAACAGTGAGGAAATTAAGCAAGCCAGCATCTTGCTGATCCGCAAACTGTATGTCTTAATGCAGAATCTTGGACCACTGCCTAATGACATTACATTGACCATGAAACTGTTCTACTACAATGATGGTAGGTGATGAGATTCCACCTTTCTTTGCTTCCCTTAATTTAATTCCCAGGACTAGCACACAAACAAGGAAATTGGGGAACTGCTATCAAAATGTATGTCAGAGTTTGCAGCTTGGAGGCAAATTGGTTGTCAAGGTGGGCAGTGGGAAGGAATGGAGGGATCGTGTGAGAAAAGCTATATACCTAAGTGGTTCCTTGTCATCCTAGAAAAATGTGACAAGTGGGGGACCACAGGGTTCTGTCCACAGGTTTCTGTTCTTGTTTAAGATCTTTATAAATGACTTGGATGAAGGTATTGTGGTTATGCTCATCCAAACAAACTGGGACGGGTAGCCGATACCTCAGAAGACAGAATCAGGATTCAAGATGACCTTAACAGATTGGAGAAGTGGGCCAAAACTAATAAAATGAATTTCAATAATGACAAATGTAAGGTTTTAGGTTGAACAAACAGCTGCACAGACATAAGATGGCGTGACGGTAAAGGTAAAGGGACCCCTGACCATTGGGTCCAGTCGTGGCCGACTCTGGGGTTGCGGCGCTCATCTCACTTTATTGGCTGAGGGAGCCAGCGTACAGCTTCTGGGTCATGTGGCCAGCATGACTAAGCCGCTTCTGGCAAACGTGCTTTCGAACTGCTAGGTTGGCGGGAGCAGGGACCGAGCAACGGGAGCTCACCCCGTCGCAGGGATTCGAAACGCCGACCTTCTGATCGGCAAGTCCAAGGTTCTGTGGTTTAACCCACATTGCCACCCGCGTCCCTGGCTTGACAGTAGTACATGTGAAAAAGATCTAGGGGTCTTCGTAGACAACAAACCTGAGTCAACAGTGTTATGCAGCTGCAAAGAAACCTAATGCTATTTTAGGCTGCATCAACAGAGTATAGTATCCCAATTAAGAGAAGTAATAGTCCTGCTCTATTCTGTCTTGGTCAGAGCACCTCTAGAGAACCACAATTTAAGAAAGAATACTGACATGATGGAACATGTGCAGTGGAGGACTACTAAGATGATAAAAGGTCTGGAAGCAGAGCCTTATGAGGAACAGTTGAGGGAGTTGCTATGTTTGGCCTGGATAAGAGGAGACTGAGAGGAAATATGATAGCCATCTTCAAATATAAAAAATGCTGTCACATGGAAGAGGAAGCAAGCTTGTTTTCTCCTGCTCTGGAGGCTAGGGCCTGAACCAACAGGTTCAAATGAGGAAAAAAAGGAGATTGCGTGGCAAGGTCCCAATACCTTCCGGGATGTTGGAATAAAGACACATGAAACCAGTATTTTAGATTAATGGGCAAAAAAGGCCACAACTTTATTGGTTACAGAATGTGAGTGGTATTGGCTTAGGCATTGGAAACAAAATGACTATATCTAACTCCTGCCCATCTACAGGAAGTCTTGGAAGGGTTAACCACCAGTTGGGGGAAGCCCTGCTGAAGCACATCAACTAGGTACTCCCCCGGGGTCACTGCTAGGGGTCGTGCCATGGCCCTAGCCCCCCATCTGGGACGTTGGACAGATACCACGCCCCTTGGATTTCTTTAACGGAATACCCTTGAATTAGGAGGGGTAGGTGATGGCCACTACCTCTCCTCACCTTTAACCTAATACTCCAATGCCTAACCGCCTAACCATACAAAGTTGTGACAATTTGCTACGAGGTAGGTGACAAAACCAAATGGGTTCAAATGGCTGGTTTCAAATATCTAAAATGCTGTCACATGGAAGAGGAAGCAAGCTTGTTTTCTCCTGCTCTGGAGGCTAGGACCTGAACCAATGGGTTCAAGTTACAAGAAAGGAGATTCCAACTAAACATCAGGAATAACTTTCTGACAGTAAGAGCAGTTCACCTCCCTCAGGAGGTAGTAGGCTCTCCTTCCTTGAAGGTTTTAAAGCAGAGGTTGGATGGGATGCTTTAATTGAGATTCCAGCATAGTAAGAAGTTGGACTCACTAGGTGACCCTTTGAGTTCACTCCAAGTTAACAATTCTCTGATTCTTATGTAAGCCATTCTGGGAACTTCTTTTGACTGAAAAGCGGTGTTAAAATGCTATAAATAAATAAATAAATAAATAAATGTTGGAACAAATAATTCATTTTGATAATTTCATTGTTTTATTCTCTTCATAAACCACTTTGCAGGGCTTTTTAAAAAAACAATCAAGTGGTATTTAATTCTTTGACATAAATAATAAATAAACAAGAGATGCACAAAATAACATGGAGCACAATATCTAATGAACTAACCATGGTTGTTGTTTTTTTTATTTTCTTCAGCTGCCTAGCCAGCTTCTTGCTCTGGGGCCTGCATTTGCCTTTTGCTTCAGGCTGTGCAGCACAGGATTTCATATGTCTTTCCTTTGCAGTCACACCCAATGATTACCAACCCCCTGGCTTTAAGGAAGGCAACATCTCTGACTGCCTGCTTTTTGATGGTGAACCAGTGAACCTCAAAGTCGGGTCAGTCTCCACTGGGTTCCACATTATGAAAGTGAGAGTAACAACAGATAGCAAACGGATGGGGTTGCTGGAGAGCAATCTGGTTGAGGAGAATGGTTCCACTGAGATCTCCCATCAGGGGCTAGACTGTGATGAGGAAGAAGAGGAAGGCAGCACTAAAGTAAAGGAAGAGGTTATATACAATATCATTTTCCTGAATCCATTGTGTGTATGTGTTGTAGTAGGGGGGCAGCCCTGTATTGGGACATTTTTAATGTCTGATGTTTTACAATTTTTTATGTGCTGTAAGCTGCCCAGAGTTGCTGGGGAAACCCAGCCAGATGGGTGGAGTATAAATAATAAAATTATTATTACTATTACTACTACTTAAAATTCTAGATTTAAAAAGGATTGAATGGTGGTTGTGTTTGACCATGCTGCTGAAAGAAAACATCCTATTATTAAAGCATCCACTGCACAATATCTGTTCAGTCTTTCTTCAGGGCAGGTTGTTTCACAGGCAGGATGGTGGACTGCTGAACAGTCCTTATGCTCAAGAAGTTATTTCTAAGGGCACATCCAGATGTTTTATATGGTTTTAAAAAACCACCCCCCCAGCAACAACAAACCACCAGGTATGGAAAGGAACATAGGAAGTTCCAAATTTAATCAGTGGAATAATAACTCAAAATCGCATATTGTTTGCGAAATAATTAACTAATTAGCACAGTTAGTCATGAACATGCAGATAACTCTTCCCTGTACTGAACTGAATGAAAAAGAATCCCTGTGCTTGTAAATTGTATTACAGAACCTGCAAGTTGATGGCATGGAGAAAAACAGGATGCATGAAGGGAATGCAGATTCAGAAGGCAAAAACAATGTTTTTTTTAATAAAAAGGGAGCAGGTATTTCTTTATTCATTTGAAATATTTTTGTGCCACCTTTAACAGTGATAACCTTCTCAAAGTAATTTATAGAATATAAAGCTATAAAAAATAAACAAAAATAAAAATACTAGTAATGGTTAAAATGTTAACTATCAAATATGAGACCAGCAATCAGTTAATAGCAATTATAAACATCAGAAATAGCCAGGCACTTAAGGCCTGTTTATAGTCAGCAATGAACTAGACGTATGTCACAGAGAAGAGCATTTCATAGGGATGGGGCCACCGCAGAAAGGCCCAGTCTGATGCTTGCCACGTGAAGTGCCCCCTCCCTTGAAATAGTGCTTTCTGGTATTACCAAGGGTTCTTTCTGGGGCCTGTGATAGCTGGGAGTCTATCTCTGCAGGTAGCTAGCTAGGAGCTGTTTAGTTCAAGATGGAACTCAGTGCAATGAGAAACTGTCAAAGTCTGGGACAAAGGCAAGCAAATAAGAAAGGGCTGCTACTCAAGATAAAGATTCCTCTTGAGGTCTGCCGAGGTGAAAACTGGTTAAGTCTAGGGAAAGTGGGTGGCATTTTTATCTATTTATCTATTTTAAACTCTTCACTTGTTTCATTAGCTTGTGTGGTCTTAAAGGTAAAGGGACCCCTGCCCATTAGGCCCAGTCGCGGACAGCTTGGGGGTTGTGGTGCTCATCTCGCTTTATTGGTCGAGGGAGCCGGCGTACAGCTTCCTGGTCATGTAGCCAGCATGGCGAACCAGAGCAGTGCACGGAAACACTGTTTACTTTGCTGCCAGAGCGGTACCTATTTATCTACTTGCACTTTGATGTGCTTTCGAACTGCTAGGTTGGCTGGAGCAGGGACCAAGCAATGGGAGCTCACCCCATCGCAGGGATTCGAACCGCTGACCTTCTGATCGGCAAGCCCTAGGCTCTGTGGTTTAACCCATAGCACCACCCGCTTCCCTGTGTGGTCTTAGCTTATGTTAAACACCCTCATACCTGGAAGCCATAGCATACAGTACCCTGAAAGGCTTCAAGGAGACACCAGGGAGGTTATCCAGGCTGAATAATAATGGGGTAACCTTGCAGAAATAATCTCCCTGCCCCCTTATCTGGTGGCAGTGAGTTCATAAGCAAAAAAAGTTGGAAGAAAGGGGGAGAGCGTCTGGGGAAAATGACTTTGGCAGTCTCACCCGCAGTTGCACTCAGTGTGTTTTGACTACAGTGGTACCTCGGGTTAAGTACTTAATTCGTTCCAGAGGTCCATTCTTAACCTGAAACTGTTCTTAACCTGAAGCACCACTTTAGCTAATGGGGCCTTCTGCTGCTGCTGCGCCGCCAGAGCCCGATTTCTGTTCTCATCCTAAAGCAAAGTTCTTAACCAGAGGTAATATTTCTGGGTTAGTGGAGTCTGTAACCTGAAGCGTATGTAACCTGAAGCGTATGTAACCCGAGGTACCACTGTATATGGGATTTTAACTTAATGCGGTATCCCTGGAACGTAACCCCCTCATAAGTTGTGTGTCTGTTGCATTACAATTTTATGCCTGTCCCAGTGTTTGCCTCTATTAGGATTATACTGCTGGAGGTTAAGACTACCAGTGGCTTCTGGTTGTGATAGCTATACTACAGGATCAGAAGTACCATGGATCTAAATACCAATCACTAGGAAGAATAGTGGGAGAATACTTCTTAGGGACTTCCCATAGATACTTAGTTAGCTACTGTAGGACACATAGATAGAGATAGGCCTTTGGTCTTATGCAGTAGGGATTATGTTCTTATGACTGATCTGGTGTCCAACTAATATTTTACATTAAAAGAGATGCATTTTAATTTTCCTGATTTAGCTCCTTTGTATTCAGTGATTTGTCTGTATTATAAATTTGTGTTTATCAAAATCTTTTTTTAAAGGTATATATTTAAATAATAGAGTATTTTTTTAAAGATACCTACCTGAAACAGCATCATGTTTATATTTCAGAAACATCTAGAAAGACTGGTGTAAAAGGGGCAGAAAAAGCATCTCATCAGGTGAGCATCACTACATTGTAAACATGATTAACAATAGCTGCTTCTCTGACTACCAGTGCCAGTTCAAAGCATTTTTCTGCCTGAAGTGGTATGCAAATGTTCCTCTACCCCTAGCTTGGACTAACACTTCAATAAGTCTTCATGCACCATGTGAAATCAATTTTTCCCTTCAACTATCCCTGCACCCTGAAGTGACACCTGAAGCTGGAGAATGTGGCTTACTGTCTTTGCTGACACCACCTAAAGCCAATGTATCTGCATTTCCAGTAGGAGTCCCGGAAGTCTGGAAAATATTTTGCAATAGTGCACAACGCAATACCACCTAAAAGCAAAAACCCCAAATTGTGATTTATCTGAAACAGCTAGATCTTCTAGCATTAGGCCACACCTCTAACCAATCCCTAGTGCCACATGATGGTGCCAACATTAGATGAGAACTTAATGCTTGTTTTCAGCTTTTAGGGGATGCTTGGAATCAATGCTGACATTCCTTAAAATAGCAGTAGTTGTGTTGGTTCTGTCAAGATGTAAAATCCTTTAGTATTCAAGTTAGATTGAGGAGGGGGGAATTTGTAATCTCTGGATTACAAATGTGCCATGGTTTTGGAACTTCTTGGTAATGGTTGATGAAATCAAATGACTGTAGAACTGTCTTTGGATTTTGCACACACACACACCTCTTAGGATTGCAGCCTCAGCCGCCTGCCTGCAAGATTAGAGTGGTAAGACTGGCCTGTTTTACAGGAAAGGGTTTCTGAAATAAGTGTGTGCAGACTTTGAACACCACAAAAGTGCTATATAAATTATTATGCCAATGATTTTGCAATCCATTAAAAGGTTTCTTTTTAAATTATTTTAACTGTTTGCAATGTACAACACACAGTAATGCATAGCCAGATGAAGGTGATAATAGAAACCTATGTAAGGGAAAATATACTTCAGTGCTTCTATGAACATCTTGCAATGTTTTTTAAAAGAAAGCTGAGGAGGACAAGGGTACTGCTAGAGGGTTTGGCTTCATAGAGTAAAAAATGTTCATTAACCCCGTGTCAGCCCAAAACATTTCAGTGCTTGAGGCAGAAAGTCTCAGTGGCAGCACAGGACAAAAATATACATACTGTAATATATTAAATAACTGAAAGTTTGGTGCCCTGTAATGGTGTCCAAACTTTGACCCATCAGGCTACTGACTCAGTGTATGTGGTATATTTTGAAATGATGACATGACATTTTGTCTGAAGTAATCATTGAGTAAGTTTAGGGCTTGTTCACGTCAGCCCTTGTCTCTTGTATGAAAAAATAGGAAGGATACAATTTTGCACTTCCTTTACTCAGCAGTCTGAAAGTGCTGACTCATTGAACACACACTGTGGATAGTGGCCCTCATTAAAATGGCATGATTCATGCATGCTGCAGATTTAAATTTGATGGCTTGTATTAAAGTAGAAGACGTTAGTACTGGGCACTCTACTGTCAAGGAATAGATGTGGGCACATTCTTCCCTCTACTTTTTGTCACCACAGTAATTAATTTCTAGCATAAATAAATAACCATTTTCATTGGCAATTTTATCAATGGGAAAATGGACTCCCATTTTTCAGATACTCTCTTGACTACAGGCAAGATCATGTGGACTACTTCAGGGGAAAAGAACACCAGGTTGCTAGACAAAAGCAGTACACTGATCTCAAAATGCCATTACTTTGTGAATGATTCATTCATTCTGTTCCACATACCACAGGGACTTTCCCTTCCCATTGTCTCACTAGGAAGTAGGCAAGCCAAATAAATGATTAGCACATACTTTAGTGGAATCGGGCTCACAAAGAAAACCAGACTACAAAAATTTGAATATAACATTGTGGGTAAGAAAGTGCAGTAAAACATAGGCAAGAGAGATCAAAGAATGTCTTAGGGTGATCTCATTTTGTAGCTGACTCTTCTTTACTTACACCCTGGAATACAGCCAAATTAAGCTGAAGTACTTGGCTCAAGAGGGACGCTGGTGGCGCTGTGGGTCAAACCACAGAGCCTAGGGCTTGCCGATCAGAAGGTCGGCGGTTTGAATTCCCGCGACGGGGTGAGCTCCCGTTGCTCAGTGCCTGCTCCTGCCAACCTAGCAGTTTGAAAGCACGTCAAAGTGCAAGTAAACTCCGGCGGGAAGGTAAACGGTGTTTCCGTGCACTGCTCTGGTTCGCCAGAAGCGGCTTAGTCATGCTGGCCACATGACCTGGAAGCTGCACTTGAGAGCCAGTGTGGTGTAGTGGTTAAGAGTGGTAGTCTCGTAATCTGGGGAACCGGGTTTGCGTCTCCGCTCCTCCACATGCAGCTGCTGGGTGACCTTGGGCCAGTCACACTTCTTTAAAGTCTCTCAGCCCCACTCACCTCACAGAGTGTTTGTTGTGGGGGAGGAAGGGAAAGGAGAATGTTAGCCGCTTTGAGACTCCTGAAGGGGAGTGAAAGGCGGGATATCAAATCCAAACTCTTCTTCTTCTGTACGCCGGCTCCTTCGGCCAATAAAGTGAGATGAGCACTGCAACCCCAGAGTTGGCTACGACTGGACCTAATGGTCAGGGGTCCCTTTACCTTTACTTGGCTCAAGAGCTAACCAATAGAGAGATGGGAACCTGTGGTCCATGTGTTGATCGCACCATCTCAGACTATTCCTATATATTGGCAACTTTGACTGGAGCAGATGGGAGACAACAGGAGAGCCACAGATTTCCCATCCCTGTGGGATGTAAGTGTGTTCCAAGGCTTTCTTTTAAAAAGTTAAAGTCAGTTCCAAAGGGGAAATTTAGAAATAGAAGGGAAGGCTGCTTAATCCTTTCTGTGTCCACCATTTCTTTACTCTAAATCTCACCCATTTCCTGCCCAAATAACTTCCTCTCCTATGAGATTCAAAGTGTGCATTTGCAAGGATAATGTGTGTTTGGAACCCTATGCTAAGGAAAGGAGCTTTGAGGGAGGAATTATGAAATGGTGAACAAAGAAAATGTTAATCAACCCACCCACCTTTGCCAGTTCTCTGCTCTAAACACTCATTCCAGAAAGGGGCTGGGATGCTGTTGCACACATTAGCTGTAATGCAGCTTGTCAATTCCATTAAAACTATTGCATGTACCCTCTCACTTCTCTCTACCTTCTTTTATTCCACTGATCTCCCTCAGTTCAGACACAGATCAGTTCATGTCAGATCTGAACCCACATCATTTGCATGTGAAATTTCCCCCTTCCTGGTGGATTTCAGTTTCCCAATAGCGTGTCTGGGTTTCTGAGTGCCTACTCATATTCCATAATGGCATATCTCATTGTATCTCTCTAATAGGAACTTTTAAGCTAATGATCCAGGCAATATAGATTTGGGTAACCTCAGTAGATTGTATTCACTAACCTCCCTGGTATTTTATCTTTATGTTTTGTCACTTTGAGCTGCAAAGCCATTTTACTTATGTCTGCCAATTTTTTTTGTAAATAAACACATATTCATTTAGATTAAGAACATAAAAAGAGACTGTCTGCTGGAGCTGGCTAATGGCCCATCTAACCTAGAATTCTGTTCTCATAGTGCCCAGCCAGATGCTTGTAAGCAGGACCTTTTCTTACATTTGTTGGTCTTCGCTAATTCCCTTAAATAAGCAGGATTTCAGCCGGTATTTTTAAAATAATAGTGTCCATTTCAATAACATCTGTGGCATACAAGCATCTCCAGTAACGAGCCCCACAATAATAGTTCCATGAACATGCAGGATCGATATGGTTTCACATATGCGTGTACAGATACATGAGTAGATCTAGTAACAGACTACCCCTATGAAAATTGTTACAGTGGAATGGATTATTAAGTTGCTCTGGGTGACCTAAATGTATTTTACTTCTAAATCTCTTCCATTTAGCCTGGCTCTTATAGTGTCTGCCATCCAGCTGGCACACCCATTGTAGTGGTATCACTTTTGCTGATCACTCAAACAAGTGCTGTTGCTAGGAAAATGTGGCAGTTCCAACCCACACCCCCTCCAGCCACCAACTGGTTCTTCCCCATCTAGCCATCCATTCTCCACACAGCATGTTAAAAGTGTGACTAAAGAAGTATTGGGGCAGACAGACTTTCCCTAAAAGCATCTCTCTCCCCTTCGGCAGGAACTCTCAGACATACCTCCATCCTTAACATTGTTCTTGGCAGAAGGACTGCTTTTCCTAGGACAAAGAAAGGCCCAAAGAAGCAACAGGGTGGAACAGAAACTCTTCCACTGTTGTGATTCCAGGGAAGGGCAGAAAGGATGTTTGCCTGAGACAAGGGCTATCTAGGGAACAGATCTTAAAAAAGATGAAAATGCCTTTCTTGCAAAGTCACTTTTCTAATGATATACACACACATTCAAATGACAGTGGAGATACTAGTATGGAAAGAATTTCACAGAAAGGGGTGGATTTACTATTCACTTGCTTTTCATAGTTTCCCTTACCATATTTGGTAAAAACTAGAGGTATATATAGACTTTTTTAAAAAAACAACTATGGAAGATCCTGGTCTTGGGCCTCAAACATTACAAAAAATGACATATTTGAATGAATAGATTTATGGCTACCATAAGTTTCCCCTGGCATAACCCTGTTTCCTTTTCCCTCATCTTGTTGTTGGCATCCATCTGTCTTGGGAGATGATGGAGGAGTATGAATTTGAGAGGTTCTAGGAGATACAGGAATTATTAATAGTTTGGACTCTTGTGCTAGTCAATTAATTAACCTGGCTGCTTGTTTATATTTGGTGCTCCTGATTAAATTATGGGGCCTAATTAAATGGGCATTCTCCCAACATTATGATTTATTTGCTATGGTTTATTTATATATTGTACTTCTTTTTGGCCCAAAGGCTTCCACAACAGTGAACAGCATATTAATACAAAAGAAGGATACAATAAATAAAACTATATATATATATCCAAATATCTACCAACCACATTCATCCCTTACATCATCTAATCTTGAAGTTCAGCCTCTAGCCTCACTCCTTGCCACACCCTCTCCTCAGTTGCAGTGACCTTTGAAGCAATCTGTAACGGCAGAAGAACTAGAGGGAGCAAATTAGTAATCAGTTGGATTACTTACCACCTAACTAAAAGGCATGGAAAAGCCTTAGGTTTACTCCATCCTTCAACCACCTGTACCATCATGGGATGGGAGACAGGCCAAGAAGAGAAGAGTGATATTCTGATGAAGCTGAGACTGGGGAGGCAGCTGCGATAGGCCTGAGGGCCCCGTTTGCTTATGAGCATCCACCCGAGAGCTGAAGTGGATTCTTGTTAATATTGCCTAGTTTTTTTTGGGGGGGGGACTTCATAATTTGAGGAGGTTGTGGTAATGAAAATAAGAATTTCCAAGTTGTGAGGTTGAGTTGGGAACTACACATTGTTGTTCCAGTTGGACCTGGAAATGCAGCAGGGAAGATGCAAAGAGCACTCATGTGACTTACAGCTGTCATAAGACTTGGGGGTTTTTTTAAAAAAAAGAAAAAAAACCCTACTCCACTTAGCCACCTTTCCTGATAAATGAAGGTAAACCAGTCCCTTTCCAAAGTCTTACAAACATTTCTCACCCCCAAAACTTCAGGGGAGTTCTCCTCCCCACCCCTTCCCAAATCACCAAAAGAACTTGAGCGGAAATGTTCAAAGAATCATAGAAGTGTAGAGTTGGAATGTACAACAAGGTCATCTAGTCCAATCGCCTCCAATGCTGGAATCTTTTTGCTCAATGTGGGGTTTGAACCCACGACTCTGAGATTAATAGTATTATGCTCTTCCGACTGAGCTATCCCAGCTTCAGACCATTTCTAATTTGAACTAAATCCTTTGCATAGGAAGAGCTTAAAATTAAACCTTAATTCACAAGACAATGATTTTTCTTTAAAAACTGACTTATCTGTGCCCCAAAACATATCTTCACTTTTGCAACAAGGCATTCTTACTTGTGCTGTCAGCTACTTCAATTAGTGTCTGTGCATGGGGTAGGGGAAAGTAGCTGTTTTTGCCTTAGGCATCAAAATGTCTTGTTCTCAGGCCAACCCTGCATGAGGCACAGCAGAAGTCCCTACTCATGCATTTTAAATTCCCAGCCATTTGATGGCGGCTGTGGTGGGGAAGTCAGCTTAATCCTGTGTCCTTAACTTCTCCAGTCTTCAATGAAGACTTTTTAAAGACAGTCCCCTGTGCAAAGGCTGGACTTCTCCTTTTTAATGATGTGGGGATGAGGAGATCACTGCATTAACAGAAGTAACAGAAAACTGTGGGAAAAGTTCCTCTATCTAGCAACTCCTGCATTTACTCGTAGGCCTAGGTTGGAAATGGTTGCTTTCTAACAATTTGAGGTTTCCTCCCTTCTATAAAAATAGTTTATTTTTGTTTAAGGTAGAATAATATTTATAGACCAGCTAGAAGAAAGCATTTGAGCCCTCAAAAGCAGCATTTCTGCAAAGGAAACGCGATCCTTGTGGTTGCAATTCTGCCACTATGTACAGGGTAAAGAGGTGCACTGTGAGATCTGGCTGTGTAAAGTTTTATATACTATACCTTGAGCTGTGTGCAATCTGTGGATGTCTAAAAAATAGTCAATGAAATTTCTGCATGTCCATGTATGGAACATGGAACCTCTGGCCCATTAGTTGTTGTTAGATTACAACTTCCACAACCCCTATACATTGGCCATGCTGTCTGGGGCTGATGAGAGTTGAAAACAAACAGCAACTTAAGCGTCACAGTTTCTCTATCGCTATGCTGTGCCCAAAAATAATTTATACAGATTACCGTAAATGTTTGTTTTTACATTTATGATTATGATTAATCATCACCATCGTTAAATAATTCTGTGGAGAAGGGAACTTTCCTCAGGGTCAGAAAAATGGAAGGGCAGCCAATTGCAATGAAATAGTGCTGTGGTGCAGGGGTGCCAAGTTGAATAAAATGTTGCAGGGACTGGTAAGCCCCATCCTGCATAATCGATCACATGACATGATGTGCACCACACTATTTGAATGGCAATGCCCATCAACTTGGGGGGTGTCACATATTTTATTGGGGGGCGAAGAACCCTCAGCCCCTAGGACTTGGCTCCTATGCTGTTGTGTCACTTAGAAGCCATGGTTACAGCATTCGCTTGGTAGTAGAACATAGAACATGGCCTCATGATGGAACAAGGATGAAAGCTGTAATCCATAACATCTGGAGGGCACTAGGTTGATGAAGGATGCTCTAGTCAGTACTATTCTTGTCCCTCTGCTCTGAACCTTCCTACTACCTGGATACAATTAAAAGACCTATAACAAAATGCTTTTTCACTGAAAACAAATAAGCTAAGCCTGGGACACAAGGATATTTTGTGGCACAATCTGATGTATGAATACAATTAAAGAAGATTCAGAAAACTGACTGTGGGCCTTGGGCCATGAATGTTGATTAGGGTAGTTGGATGTGACTGTGTACTTGCCTTTGTTTGATATTGCAGCACATTCAAAAGGCTACAGTCTTCTAAAGCTGTGGCACTCAAACTGCATACTTCGGGTGAATATGACAATTTTGGTTTCTCCCAATTGCTCATTTTTCCATTCTTAAATTTGGTTCTCCATATTTCTACATCAGTTTGTGATTTTTGTTTTAATCCTCATGAACATTAATCAGCAATTTAGTGCAAATTGCTCCTAATAAACACATTTTATACACAATTTTTCCCAATATACACAATTTTGCAAAGCAATTTCCCAGCATATAGATTTGTGTATGTTATTTTCACTAATATTTATTTATATGCACACTTTCTCCCAATATATGGATTTTTGTACACATTGCTTGGCCGGAGAGCTGCACTGCAAAATTCAAAGACATACAAATTTCAAAGGGTGGTTTGTTTCAGTTGCTGTATTGTTTCTGATAGTGCAAATTAGGTAAGCTTCCTTTTAAAAGCAAACTGAATCGAATTTCTCCTCAAGCACAAAGAAAAGATGCATAATGTCTGACAAGATTCCATGAGAAGCAGGCTTGCTTCTTGCTTCCACTAGATATCTTCCCCTTCAATGTACAGTTGCAGGTGGATGCTGAGTATGTTCTTCCAGGTCACAGTCTCAACCAAGACCTAGCTAGACAGACCGCTTAATGGTTTTTCTCTCTCCTGTTGCAGCAATTGTAATGTCCTGTATGATTTTTAATTGTATTTCTCTTGCTTCTTATATTTCTTATATTGTATTTTATTGTATTACAATTTGCGCTGCATAGAATTCAGTCTGTAACACCATAAGAAATGACAGGAGGAATGAAAATACATTTTAAAATCAATATTAATAGTTGATGCAGATACGCTGCAGACCAACTGAATGAAGCTAGCTGATGGTCCGTGGATTACAATTTGGGAACTCATTCCCTAAAACATGCTCTGGAATATTCTGCAATATGTTACAGTTCCATCAATCTTCCTGCAAGTATTCCTTAGCAGACAAGTTGATGGGGAAAAGTTTAAGTTGATGGAAAGTTTAGTGAATAATACACAGTTTGAAATACACTACTCTAGAGAGGCAGATGTGCCTAGAATTACAAGATATACTGAAGAACCAATCTTCTTTCCCATTACTCTTGCAGAAATTGAGCCTGGGCAGTGCTTTTAGCCAGGAGGAAGCAAGTGGCCCAGAGAAGAAGAGGAAGGTCAGCATGCCAGTCAACTCCATTCTTGCAGCTCAGCATCTATGACTGCCATGGACTGCTTTGCTTTGACTATAATGTGCTAGTAGGCATCCTTCCTGTTTACTGTGTCTTCTAATCTTTTACCTGCTTTAGTGAACTCTCCATGCACAGAACATATCTATATTTTGAAGAGGCTATATCTAGTTTCCTGTTTTAAACCCTGTGTGGAATAGACCTGCATATATAAATGTATAGGGTGTAGTTACTTTGATGCTGTATAGCTAAGCTAGAATGAACCTACATAGATTCTATACAGTTTGGGGGTGTTTGAAGTTGTTTTTGCCACACTGATAGAAACATCCCCCATTCTTTCCTTTCCAGTCATTTCTATAGAGCTTGTATCTGTCACTTGGTTATTAATTGTCATTTAAGATGCCACAGTCTGAAAATGCAAGTTGTAACTCAAACTAGCAGGATATACAGTAGTTGCTTCATTATCTACTTCCACTTCCCCAAGCAGTTGAAGGTTTTGGGAACAGTCACCATAAGATTCTATTTATTCTTTGTAGATGAGAGTACTGTAGATTTGCACTCAAGCTCCATAGTCTGTTAATTTACAAATATTCAGGTATTTATCTGCCTTCTGTCCACATAAAAAGTCTCATCTCTCATTCCCTGGCTCACCCCAGGCCAAATTGTCACATACTACACCTTTCCCCAGAGGGCAGGGCTCTTCAGACAACAGCCCCATTTCCTCTCCATTAAGTGACACTGCCCCAAAGTGCTTCATCACAAAGCACATAGTGTGGAATTGTTACACTTGGTTCATATTTTATGGGGAATCTACATCAGACCGCAGAATATCTGATGCTTTTTAAAAGAATTGAAGAGCAATGCCATCCCTGCAAGTATAGACTACTTTAGCACTTCTGTCTGTTTAACAGTTCTAGTTATGATATGTGCCGGGGAATCTATTGCCACTTTACACCATTTAAATTTGTATTCTATTTGGTGCTAGAATGCTCTTCCATCTATATTTCTTTTAAAAATGAACATATGCATGTAATAGTGCTTAACTGAAATACAGTTATAGGGGTGATTATAAAACTGATTTTAAAAAATTCATTTTTCTTCACCATTAATTTTAGCACTTCTTATTTTTTTCCAGTCATCCTTAAACTCTTCATAATATTTGAAAACATTTATATTAATTCCTTCCTTTTTGAATATTCTTTATACACCAACTATATTAAGCTATATATGCTAAATATAACGCAGCATGAAACTGTGTGCGTGTGCGTGCATATAAATATAAATGGTTTCTATACTAATTTTACAAAGAAAATGAATATATGTATTGTAAATAGATAAATAAATAAATAATTGGCAGTTTCAAAATGTAACTAACTTGTTTATTTCTTGTCCCAAGTCCCCCAATTCCTTCTCAGCTACCAAACTCCAACCATTAATAACTTCCTCTCTTTTTCTCCTTAAGCACAGCTGTTAGTTTTACAGTATTTGGTTGTTCCAAGAGTTTCCTTAGAAGGCCCATTTAATTAGGTTTTCAACATCTTCCAGTGTGTTCTTTACAAGATTCTGGCCAGTGTTATCATAAACAATACTTGGGTTTGGTGTCATGTCATTTTGCATTCCTTTACATAGTTTGAGAGAACTTTCCATTTCAAAACATTTTTTACTAGCTCTGAAAGTAATAGCACAATTGTACTTGAATAAACATGTGCTTTAATGCAAATTAAATCATTGATGAAAAGGCTAGATTTTAAAAGTGGGGGAAATGGCTGTTCACGTGAATTGTGCCTGTCCTACATACTATCCATCCTGTGGATGAAAAACAGCAGGATGAATAAACCACAAAAAAGCCACTATATCCCTGAAATATGGGAAGTCAGGGTTCATCTACACTTTTGTTTGGTCCATGACTTCTAGGTTTGTTTGTTTGTTTGTTTTTGTTCTGCTTCTTTCCCTGGGAAAACCAGCCGTATACCACTGAATCAGAGCAAACATCAATCAAGTTTTTGTGGATTGACTTTGTTCTAATTCAGTGGTAAACCGCAGGTTTTCCCGGGAAAGCAGCAGGACAAAAGAAAATCCTCTCAGACTTGTGCCTAGAAGTGTGGGTGAGACCTCAGTTGCATTTCCTTACAGCAGAAGAGCAATGATTGACTAGCACTAGGAGCTTACTGTCTGGAGGCACCTTAAGACATGCCACACTGAGGATCCTACAGGGTGACTGAAGCAAGGGAATCAAGCCACATGGTACAGTAGAAGGTAAATATGAGGACCAGCCCTTATGAAATCTGTAACACATACCAGATGCAGACAAAGTATGTTTCCTGGAAGTAATCATATTGCAAGAAGATCTCTCCTTTATAACTCAAGTGAAGTGTAGAGTGAGGCTAATTATGCACATGCTCTGAGGGTGGCGTCACAACTGATTTGTTATTCCCCAAAATCATCTGCCTCGTTGGTTCCAGAAACAAGCAGTGTTTTTATGTAGCTTTTCATATGGCCACACTTCAGGTTGTGTAATCTGGCAGTCCAGAAAAGCTCACAATGGAAGCTGGAATGTGTGGGTGGTTTGGGGAATTTGTAGGAGGCTGTAGGAGGCCCCTTTGTGGGGCACAAAATATAATCCATCCACCCCCAGCAGCTAATGAATTCATGAAATACGAACTCTGTAGAGTACTAGCAGCAGACGCAAAGTGGCATTCCACAATAGTCTTTTTCTAGTCCTCTGCGGAGATGCCAGGGACTGAACCAGGAATCTTCTGCATGCAAAGCATGTACTCTACCACTGAGCTATGGTTTCCCTCCAAATGTTGGGCCAAACTAAACATGGCACAGAGTACTTTTATCTTGTCAGTACTTTAAGTGGCAAAACTACTGAAGGGAAAAGGTTTAACATCCCCAAAAGCCCTCTGTCATTCGACACTGAAGGAGGGACATGATAGAGGCTTATACACTGATGAATGGTGATGTTCCACTCACTCTCATTACACACAAATGCAGAGTCAGTTAATTGGCATTAACTGTATTTCTTCACATGATGCCTGTGGAAAGCCTGCAAGCAGGACCTGAGCATGAGAGCACTCTCCCCTCCTATGGTTTCCAGCAACTGGTATTCAGAAGCATACTGCCTCCGCCTGTGGAGGCAGAGCATAGCCATCATGGTTAACAGCCACTGATAGGCTTATGTTCCATGAATTCCTCTAATCTTATTTTAAAACCATCCAAGTTGGTGGCCATCACTGCTTCCTGGGAGAGCAAGTTCTGTAGTTTAACTAAGCACTGCATTGAAAAGTCCTTTTATATTCCAACATTCAATCCCAAACGCTGCAACCTTTCCTCAGAGGGGAGTTGTTCTATCTTTATCATTTTGGTTGCTCTTCCACAACTCTACAGTAGCCACCCATCCCTAGCTATAAACACACATACAGTACATAAATTGGCAGAAGCTTATAAAATAATTCTCAGATAAGATGAGGTCAAAGTTGCTTACCTTTGGTTGTTTTTTAAAAGCTCCTTAACAACCAACCAACTAACACATTTACATATTATAGGGAGGCATGTTTATTCCCCTTTGGACAAAATACAAGAAGCTGTATAACACACATGTTGGTAAAAGTGTGACTAATCCAGAAAGTCGTAACATCCTTTTGATCTGCCACCAGCATGAAAATTTCAGTGGGCAATAAGCATGACCTCTTCGAAAGATTTTGTGTGATGCAAGTTAATGACTTCTGCAGGGTTTTTCAGGAAACTGGTGAATAAGGGGAACTCTTTTGCGGTCACCTTCCCCCTATGAACACATGCCTTTCCTGCAATACTTCACAGAAACCTCACACCTTCCTTCACAAATATTTCAAATTTCCCTAAGCAACCAGGTAGCATAGATTCAAGCAGAAGCAGCACCTTGATGGGGCTTTGCCGGGAAAAACACCAAAAGAGGTTAAAACATCTGCAAGCCACTTCCTTAAACTTCAAACCTATTTCAAGTTTTGATAGCAGGGCGGCAGGAGGCAACTATGACTGTTATCTTCTGTCCCTGAAGTCTTTTGAGTGAGTTACATGTTGCTCACTGCGGTCAACAGCTTTTGCTTTTGGTTAGACCGCTGCTTCCTCCTGATATGTAAAATGGGCCAACAAGCAAAAATGAAACTTTGTTATTGCTTCTGGTAAGGAAGGCAAGGCCCCCGTGCTTTTCACATTGTGTAAAAGGGTTTTTAAGCAAAAAGGGAAGAACTCTTTCATCCCATACTTGATCAGTGGCATTTGCCAAAATTCCCTACTTTGCTCACGTATTAATTTGGCAGGGTCTCACATACCTTCCAACATTCCTCTGGTGAAAATAGGGACATTTCTCACTCCCCCACACAACTGACCCTCCTTGATTTCCCCACCTTTTTGTCCTCCCACAATAGCATTTCCTATCAGAAGAAGGGCAATTGCCAACACCATCACACCAACAGGACACAGCACACACAGCCTCCACTGTCCTGAGAAAAGCCATTCATCCTTATTTTATTTTATGGTAGATTTACAAAGAAGTAAATTTGAGAAAGGGGCAAGATTAGATGTTGCACACACAAAGTTTTAGGGTTTTTTTAAGACTCCTTGTCTCCTCTCTGCTCCCTCTCTGTGTGCCCTATTTTGTACTCCCTTGGTGGTGCATGTGACCGGCCTACCATGACTTCACCCACCTGGTTCCCACCACCCCAATCAAAACAGGCATCCTTGGGAAAGCCTGTGATTCACTACTTGACAGCTCATTTTTTCTAGGTCTTCCATGATCTCATTGTCTTCAGAAAATAGGTGTGCTTTATGACTGTGCACCTTTACCCTTAAAAGAGGCCACAAGAATTTTTTTGAAAGGGAAATTAAGGAAACATTCCTAATAACTCCATAGTTGTAAGTGTTGTGAGGTTCCTCATGGTTGCTAAGAGTCCTCTTCCCATAATTTTTTATTTTTTGCTTCAAACAAACAAACAACTATTTTCCATGTGGAGATTTAAGTGAAAATAGGAAGGCAGTATTCTACCCAAATAGCCGATACAGTGGTATCTCGGGTTACAGATGCTTCAGGTTACAGACTCCGCTAACCCAGAAATAGTACCTCAGGGTAAGAACTTTGCTTCAGGATGAGAACAGAAATCATGCTCCGGCGGTGCGGCGGCAGCTGGAGGCCCCATTAGCTAAAGTGGTACCTCAGGTTAAGAACAGTTTCAGGTTAAGAACGGACCTCCAGAACAAATTAAGTTCTTAACCCGAGGTACCACTGTACATTTCTACATTCCAGTATTGTAGCTGATTAATAAGAAGGCTTTGGGCACTAATTTTGAAAACAAGTTTTATTATTTTATTAAAACAATTTAACACATTCATTCAATCCTAAGTTTTTACTGAGAAAAATACCGCTTGACTTCAGTTCATCTAGTAAATGTCTCAAGGACTGCAGCATTAAGAAATATATTGGGTGGTAGTCAACATGACTGAATAGTGAGATGCAGCAGCATAAAACCTAATGCTATTCTAGGCTGCATCAACAGAAGTATAGGGAAGTAATAATACCACTATTCTGCTTTGGTCAGACCACACCTGGAGTTGAGTTTTGGGTGCCGTAATTTAAGAAATATATTGACAAGCTGTGCAGAGGAGGGCTACCAAAATGATAAAAGGCCTGGAAGCTGAGCCTTATGAGGAACATTTGAGGGAGTTGGTATGTTTGGCCTGGAAAAGAAGAGACTGAGAGGAGATATGATATTCATTTTCAAATATCTAAAGGGCTGTCACACTGAAGATGGAGCAAGCTTGTTTTCTCCTGCTCTGGAGGCTAGGACCTGAACCAAGGGACTCAAGAAACAAGAAAGGAGATTATGATTAAACATCAGGAATAAGTTTTTGACTGTAAGAGCTGTTCACCTCCCTCAGGCGGTGGTGGGCTCTCCTTCCTTGAAGGTTTTTAAGCAGAGGTTGGATGGCCATCTGTCAGGGATGCTTTATTTGAGATTCCTGCATTGCAGGGGGTTAGCCTAGATGACCCTCGGGGTCCCTTCCAACTTTACAGTTCTAGGATTCTACAATTCTATAGCCAGCCAAGTTTTATTTAAATTAGACCTAATGAAATTAATGGGTCTAATTTTGTCATGTTATTTCAGTGGAGCAACTTTTGAGTAAAATTTGGTTAAATACCACCCATTTTGTTGTTGTTTAGTCATGTCCGACTTTTCGTGCCCCCGTGGACCAGAGCATGCCAGGCACTCCTGTTTTCCACTGCCTCCCGCGGTTTGGTCAAACTCATGCTGGTAGCTTTGAGAACACTGTCCAACCATCTCATCCTCTGTCATCTCCTTCTCCTTGTGCCCTCCATCTTTCCCAGCATCCTGGTCTTTTCCAGGGAGTCTTCTCTTCTCACGAGGTGGCCAAAGTATTGGAGCCTCAGCTTCAGGATCTGTCCTTCCAGTGAGCACTCAGAGCTGATTTCCTTCAGAATGGATAGGTTTGATCTTCTTGCAGTCCATGGGACTCACAAGAGTCTCCTCCAGCACCATAATTCAAAAGCATCAATTCTTCGGCGCTAAGCCTTTATGGTCCAGCTCTCACTTCCATACATCACTAAAATACCACCCATTAGATTAAGCTTTTCTTTTTCTACATTGGCTTATAACGGCCCCTTAGTGGTGGGGGCAAGGCTTTTTAAGCCCAAGGTCCTCATTCCCTCCTGCGTGCCAGTTAAACCTCTGTGCTTTTTCACATTTTAAGAAGTATGTCCAGTTACAGAGCCATTTCTGACCAGCTGAGCAGAAAATAGCATGACCCAGTCATTTGCCTTTTAACTGTCTTCGATATGCAGAAATCAGCAGTGAAAACCTCTCATGGCATAGAGATGCAAGTGTTATTATATCTAATGTCCGCACACCAAGCTGCTGTTAAAAGCGCAGGAGGATGGTCTAGTTAAAAAGCTGGGTTTCTTACTGATCATCTTTCAACAGCCTTTACAGTTACACAACATAAGCAACCGCACCCCCATATTACCCATGCAACACAGAATGTTCTCTTTTTTTCAGATGTTTCTGTAACTGCAGGTCTCAGCATGGTTTACCCCACTGATCGGAAATTGCTTTAAAAACAACAATTCTTGAGCACAGCAGAAACGAGAACTCAGCACATTGGTCACTAATTACTATGCAAAATTTTTAAAAATGAAGGTATTTGTTTTCCTGCCCCACTGATCTCATAATTCTCACCAGGAAGACAATGGAATTGTCAACTGCAAGGGACAATCTTCCATTTTCTGTCATCTTCAAAGTAAAGAAAGAAAAAAAATAAGAAGACCCAAGCCAGTGCCGTAGCTACGGGGGGCTAGTCAGGTTTTTTTTGCCCCTGGTGAAGCCTCTAGAGGGGCACCATTGAGGTTCCAGCCTCTGTTTGTCTGTACACAAATGCACATGGCGGGGTGTGTGTACTAAACTGGGTCTTTGACCCGAATGAAATAAAGTCCAGACCTACATACTGAAGCAGTAACAGTGTTTGTCCATCTGTTCTGTGACCTGAGACCTCCGGGTAAAGGGTGATACATAAATTCAATTAATAATAATAACAACAAAAGACACAAATAGAGTTCTATGGCACCTTAGAGACCATAAAGTTCTATGGACTCTGATCAATCTCTCAACAGATAGCTAGTTAAACAGAGGGGTGCCTAAATTGACCGGATTATGTATATACAGTGGTACCTCGGGTTAAGTACTTAATTCCTTCTGGAGGTCTGTACTTAACCTGAAACTGTTCTTAACCTGAAGCACCACTTTAGCTAATGGGGCTTCCTGCTGCCACCGTGCCACCGGAGCACGATTTCTGTTCTCATCCTGAAGCAAAGTTCTTAACCCAAGGTACTATTTCTGGGTTAGTGGAGTCTGTAACCTGAAGCGTATGTAACCTGAAGTGTATGTAACCCAAGGTACCACTGTCTATAGATTAGCACAATGAAGGAAGAAGAATTTGGAAAGCATGAGTCAAAAACTGAATGAATTACAAGGAGCAACTGAAAGTGTGTCATATTCTTGAGTAAAGCTAAAATATATGCAAGATAAAATCAGAATGACCTACTCCTCAAGAGCAGTCATTGGCGATCAGTTAGCACAGCATTTCAAGAGGTACTATCAGTTTCTGGATGTTTGCAGATGGGAAGTTAATATTCAAAAGACTCATTGATTCAATGAATCATTGGCAACAGTTTTTTTTTTTTTAATGTAGGATTTCCCCTGTAAATAGTAAATCGGGATTAATGGAGGCGAGAAGATATGGGATGGGATTTTGATGCCAACAACACTATATGGATGCTGGGGAGTGAATAAGGAGCACCCATTCCATAATAAGCACCCGTCTGCAAGTACCCCCTGTGGTGGAAAAGCCACCTGAATCCTGACTCAGACCAAATTCAGTAGTGTCAGATTTGCAAAATGAATGATGAAGCGAGTGCCGTCTCCCTGTTAAGTAAGTAATGCCTCCTTAAGTAATGTCTCCAAGCATGAACTGAATTCCCACGTATGCGTTCGTGTTACTAATCCCATTCTACCAACTCTTGAGCGTCATGACTTCATGACTCAGCGGGTTTTTTGTCTGAGAGAGATCACACCGAGGGCAAATCTCCAGATTTCCCAGCTCTTGACTATGTGGTATGTGCCATAAGTCTAGTGAAGTGAACAACAGATGATTTTTTAATGGGTGCCGCAGAGCGTGTGCAGCAGAGTTCGCAAAACTATTTTTGCCTTGGCATGCTCCCAAGGGCTGGACAAAAGACACATTCAGCAGCAGTCAGACAGCGTCCTGGTGAGTCAAAGGCTTCCAAACTAGACCTTTTGAAGCTTTGTAAAGCTGGAACAGTCCACAAACCTATAACAGTACGGCATGGGATAGATCTGGTGACAAGGGATCCTTTGAAGTTCACCTCTAGGAATTCAATTTCCTGCTTGATTTCCTTGAGCCCAACAGAAAACTTCACCAAACCATTGTGTTTGTTTATGCTGCTGCTGCTTCTTTTTTTTCTTTAACTGGCATCAAGCTAGACGCAAGACTAGATGATGCTTCATAAAAAGAGCAGTGTATTGCTCACTGGCTGATTACATCAAAGAAATTCGACTCCTGAATCCGATGCCTCGAGTTTTTCAACAGCAGGAAATTCTGTTCTGATATAACACAGGAGTTTTGGTTTTTTTTACAAGCTTTTCATTCCTTTGACATTTCCCAAATTTCCTTTCCCTACTTACTATTAATCTTGTTTTCTTTTTGATCCGTCTATTAATTAGTGCTCAGATAGTTTGGGCTATGCCTTTTTCTTTTCTTTTTAAATTAAAATATTGCAAAATTAAAGAATACTGTAGTGCTTGCTTTTTAAAAAATAAAATACAAAGCCTCCTGGTTGACTTTTTGCTGCTGCCATTTCCAAGCCTCTAATTCAACTATACATTTAATATATTAAAGGTTTCTTGAGTTGCAATTGATTTTCTATATTTTGGTGGGTAAATTTATAAAAGCACTTTAACACCGAATAAAACACAGATTATTAAAAAGATTAAAACATTTAATTTTTAAAATTATAGGCGAATTGACCTCCACCCAGCATTTTTGTGTGAATTTCTATTAATAAAAGAACATGAAAACCCAAGAAAAGCCCTGCTGGATCAGGCCAAAGGCCCATCTAGTCCAACATGATGTTATCACAACCAGATCCCTCTGGGAAGCCTATAATACACACACACACACACACACACACATATATGTATATATATGTATATATATACCTGAAGGAGCTTCTCCACCCCATCGTTCTGCCCTGATGCTGAGATCCAGTGCCGAGGGCCTTCTGACGGTTCCCTCATTACGAGAAGCAAAGCTACAGGGAACCAGGCAGAGGGCCTTCTCGGTAGTGGCGACCGCCCTGTGGAACGCCCTCACATCAGATGTCAAAGAGATAAACAACTACCTGACATTCAGAAGACATCTGAAGGCAGCCCTGTTCAAGGAAGTTTTTAATGTGTGACATTTTAGTGTATTTTTGGTCTTTGTTGGAAGCCGCCCAGAGTGGCTGGGGAAACCGAGCCAGATGGGTGGGGTACAAAAAATAAATTATTATTAGTAGTAGTAGTAGTAGTAGTAGTAGTAATTTTGCCTAATGTATACAATTTTGCAAGCAGTTTGCAACAATATAATTATTTCAGTATGTTATTTTCCCTAATATATGCATGTTTATGCACACTTTCTCCCAATATATCTTTTTGTACATTATTATTGGGTTGGAGAACTTCATCACAAAATTCAGAGAAGTGTGATATAGTTGCATTTTGCTTTTGCGGACCATTTAGGGAGGTGTAGATCAAGTAGTTCATATTAAAATGCAAGCAGAACCATATTTCTCCTGTGTTTCTAACCAGTGCATCAGCGGCCTGCTATCGCTGTCCAAAAAAGAAAGGAACCCTTTCCAACTCTACAAGAGTCGTCTGGCTCAAGAGCCGCAATTCCTGCTTTTGCTGCTGCCTCTCTAAAAAATATTTAAAGACATCAGGAAGTACTTGGAGATCTGCTGAGTAAGAGTGAATTATACAAGCATGGGCCTCAGTTCCTGGAAGAAGAAGAAGAAGAACAAAGTTTTTTCCGTTTGGGTCATGACAAAGGGCCCTTCAGAAGGTGGGAGAGAGATAAAGCTGTGTTTCATTAGCAGAGAGATACCTACACATTCCTCACTCACCAGCAGAGCTGCCCAAGTCATTTTGCTGCCCGTTGTGAAGGAAAAGATCCACGCACATCTCTGTAATTTAGGGATGTATCCAATGTAGTGTTAAGTTAAGGTCACTTAGTGACATGCTTGCTCTGCTGGCAAAACTTCTACTTTCATGTCAGTTGATAGTAGTTGCGCAAGAGAACACGTAACTAAATTGCTGGTAACTGTTGCAAAATAGGTTACATCATCTGTTGCCCAATGAGCTTTCACTAGTCCAACTGTTCCTTCGTTGTGCTAGCAGACAGAGGATATAACCCACAGAATCCAAATGCACCGGAAATTGAATCTTACTTCAACACTGGTGATGAGACAGTATCCTTTACTGCAGTGGTATAGCGTTTGGGGGGGGTCCCAGGTACATTTCTTTTTTTCTTTTCCCTTTTAATTTTTATTGGAATTTTATTTACAACATAACACAACCACCCCCCAATACACAAATCCACCCTCATTAAACAGGAACACAAAATACAGTGAGCATAACATATAGCAATAAAGGTAAAGATAAAGGGACCCCTGACCATTAGGTCCAGTCGTGGCCAACTCTGGGGTTGCGGCGCTTATCTCGCTTTACTGGCGAACCAGAGCAGCGCACGGAAACGCCGTTTACCTTCCCACCGGAGTGGTACCTATTTATCTACTTACACTTTGACATGCTTTCGAAGTGCTAGGTTGGCAGGAACAGGGACCAAACAACGGGAGCTCACCCCGTCGTGAGGATTCGAACCTCCGACCTTCTGATCGGCAAGCCCTAGGCTCTGTGGTTTAACCCACAGCGCCACCCGCGTCCCTTATAACATACAGCAAGGATAACAACAGGAAGATTTAAGGAAGGAACTATTGGAAACTCAAGGCAGTAGAAACATAAGATGATTAGAGCCCCACTGAACTTGAAGCATGGGAAGCCTCAACAAAAATTTATAATTTGGCAGAATATTTGGACTATATGATATGTATTTGTATAATTTGGATTACTTAATGTGATTTGATTGGATTGTTAAAGTGGAAAATTTAATAAAAATTATATTAAAATATATATATATATAACATACAGCAATACAAACAACAAAATGAAAGACTTCCTTTATCCTGTATCTGGCCTCATTATTTACTTCTTGAGGGGGCACAACCAGGCACCCCCACAAGCAGGGGCGTAGGAAGGGGGGTGCAGTCCGCCCTGGGTGTCATCCTTGAGGGGGTGACAAAATGGAACACTGCGGAGAGTGGCACTTACCGCGGGGCCTGGCCTGCAGCGTGCCTGAGCTACACGTCTCTCCTGGGAGTGATGTGGTGGCTCGGGCCCCCATGCTGCCCCAAACAGCAGCGTGGGGCTTGCGTCCGCTAGACTGACTCCTTGGGCAGCTCGTTGCGCTGCCCCCCTGGGTGGATCACCCCGCCCCTACCGCTCTGGGTGCCAGAGCAGCTAGCTATGCCCCTGCCCACAAGAAGCCCCCTCATTGAGGCCAGAGCCGAAGGGAGTGAAGTGGGCACCTGAGCCGGGACTTTGGGGCTGGGGGGGGGAACGGAGCCCCATTCTTCTTATGGCTGGTGAAGAAGAAGAGTTTGGATTTGATATCCCGCTTTATCACTACTCGAAGGAGTCTCAAAGCGGCTAACATTCTCCTTTCCCTTCCTCCCCCACAACAAACACTCTGTGAGGTGAGTGGGGCTGAGAGACTTCAGAGAAGTGTGACTAGCCCAAGGTCACCCAGCAGCTGCATGTGGAGGAGCAGGGAAGCGAACCCGGTTCACCAGATTACGAGTCTACCGCTCTTAACCACAACACCACACTGAAGGGACATCCTCTCTCTGGGCTGATCCAGAGAGGGAGGGGGAGTGTGCTGTCACCAACCATCAAGGAGGGAGGAAGAGGGTGTGACCCAAGGGCAGACCGCCCCTCTCCTCTGCTGGGCTCTTGTGTACAAGGTCTCTTCCTATACTGGGGGAAGATGGAAACTTCAGAAGGAACTTGGAAGGGCATATTTTAAAGGTCTAACAGCCTATATACCCACTGTAATAAACAAAAATCTTATTCCCTTATAGGGGACACAAGAGCCCTTATAGAGTCCTTCGTAGGTTCTCCATCGGTCGGAGAAAATAACAGAGGCCAACCAGAGAATATTGAGAAGCAAAGCAGCTAGTAAGCCTGATCTTTATTGAAACTGTTACAACAGGGTGCTCCCCTCACACGCAGGAAGGGAGGAGGACCCCAAATAAATGTGTGCCTGCCCTTATATAGACATTGTAAATTCCCTGCCCTGGAGCTAAAGACCACCCCTCCTTATATCATACATACATCACAGAAAGGGGTGGAGCTCAAGACCACCCCCCCAGATACATCATACCTACATCACAGAAGGCACAGTCTACAACAGAAATCTGAGTGCATTGTTTATCTCCTGTCTGGCAGGTTATCTGTTAATGGTTACTTGACTGGATACCCTGGGGAGCCTGGCCAGTTTTTTGTAATGACAAATAGTTCCTGAGCCAGGTCACAGTCTCATCCTATTCATACACAGACATACCCTTAAGATAGGATTTGTGAAGGAAAAGACAATGGGAGGCTTTTCCATTTTCCTTCGACTTTGCAGAGAAATTATTTGAGGTCAATTTGGGAGGGACAAAATGGTTTCAGGACTTTTTCTGTGGGGTTTCAGACATGTGGTTTATATATGCAGCTATGAACACTCTCTCTCTCTCTCTCTCTCTCTCTCTCTCTCTCTCTCTCTCTCTATATATATATATATATATATATATATATGCTTTCGTAGATTTTCACGGGTACAGGAATGCAGGTTTTGGTGTCTTCGGGTGTCTTCCCGTGTAAGAGTAGGGGTGTCTGGGCGACGTTTCGACGAGGTCTCACTCGTCATCTTCAGGCTGGTGCTTTCGGCTTCTTCCAGTAACAAGAAGCCGAAAGCACCAGCCTGAAGATGACGAGTGAGACCTCGTCGAAACGTCGCCCAGACACCCCTACTCTTACACGGGAAGACACCCGAAGACACCAAAACCTGCATATATATATATATATATATATAACCTTAATTTTTTTATTTCACCACACATTACTTTTCTGCATATTTTGTGACTTTCAATCTCTGCTGGCGTTCTCTCACCAAAGAGTACTTGCACCAACGTCAGCTCAGTATTTTCTACACTGACTGGCAGGCAGTCCAGGGATTCTCTAGGGATGGGGAAGGTCAGGCCTGGGGGCTGAGTGAAGCCCCCCCCCCCGGCCTCCTTCCCTCGCCCTCAAGACTCTCCCAGGCCATACACCCTTCTGAACCACACCCGTTCTCTGCAGCCACTGCACCCCCTCATTGGTCCTTCTGGGCACCCTTCTTGAAGTGCTTAATTATTTGGGGGGGGGGAGGGTCTGGATAGATTGTATCCTTGAACTCTGATCATGTTTCTTGCTTGAATAGAAAGGGTTGTGCAACTTATGCCTGGAGAAAGGCCCTGTCTCCAGTCTCTGTTACCTGTACAGTGGACGCTCAGGTTGCGAACGTGATCAGTGCGAGAAGCATGTTCGCAACCCTCAGCGTTCGCAACCTGCAGCGGCGCATCTGCGCACGCATGGGTTGCGATTTGGTGCTTCTCCGCATGCGCAACCCCCAAAACCTGGAAGTAACCCGTTCCGGTACTTCAGGGTTTCAGTGGGTCCATAACCCAAAAAAAAAACAACGCAACCTGAAGTGTCTGTAACCCAAGGTATGACTGTAGTTCGAAATGCTTGGGTAGAAAGTGATAGGAGAGACACTTCCCTGCCTCCTGGCACCCTGAAAAGTGGCCAGGCGAAAACCTCCTCCCAGGCTGTCAGTATTTTGCAGAAGGGATTCAGGGACATCCTGGAACATCAGGTTTGCACAGTGAAAGTCTGAGAAAGGGCTCTGCTGCCCTAGTGCAACAGCAAATGGGCTTTTAAACAGAAACAGGCCCTTTATGTGGTTTGGAAAGTGACAGGAAAATGGAGTGGGAAGTGTGGGGTGGACAAACAATTAATAAGATGTCTAAACACACCACAGGAACAACTCAGGATTCTAACTGAACTCTCCTCAAATAAGGACAAATATTCAATGAAGAACTGGCATTGCATAAACAACCCCACGAGGTCTGTGAAAGCAAATCAGGATCGATACTCATTAAACAGGTTGCCTGACCTGGAGACAGGAACGGGATTCAATTCAGTTCACATTTTAAAAAGGAACCTACCTAATTCGCACTTTCTGAAACAATATGCAGACTGAAGCACAATCGTCCTTTGAAATTTGCACTTCTCTGGATTTTGCAACGCAGTTCTCTGGCCAAGTAATGTGCACAGAAATGCATACCATTAGGAGAACATCTGCACTGAAATGCAGATTAATTTTCATGATGACTTCTTCTTTTTTCCTTTTTCTTTTTAAAAGGAAAATTGCACGCTGGCATGGAAATGTGAAGAGCTTAATTTAAAATGAGAGTGAGAGAGAGACAGAAAGATGACAGAGAGAGAGAGAAAGAGAGTACCGTAATTACGGTAACTTGGAAAGATTCATCCATCCATAGTCTGACATGGTATTAAATAGCTTCCTATGAAACCGAAAATAGCCAGGGACAATCCAGGGCCCTCCCCAAGTCCCTGCTCATTTTACTTGGACTTGTGAAGGAGGAGATCTCATCGGATCGTGACCCTTGAGCTGAACCTCTTTGTCTTTTGCATCCTTAATAGTACCCAAGACCTGCCCTGTAAAGATGGCTCCCTATCCTGCATCAGGTTGACCTCTGCATGGGATGAGCTCAAAACAACTCCCCCCCCCACAAGCCCTGGAAGAGAGCCATTTGAATTCCGCTTCCTTGGGCCCTCAGGACGTCTAAGAATTCAAAGCCAGTGCCAACTATTTTGCTGATGATGCTCAAGGGGGTATAGCTGGAGCAAGGATCAATGCAACCTCTTGATTGGAAGCAGCAGTCTTCTCAGTCCAAAATATGCAGCCGCAGGGAAAGCAGTGACATCATGGTCTACTTACGCTGCCACTTCTCTTTTGCAGAGCAAAAACCGCAGGAAAGGTTGCCTGGGCTTGAAACTGGCCTTGGGATAAGATGGGAAAAGTTCAATGCATGTAGGCGTGCGTACAAGCATTGGGTGTGTAGGCAGGCCCGCTGTCAACGCCGGATTTAGGGCGGTGTGGGTGGTTCCCCCTCACAGGGTGCCAAGCTGGGGGGTGGCCTGAGCCAAGGAAGTGTGAGAGGGAGGAGGGCATGAAAATAAGCAATATTGGGGTGTATGTGTGGATTTTGTCCTTGATCAGGGCGTCATATGACCAAAATCCACCCCTGCTGGCGTCAACACAATGCACAGCTGCAGAAGTGTTGAGGGCCCATTAGGACCACAACAGCTGACACCAGCACCTCCCTCCATCATATTAAAAAAAGATTAAGACAAGAGATATCACCATATTTTTGTTTGTTGCTGTGAGACCATCCATTGCCCCAGTGGAATGTACAGGGTTTGACCTATGGTCAAAAACAGGGGTCAGCAAACTTTTTCAGCAGGGGACTAGTCCACTGTCCCTCAGACCTTGTGGGGGGCCAGACTATATATTTTTTTTGGGGGGGGACATGGACGAATTCCTATGCCCCACAGATAACCCAGAGATGCAGTTTAAATAAAAGGACACATTCTACTCATGTAAAACCACGCTGATTCCTCGACTGTCCGCAGGCCGGATTTAGAAGGCGATTGGGCCGGATCCAGACCCCGGGCCTTAGTTTGCCTACCCATGGTCTAAAAGGTATGGAGGCTTATTGCTCTAAAGAGCTTTCGATATAGGTGTTGCTGGCTGCAGGTAGGATTTCAATAGCCCAGCAATGGAAAATCTTGATAAATCTGCATTTGGCTATATGGTATAAAGAATTCATGCATTTCAGCTATTGTGGGGGGAAATGACACGTAAACCGTGTGTTTTCAGGGGATGGACAATATAGAAGCCTTTTATGTCCTCTGGTGAGATTTTATTTCCTATGCTTTGGACTTAGAAGCTCAATATTCACCGACCATATCAACTTATTAAATATGGATGCCTTGATTTATATTGGTGTGCCACCATTTCTTTCTCTTATTGTTTTTTGTTTGTCTTCTTTGTACAGTTGTATCTCGGAAGTCGAACAGAATCCATTCCGGAAGTCCGTTCGACTTCCAAAATGTTTGGAAACCAAGGTGCGCTGTTGCATTGAGGTCCTGCTGGTGGGTTGCGCATGGGCATCTGACTGGCCACCGTTTCATAAAGCTGTTTTAGGTTGTATTTTGTATTTTCATGGTCTAGGTCTGTACACAATGCTAGTCTAAGCTCAGAGCAGACTCATTGGAAAAAAATGCACTGGCATGACTAACCCAGGTTTATTAACTTTGATGTCTAGTTCAGAGAAAAGGCTAGCGAGAGGTGATATGAAAGAATTTTACGAAACGATGCAAGGCATGGGGAAAGGGGAAAGTTTTGCTCCATCTCTCATGACGCTAGAACTCGTGAGCATCAGATTAAGCAGGAAGTTGGGAGGCTCAGGTAAAAGAAAGTGCCTCTTCATGCAGTACATCAGGCTTCTTCAACCTCGGCCCTCCAGATGTTTTGAGACTACAATTCCCATCATCCCTGACCACTGGTCCTGCTAGCTAGGGTTCATGGGAGTTGTAGGCCAAAAACATCTGGAGGGCCGAGGTTGAGGGAGCCTGCAGTACATCGTTAACTATGGAACTCACTTCAGCAGGAGTGGAACTTCAGCCCCTCTTTCTGCAGGGGGAAGAGGGGAGAATTTGAGACCCTGCATGAGATAGATTTGACAGTGGATTAGACTCTTGCTTTTTGGAAGCGGACCTCCCAGCGGGGGAAGGCTCGACACCCTGATTGAGTCACAAAGGGAGCGGATACATTCAACTTTCGTTTTCCTCTTCGGGGATTACAAGGTAACTGCTGCTGTCTGAGCTTGCTATAACAGTACACAGTGTTTCTCTTAACCTCCTTGATTTGGATATAAGTGTCCAAATTAATTTTGGAGGGTAGTTAAAAAGAATAAGAAGAGTAAAAAGAATAAGACTTTGAAAGGTGGGAGCTGCTGAGTTGTTTGCTGCTGCCTGTGCACAGGAGTGGAACTTTGTTGTTGTTGTTTAGTCGTGTCCGACTCTTCATGACCCCATGGACCAGAGCACGCCAGGCACTTCTGTCTTCCACTGCCTCCTACAGTTTAGTCAAATTCATGCTGGTAGCTTCGAGAACACTGTCCAGCCATCTCATCCTCTGTCGTCCCCTTGTCCTTGTGTCCTCCATCTTTCCCAACATCAGGGTCTTTTCCAGGGAGTCTTCTTTCTCATGAGGTGGCCAAAGTATTGGAGCCTCAGCTTCATGATCTGTCCTTCCAGTGAGCACTCAGGGCCGATTTCCTTCAGAATGGATAGGTTTGATCTTCTTGCAGTCCATGGGACTCTCAAGAGTCTCCTCCACCACCAGAATTCAAAAGCATCAATTCTTCGCCGATCAGCCTTCTTTATGGTCCAGCTCTCACTTCTGTACATCACTACTGGGAAAACCATGGCTTTAACTATACGGACCTTTGTTGGCAAGGTGATGTCTCTGCTTTTTAAGATGCAGTCTAGGTTTGTCGAGTGGAACTTTAGGATTAGACAAATTTGTGAAGGCTATTGATGGCTACTAGACATGATGGCTGTGCTAATGCTTCTGAATACTGGCTGCTGGAAACCAAAGGAGGGGAGAGGGCTATTGCATTTGGGTCCCACTTGCTGCTTTCTGAGTGGCCACTGTGAGAACAGGATGCTGGGGCCATTGGCCTGATCCAGCAGGCTCTTCTTATGCTTGCAGCGCAAGAGAAGAGCGAAAGTGGCAAAGCACCTTGGCCCAGAAAAGTTAAATCCCACCCTGTCTTCACTAGATGCCCTGCAGCAAGATTCCTCTCCACACCCAGGCTGGGTGGCAAAGGATAGGATTTATGAGGATCACAGGAAGTAGAAAGATGGCTTTTTGCCCTGCCAGCCATCAGCAATAGAGATTAAATGGAACTGAGGTGTGGTAGCACCTGGAGCTAAATCCTCTATGTGGGAGTAATTGAGATTAATTACCCACTTCCTTGATGTTGCTGTTAAGGATGTATGGAAAGAGTTTATGGCATTTCCGTCCACTGTTTCGCAGGAAAAGTTGGGAACTGGCTCCTGGGTACCACGTCACGATATCACTCGACTGTGTATTGTGTATTTTATCATTTATACCCCACCTTTTCCTCCAAGGAGCTGAAGGTTCTCCACTTTCTCATTTAATCCCCACAACACCCCTGTGAGGTGGGTTAGGCTGGGAGGCTGTCATTGGCTCCCAAGGTCACCCAGTGAGCTTCATAGCCGGGTGGGAATTTGAACCGCAGTCTTGCAGGCTCTAGTCCAGTTCATCACGATGTTCAGTTGATGTCATCTTCTGGAAGATGTTGCAAGACAGCATCTGCACTGGAAATCTGTATTGATTGTACAGTGGAACCTCAACTTACGTATGGCTCTACTTACATACGATTCCAGTTACGACCTTCAGTAGGTGCTTTGACTTATGAACTTTCCTCTAGATATGAACAGAGGCTGGGGCCTCTGCTGCTGGGGAGAGGGCCCCCATCCCCCCCCCGAAGCTGTGGAAGAGGTGCCACCTGCAAGAGGCACAGCAGGGTGCATTGCAGCCCCAAACCCCGCCAAGGAACTAACCTGAGGAAGTCCAGAGAAGAACCTGGCCTGGCAAGAAGAAAAAGTGACCCTGGCCAAAGTGAATCCACTCTTTACTGACCCTTGCCCCACCCCCAGCTTGTAGCCAGGTAAGCCCACCCACCCACAGTGCACGTAAGATAAATAAATAAATGTTAATTTACCCCCCATGTACAATAATGTCTTAATTCTTTTATAGTACAGTACATTGGTTACTGCCTTCATTTTATGGATCTATGGTCTCGTTAGACAGTAAAATCCGTGTTAAATTGCTGTTTTAGGGGGTGTTTTTCATCATCTAGAACAGATTCACGTTTCCATTACTTTCTATGGGAAAGTGCGCCTCTACTTATGTACGTTTCTAGTTATGACCAGACCTCCGGAACGGATTATGGTTGTAAGTAGAGGTTTCACTGTATACCAGTTTGTTTGGCCTCTTCCCTCCCTCCCTCCCCCCTCCTGTAAATTCTATGATGCCTGCATTCACTCAGAGCAACAGCAGAAAACAAATCTTGTGTAGATAGAACTCTCTTGCAGTTAAAGACTGGAGGGCTGATTCATCAGGACCACAATTTCAGTTTGCCTTTCACCTGCTTGCCTTCTAACTTACAAACAGTAGAGGTGTGGGGGGGGGTCCCTGCCCATCAGCTTCCTCCTCCTTAGACTCAGTGTTGCCCTTATAGAACTCAACTGGAAGGAGGATGGGGACCAAACTAGAATTAGTTGGCTCTGCCCGCTATTGGCTCTGGCGCCACCTACTGTTGGGCTCCCTCCTTTCCACCCCAATCGCATGAGCATTAGCCAACAACAGTGATTTTTTTTTTTTTATGACTCAGAAGTAAGTCCCATTGAATTCATTGGGCTCACTCTCAACTTACCTGAGAGTCAGGATTGCAACATTACTTGAGGAATCAAATTAGTTTTTATCAGTTTTTAAGAAGCATCCTTTGTTCTGTATATGTCGCAGCAGATACCACGTCTGTGTGCTATGTTAGGAGGCCCAATTCCATGTCTCCTATAAATTGTCTAGTTTGGCTCTCAGAAATCTGTTATTTTATTTTATAGTATATTTTTATTAAAGATTTTTAGTTTACAAAAAATATGTGTCTCAGAAATCTGTTATGAGGCTCCTATCTGTCCTTACAGAAGTACTGTCAGGAAGGAACTGGGCAGAGGAGGAATGGCGGAGACTGCCTCACCAGCTCAGAGGTAGATAATGGGAGAGGGGGGAGAAGAAGCACCAGAGGGGGGAGAGAGGATGGACAAAGTGTCTTTAGAAAGCATTCCAGACCCCCCCTCTCCCAGAACCTGGTGGGCATTGAAAGTAGGAGAGCAAAGAGCTCAAAGGCAGAGGGCAATTTTCAGCACCTGTAGCGATGATGCATGAGGAAGTGGGAGAAAGGGAAGGGGTGGAGACTCACTCGAGGCAATGCCATGACTCCAAGAGGCTGCATTCCCAAGCCTCTCTCTGTGAGTACTGAATAAAAAGCAGTTGGTAAGGACATTTCCTTGTCTTATCCTTTCCTGGCAACCTGCTGTGGGGGTTGGATCCTCTGACGCCTGACAAGTACAGTTCCCAATATCCCCCGGGAAGATAACTGTTAAACCACATTATACCGTATTTTTCGCTCTATAACACGCACCCAACCATAACACACACGTAGTTTTTAGAGGAGGAAAATCTGTAGGCATGCCACCTGTAGGCATTTCCTCCATAACACGCACAGACATTTCCCCTTACTTTCTAGGAGGAAAAAAGTGAGTGTTATGGTGCAAAAAATACGGTACTTGTAGTGTGGTTATGAACATAGGAGAAGCTCTACTGGGCCAAAGGCCCATGTAATCCAGTATCCAGTCTGCCAACCAGATGTTTGTGGGAAGCCCGCAAACAGAAGCTGGGTGTAACAGCAACTCTCCCATTCCACCAACTGGTATTCAGAAGTGCATTGCTTCTGAAACTGGAGGTGGAACACAGCTATTGGTAACCATAATTTTATATACCTCTATCATGTCCCCATCCCCCTTTAACTTTTTTTTCTAAATCAAAACACCCCTTCTTTTGGGTGGGAACCCTACAACCCTCTTTCAATGTGGGGCAATGGTGGCTCGTCCCATTTCACCACTTAAGGCAAATCTCGAAGGGCTACTTTGCCCTGCCACTGCTACTACTACTCCTGCCACCACTTACCTGCTCCTGGCGCCGCCACCTGCTGTACCACAACTGTGCACCTTTTTGCACCCACCGCTGGCAAAGAAGCAGCATCACCACTGGCACTGATTTTTTGATCAAGGCCGTGCTGATTTTGGGTGAGATCTCACCTGAAATGGATGTGATTTAGTGGAAACGGGCACTGTTTGCAGAGGTGCTTCTCTGCCCCTAGAGGTGGTGGCAGGACAGGTGGGGCACCTGGGGGTGTAAAGAAGAAGAGTAGTTTGAATTTGATATTCCTCTTTAAGGAGTCTCAAAGTGGCTAACAATCTCCTTTCCCTTCCTCCCCCACAATAAACACTCTGTGAGGTGAGTGAGTCTGAGAAACTTCAGAGAAGTGTGACTGGCCCAAGGTCACCCAGCATCTGCATGTGGAGGAGTGGGGAAGCAAACCCGGTTCACCAGATTATGAGTCTACCGCTCTTAACCACTGCACCACACTGCTACCTAGGAGGCTTCTGCCACTTGAAGCAGCGTCCTCCCCATGCCTAATGATTGGGTCAGCTCTGATATAAGGGGTAAAGTGTCTAAATCTTCACTTACATCTGATTGTTCCAGCCCTCAGAACCCACCCCCCTGTCTCCAAGACAGCTTTATTGTCTTCCCCTGAAAAATTTCCATTTGAATTGGCCAAAGAGGTTCTCTCCCTCTCCCCATTTCCCTGAAGAGTTGTTTCACCCGCCTTGTTCAGCCCAAAGACCTTGCCTGTCTTCCCATGACTGTATCCTTTAACCTCTAGCGGCTTGCTCTTCTAGAGAGTCTCACTGCGGAACCGCCCAAGGTCTTGTTTCTCTTTTGGGACTGGCGCCAAGCCAGTTCCTCCTCCTCCTTCTCTATATCTCACCCAAATCCCTTCTCTTGCAGTCATTTCCGACAGGAATTTTTTGTTCTCAGAACACGTGGAGATGTCTGTCTGTGTTGTTGCATTGACATGTTTATGGCTGCCAATATGTTCTGCAATTTCCCTTTGTGGCACAAAGAAAGAGAAAAGGAAAGATGAAAAGAAAGGCAATTAAAAAAGAAAAGAAAAGAAAACGTTGGAAGGAAATGCTTTCTTGGTTTTGTTTTTGCCAGGTCATCGGGGCTGTGGTTGCTGTCTGACTGGAGGCTGAGAGACGCAAGAGTCAAGAAGGGGCCTCTGTTGTGGCTTCCCAGTTTGATTTTGCTTTCCAGGAAGTAGGGTTTGTACGTGATGGGCGCCTGTACACAAAATGCCCCCTGCCCCACAGTGCTGAAGAGTTTTTATTACCGGGACTTTGGAGCACAACAGGGAACACTGCAGGAATAGGACTTGCCACCTTTCTCAGATTGTGGGGCTGAATTCTCTTTGGGGCAATTTTCTCCAGGGACCACATTTCAGTGATGGGTGGGGCCAGAGGCAAAAGTGGGTGGAGCAACAGATGTAAATTTCACCTTTATACAGGAAGCTAGTTTCCCCCTCTCGATTCTCTATCCAGGCAACCAAGAGGCCTTATCACAGTGCAAGGACACATGGAAAGAAAGAAAAAACGCATTTCGCTCAGTTGGTAAAGTATGAGACTCTTAATCTCAGGGTCATGGGTCTGAGCCCTACGTTGGGCAAAAGATTCCCACACTGCAGGAATAATAATAATAATAATAATAATAATAATAATAATAATAATAATAATAATTAAATAAATTTATACCCTGCCCTCCCCAGCCAAGGGCGGCTAACACCAAATATAAAAACAATTGATTGAAATACTGCTTAAAAAACAAGATTAAAATACAACATTGAAACATTAAAATGCAGCCTCATTTCAGTGGAAACTCAATCCAAAACTTTTCAGGGGATAAAAACGTCAAGTCTTCACCAAGGCTAACTATCCAGACTGGTCCTTGTCCCATCCAACACTACAATTCTATGATTTCCAGTCAGGCAGAAACACTCAAAATAGATTTTCACTGCTGGTTCTAAATGTGTACTAATGTAACTAACGTTTTAACTAGTACAGTATTTAACTTTTGTGTTTTATAGTGAAGTTCTTAGATGTCGGAAGCCAACTTGAATCCCAACCTTAGAGGAAGGCAGGATATAAACTCATAAACCAATAAGAATAAAGAAGATGTTGATGGACTCCCAGCAGTTTTGTTGGGTTTTCTGGCAGGGACTAATGGGAGCTGGAGCCCAGCAACAGCTGGAGGGCCACTGGTTCCCCCATTACTGCCCTACATGGACCCCACTTTTGTGTTGAGACTCCATCATACCCAGTAAATATTTCTCTGACAGCAATGGCACTGTGCGCCCTCTGTCAACCCATCACCACCACCTTCATCTCTCCATCTATGATGTGGCACTTCAGTTCAGAGACTATTTGTCCTTACGATTCCAAGAAAGCCTCAGCGGAAACTTGAGAGAGGCAAAGTGTGAGCGATAAAAGGCATCAAGGCCGATTAGATGCTAGCCTTGATTGCCGGATTGTATCACCTCCCTGTTATCTGTCAAGAGACCTCAGCTTCCATTTTTTCCTCATAGCGTCTTTTCATAGAGTGTTTGGTTTCTCAGCAATCTTTTTATGGATATGGTCTTTCATGAGACAGGCATCCATGGCAACCTTTCCCAATCTGGTACCCTCCAGTTGTTTTGGACTACTGTACAACTCTCATCAACCCCACCTGGAATGGCCATAGGTTGCAAGGATTGATGGGAGCAAAGGTGTGCTGGCTCAGTGGCATAGCGTGGGGGGTGCAGGGGGGCCGGCCGCACCGGGCGCAACATCTGGGGGGGGGCGCTCGCACTCGCAGTGCTAAAATCCACGGGTTAGGGGGCGCAAATTACTTGCCTTGCCCCGGGTGCTGACAACCCACGCTACGCCACTGTGCTGGCTGGAGGTGATCGGAACCGAAGTTCAATACACTGGTGTGGGCAACGTTGGTAAAGACTGATCTGAGAAATAAATAGCATTGCAAGCCTTGGGGCTCTGTATGGTAGGCTTAGGGACGCGGGTGGTGCTGTGGGTTAAACCACAGAGCCTAGAACTTGCCAGTCAAAAGGTTGGCGGTTCGAATCCCTGCGACGGGGTGAGCTCCCGTTGCTCGGTCCCTGCTCCTGCCAACCTAGCACTTCGAAAGCACGTCAAAGTGCAAGTAGATAAATAGGTACTGCTCTGGCGGGAAGGTAAACAGTGTTTCTATGTGCTGCTCTGGTTCGCCAGAAGCGGCTTAGTCATGCTGGCCACATGATCTGGAAGCTGTACGCCGGCTCCCACGGCCAATAAAGCAAGATGAGTGCTGCAACCCCAGAGTCGGTTACGACTGAACCTAATGGTCAGGGGTCCCTTTACCTTTTTATGGTAGGCTTATTTCCACACACACTTAGACAACCCTCTCTCTAAACAAGTGGTTAAATAATTAAGCAAACCACTAACATGACAAAATGGCTTGTAAGCACTTCACAGATTACAGTCGTACCTTTGAAGTCAAACGGAATCCATTCCGGAAGTCCGTTCGACTTCCAAAACCAAAACACGGCTTCTTATTGGCTGCAGGAAGCTCCTGCAGCCAATCGGAAGCCACGGAAACCCTGTCGGACATTCAGCTTCCAAAGATAGTTCACAAACCGGAACAGTCACTTCCGGGTTTGCGGGCTTTCGGGAGCCAAAACGTTCAAGAACTAAGCTGTTCAAAAACCAAGGTACGACTATATAAAATCAGTGATAAAATAGTCACTTATAACTAAAACATGCAGTAAAACAATTTAATCAAAATGTTTTTAAAAAATCAATCATACAATAAAACAGGCTTGTTTAAAAGGACCATTCAAACAGAAAAAGAGCAATTAAAACAATTAGATCAAGTGGTTCAGCTTCTGGGGAATGCTTGCCTAAACAGGTGCGCCTTCAAGAGCCAGAGGAATGCCAATACTGATGGAGCCTCTCATATTTCAGATGGAAAAGCATTCCACAACACTGGTCCCACTGGTGATAAAGCCCCTCACGAGCCAATGATCACAAGGGTGTGGCAAGCCAGCCAGATTCCATTTGCCGATCTTATTACCCTGACCAGGCAGTGAAGTGGAAGATGATTTCTATTGTAACCTGGTCCAGTTGTTCAGGGCTTTTTAAAAGGTAAAGGTAAAGGACCCGTGACAGTTAAGTCCAGTTGCAGACGACTCTGGGGTTGCGACACTCATCTCACTTTACAGGCCAAGGGAGCCAGGATTCGTCTGCAGACAGTTTTTCCAGGTCATGTGGCCAGCACGACTAAGCCGCTTCTGGCACAATGGAACACCGAAACCAGAGCAGCGCATGGAAACGCCGTTTACCTTCCCACCACAGTGGTACCTATTTATCTACTTGCACTGGCATGCTTTCAAACTGCTAAGTTGGCAGGAGCTGGGACCGAGCAACAGGAGCTCACCCCTTCACGGGGATTTGAACCGCCAACCTTCTGATCGGCAAGCCCAAGAGCCTTAGTGGTTTAGACCACAGCGCCACCCGCATCCTCGGGGCTTTCTAGCAGGACCTTAAAACTGGTTCAGCACCTAATAGGCAGCTGGCGCAGATCCCCTTAGAACTGGTGTGATATATGCCCAACACCAGTGGCGTAGCGTGGGTTGTCAGCACCCAGGGCAAGGCAAGTAACTTGCATCCCCTAACCCGTGGATTTGCGCCCCCTAACCCTAACCCCCAGATGTTGCGCCCGGTGCGGCCGGCCCCCCTGCACCCCCCACGCTACGCCACTGCCCAACACAGAGCACCACTTGCCACATGTGTTGCAGCATTCTTCACCAGCTGTAGCCTCTGGGCCAGCTGCGAGGGAAGGCGCACACACTGTGCATTACAGTAATCCAGAAAGTTGTGGATGGTGGGGCAGCACTGGTGCAGCTCTGCTGCTCTCCCTGCTTGCCAACACATTTGAAGACGATTCTACCCAAGTCACACTTTCCGATTCAGTACAGGAATTGAAATACAGAGACCCTTTGAAAGTCTCCCTCCTCTGAATATTGCAAGGCAGTTCTCCAGCTGAGCAAAGTGTACAAAAATGCACACCCTAGGGTAACAATGTGTGCTCAAATCCATATTTTAATGAAAACAACGTTCAAAAATCCTTCTGTACAGGAACATTGCTTTGAAAAAATTTGTGCAACATCTTGCATGTCAACATATGCTTATTAGAAGAAACATGCACTTCAGTGTGGGCGGAGAGCTTTCATAAGGGCTTTTATTCAAAAGAATTTGAAAACCGATGTGGAAATGTGGAGGGCTGAATTTAAGATTAGAAAAATGAGAAACCAGATTGGAGGGATTCATCCTACTTCACTTCTGGCCCTTCCTTGTTCTCCAGATTTGTTCCCCCTGAACAAAAGAGCTTCTCAAGAAAAAGAAATTTGCATCTTAAGCACACTGAGATCTTAATTAAACATGGAAAAATTCTCCTGATCCAAATTACAGAAGTCTTCCAGGTAGCATTTTCAACTGTGAGAAGGTTCTTTTTTTATGCTGGCTGCTCTCCAGTGCTGCAAATCTCATGCACAACAGTGCCTACATTTCCTATTCATAGAGAACCGAAACTGATAACAGTGTAGCATGATCAACGATTTGATCAGATTATGTTACTGAACTCAATGCAAGCGCATAATCTTATCATCGGGTCTTGCTGTTTTTCAGCCCCAATAGCGTAATGTTCCACACTCCTCATGCCCCCGAGAGCTTAGCAATTCTAAAGAAGTTTCCTTCTGAGGAAAGACGATTGTATACTAATGAGGCTTTTGCAATACCTGTTTCTTTATAAATGCAAAGGTTGGCAGTGAGCAGGCAAATGGTAGATACGGGCTTGCCGTGGTGCCTGGTGCCTGGTCACTCCCATTTTGCTCTTCATTTGACCTGAGTGGAAAAGCCAAACAAAGGAAGATGCAATTGAGCTTGACTTCCCTGTTACATCCAAATCCAGAATCGCTCAGTAAACCGTGGTTTGGCGTTATGTGCAAAAAAAAAGAGCATTGGTTATGTATTAAAACGATCAAGGGGATACAACCACTTCCTTACAAAGGAAGGTTGCAGTGCCCAGGACTTTTCAGTTTAGTGGAAAGGCGAGTAAGAGGTGATTTGACATAAGTTTTACAAATTATTCACGGCATGGAGGGAGTGGATAGAGAAAAGCTTTTCTCCCTCTCTCAGAACACTAAAACATCCAACTAAATTGAATATTGGTAGATAAAAGATGTAAGAAATGACAACAACAACAACAACAACAACAACAACAACAACAACAACAACAATAATAATAATAATAATAATAATAATAATAATAATAATAATAATAATAATTTATTATTTATAATCCGCCCATCTGGCTGGGTTTCCCCAGCCACTCTAGATGGCTTCCAACAAAATATTAAAAATACAATAAAACATCAAACATTAAAAACTTCCCTAAACAGGGCTGCCTTCAGATGTCTTCTAAAAGTCAGACAGTTGTTTATTTCCTTGACATCTAATGGGATGGCGTTCCACAGGGCGGGCACCACTGCTGAGAAGGCCCTCTGCCGTGGAACTCGTTTCCAAAAGAGGTACTGATGGCCACCAACACAGATGGCTCTAAAACAGGATTAGGCCAATTCATTGGGGAGAGGGTTCTCAATGGCTGCCACCCAACCTAGCTATGCAATGCTTTCAGAGTTTGAGGCCGCAATGCTTCTGAATACCAGTTGCTGGAAACATCAGGAGGGAAGAGGGCTCTTGTGTTCTGGTCCTCCTTCCAGGTTCCTTACAGGCGTCTGATTGGCCACTGTGGGAACAGGATGCTGGATTAGATGGACCACTCACCTGGCCCTACAGGCTCTTCTGTTCTTGTGTGCAATGTGATCGATATGTCTTTGCATTGGGAGCTGTGAAATTCTTCGCCTTTCTTTTTTATACTCCCGCCATTCTCTTGCTGAGTTTTCACATCTGCTGTTTCAGTCACTCTTTGTGTCAGTCCAACAATGGTGTCACCAGAGGACACAAGATGTTCTGTGGCAATGTTTTGACAACCCCGTTCCCCTCACAGGGGCAGTTTAGGCTCCCACATGACACATCTGTATGACAGATGACTTTTGCTCCCGGATCAGAACTTTTGCACGCAACCAGAAAGAAAGGGAAACTCCCCGAGAGAGGGTCTCCCTGGGGATGGCATTGGGACACTCGCAGCCGCTGTTGTAACAGCTGTGGAGGAACCATCATGTATTCCATCATGTATTGTGAAGGTTCACAGATTCCCACATGAACCTTGGCCATAGAGCTTGGTTGGGCCTCAGTTGTGGGAGCCCACGGATTCTAGCCTCTGGGACCTTATATTACAGCATAGGTGGGGGGAAATTTCAAACGGGTGCAGAACCAGGACGGCAGGGACTTAATGAACGGAAACCTGTGAAATTGACGTGGTCCAAGATGTCCATTTTGAGACATCCTTAAATTCATACCTGTGAAATGTTTGCCTCTGTTTTTCAGTCCGAGGGCCACGTTCCATCATGAACAACCTTCTAGGGGCCACATCCCAGTGGTGGCTGTGGCCAGAGGCAAAAAGCGGCCTGTTGCACAGTGTGCCACATTCTGTTCATGCAGCCACCAGAGGTTCCTATGTTATTATTTATTAATTTAATTTAATTAATTTAATTAATTTAATTAATTTAATTAATTTAATTAGTCTTCATCACGAGATCTCAGGGCAGATCACAGGACAAAATGGAAGGGGAAAGCACAAGTAAATAGTTAAAACGAAAACAGCAAAGCAATAACCTGTATAACACACCTATCGGTGGACATTGCTGTGTTGGGGCAGGTGGTTCACTGCCCTACCAGCCTCTGTCTGCCATTAGCCAATCCCCACCTGCCTGCCATTCCAGAAGGGTTATCAGCTTGCTCCTACTTCGCCTCAGTGTTAAGAACATAAGAAGAGCCTGCTGGGTCAGACCAATGGCCTATCTAGTGCAGCGTCCTCTTCTCACAATGGCCAACCAGATGCCCTAAAGCCCACATGCAGGACCTAAGCACGAGCCCTCTCCCCCCCCCCCGTGGTTTCCAGCAACTGGTATTCAAAAGCAACTCTGGAGGCAGAGCATAGGCATCGTGGCTAGTAGCCCTCAATAGCCCTCTGCTCCATTAAAGGAGGAGGATGGGGGCAAAACTAGAGTCTGTTGGCTCTGCCTGTCCTGGGCTCTGGTTGCACCTACTGTTGGGCTCCCTGACTGAGTCGTCATCTGCAGGTCCTTGCAGGCTAAATTTCTGCAATGCACCTGAAGCGCGATGGGCTGGGGTTTTGCACTCTAATAGTAGGGCCGGCCTTATCATTAGGCAATAATGAGAAGAGCGCTTCAGGCAGCAAGTGCTGGGTGAGGGGCTCTGGTTCCATCTACTGTGGGCCTCCCTACCTTCCACCCCGCCAGTCTTAAAGGAGCAACCATCCCCACTGCCAAGAACTATTATCACAGCTCCAGGAGCCAACGCAGCCAAGCAAACACTCTCAAGGCAAATGCAGAGCCGGACAGTGAGGGTCTGGCTTGGGAGTCCTGAGGGCCTGATAAACAGGCCCGGAGGGCCGCATTTGGCCTCTAGGCCTGAGTTCCCCCACCCTTGGAAGTCTGAGATTAAAGTTGTTCCAAAAAGTTCAGAAAATTCCATATCTACTTTTGCTTCCTTCAATGAACAACAAAATAAAATCAAAAATCATGAACTGAAACCCTGGTGAACTCCTGACCAATGCCTCTGGCCTGATTGAGTATTCTGGGAAAGGCGTTTTTGGTTTGCTGTGCTGCTCCGCGCATGCTGGTGTGAGGCAGTAAGAACTTGCATGGCCAGATGGAAAGAAGAAGATAGAGAACTCTGCCTTGGTTGCGGAAACCCAGTTCTTGGAAAGCACATGAGCATGGGGAAGGGATGTAGCTCAGCGGTAGAGCATCTGCCCTGTGTGCACAAGGTCCCAGGTTCAAATCCCCAGTGGCATCTCCAGGTAGGACTGGGATAGACATCCCTGCCTGAACTCCTGGACAGCCGCTGAGCTGGAATGGACCAGTGGTCCGATTTTGTGTAAGGCAGCATCCTGTGTTGCTATGCACCAGTCTGCATCTTCTGAGAATTTCTGCCCTTGGATGGTGGAAGTGCATCTGGCTTGGCTGGATGGTTGTTGTTGTTTAGTCATTTAGTCATGTTTGACTCTTCGTGACCCCGTGGACAGAGCACGCCAGGCACTCCTGTCTTCCACTGCCTCCCGCAGTTTGGTCAGACTCATGTTTGTAGCTTCGAGAACACTTTCCAACCATCTCATCCTCTGTCGTCCCCTTCTCCTTGTGCCCCCCCCCTTCCCAACATCAGGGTCTTTTCCAGGGAGTCTTCTCTTCTCATGAGGTGGCCAAAGTATTGGAGCCTCAGCTTCACAATCTGTCCTTCCTGTGAGCACTCAGGGCTGGGTTCCTTAAGAATGGATACGTTGGATCTTCTTGCAGTCCATGGGACTCTCTTCTTGAATCTACTTGCAGTCCATGGACTGCTTGGCTGGATGGAGAGGTGTGTTTCTGTCCGTGTGGCTCTGGTGCATGCATGTCTAAAATGGTACCTGCTGTGCAACCTTTGCCCTCTGTCCCTCCCATCACTGGCATGCAACCCCCACATCAGGTAATGTGGCCATCAGGCTGAAAAAGTTTCTTCATCTCTGCCCTAACATCTAATAACATCTAATTCCTTAAAAATCAGCACTGGCATGCCACAGGGATGTGTGCTAAGTCCCTACCTGTATTCATTGTATACATACATTTGTGTACCATCTGACTGTCTACTGCAATTATTAAGTTTGCAGATGACACCACCATAATGGGTTTAATAACAGGTGGAGACGAATCAGTGTATAGAGGGGAGGTCCACAAAGTATCTACACGGTGCCTAGGGAACAACTTGCTCCTTAATATCAGCAAGACAAAGGAGATGGTGTTGGACTTTCGGAGGAAGAGAGGAGAACTAGCCCCGCTGTATATCGGGGAGGGCTGTGTGGAGAGAGTCTCTTCCTTCAAATTCCTAGGAGTTTATCTCAGTGCTGACCTTACTTGGAAAATCAATACAACCCAGGTGGTTAAGAAAGCCCAACAGAGACTCCATCTCCTCAGAGTATTGCGGAAGAACAATGTCAATCAACATCTGGTGATCTCCTTCTACCGGTCCACAACAGAAAGTGTCCTTTCATACTGCATCACTGTGTGGTACACTAGTTTGACATCAACTGATAGGAAGTGCCTACAGAGGGTGGTGAATACACGACAAGATATTATGGGCTGTCCCATGAATCCACTGGATGAAATAGTGGAAGAACGTTGCCTCAGGAGAGTGAGGAAAATTCTCAGGGATGATTCACACCCTGGCTGGCACTTTCTTGATCTCCTGCCCTCGGGCAGAAGATATAGAAGCATGACTAGTCGCACCAACAGGGTAAAGAACAGCTTCTATCCATGGACCGTTAGGCTGCTGAATGAAAAGATAACAACTGGGCAACTGACTTGCGGGTTTGGTGGGTGTGCGTCAGTAAACGAGGGGAATTAAGACTAAGAGAGCTGGGGGGGTGCTCATGTAATCTCACTGTATACAAGTTGTACAAGTGACAATAAAGTATTTCAATATTTCCATTTAAATAAAAGCTCTGAATGTCCGAGACGCTCAACCCCTGACTTTCTTTCCGTTTGGTTACGCTAGAGGAGGCTTCATGGTTACCTAAGAAGCAAGCAGATGCTTTAAGCAAGCAAAGAATTCCAGGCTGCTCATCTGAGTGTAACTACACAGCCCAGAGTCCACAGACTTTCTTTTCTTTCTTAAACTCCGTTTAAAAGGGCAACCGAAAGAAGAGATTTGTCCTCCAGCTTCACCATCCCGTGCCCTGCGGAGGCAGGAGGAACAGGCCTCTGATTCTCCTTGCCCTGAAAGGGCAGGGCCTCCGTGCCTCAGAACCAAAAGGGAGAGCCTGGATTAAGCGTTTGGCTGCCGTGGGTCTGCGTGACGCAGAACTCCGATGCCGTCTCAGCAGGACAGTCAGTGACACATAGTGAGACCTTTTCTCTGCAGGGAAGTCTAAAAGGAGCCATCAATGCTGCATTTGTCCTTCTCGGCCATTGTCTGGGGGCTGCCAAAAGGACAAGCCGGCCTCGGCCGCCTTGCATCACCAACAGCCAAAGGTCATCCCTCGACACCCCTCGTGATTTCTTCCCCTCGGGGAGCCCAGGAAAGGCCTAAGCAACCTGACGGGGCATGTCGTTCCTCCCAGAGAGAAAAGGGATTTTGCATTCCCCAGAGACGAAGGGCGATGATCAAACAGGATCTTAGCTCATCCGCTTTCTGTCCGCTTTCTGTCTCACTCCGGGGAGGTTTGGCAAGGCTCCCGCAAGCCTTTGGCGGGAGGATTTCATCACTCGGCATGCAAAATCACAATCGCCTTCTTGTGCACTGATACAACCCAGTTTTATTAGCCGGAGGAGGAGGAGGTCGTTGTCCTTTGGAAGACCTAGGTGGTCTGAGCTTAGCTAAATGATGGAATCTCAGGGCTGGCTGCGGCTTTTATCTGATCCTTTTGCCTGCCCTCCAGCCTTTCAAGCTTGCAAATTATCATATGGCTCTTCCCTTTGGCGCTGGGGAGATTTTCAGTACGTGAAGGTCCAGACTGCCTCTCGCTCATTGCTGCCTCACAGTCTGGTTCTCTGGAAAATGCACACCTGCATAAGTTTGCCAAGTCGGGAGCATCCCGAGATTTCAGGGCCCTGAGACCTAGGGGCAGCTCCTGGTGATAATGCAGAGGGAGGCCCCATTTGATGCCAAGCACACCTCTGTGGGGAGGCAATTCCACAACTTAGGGGCTGCCACAGAGAAGGCCCTCTCCTGGGCTTTCCACCCACCACCCACGTCCAAGGATGGTGGACCTAGCAAAAGAGACCCATTTTACTACATTTTGAAGCAAGCTGTAAAGGTAAAGGTAAAGGGACCCCAACCATTACGTCCAGTCGCAGACGACTCTGGGGTTGCGGCGCTCATCTTGCTTTACTGGCTAAGGGAGCCGGCGTACAGCTTCCGGGTCATGTGGCCAGCATGACCAAGCTGCTTCTGATGAACCAGAGCAGCGCATGGAAACGTCGTTTACCTTCCCACCACAGCGGTACCTATTTATCTACTTGCACTGGTGTGCTTTCAAACTCCTAGGTTGGCAAGAGGAGGGACCGAGCAACAGGGGCTCACCCCATCGCGGGGATTCAAACCTCCAACCTTCTGATCGGCAAGCCCTAGGCTCTGTGGTTTAGCCCACAGTGCCACCCGCGTCCCTCGAAGCAAGCAGTATTACCAGCTAAAGAAGGGGCCACTGACTCCAGAGTTTAAAATTAGCTAACTGCACTGATGTATTCATGGAGGCCATGACAATTAAAAATAATTGCGAAACGTATTTTCAGTCAGAGGCAGTAAGCTTCTGAACACCAGCTGCTGGGAATCACAAGTGCTGTTGGACTCAGGTCCTCCTTTTGGGTTTCCCATTGGGGCATCTGGTTGGCCACTGCGAGAACAGGATGCTGGACTAGATGGGTCACTGGGCTGATGCAAGTGCCGGGCGATTCTGATGTTCTTATGAATAACAGTAAGAGAGGGCTGTTGCCCTTGTGCCCAGCCTGTGAACTTCCTGGAGCCACCTGACTGGCCACTGTAGGGATATGGGAAGCTGTATTCCACAATGGCCAATCAGGTGGCTCCAGGAAGCTGGGCTGGATGGGTGTTTGTTTTTTTGCCAGATCCAGCTATGGGGCTCTTATGGTCGACATGCGTTCGGAAATAGGTAAGCCAGTGTGGTGTAGTGGTTAAGAGCAGTGGACTCGTAATCTGGTGAACCAGGTTCGTGTCTCCTCTCCTCCACATGCAGCTGCTGGGTGACCTTGGGCTAGTCACACTTCTCTGAAGTCTCTCAGCCCCACTCAGCTCACAGAGTGTTTGTTGTGGGGGAGGAAGGGAAAGGAGAATGTTAGCCGCTTTGAGACTCCTTCGGGTAGTGATAAAGCGCGATATCGAATCCAAACTCTTCTAAAAGCCAGGCAGATCAGAAACAAATCAGCAACGACAGGGTTCCACAGAACTTCTTTTTGGAAATGTTTATTTTATGAAAGGCATTCTTTCCATACAAAAAAAAAAAATAGTATAAAAAATTAAATATTTAAATATTGCACAATATATTATTCATTCGAGACACGTTCTTTCTAAAGTCATATAAAACAAGTCATATAAAATCCTGCGCTCTTCAGAGCATTACTGCTTGTCTTAGCCCACCCGGGGGGTGGGGTGGGGGGGAGAGAGACAAGCGTCAGTGGCGCACACCGGAACACATCCCTCTCGCCGGCGAGAGGGAGGCATTTCAGCAGCGGTGGGGCAGGTGGCGTGCCGCCTCTTGCGCTTCTGCCGACTGAGGCGGGTGCTTCACCCCGCCTCATGGGTGGGCCGGCAGTGCGTGTGGGTTAAAATGGCGGGAGAGTAGCCTCTCCCTTAGTAGAACTGCATAGAAGGGAGTGGCGAGTGCTGTCAGAATTTTTGCCTGGACTTCCTTTCAGTGGAAGGCACATTGGCTACCCTATTGCCAAAGATCAAATAAATATACTCTATTATTATTATTATTATTATTATTATTATTATTATTATTATTAAATTATATTTATACAACAAAAACAAATCACTAAACATTAAATATCCTCACACCATCCCTCCAAGGAGGTAGGTCATAATTGGAGTTTGATGGCTAAGCATAGGTAGGTTATTTCCTCATATCATGAGGAGGGGGAGAGAGAGAGGTGGGCCACCTCTGGTCCCATGAGTGCAACCTCTGGCATGAAGAAGGCACGGACTGCAGTGAACTGTCCAAATGGGTCAGCTGAGTGCAAAGCAAATTCAAGCATTTTAAAAATCGGGTCCCAGACCGCCACTCTATTGCACCGTACATTGCTGGGAAATGTCAACATTCACTCGTCAGTTTGAGGATTCCTTCCCAGACACATTCTTTTTTTTTGGGAACAGGACCAAAGGCTCTTCTTGCCAGAAAAGTCTCCCCAGCCCCAACTTTAATATCACACGAGGCAAAGTGCCTTTTTTATTTCCCAAAGAGTTTCAAGAAGATATTTCTATCTCTGTATCATGCAGTGTTTTAAACTATGATGTTTCGGTTCTGGGATTTTGACTCTTGGTGTCCATGAATTTGGGAAGTGGCCATAGCTCAGTGGCATCTGAGGTCAGGAGGTCCCAGACTAAGGTCCTGGAGAGCTGCTGCCAATCAGTGTAGACAACACTAAACTAGATGCACCCATTAGCCTGACTCTGTATAAAGCAGCTTCCTATTTTCCTATAATTGCTGTGTCGTCGTTTTCAATCTCTACTGTGGAATGGGTGGTTTTAAAAATGCATACATGCTTTTTAAAATTGCTTGCTCATCTGCATTTGTGGTTTTCCATATGTTATATTTTCGCCTGTTCTAACAACTATTGATATACTCATGGAGTTGCAACTATGAAGAGCTGTTATTAGAAAAATAACAATACCATCTAATAAATATTATAGCTGTAGAATCATGCCTAATCTTGAGCTGCTGGTTATTTCTTAAAATAAATATACCAACACCCGCAGGAAGCTGTGGAACCTTTGAGAAAGCTTGGCACAATTACGATTCGGGCGATATTCCCATCTGCCCCCCCCTATTAAAAAGGGAGGAGGGAAGCCCAGGCATTGTGCATTGTGCATATGCCAATATTTAAACGCACACCTACTACTGCTAATCCTAATTGCCCTTTGCTCAACACTGAAAAGAGTTGGGCGGCGAGAAACCCCAAATCACATTGAAACTGGCCAGTGTCAACATCTGAGACTGAACATGGTAAAAAAAGAAATCTTAAGTTATGAGCGTTAGAAAATAACCCTTTTTCGGAGGGTTCAAAGCGTATTACATCATCTTGCCATAATCCTAAGGACAACCCTGTAAAGTAGATCAGTATTGCAAATCAGCATGGTGTCGGGTAAGGCAGAGAGAAAGACGAGAGGGCTCACCCACACTTATGTTTTGCCCTGTGTTTCTAGCACAGGCCTGCGGTTTTCCAGTCCATGTCCAAGCCAGTGGTCAGTCGACTAGGGGAACTAGGCTAGTCCCCTAAATGCTCCCCTGACGCCTCCTTCTGTTAACTGTTTCCGGGGTGAAATTGCCACCCTGTAAATCAAGACCACCCCCAGAGTGTTTCTGGGGGTGGTCTTGATCTACAGGGTGGCAATTTCAAAAGTCTTTATAAGGCCTCGCACACGATTTTTCTGGGTCCTTCCTCTCTCCTGAAAGTGAGGGGAGCACCCTGTTGCAACAGTTCAATAAAGGCCAAGCCTACAGGCTGCTGTTTTGCTCCAAGTAATCCTGGTTGGTGTCTTTGTTTTTGTCCAAGGGAGCCCTCAGATTTTTCCGTTAACACTTCCCAAAGCCTGGGAATCTTCTGCCTGGCTTAGGAAGGGAGGCAGGATGTGGCAATGTCACACGCACAATGTTGCGTCCCCCACCCCAAATTGCCCTCACAAGCTGGCACCTCTGGACCTAACTTTTCCCCTTCGAAAAATTTCAACAAGCGTTGTTGTTGCTGCTGCTGTTTTGCCCTGCCAGTTCCCCCAGGAAAACCTGCTCTTTAACGCTGAATTGGAATCATACAGAATCATAGAGTTGGAAGGGACCCTGAGGTCTAGTCCAACCCCCTGCAATGCAGAAATGTGCAGCTGCCCCGTACGGGGATCGAACCTGCAACCTTGACGTTATCAGCACCACGCTCTGACCAACTGAGCTATCCAGCGGCAAAGAGCAATTTAGGTTTCAGAGGCAAAATTCAGTGGTGAAAAAATGGGGGGGGGGTTTCTGAGAAAGCACTGGGACAAAAACAACGAAAAAGTTCTTGGACAGGGAACTTTAAAGCATGGATCAGTGCCTAGAAATGCAGAGCAAAGCTATGTGTAGATGAGCCCAGAGACAGAGACAGACAGACAGACAGACAGACAGACAGACAGACAGACAGGGAGAGGCTTAGCTACGGCCACTTAGTGAGATGGGCTGCAATCCTAACCTGGTTTGTTCAGAAGCATGTCCTACTGGATTTAACAGGGCTTACTCCCAGGTAAGTAAGGTTAGGAGTGCAGCCTGAATCGCTCAGGATAGCAGGAGCTTCCCTGCTCCACATACAGGCTCAGGACTGAGCACCGTTTTAAACCCCTTTGACCATCCTGACTGTGAGTAGTGAAGACTGTAAAACTAAGTAACTGCGAACAGGTGTGCAAAAGCTTATCATATCACGGTGAGGTAGCTGAGGTTGGTGGGTGTGCTCGGCCCCACCCTCCCCCCAGTAAACATTTCTCTGCAGCCCCCCCCCCCCAGCTTTCCTGATCCGGAAAGGAAAAAGACCCATGGGGAGGAATGACTGTATGATGTCATCCCCAGGGCTATGGATACAACCCAAAACACGTTGGGTTGACGCTGCAGACAAAGAGTTCTTAGCATGGTCTCACGCGAAAGCTCATCTCTGCCTGTGGCATTTCCCCAAGGCCTGAGCGATGAGCGGGATGGTCTCTGCGTACATCCTGAGGGCCCAGCAGCCCTGCTTCTTCTTCTCAAACGCGCCCGTTTCCTCCGAGCCGTAGGTAACCTTCACGTCAGTGACTTTGTACTCGGAGCACAACAGGCAGGTGAGGTTGGCTAGGAGGCCTCGCGTCTTGGCGGTGGTGTTGCTGAGCCGTTCCAGCAGGTCCTTCCTGTCGTTGTTCTCCTGGTCTCTGGTGATGTTGCCCAGGGAGGCGTTGAAAAAGGTGAAGATCTTGTACAGCGAGATCAGCATCTCTTTCCTGGTCCGGTTGTCGAAGGAGGGGAAAGTGTCTTTGGAGACGCAAAGCGATTTCACCTCCGCTCTGTTGAAGGGGGAGCCTTGGCTCTCCAGCTGCTCAGGATAGAAGGAGGAACCAAATTAAGAGCTGGCATTGATACCCATTTTACTTTATGCTGCTTGCTTTTAAAAAAAATACCCTTGTTATACACATCTGGCCAAAAATAGTCAGGGGAGCATGAGACACTTAATCTCGGGTTGTGGGTTCAAGTCCTACGTTTCTGCATCGCAGGGGGTTGAACTAGATGACCCTCGTGGTCCCTTCCGACTCTACAATTCTATGATGCTATGATCTGGATAATGTGCTTTTATCTTTCATAATGTTTCTTTAATGCAGGCCATTGGCAGTAACAATCAAGATTTGAGAGCAGGAACCAATGTGTGTAAAGCGCCTTGGTTAAATCCCACCCAGTGGCGTAGCGTGGGGGGTGCAGGGGGGGGCGGCCGCACTGGGCGCAACATCTGGGGGTTAGGGTTAGGGGGCGCTAATCCACGGGTTAGGGGGCGCAAATTACTTGCCTTGCCCCGGGTGCTGACAACCCACGCTACGCCACTGATCCCACCTGAAACCAAATTAAGAAGCACGTTTCTGGGAGTGGATTAATCTGCTGATTTCATTTTCTCCTTCCCATCTTAGGTTCAGTTTGGCACATTTCCGTATCTGTTGATTTTATTTTACTTTTTAAGATCCTCGTAAAAATTCATCAGCAATTTAGGATGACTCTCTCCTAGCACGTATATTTTTTCATGCAATTGCCCCTTGTGTATGCATTTTTAAAAATCAATTTCCCCTGACATAATGCATTTTTGTATATTGTTTTTACTAAGATACTCATTTGGATGCAAACTTTAATAGATGCACCTTTTTTGTTGAAGGACCACATTCCCTTACAAATAACCTTCTGGAAGGCCTGTGCCATTGGTGGACAGGACCAGAAGCAAATGTTGGTGGAGCAACGAATGCAAATTTGTACAACAGACTAGTTTCTACACATACACTCTCTCTCCATCCTCTATCCAGGAGAGTAAGGAGCACCATCAGAATTCAGGGACATATCCCGGCCAGGCAAAAACACTCAAGGAGGGTGCAAATCAGGTGTGGCCTGGGGAGAGTCCTGAGGGCCAGCTAGACTGCCCTGGAGGGCCACATTCCTGTGCCTGAAGTTCCCAGCCTCCCCTCTATACCCAAAACTTACATAGGCATCGAAGAGACCCGGGGCCGACAAATTGAGACGTGTCACTTGGCACTTAATTTGATTGAAGACTGTTTCTCCGCAAGGGCTGATGTTGTCGCACATGAGGTTCCGCCTGTTCCTCAGGAGGGGTTTTCCGGGCACCAGTCGGCAGTGCATGGCTAGCAGCAAAGGAACAACTCCTGTGCGGAAGAGGAGGAGGAGGAAAGGATGTGTCAGGGTTTGCTGTCCAGTAGGGAAACAATGTGCCCCATAACCAAACATACAGCAAGTAAAGAAAGAGAAGCAGGAGGCTCTGGGTGCTTATATGCCACTGAGGCTTGTGTTCTGATGCATTTCAAATGCCAAACGCTACCCAGGGCTAACTGTGCGACAGAGCCAACTTTGCCTAATGCACATATGTAGTTATTCACTTAAGGGACACGGGTGGTGCTGTGGGTTAAACCACAGACCCTAGGACTTGCTGATCAGAAGGTCAGCGGTTTGAATCCCCGTGACGGGGTGAGCTCCCGTTGCTTGGTCCCTGCTCCTGCCAACCTAGCAGTTCAAAAGCACGTCAAAGTGCAAGTAGATAAATAGGTACCACTCCGGCGGGAAGGGAAACGGCATTTCCATGCGCTGCTCTGGTTCGCCAGAAGCGGCTTAGTCATGCTGGCCACATGACCCATGCTGGCTCCCTCGGCCAATAATGTGAGATGAGCGCCGCAACCCCAGAGTCGGCCACTACTGGACCTAATGGTCAGGGGTCCCTTTACCTTTACTTTTAGTTATTCACTTATTTTGCAAGGAATTCCCCCGGCCATAATGCATCTTTGCACATTATTTTCATGAATGCAGCTAAAAGAAAGGACTTCTTCAGGAAGCGCAGTGTTAAACTGTGGAACTCACTGCTGCAGTGATGGTCACCAACTTGGATGTCATTATTATTATTATTATTATTATTATTATTATTATTATTATTATTATACCTTTGAAAGAGGACTGGACAAATTCATGTGAGGACAACTGTTCTCAATGGCTGCTGGTCACAGTGGCTATCCTCTGCCTCCACTGCGAGAACAGGGTTAATTTTAAAACATTGTTTTCTTACTGCTTTGATATAATTCTTTTATATTTCTCACTGTTTTGTGTGTTTTTTTTAAAAAAACATTTTACGTTGTTTTTAATTCTAGATTAATAGTGTTCTTAATGTATCCTATTGTGTTTTACGTGCTCTGTTTTGCTTCCTACCTTCCATACTGGTTATTGATCGAAATAAATATATAAATGGAAAATATAGATGTGAAATAGATGGGCCATTGGTAGCCTCACCTGATGGTCTTAATATTTTATGTTGTTTTTAATTCTACATTTAATAGTGTGCTTAATGTATCCTATTGGGTTTTACGTGCTCTGTTTTGCTTCCTACCTTCTCTACTTGTAATTGATCAAAATAAATATATACCAGTAAATGAAAAATATAGATGTGAAATAGATGGGCCATTGGTGGCCTCACCTGATGGTCTTAATCATCCCTCTGGGTTTTCCCCTCCCCAAACACCACCAGTCCTGAGAGTGAATTGCAAATGCCCTCTCCTTACTCTCCCCTGGTTTTCTTTACTCTCTGCTCCTCCTCTTCCAGGCTACTATAGCTGGATCTGTACATCCCTCGCCGGCCACCCACAGCTCCCATGTGCTATTGTTTGATTCGTGCAGCTTTGCCCAGCCTACGTCACCAGAATTCCCCTCAGTTCTGAGTGACGGGTGGCAACCTTCCCAGATTTCATAACCGCAGGCCAAACAATGTCAAATATGCAAAGCGGTTCCTACCGGGAACATCTCCAGCTCAGCATCAAAGCAGCAATTTGGGAAAACCTCTTCCTTCATTTCACAGTTATTTCTCTTTTAGACAGTTGGAGGAGGACTGTGCGCTAGGCAGGTGTCCCACAAAAAGGTGTTTCCCCCCCACAAAGCAGGGCATAGGAAACTACCTTATACTAACCAGTTTAATATTGTCTGCACTGACTGGCAGCAGCTTCCTAGGTCTCAGGCAAGGGAGATGCCAGGAACTGAACATTAGGACCGTCTGCATGTGAAATAGTTGCTCTACCCCCTTCACTATAGTCTTTCCCCATTGCTCCATCCAACTCAGTACAGTGGTACCTCTGTACTTAATTATTTCTGGAGGTCTGTTCTTAACCTGAAACTGTTCTTAACCTGAAGCACCACTTTAGCTAATGGGGCCTCCCGCTGCCACCACACCATGATTTCTGTTCTCATCCTGAAGCAAAGTTCTTAACCCGAGGTACTATTTCTGGGTTAGCAGAGTCTGTAACCTGAAGCATCTGTAACCTGAAGCATCTGTAACCCGAGGTGCCACTGTATTTTCAAGGGTTTGGCAGTCAAGCCTGATGAGGAATGGTTGAAGGAGCTTGGCATGGTCAGTGTGGAAAAGAGGCGACAGAGAGGAGATATGATAGCCATCTTCAAATATCTTAAGAACTGTCACGTGGAAGATGCAGCAAGCTTATTTTCCCTGCTCTGGAGGATAGGACTCAAACCAACAGCTTCAAGTTACAAGAAAGGAGATTCCGATGGAATACCAGGAAGGACTTTCTGACGGCAAGAGCTGTTCAATAATGGAACAGACTCCCTCAAGAGGTTGTGGACTCTCCTTCATTTGGAGTTTTTAAGCAGAGGTTGGATGGCCGTCTGTCAGGGATGCTTTAGCTGAGATGCCTGCATTGCAGGGGGCTGGATGAGATGACCCTTGGGTAGGGTTGCCAGACTTCCCCGGTTCCCGGGGACAGTCCCTGGACTTGCAAATCTGTCCCCGGGAAATGTGGCAGCAGCAGCCTCAGCAGCCCGGAGCCAACCTTTTAGCGCTGCTCACTGCTGTGGTGCCCGCCATTTTTCCTGTGCCATGGCAGCAAGCATCTCCTGAAGCCAGCCAGAGCCAACTGCACCACCAGGCTGGCCCCTCTTGGGCAACGGATGCCCGCCCATGACTCCCGAGCCTCCCCTGATCTGTCAAAACAAAGGGGGAAAGGGGAAGGAGATCGGGGAAGGCTCGGGAGTCATGGGTGTGAGGCGCGCCATTGCCCAGTTTTTTAAAAAACTCTGCTCATTTATGTTTCACAGGGTGCAAAAGAAGGACTTTTATACAATATGCATGTGTGCTTGGGCCCAGGGTCTGTTGCCTGACCATCCCCACTACTGACTCCCTGTTGCTTCTCAGCTTAATAAAAAAAAAGTGTCCCCGGATTCATTGAAAAAAATCTGGTAACCATACCCTTGAGGGTATCTTCCAACTCTAAGATTCCATGATTTTACGACTGGCAGGATTTCAGGCAGGGAACCCCTCTATTACCCCTTCCTGGAGATTGAATGTGAGGTCATTCTGCATGCAAAGCAGGAGCTACGCCCCTTCCCTTGAGGAACACAGGAAGCTGCTTTATATGGAGCCAGACCATTGGTTGGTCTAGCTCAGTGCTGTCTATGCTGACAGGCAGAAGCTCTCCAGGGTTTCTCACAGGGGTGTTTAAGAAACCTCGGAGGCCCTGGATGTTGTCAGACTCCCGCTCCCATCAGTCACACGGCTAAGATGCAGTAGGGCTGCCGTATGTCCGAATTTCCCATTACTGGGATTTCAAAGGTGGCATTGACATCCAGGGGGGATTTTCTAAAGGCAGCACCTTATCCTGGATCTTTGGCAAGTCAACCAAAAAATCGCAGGGTTGTTGTTGTTTTGCATTTTTGTAAAACAAAACAAAACACCTCAACAACTTTGGGGCCTTCCTAAAAAAAAGTTCAGGGCGTCCTGGTTTTTACTTTTTGAAATACAGTCATACCTCGGAAGTCAAATGCCTTGCGACTTGAACGTTTTGGCTCCCAAACGCCACAAACCTGGAAGTGAGTGTTCCAGTTTGCAACCGTTTTTTGGAAGCCAAACATCCGATGCAGCTTCTGATTGAGTGCAGGAAGCTCCTGCAGCCATTGGAAACCACGCCTTGGTTTCCAAATGTTTTGGAAGTCGAACGGACTTCTGGAACAGATTCCGTTCGACTTCCCAGGTACGACTGTATGACAACCCTAAGCTGTAGCGCAACAACATCTCGAGAGACACAGGTTCCCTATCCTGGACCTGTTTAATGACCAAGACATACTACATGCCATCCCATATACTCCTTAAATAACTATGGTCTGGGAGTGACCAGCGACTTGCAGAAACCTCAATTGAAAGAGCGGGGGGGGGGGAGCTTAGTGGGTTCAGCCTCGTGGGGCCAAGGAGGACAGTACGGGGTTAACTCAGTGGTGGGGAGAAGCGGCAAAGCGTCTGGGTATAAGGCAGGGGGAAGTTGGCCAAATGTGTGGAGGAGAGCAAGACAGAGGATGAAGCACATTTGCAAGCAGACCTTCCATGTGTCCCTACTTTCCAGAGACAGCCTCGGATTTACAGAAGCCGCCCCAGTTCCTTGGAATGTCCCAATTTTCCATAGGACAGCCCTATTTTCACCAGAGAAATATTGGAGGGTATGGAAGGACGTCCCTCAGTGCCGGATTCAACCCTGTGGAGGCCCCTGGGCAATCAAAATCTCAGGGTGGGGAGGAGAGAGCTTCGTGGGTGAGCTCTAGTGGGATAATTTTGAACTAAGGAAGATTGGTTGCAATTTGCTCTCAAGGTCAAATCAATATTATTTTTGATCAAGAGGCCCCTAAAATAAGGTTACCAGACGTCCCCGTTTCCCGGCGACAGTCCCTGGATTTACAAATCAGTCCTCTGACAAAATCCTATAATTCCTATTGAAATTGAAAAGTGTCCCCGGATTCATTGAAAAAAATCTGGTAACCTTACCCTAAAAGGTGTGGGGCTCATAAGCTTGGACACTGGCACCCCTATTTTCACCAGAGGAGAGAGAAAGCAGGGGGAACTGGGCAAGAGAGGGCAGAAGATTTCTCCAAAGAGAATTGCAGAGGCTGCTGCTAGCCAACGGGACCCACTCAAGGTGGCAGGGAGAGGAGGTTTAGTACCAGTGGGTATGTGCCAAGGCTGGGCATGATGTCTAGACAAAGACAATATGGTGCATGGGCTGAGCAAGGTCTAAGGGGGGCCACCAAACTCCAGAGATGTGGGCACCAGAAATGGGGAATCCTCTTGTTTGTGGGCCAAACTCTTCCCACCAAAGGTCTCAATCTGAGCCCTATTTTCCCAAGCCATGCCCGCCCATCCTTCAAACTCAAAGTGAAATCCTTTGGCTGGTGCACCCGTCAGCTGATGGGATGTTGAGGAGGAGGAGGAGAGTCTTGCTCCAGGAAGAGGAAGCGGTTTCGGAAAACCACTGCTGCTGCCATGGAGGTTGTTCGATAAGGGAAATAGCAGCACATGACTTAGGCAGTCCTGACTCAAGGAGCTGTTGGTGATAGCATCTCCCCTAAGATCTGCGTTTGATTCCGTGCTAAGCATTCAGCTCTGTTCCTCAAGAGTCAGGCTGGCTGTCCAAGGAGATCACACTAACAGGGACGCGGACTTATAAAAAATATTGGGGGGGGGGCCCCGGGAGAGCTCATGAATAATAAATAAGCTCATGAATATGCAAATAAAGTGGCGCCGCCTCCTCGTGAGTGAATAGGGGAGAGCGTGCTGTGCCTATTAAACAGCTCCGAAGGAAATTGGGTGGAGCTTTTGCTCGGGAGGGAGGGCAGGAGGCATGCAGCCCGACCCTGTGCATTTTGGGCTGGGGGAGCGGCGGCGATGGCGCTCTGCTGGAGGGGCGCCTGAGATTATTGGGGGGGCTCCGCCCCCCCAACGAATTTTTGAGGGGGCTCGGGCCCCCTCAAGCCCCATGGAGACGGCGCCTATGCACACTAATATCTCTTTGCAATGACAGGCAGAAGCTACTCCTCAAGTGAAAGCTATTACATTTCCAAAGACGGAAGAGGTGATTTGTTGCTGGGTAGCATTCAGGTCCAACATTCCAAAAACCATCTACTTCCACATGGATGCCTCCAGGAGCCCATCGGCTTCTCCTGTTGCCCTTTTTCCAGGCAGGTATTATTAGTCAGAGGTTTGGTTCCATTCGCCAGTCATGGATAAAGCAGCCAGAAATTGTCTAGCCCTTTCTAAAAACCATCTTGTAGCTAGTGTCTACAGATGGGCAAATCCATCCATTTTTCTTTTTCTCTCATTTTTTTCAATCTTAAATTCAGTTTGCTACATTTCCACATCATTTTCTGAACTTTTAAAGTTTAAACAATGCATGTTCCTCCCCCACACACATTATACACATCTTTTTGTATTAAATTTTGCCCAATACGCCCATTTTTTGTATCCAATTTTGCCTTACAAAGCACATTTTGTATACTACAAATAATCATAATCACAATCATAATCATAATCATAATATTTTTATGCCGCCCATCTGACTGGGTTACCTCAGCCACTCTGTACTGAGTTTTGCATTGCAAAATTGGAGAAAGTGTGAAATTTTGAAGCATGGCTACATTTCAGTTTGTATACAGTTCCAGGAAGTGCACAATAGGTAGATCCAAATTAAAATGCGAAGCAAACTGAATTTATCTCTTATCCCGACTAGTGACCATTAAAATATCTTGTGCTGGTGAATTCTGATGGCACAGCCTTAGAATGTACACACTATAATAAATGGGTATGTTTTCTTTTGAAGGTGTTGGACAACCCTGAGGTTTTGGGGTATTATTATTATTATTATTATTATTATTATTATTATTATTATTAAAAAGCTTATACAGGTTGCATTATTACCCATTAATTCACCAGCTGAAGAGTTCTAGCAAGAAGATATTCATCCCTCTAACACATGAGCTCTTGCAAAGCTTATCTTGATTCTAGCTTTGCAGAGGGTTGGACTAGATGACCCTGAGGGTCCCTTCCGACTCTACAATTCTACCATTCTAACTGTCCTTTTAAAGGTGTCAGAGGATGCTGAGGTTTTGGGGTGGTGGTTGTTTAAACTTTTCTGGGTTTGCATTAATTAACAGCTCAGGAGCTCTAACAATAAGCTGTCCACCTCTTGGCAGCTGAGCTCTTGGAAAGCTTATCTTGCTTATTCTAACTGCCAAACAGTTCAGGAAGATCCAGTGAAGAAAGATATGCTCTGTAACACTTGATTTAGGTAAGCCTGACTAGTGGGGTGGGGTGGGGAGCCTATGAAACAGGAAAGGAGACCCAATCTAAGAATCCCAAACTGGAAGAACAGAATAATTCCTTAGAGAGGCCCAAAACCTTGAGAGGTTAGCATACCTTCATTCTAGGTTTGATTGCTCCCTATGATGGGCTGGTGGGACGCGGGTGGCGCTGTGGGTTAAACCACAGAGCCTAGGACTTGCCTATCAGAAGGTCGGCGGTTTGAATCCCTGTGACGGGGTGAGCTCCCGTTGTTTGGTCGCTTCTCCTGCCAACCTAGCAGTTCAAAAGCACGTCAAAGTGCAAGTAGATAAATAGGTACCGCTCTGGCGGGAAGGTAAACGGTGTTTCCATGTACTGCTCTGGTTCGCCAGAAGCGGCTTAGTCATGCTGGCCACATGACCCGGAAGCTGTACGCCGGCTCCCTCAGCCAATAAAGCGAGATGAGCACCACAACCCCAGAGTCGGTCACGACTGGACCTAATGGTCAGGGGTCCCTTTACCTTTTTTATGATGGGCTGAATACAATCTGAGCTGCTTCAACCGCCGGATAACATTTCCCTTCTTTCCAAACTTCCTTTTGGGAGGGGAGGGGGATTAAAATGTCTAATTCGATAAGTGAAGTGTTTCTCCCAACAGCCAGAAATATGGGGGGGAATCTTTCAGAAGTTGCCAAGAAGTTTAGCAGAAGTCTGCCAAAAAAGAAAAAAAGGGAAACCATCTTTTTCTCACGCTGCCCCAAAATGCTCAGAGGTCTTTGGAGTAACTAGAGGGATAGAGTTGAAAGTTCAACCGCGGTCACACTTTGGACTGCAGAGGGCAGAAGGCGCTGACAGCGGTCCTCAGTGAACTTTGGAAAGGGAAAGGGAAAGGGGGGAAAAAGACAACAAAGAAAAAGTAATCTGAACTGGAGAAAGGTGGGTTACCTGAAATGATGGCTTTCATTGTAAGTTGCATCCTGGAATGACGTAAGAGAATTGGCCGTTGGCAGGAGTGTTCATTCAGAGAGTGGTGCTTAATACTTGGGGATGCCACCGGTTTATATATACTTGTGAGCCTGTGTTGTAAGAAAGGGGAGGGAGATTTCATTGAGAGTGGAAATACTGAGCTCTTCCGAAGAATGAAAATGTTGAGGTCATTACATTTGTGGTTTTTCTGGTTCCTCCCCATCAGCCCCCCCACTCCACACCCGAGTGTGGCTCACTTTGGAATTGTTTGATACGAAATTAAGTGGGCAGATAAAACAACAACCATTTGAAGAAAAATCGGCTCCTGTTTTCCCCTGCCTACATCGATAGAATCATGTCACGAGTCATCGCAAGGAAAAGAGCTGTCAGACCAAAGGTTTGACATCATAGGCTCCCCCCCCCTCCATCTTCTGTTCTCACCCCACCCCTCGCCACAGAGGGGAGTGCAACTTTCACTTTTGTAGCCCAATGATTTCCCCTGGGAAAGGCACTTTCTTCAGCGTTTCCGAGAGGCCGGGTTGTACAAAGGTAGAAGCACACCCACGCATGGCCTCATTTGGTAATTATCGGGGCAAAACAAGAAGAAGAAACGGAAGCCGGTGGAGGAATTTCTGTGGAGGAAATCAAAAACCAAGAAAGTACATGAAAAGTCTGGTTGTGTGTGTGTGTGTGTGTGTGTGTGTGAGAGAGAGAGAGAGAGAGAGAGAGAGAGAGAGAGAGCTTTATCGCCCCCTGGTGGGCACTTTGGAACATCAATGGATTTGTGTAAAAACATCCAATCCTAGAACCAGCGCTTTTATTTCTCTTTAAAAAAATAATGTTTAGGGGTACTCTCGTTTTGACTCAAGAAAACCACCATTTTATAGTTCATATCAGGAAAAATAAATACAGTAAATGGACAAAAGTACAAAGATTCACAAAATGTTTAGGGGTATGCGTCCCCCCAGGGGAAAAAAGCACTGCCTAGAATCCAAAGTACAAAGATGTTTCAAATCAGACACTGCAAAGCACTGGCACCCCCAGATATCATACCCTCCAACATTTCTCTGATGAACATAGGGACGTCCTATTCCATGAGAATGAAAATAATACTAATAATGTTACTATTCGTACCCCAGCCATCTGATTGGGTTGCCCCAGCCATTCAGGACAGCTTCCAGCATATATAAAAACATAAAAGATTTTTTAAAAACCTTCCATATACAGGGATGCCTTCAGATGTCTTCTAAAGGTTATATAGTTACTTATTGTATCTCATTGGCTTGGAGGTCACAAAACTCCATACCCACCAACATTTATCTGATGAAAATAGGGACACCCCCACCCCCCCAACATTTCACCAATGAAAATAAAGAAATCTTAAGGAAAAGTAAGACATTCTGGGATCAAATCAGAAACAGAGGACTTCTGTAAATCTGGGACAGTCCCTGGAAAATAGGGACACTTGGAAGGTCTGCACTAACCACTATACAGTGGTACCTCAGGTTAAGAACTTAATTCGTTCTGGAGGTCCGTTCTTAACCTGAAAGCGTATGGAACATGAAGCGTCTGTAACCCGAGGTACCACTATACTGCCATGGCTAATTTGTGTGAAGCAAGAGACTTGGAAGGAAAGCAGGCCACCATATTGCATGGCAAAGCAATGGATGTAAATTTTACCCCCGTAAAGGTAAAAAAGGTAAAGGACCCCTGGATGGTTAAGTCCAGTCAAAGGCGACTATGGGGTTGCGGCACTCATCTCACTTCAGGCCGAGGGAGCCAGCCTTTGTCCACAGACAGCTTTCCAGGTCATGTGGCCAGCATGACTAAACCACTTTTGATGCATGGAAATGTCATTTACCTTCCCGCCACCTTACCTTACCTATTTATCTACTTGTGCTGGTATGCTTTCGAACTGCTAGGTTGGCAGGAGCTGGGACTGAGCAACGGGAGCTCACTCTCTTGCGGGGATTCAAACAGCTGACCTTCCGATCAGCAAGGCTCAGTAGTTTAGACCACAGCACCACTTGTGACTTGCATGCCAGTAGGCCGGCATGTAAGAGATGTCATCAGTGTTGGACAACATCATTCCAGCTAGCCAAAAACTCTCAGGTTGTGAAGCAAGGTCCATGAATTGTGTCACCTGAGGAAAGGGGGAATGACCTGGGAAGTGTTCCAAGGGCCAGACACGGGAACCTAGAGGGGGTTGAATTTGCACCACAGCTGTCAACTTTTCCCTTTTCTTCCATGGAATCCTAATCGAAATAAGGGACTTTCCCTTAAAAAAAGGAAAACATTGACAGCTATTATTTGCACACACACACACACACACACACACACACCAGCTTGAGGTTCCCTGTCCTTGCTATAAAGCAAGTGTGGGGAATATTTGGCCCTCCAGACGTCACTAAACTACAACTCCCAAAACCCCTGGTCATTGGCTGTGCTTGCTAGGACTGGTGGGGAGTTATAGTTCAGTAACATCAGGGGGTAATGGTCTCCCCGCACCAGCCCTCCTGCTATAAAGTGTGATGTCTATGTAGGAAATGGGATGTTTAAATATCTGGACCGGAGTTTCTCAACGGAGGACTCAGGAATTCCGTTGCATTGTGGAAATCTTGAGGTTTGAACTCTGAGGCCAGAAGGGGATTCTGGTGAGAATGACCAAAAAGAAGAAGCAGGCCTCTGGGAGAGAGAGAGAGAGAAAAGGAGAAGTCGCATCCAGTATCAACAAATTCTACCTGAAGTGAGTTTTGAGAACAGAAAATGTGATCATTCCGACGCAGGCAGTATCTGGGCTGCAGCTGAAACGAAACTGCTCAGGAGACATTCTCCCTGAAAAGGTTTCTGGGGATTTTTAATCTGAATTAATCATCTGAATATAAACTAGTCATCCTTTCAATGTTAAAATTTACGTCGTTATCCACTGAACCAAACCTCATGTTGAGAAGCTTTTGTCCCATGGAAGAAGTACAAGAGAACTGGGGATTTATTATGTGCCAGCTGTTTCTAACCGTTAAGCAGGAAAAGCTGTCTTTTAAGATTGTTGTTGTCATTCCCAATGCCATTCCCAGCAGAACTCATCTCGCGTCCAAAGACCAATGGGTGTGCCCATAACTCAGATTGCTTCTTCAGCTTGCATCCTTACCCACAATCAGCTGGTGATGGTTCCACACAGAACTTCATATAGCTTTTTTTTTTTAAGGCAGTGCCCCTCCCTACAACCAAGATCCTTCTATATTAGAGATCATAGAATGGTATGGTTGGAAGGGATCCCAGGGTCATCTAGTCCAACCCCCTTCAATGCAGGAATATACAGCTGTCCCAGTGGCGTAGCGTGGGTTGTCAGCACCCGGGGCAAGGCAAGTAATTTGCGCCCCCTAACCCGGGGAAGACAAGTAATTTGCGCCCCCTAACCCCTAACCTGCCGTTGCTGCCAGCTTCTTCTTGCTGCTGCCTGGTCTGGTCTGGTGTGGTTCTCTCCCGCGCTCAGCTATCCCCCAGATAGTCCCTCGCTCTCTCTCCGCACCGCACGCCTGGCACCCACCCCCTCCACAGTGGGCGGCGACCCAGCAGCTTGGATCGGATTCGCACAGCCAGCACTGCAGTGAGAGAGAGTGAGTGAGCCAGGTAGGGGCAGAGAGCTGCGAGTGCGAGCGCCCCCCCCCGATGTTGCGCCCGGTGCGGCCGGCCCCCCCTGCACCCCCCACGCTACGCCACTGTGTCCCATATGGGAACTAGCAACCTTGGCATTACCAGCACCATGCTCTAACCAACTGAGCAATCTAGGCTTGCTTAATCAGAAGGTCCCTTACAAGGTTAATTAATAGCTTCTCCCTTGTGACTTCTGCTCCTGTAATTGCTCCTAGGTAAAGGTAAAGGGACCCCTGACCATTAGGTCCAGTCGTGGCCGACTCTGGGGTTGCGGTGCTCATCTCGCTTTTTTGGCCGAGGGAGCCGGCGTACAGCTTCCAGGTCATGTGGCCAGCATGACTAAGCCGCTTCTGGCGAACCAGACCATCACACAGAAATGCCGTTTACCTTCCCGCTGGAGCGGTACCTATGTATCTACTTGCACTTTGACGTGCTTTCGAACTGCTAGGTTGGCAGGAGCAGGGACCGAGCAACGGGAGCTCATCCCATCGCGGGGATTCAAACCGCCGACCTTCTGATCAGCAAGTCCTAGGCTCTGTGGTTTAACCCACAGCGCCACCCGTGTCCCTAGTGTAGCACAGTGGGGTATTAATGATGACTTGTGCCTTAACCAGCAGCATTGATCTGAAATGGAAAGGGGCTGTTATCCCTGAGTTATTGACTATTTTTTGTTTATTTCTGCTGCAGAAGGAATATTAGGGGGAAATGAACAGAAAGATGAAACTGACGTCCCAGTTCCACTCTGGCGAGGAACAGAAACTGACGGAAGAAGGAGCTATTCATCAGTAATCCGCCCCCCACAAGCCTCAGTAGTGACTATTTGGAACTTGCTGATGCCGCAAATTCGTTGAATTATATTAAAAAATTGCTGCAAGCCAGAGCTGGTGGGCAGGCAGGCAAACAGGAGGACAGCTCTGCAAACTCTGGAATAAAACAGTTTGACATTGCAACCATATCTATAAATGCCATCTATAAACAGCATTGATTGCATCCTGATGATCTGGAAAGTGAGTGACCAACAGATTGCAAATCCATAGTGTGGAAACAAACAGACACACTAATTAAAATAGCCCTCCCCCAGTTAATCAACCAAAGCTATAGTTGATTAATCAGTGGAGTCCATTAAAATGTGCAACTCTATGTTTCTGCCATCCTCTTTATGGGCTTAGGAAGCCTTGAAGTTCCTCTACGAAAGTTCAAGTTGACAGTCATCTCATGACCTTACACTTTCACTCATGTCTAGACGGGGATATTGGCCAACAATGGGGAGTCAGAGGAGCAGAGGGCTCATTTGGCCCCATGATGAAATTTTATTTTCTATCATCTTCCCTCTTGATTTCTTGCAGACCTGCCCTGCCCAATTCCTGCTCATACACAGAGGGGGGGGGCTCCTTCCCTCCCCCATGGCACTCTTCCTGCCGCTTCCAGAATCATAAAGGAGAATATTTAACATCAAAGGGAAAAGAAGGAACTCTGTTCCTGCACTAGCCCACTGGAAATGTGTGCTCAGAATGAGGCCACAGATTCTGAGGGAAGAGTTGTAGCCAGTGCTTTTTTCCTTTTAAAAAAAATGTTTAGGGGTACTCTCATTTTCCTACTCATACTGAAACACTGCCCCTCAATGAGGCCAGATTTCGATTCACAAAATGTTTAGGGGTATGCATACCCCTGCGTACCCCCCGGGAAAAAATGCATTGATTATAGCTCAGTGGGGTAGCATTGCCCCTCACCCAGCTACAAATCCCAGCATCCTTTACAAACTACATTCCCCAAGATTCCTTGAGGGAAGCCGTGTGACTTTAATTTATGGTGTGGATCTGACCTCTGTCGTCCTTACAGGGAATTAGTAGCAGTTTTCCTGTGTTTTGAATGGGGAAATGATCTCCCGCTACCTAGAGACTGATCTGGGATTGATCTGGGACCTTCTTTACTGCTCACCTTCCAATGGCAGGAATGCGAGCGAATGTCTCCTAACTTTTTCCTCTTTGATGTGGTTGCGCAAATCCTCATCCTCTCTTCCTGGGATGGGAGGTTGGGAGCAGACAGGACTGGATGGTGAATTTCAATTAGGTTTCTCAGACAAGGGCTGGTCCGAGCTGACATTTCCTTTCTGAATCAACATGGGCAAGAATTTCCCATTTTAGGCAATCGATGACATCTTTTTGCCCAAAATCTTACACCGGATGTTTGGTACCACTCTGGAATGTAACTACAATAGAGAAAACTAAGCTCGGTGGTTTTGACAAGGACTAGAACCACATTTTATACGATTTGGCATTTGACATATACAACATCGTTTTCGAGACAGCCCTCTACACCAGCCTGAGGGCACATGGACCATTCGTTCCTCTTTATTTGCCTGGAAGAGATGAGGTACATTCACATTTGTTCTGATTTGTGTGCAGGGAGGTTAGATAATGTTGTGTCAACATTGAGTGTTATCTCACACTTCCCAGTAAATTCCCCTATCTTGCTTTCCTTATCTTTTGGGCCACAGCTTTGTTTGCAACCGCTGGATCACACTGAGCCAAAGTTAAACACTATTACACACTTCCTAGCGCATTCTCTCCCCATACACACTTCACTTTCCTTTATCTTTTGGGAGAGTGGTTTCCTTGCGCAAAACCTCCCAGTTGCACAGCCTCAGTTTGCGGGTATGGGTTTGAATACCACCTGAAGATAGCCAGAGCCTGGGACTGAGAGATAGCAATGGTGCCGTGGTTAGAGTGGACCTGGGAGACTAGGGTTCAAATGCCCACTGGGCCCTGAAACTCACTGGGTGTCCTTAGGCCAGTCATTCTCTCTTTGTCTGACGTACCCCACAAGGTTGTTGTGTGAGGATCAAATGGAGGGGTGGGGGAAAGCGTGGAGGCCGCACCTTGAGATCCTTGAAGGATATCAATGTAGAAATAAATAAGAGTAGACTCCCATCAGCCCCCATCCAACATGGTCAACGGCAGACCCTATTTTTCAGGGACAGTCCTGGATTTACAGAAGGGCTCCCAGTTTCTGATTTGATTCTGGAATGTCTCACTTTTCCTTAAAGGTAAAGGTAAAGGGACCCCTGACCGTTAGGTCCAGTCATGGACGACTCTGGGGTTGCGGCGCTCATCTCGTTTTATTGGACGACATACAGCTTCCGGGTCATGTGGCCAGCATGACTAAGCCGCTTCTGGCGAACCAGAGCAGCGCACGGAAATGCCGTTTACCTTCCCACCGGAGTGGTACCTATTTATCTACTTGCACTTTGACGTGCTTTCAAACTGCTAGGTTGGCAGGAGCAGGGACCGAGCAACGGGAGCTCACCCCGTCGCGGGGATTCAAACTGCAGATCTCAACCATCTGCTCCCCCAGGACACTCCAATCTATTCCGCCCCTCCACAGCACAGCATTCCATGCCTACTGAGCATGCTCAGTAATGACTAGGCTATTTTTTTTGCATTTCACCCTCTTTGGGCTTTGCGCATGTGTGTGCTTTTACAGATATTCTTGTGGGTGATCTCCAATGCTAGTCCTGCTTAGAGCAGACCCGTTTAATGGATCTGCTCTCCGAGTGTGACTTAAAGGGCATTATCTACAAACTGTGCATAGGCGCCGACTCCATGGGGCTTGAGGGCGCCCTTCCAGCAGAGCGCCGCCGCCGTCCCCCGCCTCCTCCCCACCTGCTCCCTCGCCAGCCAGCCAGCCAGCCGCGCGCCCTAGCCGGAGAGCCCCGGCCGTCCCCCGCGAGATAAGGGAATCCCCGGGGGCGGGGGCTCCTGCCTCTAGCCCCAGGTTTCCCGCATATCAGCTGTTCCGGAGCTGATTAATAGGCGCACGCTCTCCCCTATTCGCTCACGAGGGGGCGGCGCCACTTTATTTGCATATTCATGAGTTTATTTGCATATTCATGAGCTTATTTACATTTCACGAGCTTTCCCGGGCCCCCCCAATATTTTTTATAAGTCCGCGTCCCTGAAACTGTGTGCACCTATGTACACAAAGAGCTGAGCCATACACTCATGATTCACACGCAACATTCAACAAGTGTGTGCACCAGGGAAGGGGAACCTCAAGCCCACATTGTGAACCGATGTGAGATCTTTGGATGAAGAGCAGCATATAAATTTAATTAATAATATGTGGCCCTACAGGCCTCTCTAACTGGCCCTTCCATCTTTCTGCAGGCCGCACCCCCTCATTCACAGGCCACGCCTCCTCATTCACAGGCCACGCCCCTTCACTCACCAGCCTCCCTTCTCACACCCTCATTGAGTGTTGATACCTCTTGCATTATCTGGGCAGTGGGTAGCCGCCCCTACTCCTTCCGTAGCTACAGCTCTGAAATGGAATAGCTATTTACTTATTTCATGGAATTTATATACTGCTTGATTGATTTTTAAAAAATTTAAAAAAAAAAATCCAAAGCAGATTACAAAAAAGGAAATAATGAAATGATTGGTAGAACAACAGCAACAGTTAAAAACAGCCAATCAACGAGAAGCTAAAAAAACACACACATTAAAACAAATGGCAACAGTCTACATGTGTGGATAGGCTTTGCCTAAAGAAAAATGCTTTGAGCAGGGACTGAAAATACCGTGAAGGCACCTGCCAGAATGAGAAATAAGAGGTAAGGAAATCTTGCAGGTAAACTGGTCCCAAACTTGATTTCTCCTTGTTCGGCTGAAAACCTGCGGATACCTCTCTCTTGGGTGTTGATGGGACCATTTTGGCTACAGAAGGCTTAATTCTCTGTTTGCTATTAGTCTACTCTACAGCAAAGGTATGGTATCCCACAGCTGAAACAGTCCTAAGATGCTAAGATTGTCCATGGTGTTTAAGCAGTAAGCAGGGGCAAGAGTTGACTAGCCAGGGAATTGCTCTGCAGCGATAATCTCTCCCCAAACCCCACCCAGCCCCACAGGGGATTTTCTGGGCTGGAGACCTGAATACAAATCTGCTTGGCCTTTTGGCTAGGAGGAATGATCTCTCCTGGGGGATTCTTTTATGCAGGCCAAGAAGCAGAAAATAAGTGTTTCACTCCCGTGGCTTGGGGAAAGCGTGGGGGGGCACTCTGGCCCTCCTGAACTCATTGGACTACAATCCCAGCATTGCCCCCCAGCCAGCACAGGAATGATAACCCAACAAAGTCTGAAGAGCTACAGATTTTCCCCACACCTAGCTTAGGATCTGTTTGAACAGAGTCCAAATTCAGCCAGTGAGCTTTGTGGGAGGATTCGAACACAGATCTCTCAGGTCAAAGTCTGACCTCTATGTCAGGCCAGCCTCCCAGGCGTTCTACTTCTCAGCAAACACTTTACATATCAGATAGTCTGCTCCTGAAGCTGCATGCACTGCAGAAAGTTTGAGGGTTGGGTCACCCAGAACTGCATTCAGTTAAATAGTAGAGCTGACAGGAACCTCTGTGCAAGGACTCCTGTTTGGGCAACAGGGCTTCTCAGTCTCTCCTCCTCCCATCGCCACCCCCCTCAAATCAGCTGGGGGTGGGAGACGCTGGATCTTTCCATCCAGCAAGCAGAAATGCTTGTGCCAAAGGAATGCTCATTTATTTATTCATTTCATAAAATTTATACGCTGCTTTATTGTTAAAAACAATCCTCAAAGCAGTTTACAAAACAATGAAACAATAAAATTACCGACAAGCAAAATCGGCAACCGTAATTTGAGACTTTCAAAAAGTTAAAGCTAGATTAAAACTCGCACCAGCTTTCTAAACATCTGAGCAGGTTTGTCTAAGCAAGACTGTTTTTAGCAGCTGCTGAAAAGAGAACAGTGGTACCTCGGGTTACATACACTTCAGGTTACATACGCTTCAGGTTACAGACTCCGCTAACCCAGAAATAGCTTCAGGTTAAGAACTTTGCTTCAGCATAAGAAGAGAAATCGTGCTCCAGCAGCGCAGCGGCAGCAGGAGGCCCCACTAGCTAAAGTGGTGCTTCAGGTTAAGAACAGTTTCAGGTTAAGAACAGACCTCCGGAACGCATTAAGTACTTAACCCGAGGTGCCACTGCACAGTGCAGACGCCTGCCTGATATCAATAAGCAGGGAGTTCCGAAGTGTAGACCTAGTTCTTTACAAATGCAGAATTGGTATTATGTGGGTATTAGTCTCAAAATAGCAAGACGTCGCATGATGTCCATGGTTCACCCAGGGCAAATGGTTTGACAAACCGTTATTAAAATATGGCTCAGTCTGGATCAGGTGAAAGAATGTAGGGTCAAATGTGTAGAGTTAAAAATAATAATATTCCAATGAATATCTGAGGGGAAATGTGGGCTTATTGGTTTTTTTTAAATTAATATTTTATTAAGTTTTATCAGTAAAAAAATTCAAAAAAAATACAAAAACAGAAAAGTACAAAGTCAAAATACAAAAATAAACATTAAGCATAAAAGAAGAAAAAGAAAAAAGAAAAAAGAAAAACACATAAGGAAAAAATCAAAACCCCCTCTTTTTTTAACTCATCTTTAGTTGACTTATTTTCCTGACTTCCTCATGCCTCCCTTTTTTGTATCCCTTTTTAAAAATTGGTTCAGCAAATTCATATCCAATTTAGTTTGTCTATTATCAATCCCATCTTACATTTTACCTTGTTGCTAGAACCCCTTCAATTCATTTCAACGTCATCAACATTCAAAAATTTTACAATGTTTCTGTAAATAAGTTTTAAATTTCCTCCAATCTTCTTCCACCAACTCTTCTCCCTAGTCTCGGATTCTGCCAGTCATTTCTGCCATTTCCATGTAGTCCATTAATTGCATTTGCCATTCTTCCAAGGTGGGTGGATCTTGTGTCTTCCAGTGCTTTGCGATAAGAATTCTTGCTACTGCTGTAGCATACATAAAAAAAGTTCTATCCTTCTTTAACACCGATTGGCCAACTATGCCCAGGAGAAAGGCCTCTGGTTTCTTCAGAAATGGTTATCTAAATACCTTTTTCATTTTATTATAGATCATTTCCCAGAAAGCCTTAATCCTTGGGCACATCCACCAAAGGTGAAAGAATGTACCTTCAATTTCTTTACATTTCCAACATTTATTATCGAGCAAGTGATAGATTTTTGCAAGCTTGACTGGAGTCATGTACCACCTATACATCGTTTTCATAATATTCTCTCTTAAGGCATTACATGCCGTAAATTTAATCCCGGTGGTCCACAACTTCTCCCAGTCAGCAAACATAATATTATGTGCCCATTTTATCATTGCAGATTTTACCGTTTCTTCTTCGGTGTTCCATTTCAACAGCAGATTGTACATTCTTGATAGTATCTTAGCATTGGGTTCTAACAGTTCTGTTTCTAACTTTGATTTTTCCACCTGGAAACCAATTTTTTTGAAAATAATGTAGCCAGTCTCGCACCTTCCCTTTAAGCTTGTCATAACTCTGTAATTTCAATTTGTCACCTTCCTGCTCCGGAAATGTGGGCTTATTGATCCACATTTTGATCCTAATGAAACGCCGATGATTCTGCCCTGTAACTGTACATTTCAGGACTTGAGCAAGGGAAGCTCCAGGGAAGTTTCTGTGCCATTACTGGGTTGTTCATCGAGGAGACTAAGGTCTAGAAACATATAAAAACCACTTTGAAGTGTTTTTAAAAATACATTGAATTTTCCATAAGGCTCACCATCACCACCCAGTGTCACATTAGATATTGCACTTAAAACACACTTAAAACTTTTTATTTGCAGCTGTATAGCTGAGTCCTAAGGCTGGATCTAGACACATCAAAAAAACTTTTCAGGAAAACTCATAATGGGAAACTACGTTGCTGAAAGATGGAACTCCACAGCACCATCTAGTTTCAAAGTGTTATAATGCATTTATAAAACACTTCTTTTTTAACTAATATAGCTGAGTCCCCAGATGAGCTTCTGAAAAGCCCTAGAATCCACTCATCCCTGATCTGCTGCCTGCAATTGTAATTATAATCCTTCTACATTGTAACCCTCCTTCCAGAGTAGCATATTTCCATTAGCAGGGCTATAGAGAATGGTTTGCAGTCATTGCTAGTCCTACTCTGAGTAGACCCCACTGAAATTAATAGAAGTCACCAACTTAAGTCCATTAATTTCCTTTTTTAAAAAAAAAATTATTAAGTACAAATCAGAAAACATACATATTTACAACAAAATAAAATACAAAGGAAAAAGAAAATACATATAACCAAGGGGAAAAATGAGAGAATACTTTGCCTTTTTTCATATTTACAGTTATTTATACCTCTATAAAATGCTATTCACAATAAAGGAGTGAAACGAAAGATAAGATGTCAGGAAAAAAAACAAATAAAAAAATAAAGAAGTAAAAGAAAAGGATCATAGGTGAAAAATTTTTAAAATAGATAAGTATTCACTATATATAGCCGTTTCCCATCTATATGTGGGAGCCCTAGGAAAATGCATTCACACTTTTTCCAGGGTCCGCTTTCTATCCACTGGAAAGAGATCATTTGCATGAAGTATAAACAACCTATCCTGGGCCTAGTGCTACTTTCGGGAGAAGTTCCCATGCCTGCCTCAGGGACTGGGTGCCTTGAAAAAATACCTAAGTGCCCTTAACTCAAATTTCCCTGTCTTCCTACAATAAGAGCATGCAAGCATTCCAGTGGCAAGGAGTTCCTGCGGCAGGGACCTCTGCCTAGTGCACATTCTTAACCCCACCCCCAACAAAAACGTAAGTCTAGCCAAAGCTCTCACTTCAGCTGTTCAGTATCTTTCGCCGCTTGCGCCCCAAACACAGCAACAACTGAGCCATTCTGTACACACAACACCATTCAGTGCCTTGCTGGATAGCATCAAAACATTACCTTGCTCTCCAATGTTCTCTTTGGATGGAGCTCAGATCAGCAGTGAAACGGAGGAGACCTCAAACAGCACTCAGTTGAAGCGGGATGTGTAATTTGAGTCACTTCAAAGCAAGATGTCGGAAGGACTCCTTCTTTTAGAGAAGACCCTCTTTTATCTTTCCAAGACCTTCTTGAGAATCCACCTCTCGGGGCTGCCACAAGCCTCATCTATGGGTAATCCATTGCTTAGGCCATCCGCCGTATTGTACCAAATCGGGGTTAGAAGGGGGAAAGGAGCTCAGATCCACTTGCCTTCTGAAAAGCAAAGCCCTCAAAGAGAGACTGACTCACTGATCCAGCTGATTCTTGCTCTCCATCCTGGGCTGTGCCCAGAGGCTGGTCCGGTGAGAGGGGAACGACTGACTGTCTTTGATCTCATGACCAGACAGTGGATGCCTCAGGGGGGTTTTGGACTCCATGAGGCTCTCGTTCACCTTGCACCACTGCAGCCCCATAGGGATAGCTCAGTCGGGAGAGAATGAGACTCTTAATGTTCAGGGCTGTGGGTTCAAGCCCCACGTTGGGCGAAAGATTCCTGCATTTGCAAGGGGTTGGACTAGATGACCCTCGTGGTCCCTTCCAACTCTACGATTCTATGATTACAGCAGGCCAGTGACTGTATTCTGCCTCCACTGTTGGAGGCAGTATGCAGGGGCAACTGTTTGGCCACTGTGAGATGGACTAGATAGACCATTGGTCTCATTCAGCAGGGTTCTTAATCCTGAGCAGTGGCGGAGCTTCATGCTTCGGCACCGGGGGTGGGTGGGTGGGTGGAGAGCAGGTGGGGGTGTGGCGTGCATCTGGGGGCGTGGCTCCTGCAGCCAATCAGAAGCTGCGGAAGCCCCGCAGGATGTTCGGGTTCCAAAAGAACATTCACAAACTGGAACACTCACTTCTGGGTTTGCAGCGTTCGGAGCCAAAACGTTCAACTGCTAAGGCGTTTGTTAACAACTTTATTTTATTAATCTAGATATTCAAGACATCCTACAAAAGAGAACCATAAAACAAATATAAAACAGATCAAAAAGCTTTTGGGGGTTTTAATTGGTTGTTTGTAAGTCGCTTTAGATCACTTTCTCAGACCCTCCAAGTGACCCTATTTTCCAGGGACGTCCCTGATTTAGAGAAACCATCCCGGTTTCTGATATGACCCCGGAATGTCCCACTTTTCCTTAGGATGTCCCTATATTCATTGGAGAAATGCTGGAGGGTATGGAGTTATCCGACCCCCAAGCCGTCTGGAGGTAATCCTGTACAGTGGTACCTCGGGTTACAGACGCTTCAGGTTACAGACTCCACTAACCCAGAAATATTACCTCGGGTTAAGAACTTTGCTTCAGGATGAGAACAGAAATTGTGCTCTGGCAGCACGGCGGCAGCGGGAGGCCCCATTAGCTAAAGTGGTACCTCAGGTTAAGAACAATTTCAGGTTAAGAACGGACCTCCAGAACGAATTAAGTTCTTAACCCAAAGTACCACTGTATAGGGAAGGGTTTTTTAAAAAAAAATGTTTAATGTTTTATTATGTTTTTATATATATAGGAAGCTGCCCAGAGTGGCTGGGGCAATCCAGTCAGATGGGTGAGGTATAAATAGTTAAAATTATCATTATGGAATGGGACGTCCCTATTTTCATTGGAGAAATGTTGGAGGGTATGCTTTCTACTGCCACACCACCAAGACTTTCTCGGTTCTCCTTCTCTATCCCTTTCTGAACTTTTCCTATTTCCTGATGGAAGAACATATGGATCAGGCCAGTAGCCCATCTGCTCCAGTGTCCTGTGCTCACAGCGCCCAGCCAGGTGTTCCCATGGGAAGCCCAGTAGCAAGAATGGAGTGCTCTCCCTCCTTCTGATTCTCAGGCTCTCGGAAGCATACTGTCTCCAGCAGTGGAGGCAGAACACAGCCACTACAGCCAGGAGCCATATAAAGCGTCATTCTCCATACCTGTAAGTGACGGGCTTTACTCTACCTGCAAAAGGCATCCAACTGGATCTCTGATCACCCCAAGGATCTGGCAGCCGTTTCCGCCACTGCTGCAGGCGTCCCTCAAGAGGAGCGAAGCTCACCTCTCACCTCCCTTTGCTGCAAGCTACCGGATGAGGTTTGGAAATCAGGGAGGGAGATATTTCTGCAAACGCCATTGTGAAACAGAGGCAAATCTCGTTTGAGAGAGCTTAAACCAGATGGAGATGGTTGCGAGGCCACCTAAAGTTTCCGAGCATAATGGAAAATTGAGGGCATAAGAACACGAGGCTTCCGGATCAGGCCCGTGGCCTGTCTAGTGCAGCATCCTTGTTCCTGCAGTGGCCAACCAGAGGCACCAGTGGGAAGCCCAGCAGCAAGATCTGAGCCTGAGAGGGAGCCAGTCGAACTGCCCTTGGGAGGGAACTCCACAATCTGGGAGCAGCCACAGAAAAGGCTCTCTCACGGATCACCAACAGTTGTGCCTCTGATGCCTAGGAGACTGAGCGAATATGCCCACCCAAAGATCGTGGCACCAGGGCAGGTTCCTGTAGGGCAAGGTTTCCCAAACTTGGGTCTCCAGGTCTTTTTGAACTACAATTCCCACCATCCCTGGCCATAGGTCCTGCTAACTAGGGTTGATGGGAGCTGTAGTCCGAAAACAGCTGGAGACCAAAGCTTGGGAAAGACTGATATAGGGAGATATAATCTTTCAGCTAGCATGGGCCCAAGCCACATAGACTCCCTGGTAACTGGTCCCTTGAAGGACCAGGTCGCAGCCTGGGAGTAATTTTGGACTCACAGCTGTCCATGGAGACAGAGATCAACTCTGTGTCCAGGGCAGCTTTTTACCAGCTCCATCTGGTATGCAGGCTGAGACCTTATCTGCCCACAGACTGCCTCACCAGAGTGGTGCATGTTCTGGTTATCTTTCGCTTGGACTACTGCAATGCGCTTTATGTGGGGCTACCTTTGAAGGTGACCCAGAAACTACAACTAATCCAGAATGCGGCAGCTAGACTGGTGACTGGGAGCGGCCCCAAGACCACATAACACCGTTCTTGAAAGACGTACATTGGCTCCCAGCACGTTTCTGAGCACAATTCAAAGTGTTGGTGCTGACCTTTAAAGCCCTAAATGGCCTCTGTCCAGTATATCTGAAGGAGCGTCTCCACCCCCACCATTCTACCCAGACACTGAGGTCCAGCGCCTTCTGGCAGCTCCCTCACTGTGAGAAGCCAAGTTACAAGGAACCAGGCAGAGGGCCTTCTCAGTAGTGGCACCCGCCCTGTGGAAAGCCCTCCCACCAGATGTCAAAGAGAACAACAACTACCAGACTTTTAGAAGACATCTGAAGGCAGCCCTGTTTAGGGAAGCTTTTAATGTGTAATAGGTTATTGTATTTTAATATTCTGTTGGAAGCCACCCAGAGTGGCTGGGGAAACACAGCCAGATGACCCAATAGAAACGAACCTGCAAGTTATCACTGAATCGTTGAAACTATGGGAAGGCTTTGCCCTGATCCAGTGAAGAGCTTCATGAATGTGGCTGCTTAAATGTGCATAGCATCTGCTGGATCAGGACTTGAAAAGTACATCAGAGTGTGGGTGCTCCCTATCCACAGAGCATTGCACAAAATTGGGTGGGTTGCCTTCACACCTACATTCCACCTTCTAGGCTCCTGCTTGTCACATGGGAGATATATTTTTATATATTGATTTGAGCAGGTTCAGGGGTCTTGCTACAGGCTTCAGTTCCTCTCGTGGTTACTCATCAACATGGTTGTGCTATTATTCTATAGCAGTTGCAGAGAAAACCCAGAATGTGCGACTGGCCACAGAATTCAGTTTCCTGCAAACTGAACTGTTTCCTTTTTAAAAATGCAAGTTTCTAGTCCCTATGAGTAAGTGCAAGAGATGGTTGAGAGTGTGTGGGCAATGCATGACATGAGATCTCAGAAGTGAGAGTATTTGATGAGTAAAATCTCCAGCAGTCACAGAATGAGGAATCAGTGAAATATATAGGGAAACTCAGGACCATTTCACCTATTAAAATGGTAGCCAGTGCACAACCCACATTCACACAGCCATTCAGCCGTTTCAGCCATTCCTAGGTCCTTGGCTGATCATAGAATCATAGAGTTGGAAGGGAACACAAGGATCATCTAAGTCCAACCCCCTGAAATGCAGGAATATTTCACCCAGTTTTGGGCTTCAACCCACAACCCTGGGATTAAGAGACTCATGCTCTCCTGACTGAGCTATCCTCTGTGCTAATTTCCCACATTAACCAAAGTAGAGCTAAACATTAATGAATTGATTAGATTTCATTAGATTACAAAGCATTTGATCAAATAAAATGGTGAGTGAATTTTAATGGTCAGTGAATTGATCAGTCAGGAAATGGTCACTGAATTCGTCAGTGAATTTTAATTGCAAAAGAAAAAATCATTTTTAATCGAAATGCCTCTTAAGTTTCTCTTTAACACTTAGAATTTTCAATTACCAAATTTTTGTAATAGGGATTCCACAGCAGCCACTAAACCAGGCATGTCCAAAGTCAGTTTTGGAGGCCTAATCCGGCCCCTGTGGCAGTTTATTTTCTGGGGTAAAATCCTAAAAAAACTCTCAACAACTTCAATCTTAAAAAAAAGTCAACAACTTGGCCCTCACGGCCCTTCACTTCATCAAATCTGGCCCTCTTTGAAAAAAGTTTGGACGCCACTGCACTAAACAGACTAGGTTTTAATTGGTTAAAAACCATTTGAGCAACTAAAAATGTCCTTCCACCTCCCAACCTCCCCATGACCTGCCCAGTGGATATAAACATATCAAAGTTGTGTTTAATATCAGAGCTTGCCTCCTATGACTCAGACCTACATCATCTGGAAACTACGGAAATATGGTGTGTGTTCTCCCCCTTTGTATGCAAATATATGCAGAATTCAAATGATTACCAAATAAGGGAATTTTTATTTCTAATGAAATAAAATATTGTGGGGGCCCAGGTAAGCCTGGCCTTGCATAATCAATCACATGACAAAGGGCACACACACCATTTGAATGGGAACGCCCATCAACTTTGTGGATGCCCGGCCCCCTGAAATATTTCATTGTGGGGGTCAAAACCTCCACAGCCCCTAGGAGTTGACTCCTATGCTTCTACTGAATCAGACCATTGGTCCATCTAGATCAATGTTGTCTGCACTGACTGGCAGTGGCCTCTCCCGGTTTTCTCAGCCCAACTTGGAAATGAACCTGGGACCTTCAGCATGCAAAGAGCTGGAGCTCTCCTGTGCTTCCTCACCTCTTTGCATCTTTCCCCACAAGTCTCCCGTGGGTTCAGTTCTCAGCATCTTGAGGTGGGGCTGGGAGACAACCCCCCCCCGAAACCCTAGAGTGCTGCTGAACAGTCATTGTATGATGCTAAGCTAGATGACTCAGCTGCCCTGGCTTGGAATCAGCTTCCTATGTCTCTGTATCTTAAGGGACGGGCTGTGGCTCATTGGTAGACCATCTGCCCAGCAGGCATCAAGTCCCAGGTTCAGTCCCCATCATCTCCATGTAAGGCTGGGAGAGACACCTCTTTGAAACCTTAAGAGAGTTGCTGCTGCTCAGTGTTGAGAATACTGAACTGTAAAAAAGGTAAATGACCCCTGGATGGTTAAGTCCAGTCAAAGGTGACTATGGGGTTGTGGTGCTCATCTTGCTTTCAGGCCAAGGGAGCTGGTGTTTGTCCACACAGCTTTCCAGGTCATGCTGCCAGCATGACTAAACCGCTTCTGGCGCAACGGGACACCATGACGGAACCCAGAGTGCACAGAAACGCTGTTTACCTTCCGGCCACAGCAGTACCTACTTATCTACTTGCACTGGTCTGCTTTCAAACTGCTCGGTTGGCAGGAGCTGGGACAGAGCAATGGGAGCTCACCACCCGCGTCCCATACTGAACCATGTGTGTGTGTGTGTGTGTGTGTGTGTGTAGGGACGCAGGTGGCACTGTTGTCTAAACCACTGCGCCTCTTGGGCTTGCCGATCAGAAGGTCGGTGGTTCGAATCTCCACAATGGGGTGAGCTCCCGTTCCTCGGTCCCAGCTCCTGCCAACCTAGCAGTTTGAAAGCATGTCAAAGTGCAAGTAGATAAATAGGTACCGCTCCGACGGGAAGGTAAACAGTGTTTCCATGCGCTGCTCTGGTTTCGCCAGAAGCGGCTTAGTCATGCTGGCCACATGGCCTGGAAAAACTGTCTGTGGACAAACGTCGGCTCCCTCGGCCTGTAAAGTGAGATGAGCACCGCAACCCCAGAGTCGTCTGGACTGGACTTAACTGTCAGGGGTCCTTTACCTTTATAGATTTATAGATAGATAGATAGATAGATAGATAGATAGATAGATAGATAGATAGATATGGAACCGCGTCCCATACTGAACTGTATGGTTCATTGGTCTGACGTATAAAGCAGCCATCTATGTTCCCATGTAACTCAAAGAACATAAAGACGAGCTCTCCTGGATCAGACCAATGACCCATCTAGTCTAAGTAACCTGTTCTCACAGTGGCCAACCAGATGCCTGCTGGAAGCCCACAAGCAGGATCTGAGCACAAGAGCACTCTCCCCTCCTGAGGCTTCCTGCAACTGGTATTCAGAAGCAATACTCTCTTTGTGACTGTAAAGGCAGGGCATTGCTAGTGGCCATTGGTGGTCTCATTGTGATCTCAGAACCACTGGCAGTCATCTTTGAGAATTCCTGGAGAACAGGCGAAGTCCCGGCAGACTGGAGGAGGGCAAATGTTGTCCCTATTTTCAAAAAGGGGAAAAGAGAGGACCCAAATAATTACCGCCCAGTCAGTCTGACATCAATACCAGGGAAGATTCTGGAGCAGATCATTAAGCAAACAGTCTGTGCGCACCTAGAAAGGAATGCTGTGATCACCAATAGTCGGCATGGATTTCTGAAGAACAAGTCATGTCAGACTAACCTGATCTCGTTTTTCGACAGAATTACAAGCCTGGTAGATGAAGGGAACGCAGTGGATGTAGCCTACCTTGATTTCAGCAAGGCATTTGACAAGGTGCCCCATGATATTCTTGTAAAGAAGCTGGTAAAATGTGGTCTTGACTATGCTACCACTCAGTGGATTTGTAACTGGCTGGCGGACCGAACCCAAAGGGTGCTCATCAATGGTTCCTCTTCATCCTGGAGAAGAGTGACTAGTGGGGTGCCACAGGGTTCTGTCTTGGGCCCGGTCTTATTCAACATCTTTATCAACGACTTGGATGATGGACTCAAGGGCATCCTGATCAAATTTGCAGATGACACCAAACTGGGAGGGGTGGCTAACACCCCAGGGGACAGGATCACACTTCAAAACAACCTTGACAGATTAGAAAACTGGGCAAAAACAAACAAGATGAATTTTAACAGGGAGAAATGTAAAGTATTGCACTTGGGCAAAAAAAATGAGAGGCACAAATACAAGATGGGTGACACCTGGCTTGAGAGCAGTACATGTGAAAAGGATCTAGGAGTCTTGGTTGACCACAAACTTGACATGAGCCAACAGTGTGACGCGGCAGCTAAAAAAGCCAATGCCATTCTGGGCTGCATCAATAGGAGTATAGCATCTAGATCAAGGGAAGAAATAGTGCCACTGTATTCTGCTCTGGTCAGACCTCACCTGGAGTACTGTGTCCAGTTCTGGGCACCACAGTTCAAGAAGGACACTGACAAACTGGAACGTGTCCAGAGGAGGGCAACCAAAATGGTCAAAGGCCTGGAAACGATGCCTTATGAGGAACGGCTAAGGCAGCTGGGCATGTTTAGCCTGGAGAAGAGGAGGTTAAGGGGTGATATGATAGCCATGTTCAAATATATAAAAGGATGTCACATAGAGGAGGGAGAAAGGTTGTTTTCTGCTGCTCCAGAGAAGCGGACATGGAGCAATGGATCCAAACTACAAGAAAGAAGATTCCACCTAAACAGGAAGAACTTCCTGACAGTAAGAGCTGTTAGTCAGTGGAATTTGCTGCCAAGGAGTGTGGTGGAGTCTCCTACTTTGGAGGTCTTTAAGCAGAGGCTTGACAACCATATGTCAGGAGTGCTCTGATGGTGTTTCCTGCTTTGCAGGGGGTTGGACTCGATGGCCCTTGTAGTCTCTTCCAACTCTATGATTCTATGATTCTTGTCTCAGTGGATAGAGAATGAGACTCTTAATCTCAGGGTCATGGGTAAGAGCCCCATGTTGGGCAAACGATTCCTGCATTGCAGGGGGCGTGGACTTGATGATCCATGGGGTCCCTTCCAACTCTATGATTCTCCTCCATGAATTTGTCTTTCAAAATCATCCACGTTGGTGGCCATTACTGCCCCCTTATGGGAGTGAGTTCCACTGTTTGTCTATGCTTTCTGTGAAGAAGACCTTTCGATCATCTGTTCTGAATCTTCCAGCATTCAGCTTCATGGAAGGTCCACAAGCTTCAGTGCTATGAGAGAGGGAGAAAAATGTTTTCTATGCCCACTCCCTACATGCTCTGCATAAATTTATTTTACCCTGTATTTCACCTTATCTGAATTGCACATTTCAACTGAAAACTAACAGCCAGTTCTTTGACATTGGGTCTTGGGCTGTAAATATGGAGCCATTGCTGAAGTTCCTTTAAAAAAAGAAGAAGACAATTATTTGCTTGCTTATTTAAAATACAGTGGTACCTCGTGTTACATACGCTTCAGGTTACATACGCTTCAGGTTACAGACTCCGCTAACCCAGAAATAGTGCTTCAGGTTAAGAACTTTGCTTCAGGATGAGAACAGAAGTTGTGCTCCAGCGGCGTGGCGGCAGCGGGAGGCCCCATTAGCTAAAGTGGTGCTTCAGGTTAAGAACAGTTTCAGGTTAAGAACCGACCTCCGGAATGAATTAAGTACTTAACCCGAGGTACCACTGTAGTTATATTCCACCTGACCTCAAAGCTCAAAGGCGAGTAACTCAATAAGTGAAACTGGATGTATAATGGCAAATCATAAGATTATTTATTTTATGAAAATACAAAAAAAACAAGATTTATATTAATATCAGAAAACAGGTCAGTGCAGGTGGAACATTATCATTCCACAAAGTCACACTCATACAACCAAGGCTGAATGCTTTTACTTATACAAACATACGTCATCCACTCTGGAAGAATAAATAAACCTGAGAAAACAAGTCCCATCTGCAGGACAGCAATGTGTTATTAAGTTAACTTTTACAAATATGTACATGTTATATAAATATTGACTGCAACGTTTTAAATAGGCTTTCCCAGTGCAAAGGTGCTCTCCTAAAAATAAAAATCAGTGAAGTTTCAATAAATAATAGAACCTTAACATCGGAAATAGAAAGAATTCTATATACTGCACATTGTCTGCTGAAAGTCTAAAAATAAAAAGGCAGTGTGTTGTCTCCGAAGCCAGTCTTCCTCAAAGGAGATGCATTTAAGTTAATGAACATGACTATATCTTGCTTCCACTGGTATCAGTGGGCCTCCTCTCACTGGGACTAGCCTTTGATGCAACCCAGTAGCATATTAATTTAAAAATATATGCATTGTAAATATCTTCAGTCAACCCTCTCCATGTCCAATTGCCTGCAGAAGAACTCAGGTGTGTCGGTGACATTTCTGAAAGATTTTCTATGACAGTGCATCTGTCCTCCCCACCCCACCCCCAAAAAACTTAGGGTGTTGAAATCTTTTCTCTGTCTACTTTCTCGCAGAATTTTCTAAATGCCTATTATGTCACCTCCAACTTGCCTTTTCTCAGAACTGAAAATTCCCAAGCGCTGCAAACGTTCCTCATTGGGGAGTCACCCTGAGTAAAGCCGTGGCTACAGGTAATTTGCTGCAGGCAAGACAGGCTCATTGAGGATTACTGCTGAAAACTCCCCCCCCCCCCCAGGCAGTGGCTCTACACTGGGAAAATCCCCCTGATCTAAAAATGCCACAGGCAACTCCCAGCATCATCTCCCTCCTGAAAGGTGTAGATTCCACTGTCCAGTGACATACCGGGAAAATAGAACCCGGGGATGAAGAGGAGGGACCATGCAAATGAAAGCTGGCTCAGTTTTCTGCAGCTTCCAGTGATGGTTTTCCAATGGGAGTAGACAACTTGACTGCAGCCTGAGACATGGTCCAAAGAGTGTCACTGCAACCATGTGTTTACCAACCTTTTTTGTGGGGGGGGGGCGGCAAATGTAGCCCCTTTCCTTTCTCTCTTCTGCATTGCAGAGGGCTGGACCAGATCATCCTTTAGGTCCCCTTCCAGCCCTACAGTTTTCTGTGGTTCTACGACTAGCTGCCGTTTCGTTCCCATGGGAAAGCCACAACTTGGATTGGAAGTAAACAGGTGAATGGGTGAGTCCTGCTCACCCCCCCCTTTAGATCACAGAAACAACTTCTGCCTAGCAAAGGAAAGAGAGCATTTGCCTGTCAAAATCACATGCCGTCGGCTGTGGGGCTTCTGCTCCTTCTGCAACATGCAGCGATTTAGTCAAGCAGGGGATATTGAATCACTGCGGGAAAATCATTGGGCTATGATGGACAGCCATCCTCAGCTGGCCTCTGCTGATGCCCTGGAGTAACCTCTGAAGTGGATCCTTCCCAGGGATCTATTGCTGCAATCAAAACAGCAACAGCCCTTCAAACGCTAATTCAGCTGCCCCCCCCCATTTTATAATTTGTGCAATCTTATCTCGCTCCCTAATTCAGCTGCCCCCCCCCATAATCAATAAAAATTCAATACAAATCTGAGGTTCTGCCCACCCCTAACAAAAGCCTGCCCCTTAACAAAAATCCTGGCTATGCCCATGTGTATAGATGATATCGTTTCAAAGTGTAGCATACCAACCAAGAGAAAAGTGTTCCTGTCCATGTGCAAAGTTCCTGAGGCCAAAGTGTTCCTGTCCTTGTGCAAAGTACATTCTATGTCGGCGACACACACATTTCCTCAGCGGGAAATATAGGAGGCCCCTTTGTGCAAAGTGCCAGCTGAGCAAAAGGCAGCGAATCTCTGTCCCTATATCGTTCCTCTTCTTAATGCTGCCTTCTGTTCCACTCTTCTTGAATTCTGGATCTCAGGCCTGGCAACAGCCTATACTGCACAGAGCCTGGAGACAGGAAACAAAAGCTGTGAGACAAGACTGAAGAACAAGCGCCCTAGCTCAGTGGTTAGAGCATCTGACCCACATGGAGAGGACGCCAGGTTCAGTCCCCGCCATCTTCAGGTAGTGTTGGGAGAGACCTAGTCCGAGACACCGCAGAGCTGCTGGCAGTCAGTGTAGACAATACTGAGCTAGGTGGCCTCCGCTATAAGGCAGTTCACTGTGTCCCTGTCAGCAACAAAGGGCCATAATCTGTGTTTTGAAACATGTCACCCAAAGGCCTCTTCATGTCTTGAGGGCACCGCTTCTGCATTTGGGCTGGCCTTGCACGCAGATGCCTTCTGAGTTATTATTGTCTTTCGGGGAGGCTGATGAAATTCCATGTTTCTTTTCCTTTTTTCTTTTTTGAAAAAGAACACGCTTTTGATGAGTCAGTCAGAAAGCTGCAGCCGGCTTAGTCCTGTTTCTCTTTTTCTGACGCTCTGCCCCTTTCCCTTTGGCTAGGTGCTTTCTGAAGGCCTTTGCCAAGTCGCCAATCAGCTTGGAGTAGTTCCTGAGCACCCGGCAGCCATCAATCTTTTGCTGGAAGGCCGATGGGCCCGTAGGTCTCGCTGGGAGGGTGACAGTGGGCAGTGTCAGGCCCTGCAGGCAGAGGGTGCACTGAGTATTGGTGACCAGGCCGGTCACTTGCTGCTGGGCTTTTTCCAATTGGCTGTGCAACGCCTCGTGGGGACCAGTCAGTCTGCTTTGCTGCTCTCTGATGAGCAAGAGGGAGTCTTTCAAACAGAGTGCTGTCCTGTACAACTCCTGCAGCATAAGATTCTGTGGTTTCCTAGCAATATTGCTATCTGGGAACCAGGGAACTGGCGTCATGCTGCAAAGCTGGTCCGCATCTTGCACCAAGCCCATATGGGTCAACTAGAGACAAAAACAGAGGCATGTCAATTATTGGCTTATTGATGAAGACTGGCTTCGCTTCTTTGAATATATTATCTTCCCATATCCCTCTGACTTCCTGTTCTTCACTACGGTGGCGGTATTTAAATCCCACCTGATATTCAGTGAAGTATTATTGTAATTTGGCGCAGAGGTTTGCTGCTGTTATATTTCATTCTGCAACTCTGCGGTGCTTTTTCTTTGTTAAAGGTAAAGGGACCCCAGACCATTAGGTCCAGTCGTGGCCGACTCTGGGGTTGCGGCGCTCATCTCGCTTTATTGGCCGAGGGAGTACAGCTTCCGGGTCATGTGGCCAGCATGACTAAGCCGCTTCTGGCGAACCAGAGCAGGGCACGGAAACGCTGTTTACCTTCCCGCCGAAGTGGTACCTATTTATCTACTTGCACTGGCATGCTTTCGAACTGCTAGGTGGGCAGGAGGAGGGGCCGAGCAACGGGAGCTCACCCCGTTGCGGGGATTTGAACCGCCAACCTTCTGATCAGCAAGCCCTAGGCTCCGTGGTTTAACCCACAGCGCCACCCGCGTCCCGTTTTCTTTGTTACCTACCTTCTTTTTCTGTGCCTACATGCTTTTGTTTATAACAAAAAATCAAAATAAAAAAGTTCAAAAAGTCATTTTTGGCATATATCTTTTAATTCTAACCAACAGAGACTGGCCTAGCCCTGTGGATCGCTCGGCCAGTAGAGCGTGAGACCCTTAATCTCAGGGTCGAGGGTTTGAGCCCCACATTCGACAAAAGATACCTCCTTTGCAAGGGATTAGACTAGATTACGCTCATGGTGCCTTCCAATTCTATAATTCTATTCTATTAGGGCAAATAGGGTGCTTGCCCTCTCAACTTCAGTCTGTCCTCAGCCAGCCCCCACCTGTCTGCCTGCTTTTTGCAACCAGGGGGTTGGGACCTGTAGTTTGTTAAGGGTGCTGAGAGTTGTTAGGAAGCTCCCTGTCCCCCTCTTAGATCTACAATTCCCAGAGTTCCCTGTGAAGAGGGACTGATTGTTAAATCACTCTCGATTGTAGCTCTGGGAAGGGAATATGGGTCCCCCAGCAACTCTCATCATCCTTCACCAAGGCCGGCCCACCTATTAGCCCGGCTGAGGCAGTTGCCTCAGGCGGCAGGCTGGGAACAGCTGGGTGTACAGCAGATCTGAGGAGCCTCCGTAGCCACCTGCCTAGATTCGTTTTCTCCTCTTCTGCTGCTCTGAAGGCTCTCAGAGGAGTGTGTCATTCGCCACCACCTGGCAAGAGCAAGGCCAGTACCGCCGACTCCCCACCAGCCTCCTTTTCTCTCCCTCGCTACCGTCAATGCGCCAGGGCTTTCCTGGGCCACCTCCAGTCACCTCAGGTGGCAGCAGAGAGATATAGGCAGCGGTGGCAGATTTTCTTTTTTCCGTTAAGCAACAAAATGTCTTCGGCTGGCCCTGCCCTTGACAAACTACAGTTCCCAGAATCCTCTGGAGGAAGCTGTGTCTGTCTAAGTGGTATCATAGTGCTTTGAATGTGGGCTTAGTCTCAGGGTTGCCCTTGTAGGACTCAGGTGGGTTCTACACACAGATAAAAACCGTTCTGAAAATGCTCTTTTTAAAAGGCGTTTTTAAAAACACATTGAATTTTCCATATGGCTCACCATCGCCATCTAGTGTCACTTTGTATATTGTACTCCAAACACGCTTAAAACGTTTTATTTGCAGCTGTATAGCTGAGTTCTCAGTGGGGGACGAAACCAGGATTAGTTGGCTCCGCCTGTCGTTGGCTCTGTCGCCACCTGCTGTTGGCTGTGGTGCCTTCCTCCCTACACCAATCCCACTGGGCGCCAGCCATCACTGATTCAAACAGCTGATATCGCCAAAATGTAGGGCAAAGCAAAAAAATCTGAAGAGGGCAGGATTTCTCTACCACTGGGGTTGCTGGAATAAGCAACAGCCGCAGGCAAACAGGAAGGGCAGCAGGAAGTATGTCATAGAATAGCAACTTCCTGTTGTGGTGTGACAGAATGTGACCTTCTGTGCCAGGCTGGCAACAAAGCGATTGCTTATTGTCCCCCAGATGTGAGTCAAAACACAAGTGCGGTTTGTATACGTTGACAGGTTTGTGCGGGCATGCAAATGAACAGAAGTAGCAGGGCCGGCCCTATCCTTAGGCAAAGTGAGCCAACCGCCTCTGGCGGCAGATACTGGAGGGCAACAGTAGCGGCTTCTTGCTCCTCCTAATCCATTCTCCTCTGATTTGTATATTCTGGCCTGCTGCCTCCAGTGGGTTGTAAGCAATGCTAGTCCTACTCGGAGCAAACCCATTGGAATTAATGTATCTATGCCTATCGTTATTATTAATTTCAATGGGTCTACTCTGAGGGGGCCTAACATTGACTACAACCCAGTATCCTGTCCGCAGGGTTGAAATAAGATCCAGCTACCTGTATTATTGGTTGCCAAAGAAATGTTTCTTTCTGGTGCTTTTCTGAAAGTGCAGAACATCGGAAGGGCACCAGACTGAGGAACTGTGATTTGGACTGCAGTTCTAACCCCATTTATCTGGGAGTAAGCCCCACTGAATTCAATAGGACTGACTTCTGAAGAGGGGTGTGGGGAAATTCTGATGGAAACAGGGAGTGGAAATTGCTACGGTTTGGTTTCAGTCCACAAACAAGATGTGTTTGATTACATTCCTCACCACCAACACACTTGCATTGTTTTGTCGGCACTGAAATTGATGTGGTGGAATAACATAATGACATTATTATTATTATTATTATTATTATTATTATTATTATTATGGCAATGGAAGACAGCTTGGAGTCATTCAATGGCATACAGAAATGTGTTTCGTGCAAAATTAGAAGATGACCCACTATTCTGAATAATAATTAACAATAATATTAACAGCCTGCCCTTCACTCTGAAGCCCAACAACTAAAACAGTGTGTTGAAAACAACTTACAACACCAGAAATGAAGTGGGTTCTAAAAATATCCATCTCAAGTGTCGTAAGTCAGGGTAAAGAGGTGTATCTTATGTAACTAACTGAGCACACAAATGATCTAAATTATGTAATTCCGCCACAGCGGGACAGATAACATCGTTTTTTGCAGAAGGCAAACTGCAACAGAATGTAAACAGAGTTGTATGTGAGGAATGCAGGGGTAGGATAGCAAGTGATTCCTTCTTACACCCCTGCTTCCGAGTAGGCATTGCTCTGTTAGATCCCCTTGTAGGATGTCCGAGTGAATCAATCCCAGTCTACTTACATAGGACTTGTAGAGCTTCCGGGCAGGCCTCCTCATCGACATAACCAGTCGCTTTGTTTGGAGGAGGGTCTCTGAACCTGCAAAGCAGAGTTGGCAGGAGCTGGAGCTGGAATTCACTGGTGTCACGCCCAGGAGAATGAGTGGGGTCACCACGACTGGATGAGAAGATAGAGACAAGGAGCAAGTGAGACAGGCAGGATCCACGGAAGAAGGCTGTCTCCGAAGTCCCAAGGCAAGCAGACTTGCGAGTCATTCAACGATACAGTGGTACCTCAGGTTACATACGCTTCAGGTTACATACACTTCAGGTTACAGACTCCACTAACCCAAAAATAGTGCTTCAGGTTAAGAACTTTGCTTCAGGATGAGAACAGAAATCGCGCAGCAGCGGCGCGGAAGCAGTGGGAGGCCCCATTAGCTAAAGTGGTGCTTCAGGTTAAGAACAGTTTCAGGTTAAGAACGGACCTCCGGAACGAATTAAGTACTTAACCTGAGGTACCACTGTATATGGAAATGCATTTTGCACAAAAATTAGAAGATTTTGTCATTTAAAATAATCGGCCAAGCATTGCTCCTCCTTAACAGCATCCAAGCAATCTTTTGAATTTATCCACAAGAGCAGAGATTTTCAACCTTTTTGAGTCCACAGCTCCCTTGACCTTTCTATGGCACCCCTGTGGGGCTCAGGATCCCAGTTTTGTCACCCCTTGCCTGTAGCCCCTCAACCTTTTTCGAACACCCCCCCCCGTAGAGCGCCCCCTCAGCCTCCTCTCTTCTCCCCTCTCCTTGGGAGTCGTCTGGGCAGCTGCCGCCACTGCCACTGGTCTCTGAGCTAATCTCCAACCCTGCCCCAAAGAGCGGTGCCTCCTCACACTGCCCCACAGGGGCCTGGGAAGAGGATGCCCCCAGCCTTAGTGGCCCAAAGGAGACTGGGCAAAGGTGAACATGAGGCCAGCACCTTACCTTGGGGAGTCGGCAGTGGCAGCAGCAGGCGCTGCCAAGGCCTGCATGGTGGAAAGGCTCCCCTTCAGCACCGGGCACTCAGCTCCCAGGCAGGCCTTGCCAGGGCAAGAAAAGCACAGCACCTGCCTGCCTGGTCTCCCACTTGCCTGTCCATTCCCGACAGCAAGGGCTGGCGGACTGGCTAGCTGGGCTCCCTCAACCACTTGCTTGCTTACTCCTAGGCCACCTCAGCTCCTGGCAACCAGCCCCCGAGGCACCATTTTCCTGGAGAGTTTGTAGCCAGGGCTGCTGCAAGGAAGAGTCGTGCAAGCTTTTGGGGACGCAAGAGGGCATCAGAGGAGAGAGGGAAGAAAAAGGACAGAGGCTAGCGTTGCCCACGGCACTCCTGACCATCATTCAAAGCGCCCTAGGGTGCCACGCCACACTGGTTGAAAACCACTGCGTAAGAGTTTCTGGCTGGCCCACTGCTGGGGGTCATTAGATATTTCTAAAGCAGGTTGACATTTCTCCGCAAAGGAATAATGGGTTAAGGTCTCAAGATGTGCGCTGGTGGGTGCATGTTGTATGCATGCATGTATGTAAATATGACATGTATGTGCTGTATGTATGTATGTGCTGTATGTATGTATGTATACATATTCCTTTTATATTCCACCTTTCCTCCAAGGATATCAAGGTTATGTGCATCGTTGTTCTCCTCCTCCCCATATTTTATCCAAACAACAACCCTGTGAAGTAGGTTAGGCTGAGAGTGAGTGTTGGACCCAGTGAGCTTCAGGTCCTGGTCCAGTGCTCTAACCACTACACCACACGTGTGTGTGTGTGTGTGTGTGTGTGTGTGTGTGTGTATACATGTATGTAATATACATGTAACACACATACTGATTGTTCTACTGGAATAATTTGCGCTTGCAAATAAAGCAAAAGTGGCAATTAAAAACAGTGGCGGCATACATAGCATAGATTTAAAGCACACGACTGCCCCCAAAGAATCCCAGGCATTGTCGTTTACCCTCGCAGAGGTAGAATTCCCAGATCTACAGTTCTCAGGATTCTCTGTTAGGGTGGGAGAAATGTGCTTTAAATACTTCTGCATGCAGAAGGTCCCTCTCTCTGCACCTGAAACCCTAAGTAAAGGGACCCCTGACCATTAGCTCTAGTTGTGACCGACTCTGGGGTTGTGGCGCTCATCTCGCTTTATTGGCCGCAGGAGCCTGCATACAGCTTCCGGGTCATGTGACCAGCATGGCTAAGCCACTTCTGGCGAACCAGAGCAGCGCACGGAAACGCCGGTTACCTTCCCGCTGCAGCGGTACCTATTTATCTACTTGCGATTTGACGTGCTTTCAAACTGCTAGGTTGGCAGGAGCAGGGACCGAGCAACGGGAGCTCACCCCATCACAGGGATTCGAACCGCCGACCTTCTGATTGGCAAGCCCTAGGCTCTGTGGTTTAACCCAAAGCACTACCTGCATCCCGACCTGAAACCCTAGAGAGCTGCTATTTGTCCAATTGGGCACTTGTGGACGTGAAAACGCTGAGCTTCCATATGTATATCTGCATTGCTGGCTGTGGCTGATGGGAGTTGTGGTCCGAAACATCTAGAGGGCACCAGGTTGGGGAAGGGAGCTGAAGGTGTGTTCAAAAGCTGGGCACAGTGCTGGTTCCCCATGGATTCTGTTTCCAGCATCTTAGAGGTAAACAGCCACAGCACACAGAGGAGCAGACCAGATGCTGGGAACGAAACAATGCAGTACCCCTTGCCAGTCCTACTCAGAGTAGACCCATTGAAATTAATGGACATGGCTAACCTAGGCCCATTAATATCAGCGGGTCTGCTCTGTGCAAGACTAGCTTTGGCTACAACCCTCTGTACTTCAGCCGTTCCCTTTATCTGCCTAGCTCTGTCTTGTCACCTCATTAACAAACCAACACAAAATAACTGTTAGAACTGAGTAGCACACATGGAAAGAGGAACTTGAAAAAGAGCAGGGAAAAGAGAAGACACAGAATAGGCCAGCATCCCAGGCAAAAGGAAGGAGAGAGCGAGATTCACCACGTACCGAGACAAACAGCAATCACCCGGGGCTTCAACACCATGCTCAGACCGCCACGGGGTTGTTCAGCCAGCCACTGCTTCCTTCGCAAATGGCTCAATGAAGGTGGAAGTTGAGTCTTCCACCCAACCCCACCCCGCTTGCTGATTAGCCAAACTCTGCTTTCAGGGTGTGACATTGCGTGGTGGAAAGAAAAGAGAAGAAGGAAAAAAAACACGAGAAAAAGAAGAAGCGCCATGGACCAGCCTCAATGAGTCTCTCAATGTGCGGTCTCCCACAGGAAACACATCCTGCCCCCGGGTCTTCGAATTAAGTTCCTCGAGGTCATCGTGTTTCCTGGGTGCCAGCTACCCAAGACGGTCTAACTGTGTCTAACTGGGTTACCGAACCCCACTTCTCATGGTAGCAGGGTTCCAGTGATTTGGTGTCAAAACCAGGAGGGTGGGCAGGCGGTTATAGCTCAAAGCAGTGGTTGACTTTTGCCAACCTAGGGCCCAAATGTTTTGTGCAGCTATTCCCATCATCCCAGCCAGCATGCCAAATTTAGACTATAGCGCCCATCGTAACAGCCATGCTAGCTGAGGCTGATGGAAATTGTAGTCCAAAAAACACTGTACAGTGGTACCTCGGGTTAAGTACTTACTTCGTTCTGGAGGTCCGTTCTTAACTTGAAACTGTTCTTAACCTGAAGCACCGCTTTAGCTAATAGGGCCTCCCGCTGCCGCTGCGCCGCCGGAGCACGATTTCTGTTCTCATCCTGAAGCAAAGTTCTTAACCCAAGGTACTATTTCTGGGTTAGTGGAGTCTGTAACCTGAAGCGTATGTAACCCAAGGTACCACTAAACTGAGACCCATTCTCTAAGCACAACTTACCCATTATATTATCAAATATAGATGCGGTGTGATTTATTACAGCGCTTGCATGCGTTATTTATAGTCGCATCGTCTCAAAGTGGTAACAGACCACAACAAATAGATAGTTCTTACTTATTTTAAAGTATTTCTACCCTGCCATTCAGCCCAAAAGGCTCTTGTAGCAGTTTTACGTAAGATCAATAACAAACAAGGCAGTCCCTGCCTAAAGGCCCACAATCCAAAAAACTGACACAAAAGGAAAAAGGGAGAAGAAGAGAGGAAAACAAGGAGCTCGCACACCAGTTCTTAAGTTCTTAGAATAATCAACTTGAAGGGAAACAGTTCAGAGAAAAGTAAGGAGTCAGACTGAGCTCATCTCTCTGTCTGATGCTGGCCACCAACTTAAATGGTTTGCAAGTAAAACATGGAAGAAGATAAAGCTATTGATTGTGGCTACTAGTCATGACACAGGTGGTGTTGTGGGTTAAACCACAGAGCCTAGGACTTGCCGATCAGAAGGTCGGTGATTCGAATCCCTACGACGGGGTGAGTGCCTGTTGCTCGGTCCCTGCTCCTGCCAACCTAGCAGTTTGAAAGCACATCAAAGTGCAAGTAGATAAATAGGTACCACTCTGGCGGGAAGGTAAACGGCGTTTCCGTGCGCTGCTCTGGTTCGCCAGAAGCGGCTCAGTCATGCTGGCCACATGACCCGGAAGCTGTACGCCGGCTCCTGCGGCCAATAAAGCGAGATGAGCGCCACAACCAACAGAGTCGGCCACGACTGGACCTAATGGTCAGGGGTCCCTTTACCTTTAATAGTCATGATGGCTATGGTCTGCCTCCACGGTTGTAGGCAGTAATGCTTCTAAACACCAGTTGATGGCGATCACAGGAGCAGAGAACGTTCTTGTGTTCCGGTCCCGTTTGCGGGTTTCCTACAGGCATCCGGTTGGCCACTGTGAGAACAGGATGCTTAGAGGAGATGGGCCATTGGTCCGATCTGGCAGGCTCTTCTTAAAGTTTTTATGCACTGGGAAGTGTAGGGTGACACTTGCTTTGACACAGTGTTTGGCTAGCCTCCCTGCAAACAAACCAGAGTGAATGCAAATTAAATAGCTAACTTCATCCAATCTCCCTGCAAACAAATGAGGATGGATGCTTAATAATAATAATAATAATAATAGTAATAATAATAATAATAATAAATTATTTATACCCTGCCCATCTGGCTGGGCTTCCCCAGCCACTCTGGGCGGCTTCCAACAAAATATTAAAATACAGTAAGGCATCAAACATTAAAAGCTTCCCTAAACAGGGCTGCCTTCAGATCATCTGGAGTCCTCCTCCATCGCCTCTGCATGAGCTTTCCTTCCTGTGCAGTGGGAAAATGAGTGCAGCGCTACTGTCTACTTTGACATTTCCACCAGCCTGGTGGCGGAAGCAGGTAGGTGTTCCTCCTCCACTGGTCCAGTTTCTTAAAAACTGCAAGACAGCAAATTTGCTGGCGGGATCTCTTTTCCAAACAGTTGTTTTGACTCATGGACTGGTTCTGTGCAGTTTCAGAATCTCACACTGGGAGCCTTGGTAAAGCTGAGGTGAGAGAAGCAACGAAAAGACTCCCCGGCGGTTTGTGGTCTGTTTCCATTCTGACTAGGCAGCCGTCTATATACTGATGAAATTTCTGACAACCCTGCCACAATGGCAAACAGCTCCTTTATCTATCGGGGCATCGTTTTGCTGGCTTGGCATATATGGGATGGAAAGCCACTACATTGTCACAATGGAGGGAACAACAGCATTTAACTCCCCTCCTCTCCTGACCTTTTCCTCCCCAGGTGCTCATTAGAAGACCTTGCAGCTATGATTTTGTACCTGAGCTTGCTCATTTCCTCCTCCCTCCCAACCCATTTTCCTTTTGTGTCTTGTCTTTTGTAGATCAGACTTCTCCAACCTAGTGCCTTTCAGATGTTCTGGAGTACAACTCCCGCCTCGAAGGTGAACCCTTCAAATGTGCAGAACACTGTTGCAAACTGAAACACAGCCAACTTCGAAATATTACAACCTCTCCAAATTTTGCTACGCAGTTAGCTCTCCAGCCAAGTCATGTGTACAAAAAATGCATACAGTTGGACAGAATGCGCATTAAAATGCATATATTAATGAAAAGAACCTACAAAAAAATCTCTTCTATTTGGGGAAATTGCTTTGCAAACTGTTATGGGCATTTGGAGAGCTAAACTTAAGACTGGGGGGGGGGGAGAATGAGAAACTGAAAGAAACTGGAATTGTCACATTTTCTCATTTCTGCTCCTGTCACCCTTGATCATTGGCCATGCAGTGTTTTGAGAGAGGGAGAAAAACGTTTCTACCGACTTTCTCCATGCCAGGCATACAAATTTTATAAACTTCTGTCATGTCATGTTTTAATCACCCATTTTCTAGACTAAAAAAGTCCCCAATGCTACAACTTTTCCTTGCTCCATCATTTTCCAGCTCCAATGTCCTTTCTGAGGGGAAGCTGCCAGAACTCACCAGAGATTTGTACGATGTACCATAGATTTGTATAATGGCCTTATGATATTGGCAGTTTTGTTTCCCAACAATCCCTTAGGTAATAGTAATAGGGACCCCTGGCCGTTAGGTCCAGTCGTGACTGACTCTGGGGTTGTGGCGCTCATCTCGCTTTATTGGCCGAGGGAGCCGGCGTACAGCTTCCGGGTCATGTGGCCAGCATGGCTAAGCCGCTTCTGGTGAACCAGAGCAGCGCACGGAAACGCCGTTTACCTTCCCGCCAGAGCGGTACCTATTTGTCTACTTGCACTTCGAGGTGCTTTCGAACTGCTAGGTTGGCAGGAGCAGGGACCGAGCAACGGGAGCTCACCCCGTTGCGGGGATTCGAACCGCCAACCTTCTGATCGGCAAGACCTAGGCTCTGTGGTTTAACCCATAGTCCCTTAGCATGAGGCGATGGACTATTTTTCCACAAGGGATCATCATTTTTTCCAGCAGGCTCAGTCTGGGAGCACCCAACTATGCCTCAAGCAAGTCACCACGACCCCCTTTGATGCTTTGTGATTAGATTTTTGTCACGTTTAATGACTGCAGGGTCTTTCGAGTGCTGATATTGACATAGCTGGCTTATCTATCACACAGAGATTGCATTTCTGCAGCTTTTTTGACAGTTGCCCTCTATTGCCATCCAGGTGGGGGGACGGGACACTCCTTCTGCTTCTTGCTAATGAGAAGGAATGAGCTTACATGCCAAGGATTCCAGCTCCAACCTTTAGCATCTAACACTTAAAAGAAGGATTGGGGGGAAATATTTCCCCCCGCCCACCTGCCTGAAGGAGAACCACTGCTGGGTTAGATAGTGCCAGGGCTGGGGTGAACCATCTGACCTAGTTCACAGAAGCTTCCTGCATTTCTAGCTTCATAGCTGAGCTTTCCTTTTAGAATTTCTAAAGCAGCTCCCTTGAAGCCCAATTTTAGGTGCTCAGGTTTGTTTAAAGCCCACAAATGAATTGAGCTCTCAAATATCAAATACCTACTTCCCCACTGACCCTCTTGCAGGCACACCAACTCTATGGGGCTGAGGCCTCTATGTCCCGTCCCCCCATGTCCACTGGGATGGGGTTCAGCCCCTCCCTCCATTTTGAGGGGGCAGAGCAGTTTTGGTGGGATGTTTCCCTGGAGAGTTTTAATGTATTTTCTCCTATATGTATGCATGTTTTCTGTCAAGGTGACTTACCATGGCAAGAAAGTAATAAAAATAAATTCAATTAATCATTATAATTATTATTTTAATGTTATATTTTTTATACTGCTGGGACCTTGTGGAAAAGGTCAGGTAAGATGCCATCAATCGCCTTTAATCATTTTCCTAGGATCTAGGGTATTCTTTTGTAGAGTTGTACCCTGGAAACCGTTCCAGGAGTCCGTTCGACTTCCAAAATTTTCAGAAACGAAAACATGTCTTCTGATTGGCTGCAGGAAACTCCTGCAGCCAATCAGAAGCCCTGTTGGACGTTCTGCTCCCAAAAACAGTTCGTAAACCGGAACAGTGACTTCTGGGTTTGTGGCGTTCGGGAGCCAAAACGTTCGAGAACTAAGCTGTTTGAAAACCAAGGTACGACTGTATTCCCTCTCAGAAATGTGCTCCGGTGTCAATCTGAAATAATTATTAGCATTTCCTTTGGGCCTCTACGGTAGGCTGGCAACAGCTTCCTCTGCTCCAACGTCATCACTTATTGTGGTTGCGTCTAAGCAGCAGCCTGCTTCTTCTCAGGAATGTTCCTAGTCCGTTACTTGCGTATCTGCTTGCATGCTTGCGTGCGCTTCTGAAATGCTTTGTCATAGGGTCCATCCTGCATATCTCGCTGGGGATGAGAATTCATGCTGCCCTGCTCATCTGCTCTCAGCATGCGACGTGCAAGGAACCTAGGAGGCAGCCTCAGAACAAGTCATGCCACTGGTCCATCTAGCTCAGTAGGCAAGCTAAGGCCCCACAACCATCAATGTTACAGAAGCCCAAAGGGCTTTAACTTGGGCGTTTAGCATTGCTGGTCCCATCTCAGCTTCCCAGTTCCGGAGGTCTGTACTTAACCTGAAACTGTTCTTAACCTGAAGCACCACTTTAGCTAATGGGGCCTCCTGCTGCTGCCACGCCACCAGAGCACAATTTCTGTTCTCATCCTGAAGCAAAGTTCTTAACCTGAAGCAATATTTCTGGGTTAGCGGAGTCTGTAACCTGAAGCATTTGTAAGCTGAGGTACCACTGTATCTGATTTGTTCAGCAACTAAGCTGTTCGGGAACCAAGGTACCAATGTACGTTTGATCTAGTTAATTTGGGCTACTGGTACTCAGTTATCTGGCAAATAGCCTTGTTAGAAAAAACGTCCCTTAAACTGAAAGTCTCTAGGGGGGTCTAGTTTTTAAAAAAACCCAGACAGATTTTATGCAGTGTGGTTTGAATAAGGCAGCCTATGGATGGATGTTCCCTCCAGTTTATGCTGCAGTATGGATTACAGGAAAATACAATCAATAAGATACAACACATCCATGCTCTTTCGTTTCATCTTATTTTATTCATCTCTGTTCATATGGTGTACACCTGATAAGAAAGCAAGGGAATTAAGATTAACACTTTTGCTTGATTCATCACACGTTCATCATATTGGTAATTGCCGTGTCATTTTCTTTTTCAAATAGGCAGGCGTGTTTCTTAAGCCACAATAATATTTAGGCTGCGTTCATGTTCCATGTCTGGCCTGATGCTGCATAGTGATTTTCTTCTGGCATCTTCTTTTCCTTCTGTAATTTTTCTCATTTATCATTTTAAAGCTTCGGCAAAAATGATAGTTTAAAAAATCTTGTAAATAAAATGTGCCCCTGCGCCATAGCCCTTCCCTTCCCTTCCCTGCCACTGCTTTTACAGAAATGCATTTCTTTTTTTAAAAAAAGATCAGGAGATCTGAACTTCCACGTCATTCTAGCTGGCCGGACGCAATGTAGGCACAGTGAGAAAGGAGGAATATTATTTGTCTCACCCAAGCGAGATTAAAAAAAAAGACGAGTGGGCATTGGGGAATCCCAGACCACTGCTGGCGTAGTAATGACTGGGGGGGGGGAGTTCTGGGGGGCTCTTCCCGGCTTGGAAGGCCCTTGGCTTTGCCCCTTAAATTCGCTGGAAAAGGATAAGAGGAAACACTTTACACAGAACTCGGTTTAAAAATAGCCTCTGTGGTTGGCTGTAGACTATCACGGTCTGTGGTTTCTTAATCTTACTTGCTCTTCAATAGACGTCACTGTGGCCTCATGATTCGGGAAAGAGCAGGAGGGCATTGCAAGGGAGGGAGCGTCAAGCTTCACTAGAACTTCTCAAGAGTTGCCCTGCCCAAGCAAATCCCCGGCGGTGCTGGGCAGTTAGAAAACTGCTTGCCAAGGTGGAAACATTGCCACGTGAATGCCATGGTCTTCTGCATGACCCCAGCCATGTTCAGTATGGCTGGAGGAGAGGGGAGGAGATGGCCTAGGGGGCTGGGAGATTAACCTGCCACCCCACCCATCCCAAACTCTGGATTGCTGCTGCCTGAACTAGGTGAGGGATCGGCAAAGTTTTACCTGCCTGGGCTGGTCAAGTCCCGCAGAGATCTCTGCATGGGCCAGATCGCGCACATGCACAATTTCCAGTGTCTGGGCATGTGCAGGCGCGATTTCCGTCGCCACGCTGGTTTATTTTTATTTTTTCCCAATTTTTTTAAATTGATTTTCCAGAATTTTTAAACAAACAAACAAGCATAAATCTTAACTGTACTTAATCCAATCTTAGTAAAATTGTTAAGTGGCTTCCTTGAATCCCCGTGGCTGAGTTTCAGTGTATATCATTTTAACAGTTTTACAAAACCAAATTTCTCATCCAAGTAACTTAATCACTTAACATCATTCTTTCTTTTCATTTTAACTTTAAACATATTATTCTCTAACATCACATATTTAAATCCTAAGCCTATCTGGTATTTGCAAGTTTCCCCAATTAAGCTTTCTTAGCATATTTAACTAAATAGTCTTTGAATTTCATCCATTCCTTCTGGTACTCTTCCTCCTTCTGGTCGCGGACTCTTCCAGTCAGGTCGGAAAGCTCCAAAAAGTCCATCATCAGTTTAGCACAGCATGCGGGGACTCGCCGAGTAAGCGGCTCTGTTCGGGGGCGGCTCAGGGGCCAGTTAAACGGCTCTCGGGGGCCACAGGTTGCTGACCCCTGAGCTAGGTGGACCAGTTGTCTGACTCAGTGTGTGAAATGTCTGTGTTGTCTTTTACAGCCCAGCTCGTGAATGGACTCAAGTCCCCCCACTCCCAGACAATTATCTGTCAGAGAAGAATGGATGAAGACAGAAAGCAGTAGAAGAAAAGCAAGGAATATATTTATTTTTTCTTTTGCAACAGAGGTCCCCCGCACCCGCCCTGCTCACTCTGCAAGGAGGTGAGGACCCTAAACAAAGGTGTGTAACAGCTTTTAAAGGCTTTAGAAATTGCCCGACCCCTTAACCAAAGACCACCCAAAAGCATCACATGAGCATCACAGAAAGAACAGAAATTTGAGAGTGTGGCTTGTCTCCTGTTTGTCAATATAATGCTTGCTGGTTGCATTATCCTGACGATCTGGGCTGTCTTTTGAAATGGCAAATACCCTAATTTCTGAAACCATTGTCACAGCAGACCTCCCCTATTCAAACACAAAATATGCTCTTTTGACAGCATTTGAAGGATCTGAAAGCGAAAAGGAACTATTGGGAAAGGTTTTTTCCGAGATACTTCTACTGCAGAGGAAATATCTGGGGTCATTAAGAGAGTCAAGATGGCTTTGGGATTGCTCTTTGTACTCGGATAAAGCATATTTATTTTTCCTGGAATATTTCCTAATTTTGAAGGGTGGGGAGGGAGGATTCTAAATATTAGAACAGAAACCGAAAACAATGCAAACTACCACATTCATTTAAAAAAAAAATGAAACCCAGTTTAAAAAAATAAGGCTGTATCTTGCGGAGGTGAGGGCATACGGTGCAATACTTTGTTGCAGCAGGTCCCCCTTGCAGGAGCTGATTCCCAGAATACAGAAGAGCTTGCTGAGGAGTGTGGTCATGCACTGCCTCGCGTCCCTTTTGTTCAAAATGCACCCTGCATGGACATATCCATTGCATGAGTGGAATGGCATCCGAAGGGATAATGTGCCACGTGACTTCAGCCTGCAGGGACCTGAGGAATTCCTGCATGATTCACGGCCATACAGCGGAGGCAGTGATGTGGAGCAGCATCTGAGATCTGGTAGCTCCGGGTGGAGCCTCCTTCCAGGTTACCAGGGATTATCCCAATGTGCAGTCACATCCTGTCACTTTCCAGTCATGGAGGGCAGAGTCGAGCGAGGACCTCAGGGCAAGGGCCGTTGGAAGCATCGTACGAGTGACGGCCAGCCTAATAACACGCCAAGTGACGTCATTCGCCTGCTCCTCCACTGGCCCAGGGAATCATCTGCTAAGGACATCCGTCCTTGCTGGAACGTTGCAGATTTGTGTAGTTTTACTTAAGTCTCCTGTTTCGTTAGAAGGGAAAGCACAAAAAAGGCCTGCTCTTTTTAATCAGCAAGGGGCAGGTCTGTTCACGTCCCTGAATTAGTCATCCGACTAGATTTCAGAGACTTTCTGCATCAAGGGCCCCATCTCCTGACATTCCCGTTCACATAGTGGCCAACCAAATGCCTCTTCCTGGGGAGCCCAGGAGCAGAACCTGAACTCAGCAGCCGTCTCCCACCCTCCTGCAGTTACCAGGAACTGTTCTACAGAGGCGTAATAGATACCAGTCTAGCCTCTGGTGGAAAGTTATCTCATGTTAGTTTCGTACGAATGCATTCCTACCCTGCCTTTCACAGTATGAGAAAACTGTGAAAGGTGCCTAACATTAAAATCAAATTAAACATCCCAATTAAAATCTAATGCACATAAATATTTTTAAAAAGTCATTCCTCTTTCGAGAAGCCTTCCATAATCTTTTATCTCGGTTGGTGTTTGACTTGGATTTTAGGAATGGGTTTTTACATTTATGAGTTATTATATTACATTATTATTTAATATTTTGTTTTATTTTGTTAATCAAGTTTATATCCCACCCTACCTCCAAAGGAGCCCAGGGCAGCAAACACACAAATAATGAAACCCTTAAGACAGCTAAACATACGGTAATTCCAGTGCAATTGTTTTAAGTATGTATATTTCTGTTTTATATAAGTAATGATATTGTAAATTGCTTCCTGATGCCTCATGGAAAGTGACTGAAAAATGGAACTCATAAATCAACGAGAAAATTAATACCCCCAAAAATATCTTTTACACATCAAAATAACAGCAGCCCAAATCCCAACTTGTTGTTGCCCAAAGAGCAAAAGATATGTCCTCTTTTGTGGGGACCAGCATGCCCCTCTGGTGGGAGTTTTACATTTTAAAGGAAATGTCTGGGATTTTGGGGGGGATGGATGGAGGGAGGGATGTGTTTTTTGACTTGGGCTCGGGTGTGGGCTGCTCTGCATGCCATGGCTGCTGCCAGCCTGAGCTGGGGGAAAAGGCATGCAAGCATGGCAGCAGCAACCCCACACACCTCTTTCCTGGCACAGGCTGGCAGCAGCTCAGGCTGTCCTCTTTTCCGCTCTTCAAGATATGGCAATCCTATCTGGCTCTCCAACCTCTGTTTGAAAACCTCCACGGAAGGAGTCCACCATTTCTTGTGGGAGACTGTTCTACTGGAAAACTATCAAAGCAACATTCATTCATTCATTCATTCATTCATCCATCATTCATTCATAACCCACAGTTCTCCCTGATTGGACTTAACATTAGCTGTGTTTTCCCCAGTGCATAAAAAGGAGAAACAGCCCAATTCCCTCAAAAAGCAAGAGTCTGGCTCCCTCTGTTGACCAACCCTGTCATTTTCACATTAGCCAACTATTTTAACTCTGGAAGCAGAAGGAAAAACAACAACCCCAAAGCCTCTCAAACTTCTCCCCCCTATTTTCAAGCAGCAAAACCAGGTGCATAATTTTAGAAAATATTCTCCAAAGGCAGGGGAAATGATACGGCAGCTTCTGAGGAAATGAGTCTACCAAAAATGCTTTGAGGTGGTGGTTTTACAATCATGCAGTTTATGAAATAAATTATGAGATGAAGAGAAAGCAGGGATGAGGTTTGGGACCCGGCTCTTTAAAAGCATCTAATGCAGTAGGGGCACCAAGAGGCAAGGAGAGGCGACAGGGCCAGAGGGGTAAATGACTATAAGACCTTGAAAAGCTGGAATCATCAGATCAACTCCATCCATTTTGCTGAATTAATTATAAACCAAATTGTTTCAACTGTATTTTGATTTGTGTGATTCCCTGTTCAGGGAAGTTTTTAATATTTAATGCTGTATTGTTTTTAATATTCGATTGGGAGCCTCCCAGAGTGGCCGGGGAAACTTAGCCAGATGGGCGGGGTAGAAATATTATAATAATAATAATAATAATAATAATAATAATAATAAATAAATAAATAAATTTATTATTGACTGTTTTGGATTCTGTTGCGTTATTACCATATTGGCCTGAATATAAGCCTCACTTTCCCCCCCAAATTCAGACTGTGAAAAGTTGGGCAAAATATCCCTGCACTGTAGTGTGTTGGATTAGATTATCCTTGTGATCCCTTCTAACTCTGATTATTATTATTATTATTTCCAGAGAATATTCTGGGAAATACCATCCTCTTTCTTCAGGGGGAAGCAAAGAAGTATCAATGTTTTGGCTCGTGTCTTTTACGTGTCATGTCGATTTTTCAGTTGGCTCTTCCATCCTGCGGATAGATTTACATTCTGGGCTGTGAATGTAAAATTTATTGCCCGTGTCTCGACAGCGTTACCACATAAACAGCTCCTACAGAGCTCCCACAGGCCCTGTTCCCTGCCAGGGAGAAGCCGTCCTTCAAGAAAAGCTGTAAAAGAAATTCCTCTGCTGACAGGAAAGTCAAATCCGGGTGTTGCTGTTCTTTTAATGCCCAGTTTTTCATCACCCGTCTTCCTTGCCGGTAGCTGCTTAACAGGACTGGCGCCTCAATTTTCAGGCTTCTGTTTTCCAAGGCTGTCATTGGTGGCTGTCATCCCGACCTTTTACTATGATAAATCCCACATGGAATGGCTGTGATAATCTATAGAACAGTCTGTGCTGGATCAGGCCCCTGGCCCATCTAGTCTAGCATCCTGTCCTCACTGCGGCCAACCAGATGCCTGTGGAAACTGGCAGGCAGGATCCGAGCACAACATCGCTCTCGCGTCCTGCGGTTTCCAGCAAATGGCATTCAGAATTGAAACTGAAATACCTTATTGTCACTTGTACAACTTGTATACAGTGAGATTACATGAAAAAACCCCACTAAGCTCTCTTAGTCTTAATTCCCCTCATTTACTGACGCACACCCACCAAACCTGAAAGTCAGTTGCCCTGTTGTTATCTTTTCATTCAGCAGCCTAACAGCCCACGGATAGAAGCTGTTCTTTACCCTGTTGGTGCGACTAATCATGCTTCTATATCTTCTGCCTGAGGGCAGGAGATAAGAAAGTGCTTGCCAGGGCGTGACCTGAGAATTTTCCTCACTCTCCTGAGGCAACGTTCTTCCGCTATTTCATCCAGTGGATTCATGGGACAGCCCATAATATCTTGTTGTGTATTCACTACCCTCTGTAGGCACTTCCTATCAGATGATGTCAAACCAGAGTACCACACCGTGATGCAGTATGAAAGGACACTTTCTATTGTTGACCGGTAGAAGGAGATCATCAGATGTTGATTGACACTGTTCTTCCGCAATACTCTGAGGAGATGGAGTCTCTGTTGGGCTTTCTTAACCACCTGGGTTGCATTGATTTTCCAAGTAAGGTCAGCACTGAGATCAACTCCTAGGAATTTGAAGGAAGAGATTCTCTCCACACAGCCCTCCCCGATGTAGTGGGGCTAGTTCTCTCTTCCTCCGAAAGTCCAACACCATCTCCTTTGTCTTGCTGATATTAAGGTGCAAGTTGTTCCCTAGGCACCATGTAGATATTTTTTGGACCTCCCTTCTATATGCTGATTCATCTCCACCTGTTATTAAACCCATTATGGTTGTGTCATCTGCAAACTTAATAATTGCAGTAGACGGTAATTACTACATCCACATCTGGAGGCAGAACATAGCCAAACACTCAGCTGATAACACTCAGAGGGACACGGGTGGTGCTGTAGTCAAAACCACAGAGCCTCTTGGGCTTGCTGACCTTCTGATCAGCAGTTCGAATCCCGTGCAATGGGGGTGAGCTCCCGTTGCTCTGTCCCAGCTCTGCCAATCTAGCAGTTTGAAAGCACACCAGTGCAAGTAAATAAACAGGTACCACTGTAGCGGGAAGATAAACATTTCCGTGCGCTCTGGCTTCCGTCATGGTGTTATGTTGCGCCAGAAGTGGTTTAGTCCTGCCGGCCACATGACCCGGAAAGCTGTCTGTGGACAAACGCCAGCTCCCTCGGCCTGAAAGCAAGATGAGCGTCGCAACCCCACAGTCACCTTTGACTAGACTTAACCATCAAGGGGTCCTTTACCTTTTTACCTATAGCCTTGGGTGTAGCTGAACACTCGGCAGAGCCATTTGTGACTGTTAATGTTAAAAATCCAGCAGGGGAAAATTTCTGTGGTGCCCCCACCCCGCCGCCCGCTTCCCTTGATGCCCTAACCATGTGCTTATTTTGCTTAATGGTTACTCCAGCCTTGATTAGACAAAATCACCTGCCACAAGCATTATTTGCAAGAAATAAATGACCTTTATTGACAAAATGTAAAACTATGCGCACACGCACAAACACACACAAATAATGTAAAGGACTTTGCATTCTCACGGCACGCAAACTGGCTTTCATTGGTGTAGTGTTGAAAAGAAGTTTCGCCGGGTAATTCGTCTTAGAACTGAGCCAGGAATCCGGAACTAGCAGCCAAAATGAGGAATGTCAGTAGCTGTGAGTTACCCCCCTATGAGAGCCCTTCGCTTTCTTGAGATCTACATAGGAGGCGATCTCCTTATCTGAGCACACCTATTCTCAGCCCTGTATTAAAATACTGGAAAAAAAATTTCAAGGATGCCATCACTGGTCTCTGTTCCCTTGCGTTCTGCCAGAGGTCTTCCAACGGTGCTGGGTGGCTGCGTAGGAGTTCTCAGGCCGGGTTTAGTGTCTGCAAAAAGCTTCATTCTCTATATAAACTGGCACAAAAGGAATCCAGGACTGGGAGGGTCGATTTCAGGCTCTGTGGTGTGGAGAGAAATGAGGGCAACACCATCCCTTTGGAGGGCAGGCACACAGGGCTTGGGCCAGCCCACCCAGAGGGCAAGGACTCCAGCCCTGATCAAACCTACCCTCTTAGACTTACCCAGCTCCCCCCACTCCTTTGTGGCTGCCTGCTGAGACCTAGCCCTTCGCCATGGCCTAGAGAAAGCACAGACAGTATCACCTGGCAGCTGTGCTACTTCCCCTTCACCTGTGCACCAGGTGAGAGGACTAGGGATGAGCAAAAAGGTGGACACAAAGGGGGAAAGCATAAAGGAAACACATTGTGCAGCTCTTGGGCAGAGACTAAGAATGCCCAGTCAGCTCTAGCTAATTGGCAACCGTAGAAACCCAGTTGTGCAAATGACAGACAGCCACACCTTTTCCTAAAGCTCTTCCTGAAATAAGCCTGAAACCAGACGTAGCTGTGGGACCTTACCCAAATTAAAGGGGTTGCACTTCACTTGGTTAGCAGGCCCAGATACAGTAGAACCTCTATTTGCGACCATAATCCATTCTGGAGGTCCATCTGGAGGTCAAAACGGGTCGCTGGGAGAGGCCCCGTTGTGCACAGGAGCAGGCGGTGATCGCCCGCTTCTGCGCATGTGTGAACGGCGATCGCTGCGCATGCGCGAATGGCGGCAAACCCGCCGGTTACTTCCGGGTTTGACGCGGTCACGACATGGAACAACCGTAAGAAGAGGCAGTGGTAAGTAGAGGTTCGACTGTACTGGCAACCTGCTTTATTTATATTTATATATATTAAAGAGAAACACAAACAGAATAGGTTCCCTTTAGGCTAGCTTGCAAATGAAAAAGTTCCAGTGATGCAAAGCTGATCCATCACAACCAGGAAAACTACATTCAAAGCTGATTCAAAAAGTTAGCACCCAGGAAAGGTCGAGAACTTGCCAAAGGCTCACATCTAAGCACTTCTGATTGCCCGAGGCCCAGCACAACAACACCCCCCCCAAAAAAAAAACCACCCCCAAAGCAGAAAGGGAGGCAGCATTCTTCAGCTCGCTCTGGTTCCCTAGCGGGTTCATTTCATCAGGCAAGGACCCTCAATGTCTTTCACCTGGCTGGCTCTCTTTGGGGAAACAAAAGGGCTCTCACCTCAAACAAGAACAGAATGAGGGTGCCCTTTTCCTTGAGATTAACCCCAGCAACTCAGGTTTGGCACTACCCTCCTTACAAAGCACCTGCCATCTGAAACAGCTCCAAAGGTCTGCATGATCTCAACTACCCCCTTCTCCATCATGGAATTCTTCAGCTGGTTTGGCGTTGGTTGTTTTCAAAACAAACAATACCCCAAACCCAAATCACGCTCTCCAAGCTGGATCTGCATACACGTCAGAATAAGCTGGAGAGAGCTATGGGCACCAGTTTTAACTTGTTCGGAGCAGCTTCTGTAGGGGGGGTGGGGCAACCAAAAATAGGATCCCCACCACCACCACCAACCCACTTTCCAGCTTACCCCACCTTCTTCTGGTCCTGGCACTGGGTGCCCCTTTGACTGGGCTGCTGGCCCAGCTGCTCCTCTGTCTGTCTTGTCCCCTCCTCCCCAAAATAAAATGAAATCAAACACATGGTGGAGGGTGATAAATTTCTCAGGGTACCGCCAGCATGAGCCCCTTCGCCCGTAGCCCAAAGGAAGGAGGAGCAAGAAGAATGTGACTAACTTCATACATCATTATTTTGTAAAAAGTATATAAATGCTTCATGATAAAGCACAATAAGGCACCCTCGGGTTTTAAGGCCACATGTAATAGAGGAATTGGGGGGGGGGGGTTTGCTCAAGTCCTTCTCCTCACCCTCCTCCAGCTCAAAGATCTGACGAGGTATCCTGTCCATTAATGAATGGGGGGCGCAGCAGATGCTGACAGATGCCAGTTCCCATCAGCTTCAGCCAACCTGGCAACATCTGGAGGCAACATCTGGAGGAATGAGCGTCGCCTTAATACTGTTAAAATGGGGGGCACTGTCCCAGCAGAAAGCAAAGAGGGTGCAGGACGTGCATCAGTGGTTCTTAGAACAGCCACTGGGCAAGCAACCTACAAATGGGAACTTGGCGGAAGGTTAAAGTTTAAAAAAACCTGATGATGATCAATCACTTAGGCCACAGTCCCACCATTCACAGTTAAAGCCCTGTGGTGCCCCTTTAAACAATCCTAGCTTCTCTCAATGAATTATGGGAGTTGTAGTTTGTTAAGGGTCATTGGAGGAGACATGCCCCACATTCTTCTTCCAGAGCTACAATTCCCAGAGTGACAACAGTCAATCCCTCTCGCCAACGATCTCTGGGAAATGCAGCTCTGGGAGGAGAAATAGAGGGTCTTCCTAACAACTCTTCAATGAACTACAGTTCCCATAATCCTTTGGAGGAAGCCAGGACTGTTTAAAGCGGTATTCTAGAGCTTTAAACTTGTGGTGTGAACGTGTGCTTTTTGCCAACCACCTCAACAAGGAATGGCCCCAGTTATATCCCAATCTTAGCACTGTGGATCAAAAAAAAAAATTTAAAAATCACAATAAGAAGTAAACTGTGCAATTCCAACAAATTAGCAACCACAACGAAAATGGCAACAAAAAGTTCCAGGCTTGTCTTCCTATTGGAGAAGCTCAGGTAATGTGCAAAAAAGAGAGGGAGAGAGATAAATTCTCCAGAAGCCCATCAGGAGCAGGAATCTTCCCTCCTTGGCTCCAGATACACAGCTAGGCCGAGGACCGAACGATAGGGCCGGAAGGCTAGAGCGAGGTTTGGAGAATACTAAAGTCTGACGCAGGCAATCGGAACTGATTCACCGGGTTCTGGGGAGTGTCTAGATAAGGCACAGGTTTGGGCTCCCCTCCTGGGAGCAAAGGAACAACAGCTCTCCTCCAGCTGGAGGGAGACGCACCAGTCGCTCCACGTTTCCAAGAAAACACTGTGAAAAAAGGACAGCTCAGCTCACACTCAGGGCAAGCGGCTTCCGCCTTGCTCCAGGGAACGCCAGGTGTCAGGTGCAGTAGAAATCGGTGTACGTACTGAGCCAAGGGGCTATCTCCCACTCTCCTGCCGTGTCTGAAGAACTTGGGTGACGTTATCAATGCCATCCTCTGGAACCTGGAAGAGATGGGGAAGGGTAGCAAACCATCTGGACCAAATAGCATCTCCTCCCTGCAGTACAGCTCAAAGAGGATTTAGAATATTTTTTCATTTAACAAAATTTATACAGTGGACGCTCAGGTTGCGAACGTAATCCGTGAGGGATGCACGTTCACAACCTGCAGCGGCGCATCTGCGAACGCACAGGTTGAGATTTGGCGCTTCTGTGCATGCGCAAAGCGCGATTTAACGCTTCTGCGCATGCGCGACTGCCAAAACCTGGAAGTAACCCGTTCCGGGTTTCGGCAGTCCGCAACCCAAAAAAAGGCAACCTGAAACGTCTGTAACCTGAGGTATGACTGTATGCTGCTTTAGTTCAAAAGACAAACAAACATGGCCTCTAAACAAAACATTAAAATGATAATTTAAAATAAAATAAAATAAAATAGGTAGGCAGCTGCTCACAATTTGGAAGACAGCCTGACCGACTTACCAGGGCGTGGTCGAAGTTGAAGGTGCTAATGTAATACGCAGAGATGTCTGCATCAGCGAGAGGTTTGGCAATCTGAGCCACAATCCCACATTCGTCTGGGGAGGCAAGAAGGCAGGTGATAAACTTGCGCCCTTTTAAAAAGAGTAAGAAAATCCCTCCCCTTCTCTTAAGCACTGATTGGAGCGCAAGCATGTGCGCTGGGTAGCAAAGGTCAAATGCACACCACACATCTAAGGTACTATGATACCACTTAAGCAGTCCTGGCTTCCCCCAAAGGATTCTGGGAGTTGCAGTTTATTAAGAGTACTGAGAGTTGTTAGGAGAGCCCTGTTCCCCTCCCGTTTCGCAGAATTCCATTTCCCAGAATTCCCTGTGAGGACGGATTGACCATTAAACGACTCTGGAAACTGTAACCCTGGAAGGGGAATAGGGCCCTCAAAACAGCTCTCAGCACCTCAAACAAACTACAGCTCCCAGAATTGATTATAATATAGCAGCCAACACCTACCTTCCAGCGTTGGCTTAATGTTTTGTTTTATTTATTTAAAACACACACACACACACATTTTATATATATATATTTATATACACCCGAAGACACCAAAACCTGCATTCCTGTACCCGTGAAAATCTACGAAAGCAAATATATATATATATATATATATATATATATATGCAGGTTTTGGTGTCTTCGGGTGTCTTCCCGTGTAAGAGTCGGGGTGTCTGTGCGACGTTTCGACGAGGTCTCACTCGTCATCTTCAGGCTGGTGCTTTCGGCTTCTTGTTACTGGAACAGAGCAGAATCTGGTGTTTGAGTTCCTATAAATACTGTGGAGGGGTGTGGTGTATAGCCTCCAACGTTCTGGGCAGAGAGGAAGTTCCTAGATTAGTGTGCCTTTTCTTCTTTTGTTCCTTAATTACTTGAGGGATATCTTGAGTGATTTCATGAGTGATATTCTGAATACCACTGGGTGGGTCATTAAGTGTAGATAAGTTGCTAAAGCTTTTGTGTCTTGACCTCTTGAGCTTGTGAAGAGTTTTTCTGAGAAGATGGCTGTGCTGCATTTAGTTGTGCTCTGGCTTGGCTTCGTGTATAGGGGCGAGCTGTGGTTTTGTGCCTTGTGCCAGCCAGATCTGTGTAGGGATTGCAGGGGGGTGCAGCATCCGGAGGTGCCACTATAGTTTGGCTACTGGATGGAGTCTGTAATATGTCTGTGGAGAGGGTCTGGGTTTGGGTCTGGTGTGGTTGATTGGTGACGGCGTTCTGTGTGCCTCTGGTTCTGGTGTCGGTTTTTGTGGGGAGGGCTAATTTCCAGATGTCTGGCAGGCGGGACGTGTCGTCACGCTTGTTCATGTTGTGAGGGTGTTTCTCTATCTCGATGGCTTCCATGATTATTCTCTTGTGGTGATGTTCCATGTTAAAGAGCAATTTGGAATCTGCAAAATTAATTTCGTGTCCTGTTTCTTTCATGTGTTGGAAAAGAGAGGAAGTTTTTTCTTCTTTTTTGACGGCATTCTTGTGTTCTGCGATACGTGCATTTATTCGTCTGTTTGTTTGTCCAATGTACGTGGCTGGGCACATCTCAACAGCCTACACCCCAAAATACAATTCACTATGGAAATAGAAGACAACAACCAACTCCCCTTTCTTGACGTCCTAATCTACAAAAAACCTGATGGCTCCCTAGGACACAATATCTACCGGAAAAAAACACACACCAACCGCTACTTACATGCACAATCACACCACCACCCTGCACAAATAAACTCCGTAGCCAAGACTCTCATCTCCAGAACCAAACGCCTGGCTGACAAAGACCACTTGACAACTGAGTTACAGAATCTCTCAAATGTGTTAATCGCCAATGGATACCAGAAAAACAGGGTTACGAAGCTAATCCAAAAAGAAACACCCCCCAAAAACCAAGACACAGAAGAAAACAATGGCATGGCCCTCCTTCCTTATATCAAGGGCACTACAGACAAAATCAGCAAAATCCTCCATAAACACAATATCAAAACAGCCTTCTGCACCAACCAAAAAATAGCCAATATCCTCAGAAACCCAAAAGACAAAATCCAGCTGGAAAACCAAGGGGTCTATGAAATACCCTGCAAAGTCTGCCCAGCCACGTACATTGGACAAACAAACAGACGAATAAATGCACGTATCGCAGAACACAAGAATGCCGTCAAAAAAGAAGAAAAAACTTCCTCTCTTTTCCAACACATGAAAGAAACAGGACACGAAATTAATTTTGCTGATTCCAAATTGCTCTTTAACATGGAACATCACCACAAGAGAATAATCATGGAAGCCATCGAGATAGAGAAACACCCTCACAACATGAACAAGCGTGACGACACGTCCCGCCTGCCAGACATCTGGAAATTAGCCCTCCCCACAAAAACCGACACCAGAACCAGAGGCACACAGAACGCCGTCACCAATCAACCACACCAGACCCAAACCCAGACCCTCTCCACAGACATATTACAGACTCCATCCAGTAGCCAAACTATAGTGGCACCTCCGGATGCTGCACCCCCCTGCAATCCCTACACAGATCTGGCTGGCACAAGGCACAAAACCACAGCTCGCCCCTATACACGAAGCCAAGCCAGAGCACAACTAAATGCAGCACAGCCATCTTCTCAGAAAAACTCTTCACAAGCTCAAGAGGTCAAGACACAAAAGCTTTAGCAACTTATCTACACTTAATGACCCACCCAGTGGTATTCAGAATATCACTCATGAAATCACTCAAGATATCCCTCAAGTAATTAAGGAACAAAAGAAGAAAAGGCACACTAATCTAGGAACTTCCTCTCTGCCCAGAACGTTGGAGGCTATACACCACACCCCTCCACAGTATTTATAGGAACTCAAACACCAGATTCTGCTCTGTTCCAGTAACAAGAAGCCGAAAGCACCAGCCTGAAGATGACGAGTGAGACCTCGTCGAAACGTCGCACAGACACCCCGACTCTTACACGGGAAGACACCCGAAGACACCAAAACCTGCATTCCTGTACCCGTGAAAATCTACGAAAGCAAATATATATATATATATATATATATATATATATATATATATATATATATATAAAAAATCCCACCTTTCACCATGTTGGTCTCAAAACAGCTTAGAGCAATAAAATATACAAACATGGTAAACTCTTAAAATAGCCCCACTAAGGCTGTACCAGCTGCACAAAGAACACATTTTTACTAGATAACCCACGCTTACCTGATACAGGTAAGCGTGGCTTAAAAGGGAAGGGAACAGAAAGAGTTGGCCCTTGCAAGATCTTGCTGCCTGCTCGCCTGGAGCACTTGCTCGTAACTGAGCACTTGCAAGGCTGTACTTTATGGCTAGCATCTTATACTGTTAAAAACAACCGCCGTCCCTGCGGCTATCAATAACACCACCCAGAAGGAAAAGCAGAGCTCAGAACGTGAGGGTGCACTCACTCACCGAAGCCCAGGGGCTGGCCACCAATCCTCACCATCCTCCAGAGCTCCCCTGAAGAGCTGGTCAGCAGGAGGTCGCTGGGGAACCTGGGAGGAGGAGACAGGAGAATTTAGTCACTGTCACCAGGTACCTTTTCTAAAGCCCCACACCCAAGTGATGCTCTATGCTTTCCGCCCTCTGGCTCAGTTTTCCCAACACACAGCAACACACCAGCACAATTGCATCCACACCACGCATTTAAAGCACATGGCTTATAATTATATTCCAACCAAAGAAGAATGGTTGAATAAATTATGCAAATACTAGGAATTAGCAAAGTTGACTGATTTGATAAGACAAAAACCAAAAAATATAATCCAGAAACAATGGAAATGCTTAAATGATTATCTATGTAGACAAGGATTAAATGTAAGGTATTGGTTGTGTTCAGAATATATTTATGAGAGATTTAGAAAACTTATTTATTAGAATATTTGTGTGAGATTGTATGGGGAAAATACGGAACAACAGATACAATCTTGCTTAAAATGTATATAGGAAGTGCAGTGTAAGCGATGGAAGTCAATCAATGAAATTTTATTATTATTTTCATATTGAGATATCTGTAGAATAAACTTGGAAGAAATTCTTCCAACATTATTTCTTTTTTTCTCTTTATTTTTTATTTTTTCTTTCTTCCTTTTTTCATATATATGTACTTATTTGAAATATGTACGTATTTGTAACATTTCGCTTAAATTTTGTTACAATTATGTTAAATAAAGAATAAAATTATCCTAAATAAATAAATAAAGCACACAGCTTGACCAGATAACCCTGGGAACTGTGGTGCATTATCTGTGCTTTTATGGTGCTGCATGGATATGACCCTTTATCCCAAGACTGCCACGCGACAAATAGAAATCTCAGCCAAACCACCGCATGCATGCCAGCAATTGCTTAGGAACAAAGCAGCCGGCAATTTCCTAAGGCAAACTACGAGATGCTGTCCAGGGCTTTCAAGCAAGAAAGGGGATTCCTGCCCTGACAGACACCCCCCACCAGGAGACGCTTCGACTGGCACTGCACATTGCCAGCATTTGTGAAAGACAACACTGGTGACCATTCTTGGAATATACTGTGTATGCCGTTCTGGTCCCCTCAAAAAGTACCGTATTTTTTGCACCATAACACTCACTTTTTTCCTCCTAAAAAGTAAGGGGAAATGTCTGTGCGTGTTATGAAGGGAATGCCTACTAGCATGCCTACGGATTTTCCTCCTCTAAAAGCTACGTGCGTGTTATGGTCGGGTGCGTGTTATAGAGCGAAAAATACGGTATATTGCAGCATTTGTAAAAGGTTCAGAAAAGGGCAACACAAATGATTAAGGGAATGATGCAGAGCCTCTCTATGAGAAAAGGTTGCAAAGTTTGGGACTTTTAAGTTTAGAGAAATAAATAAATAAATGATTTATTTATACCCCACCCATCTAGCTGGGCTTCCCCAGCCACTCTGGGCAGCTTCCAAAAAAATATTAAAATACTGTAATACATCAAACATTAAAAGCTTCCCTAAACAGGGCTGCCTTCAGATGTCTTCTAAAAGTCTGGTAGTTGTTGTTCTCTTTGACATTTGGTGGGAGGGCGTTCCACAGGGAGGGCACCACTACTGAGAAGGCCCTCTGCCTGGTTCCCTGTAACCTCATTTCTCGCAGTGAGGGAACCGCCAGAAGGCCCTCGGAGCTGGACCTCAGTGTCCAGGCAGAACGATGGGGGTGGAGACACTCCTTCAGGTATACAGGACCGAGGCCGTTTAGGGCTTTAAAGGTCAGCACCAACGTTCTAGGAGCCAATATAGGTTTTTCAGGACCGGTGTTATATGGGCTCGGTGGCCGCTCCTAGTCACCGTTCTAGTTGCCGCATTCTGGATTAGTTTTAGTTTCCGGGTCACCTTCAAAGGTAGCCCCATGTAGAGCGCATTGCAGCAGTCCAAGCGGGAGATAACCAGAGCATGCACCACTCTGGCGATACAGTCTGCGGGCAGGTAGGGTCTTAGCCTGCGTACCAGATGGAGCTGGTAAACAGCTGCCCTGGACACAGATTTGACTTGTGCCTCCATGGACAGCTGTGAGTCCAAAAGGACTCTTGAGGCTGCGCACCTGGTCCTTCAGGGGCACAGTTACCCCATTCAGGACCAGGGAATCCTCCACACCTGCCCGCCTCCTGTCCCCCAAAAAACAGTACTTCTGTCTTGTCAGGATTCAACCTCAATCTGTTAGCCACCATCCATCCTCCAACTGCCTCCAGACACTCACACAGGACCTTCACCGCCTTCACTGGTTCCGATTTGAAAGAGGTAGAGCTGGGTATCATCCGCACACTGATGAACACCCAGCCCAAACCCCCTGATGATCTCTCCCAGCGGCTGCATGTAGATGTTGAAAAGCATGGGGGAGAGGACAGAACTCTGAGGCACCCCACAAGTGAGAGCCCTGGGGTCTGAACACTCATCCCCCACCACCACTTTCTGAACACGGCCCAGGAGGAAAAGTCAAGTAAGAGGCAACATGATAGACCTTTTTATTAAAAGATGCATGGCAAGGCAAGAGCAGACAGAGAAGGTATTTTCTCCCTCTCTCAGAACACTGGAACTTGTAAGCCTTTTGACTGATAAACCGGCATGCTGTGCTAAATTTCATTTTGTGGGAATGTTCAGGGTGGCAGGAGAGGATATATTGTTTATTAATATTAATATCATTAATATCCTTCCTAACTTGCGCTAGCAAGTTCCTTCACTTAGCAGAGTTTACATTCCCCTTTACACAGCAGAAAACTAGTTGCGAACTCGTGTGAGTTTCTTAAGACAATACACAATTCAATCTGGCTTGCCCAGAATGAAATGTGTTCTAATATTTTCCTGGTAAGGCCCCTGGAATCCCTCCTAAAAGAATAAAGACACCACAGTCTTATTCATAGGCAATAAAAAGAAAGTTTGCTCACGATCAGACAAGAGCACAGTGTGATTCCTGAAGACGGGCTTTAGGCTTTAAAGTCACAAACCTATACTAACAGGTTTATCCCATAAGGGAGATGACCTGGGGGGCTGCTTGGCTGGCAGCCAGCAGTTCATTCCAGGAAGTTCGCAGGACGAAAGGAAAATGGAAATGTGAAAGAGAGTGGCAGGATGCCTTGTCCTTTTACCAGGTCTGGAAAGGTCACACCCACCCACTATAATAATAATAATAATAATAATAATAATAATAATAATAATAATAAATTTTATTTATATCCCGCCCTCCCCAGCCGAAGCCGGGCTCAGGGCGGCTAACAACAATCAAATGATCAGTCAAATGATCACAAAATCTAAAAATATTTCATTATAAAAATTAATTAAATCAAATATGGCAACCAATTAATCAAAATTCTGTGCAGGTTGCCAGAGGAGGGAGTCAGGCTGCGCCCTGACCAAAGGCCTGGCGGAACAACTCTGTCTTGCAGGCCCTGCGGAAAGATGTCAGGTCCCGCAGGGCCCTAGTCTCTTGTGACAGAGCATTCCACCAGGTTGGAGCCGCAGCCGAGAAGGCCCTGGCTCTAGTTGAGGCCAGCCTAACCTCTCTGAGGCCTGGGACCTTGAGGATGTTATTGTTTGCAGACCGTAGGTTTCTCTGTGGGGCATACCAGGAGAGGGGGTCCCGTAGGTACGAGGGTCCTAGGCCGTATAGGGCTTTAAAGGTTAAAACCAGCACCTTAAACCTGATCCTGTACTCCACCGGGAGCCAGTGCAGCTGGTATAATACCGGATGAATGTGCTCTCGCAGCGAAGACCCCATAAGGAGTCTCGCCGCGGCATTCTGCACCCGCTGGAGTTTCTGGGTCAGTCTCAAGGGCAGCCCCACGTAGAGCGAGTTACAATAATCCAGTCTGGAGGTGACCGTCGCATGGATCACAGTGGCTAGGTCAGGACGAGAGAGATAAGGGGCCAACTGCTTAGCTTGGCGGAGATGAAAAAATGCCGCCTTTGTTATAGCTGTAATCTGCGCCTCCATAGAGAGGGAGGTATCGAAAGTCACATGCGAGGAAGGATGCTCCAGGCCAGGAGGAACAGGAAGTTTCAACTGGCTGGACCAAACATTCCCTTGCATGTCCACTCTAGGAAAACAAGGAATGTTGCATTTGACTGCTCCCAGTGGATTACATCCCACACATTTACACCAGAGGGCCTGGTAAGGCACAACAATGAATGACATTCAATGTTGCCGATTTCCCACCCTTTCTGCACATGCCTGTTTTTGTTCCCCCATGGGAACCTCAAGGAATAACTTGCACGCTGGTTTACAACTCCAAATTTCATCACTTTTCTCTTGCAATTTTCTGACTTAGCGGGGCTGCAAACAGCCCCCCCCCCCAAAGCAAGTAATATGAAAATGAGTGTGAAATTTCCATAATGTTCTGCTACGTTTCCCAGAAGCGGCTTCTGAGTCACGCAAAAGCTCAAATGAATAGGGGAATTAAGAGTCAGGGAAATGTTAGGGACATGGAATAAACTGCCGTGTGAATGCAGCCCTACTCTCAGAAAACATTTAATAAAAGTTTTCCTGCTACCTGCAGCAAAGCTGCACGGCACTTACTTCTTCTTGGTCTCAGCATCCATGACGATGGAGATGTACCCCTCGATCAGCGAAAAAGCAAAGAAAGTAATGGAGTCGAGGTCCTGGCTGGCTGAAGCAGCTTCTTTTGTGGGGCTGAAAAATGGGGTGAGGGAAAAACACATGAGTTGCCAAAATAAAAAACTGAGTAGCACTATGTGGCGTTTGCCTCCTAGGTGGGTCATAAGGAAAGGGTTAAATGAGTGTGATGTGATTGGCCAGCGGGAGCCTGAGGGGAGGAGTTAGAGTGAGAGATAGAGTTGTGTGAAAGTCAGTAGAGAGTTGGGAGTTGGAGAAGAAAGAGGAAGGATAAGTCTTGTGGGTTGGTCGAGTTGTGTGGGGAGAGGGTGAGAGGAACTGTTAGGTGGAGTCAGATAGATAGTTGGGATAATCAGTTTGAAGTTGTTAGGAACATATAGGACAGTGAAGTAACAAAGATTAAGAAACTGACAAGAAAAATTAACTGAAACCATAAACTCGTTCATGCTTAAAAAAATAAACTTGATTATTTGTTAATGTTAACAACTGTCTGAACTCCATGTGTACCCGAGAGAAATGGGTTGGTGGCAGTGAAGAGGCAATCACAGTGGTGGCACAGGGATCAATAGACCGTCAAACGTCTGGGGACCCTGTGTGATCGCCACACACTAACTGACCAGCTTTTTAAAAAACAGAGGGGGGTAATAATAAATTTCTATTAATTTTCAATTAAAGCCCAATAATAGCCTCATTATAACAATACCAATTTATATTACAATTATTAATACCAATCATTCAAATAACAAATTATATAATTTGGCTAAAGTGGGGCTCCCGCATTCTAGATTTAATGATTTTCTTTATTTCTGCGTTCCAAAATCTTATTAGTTTCAATTACATTCCGGTCATAATAATGATCCGTTATACAGCAACTGCAATATTAATAATGTCTATTCATGTTGACACTTTAAATGGATTCATAAGATTGCAAATGAGGAACTCAAACTATATCCTTGTTCTTCCTGTGTGCGGGAATTATTCTGTCTGTGGTGTTTCTTCCTGTCCTTGTAAGATATTATGGCTTTCTTTCCCCGATTTTTGCTGTTATCCGTCATGCCTTTGGCAGAGCTGATATCTCATTGTTGTTCCAGAAATTTCTCAATCGTTCTGTCTCATGCTTCGTCGTTTTGCACCAAGAACAACAGCTGCAAAAGTCACTCTGTCCCAGTAGATAAACTGTTGTCACCATTTTCCCTCTCAGCCTGGGAAGAAGAGAGGTCTGTCGAACTGCAGATGACTCAATAAAGAACCCTATCAATTTCTCGGCAATTCACACACTCCTTTCATCTTTCCTTCCAGCTGAAGATATATGAGCAATTATACTTCCAATTAAATTAAATTCCAGGTCCTCTTAGCATTATTCAGTTCACTCCGTAAATAACAAAGGATGGAGAAGAGTCAGCTCTAGGTTTCAACCATAAACCTTTTGCAAAATAGAGCTTCCCTCCTTTTTTTATACACACCGTTCCGTCTGATGTTATATTCCATATTTATAATGTACCCGAACGAACTGCGAGTGAAGCCCCCCGCCCCGTCCTAGGGGAGAATTTGCAAGGATGATTACCCTCAATCATCCTTATTTTTCCTTCACCAATGAACTTCCCACTGTCATGGAGCCTGCTTCCACTAAGGCAGAGCAGAACCAGAAGCCCCCCAAACAGTTAAGTTTTGATCTTTGCACTGAAAGCAGAACATGGCTTGTGTCCGCTACACCTCTGTTGCGCTCTTACCTGTGTGAGTAGAACAGGACATCAATGAGGATTGTGGCGATGGCGGGCAAGGAGTCCGGAGAGATGCTCAGGATACAGAACCTGTTTTGGGGGCTCTGCACAGGGTGGACAGTGGGGTTCACGTCTAAGGACAAGAGACAAAAGTGTTAAGACACCTGGCAGAATTCCCAAGGGGTTGGCTTGGACCAGACAAGGGAATGCCATGGCAATGACAGGAGAATTTCCAAGCAGAGGAGCAGGGCTGAATTGCATTTCCACAACACCTGCAGCAACAGCCCATTTGACTAACAGCCATCTTTATTTTCTCCCTCTCTCATTGCACTAGAATTTGGAGACATCCAACAACGTTGAATTTTGTTGTTGTTGTTATAATTTAATACCCACCTGTAATGGGTATGAGTTACTCGTGCGTAAGCTGGTGCCTTTCTCGGTTAGTTTGCCTTATTAAACCTTTTTGACTGCACAGCCCTTCTCATGGTGGCTGCCTCAGTCACTGGCAGAATCCGTCAGTGGGCGTTTCTTGAACCTCTTCCAACATAAAAGTTGTTTGACACCCAGTCTCCTCCTCCTCTCACTGCGCGGGAGTCTTCTGCGCAGGGAAGGCGTGGGTAGCGGAGGACCTGGGCTCTCCTCACTGCTGTCCAGTGAAGAGTCCTGGAGCCCTCTCTCCAATTCCCCCGTCTGCCCCCCTTCATCCCTGGTGTTGCGCTGAATGGCTTCCCCCTCTACTGAGCTGTTTCTCCCCCTGTGGCTGGGTCCTTCGCCAGCATCATCTGGGAGCCTCCCCTTCGCCTCTCGCTCCGATGTCAGTTCCCTGACACCACCCATTCACCGTAAGGCCCCATGGCAGGTTACAATAATGAAAACACCATAGTGGGGGGAAAGCTTGCAATGTTTAAAAAAGCTTGCAATCACAGAAACATGGCAAGTCCTAAAATTCCACATCTCAAGAGTCAGAATTTCAAGCGCTGCTCAGATCCATATAGTTTGGTTACTGGATTCTTTTAACTGCCTGCTCAATTTTACCTTTATAGTTCTTTATGTCTTAAATCTGTGGTTCTCAATGTGGGGCACATGCCCCACAGGGGGGCAATTTGATTTTTAAGGGGGGCAATTCGAGAAGAAAATAAATTGACTGGATATCACCAAATGAGGAGACTTGGGACTGAAGTGGACTAAATTGGTGCCTAGTATAAAATCTGTCTGCAGCTGGCATGAAGCAGAAGGATACCACTAACTTTAAGTCTACTTATCTTGAGGTGAGCTCAAATTGTATTTTGAATTTATTAGGTACCTTTTATTTTATTGTATAGTAATTAAAATGATCAAAGTATTACAGGAAAAGCTTCCATTAAAATTATATTTATGCATTTCAGTTTTCTATTATACGTTTTGAAACTATTTGCTATTTTTTCATCATCATCATCATCATCATCATCATCATCATCATCATCATAATTTCTTAGTGATTTCTTCCTCGGTAATTCACCTGTTCTTTTGTTCTTTTATTTTTCTCTTTCATGGGTGCCATGTTCTTTGGAGGTTTGTTTAGACCAAGTTAATGGCCCTTTAGGCTTCCTCCATGTAAATAGGAGTTCGCTTTTCGAATAATAAGAATTACCGTATTTTTCCATGTATAAGACTAGGTTTTTTATTTTAGAATTCTGCAAAAAATTGGGGGTCATCTTATACTCTGGGTAATCTCCCCCCATTTTCTCAATTTGGAGTCCCAAAAAAGAAGGGGCTGTCTTATACACAGGGGTGTGTTATACACGGGAAAATATGGTATATGTCACCTGGGGGGGGTGGACACCAGGATTTTAGAGATGCTTAGGTGGGGCATGGCCAAAAAAAAGGGGGGGTTGGGAACCACAGTTTTAAATGTTTCTTGCTTATGCTACCAAGAGAGTGGTGACTAAAAAAAATATTTTAAATCAGCCAACAGCTCCCACGGCTTTGTTTGCAAGGTTAAAGCACAAATCCCCCTATTGTCTAAGCAAAACAAAAAGATACTTTCTTCTCCTCCGAGCATCAATACAATGGATGAACTTTGTCCCCATCGGACTGGCCTGACATATTTTTGATAAAACTGGATGGCGGTGGAGACAAGGAATCCAATTTCAAAGCCTCCAAAGGGAGCCATAAGGTTACTGAGGCTGTTTCCATTGCAGCCCTCTCTCGTTCCAAAAAAACTCACCTTGCTTTGGCTTGAGGAACCCGTTGGTTGCGTCGTCGCAGCTTGCGGGGACCGGCTCCCCGTTCACCTCCTTGTAAATATCAAATTCACCTTCCAGGGTGTGGATCACGACAGGGAGGTCCTTCTCCCGTACCTGGAAGAGAGAGCCAAGGTCGTTGCCAGTGCAGAGCGGCAGTTGGTGCCTTTTGGGATGCGTAGAGCGGAAGGCAGGGAGGCCAACAGTAGGTGGCGCCAGTGGCAAGGAGAGCCAACCAATTTGAGCATGTCCTCCCCATCCTTTTCTTCCTGGCTGAGTTCTACAAGGGGAACACAGAGGAGGAGGAGGAGGAGGAGGAAACTGAAAGTCAGGTCTCCCCCCTTCATCGGTTGTAAGAAGGCAGGCTGAGGTTGGTGGGGCACTGCCATTGGTTGGTGGGGCACTGCCATTGACCAGCCTCCACTGGCAGTGGCCCAAGAGGCTGAATGTCTGTAGTTCGAATTCTGGCTCTGGCAAAAACTCATCTGATGCCCTTAGGAGAATCTCCTTTTATTATGCATAAGATGAACAGCCTAGGATAAGAGTCAGGAACCTCGGGCCTAGATGCTAAGTGTGGCCTTCTAAGTCTGTCTATCTGGGGTTCGGCCGCACCCCACATTGACTTTGCTTCGTGCCCTCCTTGAGTGGTTCTGCCTGGCTGGAATGTGTCCATAGACTCTGGTCATGCCTCTTGCTTGCCCAAGTGGAGGATAGAGAAGGACAGTGGGAGTGTGTGCAGAAACTAGCCTACTGTACAAAGGTAAAATTTACATTCATTGCTCTGCCCACTTTCACCTCGGGCACTGCCCAGAATGGAATGTGGCCCCCAAACGGTTGCCCAGAACAGAATGCGGCCCTCAGCCTGAAACCAATTCTCCGCCACTGTCCTATGACTAAAGAAAACGGTCTTTTTTTCCTCGGCCACATTCACACCAAACATTTAAGGCACTATGGCGCCACTTTGAACAATCATGGCTTCCCCCCAAAGAATTCTGGGAGCTGTAGTTTGTTAAGGGTGCTGAGAGTCATTAGGAAACCCCAACAATCCTCCAAGTGGTATAATAATAATAATCAATCCCTCTTCTCAAGGAGCTCTGGGAATTGTAGCTATGTGAAGCCTCCTAACAAAATTCTCAGCACCTTTAACAAACCACAGCTCCCAGAATTCTCTGACAGACGCCATGATGGTTTAAAGTAGTATCACAACACATTGAATGTATCATGTGCACACAGTCCCAATTGTATCTAGAGATGTTGGGGGTTGAAGTTTGGGCCTTTGGGAAAACAAAGGGCTCAAACATTAAGAGTCTGCCCTTCCTTGGGTGGCCTGCTCCCTTTACAATTGTCAACTGTCTCCCCTGGGGATGGGGGGGGGAGTCACCCCAAAAGACTCACCAGGATGAAGTCTGTCTGATAGGTGGAGAGCATTAGCACCGAGACGTTGTGCTCTGCCAGTGGTGCGATGACCGACTTGGCGATCTTGGTGACCCCAATAGGCTGGAGGTTAGCGGAAGCGCTGCCGTTGGATGAGACATTGAGCACCAGCCAGGTGGAATCGACGACTTGCAGGAACTCAGACGGGGGCAGCTCTGGAAGACAAGGGTGGGGGGAGATCCAAGATTTGTTTTCGTGCTCCCCCCTCCAAAAAAATAGAATACTGCTGATGAAGTACAACTTATGTTCGTCAGATAAAATTACAATTACACACAACTGTCTACCCAGGTCAAAACCTGAACTAAATCTCATTTATCTTCCTATATACATAAGAATGTAAGGCTGTCGTCACAACAGGACAGCAGGCAGGCAAGCAAGTGAGCAGTGCTGGTGGCCCAAGTGAGCTGTTTAATGGAGGGGGGCAAGCACTTCACAGAGGTTTAGCGAGCAGGGGATGGGGCTTAAAAGAGGTGGGGCTTTGGTCAAGCTTCGAAAAGACAGTGAAGGAAGTGGGTAAGGTTTAAGACAGGGGGGTTGCTCAGATGTGGGGGGAGGGTGGTTGGCAAAGGGGTTGGCAGGTAGGCAGGGTTGAGGAGCAGAGCAAATGGGGCAGTAGCCCCTAGTAGCTACATAAAAGATTATGCAAACAACCATCTTCTCCATGGTATCTGAAGAAGTGTGCATGCACACGAAAGCTCATACCAATAACAAACTTAGTTGGTCTCTAAGGTGCTACTGGAATGATTTTTTTTATTTTGTCCAAACAACCAAGTTTATCCCCTTGCACAGACCTGCAAGGTTGCGTAGATCTGGGAAATTCTACTCGCAGCAATGCACCCTACTGAATATTACAGGGTGGTGACCCCAAAATGAGCATATTTTTGTATTGCACAGTCTGTAGCACTTAGGAATGTTTAAAAAATATTAAGCTGTTTAGAAGGACTTTTAATTAAATAAACAAAATGGTGCTGCAGTTTTTACACGGAAGTTGTTGGGTTTTTTTTTTTAAAAAAAAACTTGTCTCTTATTTTTAAACGATCCAGGGAACTTCACAGAATTTTGAGTTCCAATGAGGTTTTGGAATCAGGAGCAACAGTTTACTGCAAGACTCCAAGCCCAATTTCCTGCCAATGGGCTCTGATGCGTTTGGCAAGCCCCTTCCCACCTAAGACAAACTGTCCCTCTAACCAGAGATTTTAGCGCGCTCTCTCTCTCTCTCTCTCTCTCTCTCTCTCTCTCTTTCTCTCCCCAGAATGAAGCAGAGCCAAAAAGGGGCTTGGAACAGTCCCCAGTCAAGGAGGGAAGCAAGTACATGGTGTTCTCGGCCAACAAGGATTCTTGTTGATTCAGCTACTCCAGAGGTTAATTCAGAAGATATGAACTGCCTTGACCAGACCAAAAGACACAAGGAGGAAGAAGAGGAGAGGCTACTGGATTAGACCACTGGCCCATCAAAGTTCAGCATCCTCTTCTCTCAATGGCAAACCCACAAGCAGGAACCAGGCACAAGAGCACTCCCCCGCCCCCACCTTCCAGCAAGCTGCCTTCAGAAGCAAACATTAAGAGGTTTAACACAGAAGACGCCTGCTGAATCTCTATCGGAAGAGCACCCCACAATCTAGAACCCTGAACTGTTCAAGGTTCCAAGTCAGAACTTTAACCCAAGGTTCTAACACTTACAAATATCCAAGAGATGGCTTCCTTCCCTACAGACCTTCTCAGGTGTTAAAATCTGAGGTGTGTGTTTTCACCCTATTCCTGTGGCTGTAACCTGTTTTAACTGTTCTTAATTTTAAGTTTGAAATTGCTGTAACTCGCCATAGGGCGTGCTGGTGAAGAATGGGTAATAAATTTAGTAATAGTAATAATAATGATAATCATAATAATATTGATAATCATGATAATGATGATATAGAAGATACTTGCTGAATCTTTACTGGAAGAGCATTCCAGTTTAGAACCCTGCACTACGCAATGTTCTAAATGAGAACCTCACTTAACCCAAGGTTCTAACTCAGAATGTCAAGATTCTAACTTGCCCTCCATTGCAGATATTCAGACGCAACACATGATAGGGGTGGGGCCAAGGGTGTCAAAGATGTTCCTGCTCCCCCTCTCATGCCGTGGGAAATGCACAAACGGCATCTGGCTTGGGTGTCAAAGCACAACCACATATCTACATATATATATATATGGAGAGAGGGAGCGATGCAGGTGGGAAGCAAAGCTGTTGCATCATTTGCTGGCGCTGCCTACCCTTCCCAGCGGAAGGCAAAGGGTTACTTTCGAATGGGCCTTTTGGGGGCTTCTGTTCCAAGGAAACAGGATGGAGTCGTTCAGAAGAACAATGGCCAACCAGGCTGTAGAAATCCTGGGAAGGAGAGCAAGGACTTCTCAAAAAACAAAAAACATCAACCAAGAAAGCACCAGAGCTTTTTATCCAAAGAATAAAACTGCATCTCTAGACTTCTAGAGGGGAAAAAAGCACTGGCAAATCAGCTGCTCTCAACTTCCAAGGGGGCGGGAGGTCAGAATGGCCCTTTTAAGAGAATCTGGTGTGAATGAAAGCAAACATCTTGGAAGCAAGTTATCAAAGGTTATGTACCGTATTTTTCGCCCTATAAGACGCACTTTTCCCCCTCCAAAAATGAAGGGGAAATGTGGGTGCGTCTTATGGGGCGAATGCAGGCTTTCGCTGAAGCCTGGAGAGAGCGGTAGGTGCGCACCGACCCCTCTCGCTCTCCAGGCTTCGCGGACCTCTCCTCAAGCAGCGGGAACGCTCCCACTGCTTGGGGAGAGTTGCCGGCATCCCGAAGCCTGCGCGCGCTGATCTCAGCGTGTCCAGGCTTCGCAGACCTCTCCGCAAGCAGCGGGAACGTTCCCGCTGCTTGGGGAGAGTTGCCGGCATCCCGAAGCCTGCGCACGCTGATCTCAGCGCGTCCAGGCTTCGCGGATCTCTCCTCAAGCAGTGGGAACCACCGCTGGGCTCCCACGGCTTGCACAGAGCTGCCTGTTTGGGGGCTGGGGTCGGGGGAAGCTCGGGCTGCCCCAGCCCCACGCCTGGGGGGGAAATAATTTTTTCCCTTTATTTCCCCCCAAAAAAACTAGGTGCGTCTTATGGGACGGTGCGTCCTATAGGGCGAAAAATACGGTAAATCCCCGTCACTGCCTGGAGAAAAGGCTAAACACTGGAGATTCCAGAAAAGGAACCCCCTCCCCTCCCCATGGCCTTTCCAGGTTGCCTATACATCATACAGTACTGCAGCACACATACTTTGGAACTCCCTGCCACTTGACACCAGGCAGGCATCTTCACTGCACTCTTTCTGGCACCTGCTTAAAATATTTTTGTTTATGCATGCCTATCAGGGCATGGACGGCACACAGAATGTTGGGTGCTTTGATCTATTTTTCTGGGGGGAAATGTTTAAAATATATTCTTCTTTTTTACTGGTAATTTTATTGTTTCCTTCTTTCTGCAAGTTCTTCCGAGGTCTGCTTGTTTGTTTTACAATCAAGCGGTGCGGTATATGTAGAAGAAGAAGAAGAAGAAGTTTGGATTTGATATCCCGCCTTTCACTCCCCTTCAGGAGTCTCAAAGCGGCTAACATTCTCCTTTCCCTTCCTCCCCCCACAACAAACACTCTGTGAGCTGAGTGGGGCTGAGAGACTTCAAAGAAGTGTGACTGGCCCAAGGTCACCCAGCAGCTGCATGTGGAGGAGCAGAGACGCGAACCCGGTTCCCCAGATTACGAGACTACCGCTCTTAACCACTACACCACACTGGCTCTACACCACACTGAGATAAATAAAATGGGGGGGAAACCCCAAACCATCCCTTGGCTGAGTAAAAACCAAAACTTCACCTACCTGGCCCCTCACACAGGCAGCCAGGTAGCCACATTTATGCATCACTCCAATGGATGTGTGTGTGTGTGTTGCTTTTCCATGGGAACAACACCAAAAGAAATCACAGCTTGGGAAGGCCACGCCTTCCATCCGCTCTGAAAAATGTCCTGCCAAAGCCACTCTGGAGTGGATCCAGGAAGCAGTTATACAAAAGCTGCTGTTGTCAGCAGTGACCGGGGCGGCTTCCTATCTCCCTTCCTGTGGCCCTGCTCCCTCTTCCCCATGGGGTAAATAAAACAGACGCACAATACCAACATCTGCTCTCCATCTGTTCCCTCCTATACTTGGAAAAAGCAGAGAACAGCAGGGAGATTTTCTTTTTCCTCTCTCTCAATCTCTTGATAATGCTCAAAATTAAGTCCAGGGCGTGGTCACCCGGCAAAATTGATCAACAGAACATAGGAAGCTGCTTTCCTTACAATATCAGTGTGTTAAGTCCCTCCAGGCCAGTATCACCTGCTCTAACCAGCAGCACAGCAGCATCTCATACTAAGGAAATATTTTTTTCTTTAAATACAAAAAAAGACTGGAGATGCCAGAAATTTAACTAGGGCCTGTCTGCATGCAAAGGATGTCGCCTGCCAACCCCATTAAAAAACATCCTTTTCTCAGGGCTTCCTGGACTAGATGAACTTTTGCTCCTATCCAGCTAAGGCTCAGTGGCAGGGCCTAAATCCTTTTCCCACGTTGCTTTTTGTCCAGGCGTTCCCTGACCCATAAGGTTGGGTTCAGATTCATGCGTCTGAATCCTCAGAATTTCCATTTCTCTTTCTTTTACTAGTGTTTTTATAGGACTGGTTTTACAACACATTTTTGTTTTAAGGATATATTGTCCGGCTTTCTTAGATCATATGCGAAGAGATTTTTTTTAATTAAAAAAAGTTACTGGTAAGTGGCGTATGAATGCTCTTAAGTAAGTGTAAACTCCAACCAAGGTGCCAGTTAAGACCCAAAAGGCATAATAACCTTGTGATGGGCCATTTCAGCATAAGAGAAAAGGCTCTTTTTTTCATTTTTGGTAAGCAATAAAAATTAAACCCAGAAAATTGCATTAAGCCAGGGATGGGGAATCATTCACTCCTCTCTATCTGACCTTTTGGGACCCCTCCCAGGCCCCGCCTCCTCTCCCGCCTTGCTTTACACCCTCCACGATTGCCTAGCAATAATCTTTTCTTAAACCCGCACCTCCAGCCAGATGTAGGAGAAAGGGGCGTGGGAAGAGTGTAGACACTAGCCTACCCTACAAAGGCATCACTTACATCCATTGCTCCCACCCATTTTTTCCTCTGGCCCTGCCCACCACTGACATGTGGCCCCCAGAATATCACCCAGAAAGGAATGTGGCCCTGAGGCTGAAAAAGGAACAACTCAAGCCCCACGTATTCCTTTATCGGCAGGTATAAGCTATTCCTTCACCATAACGTACCCCTCCATGCAAGTAACCCATGCGGCACACCCTAAATTAAAGTGAATCAACAGCTGTCAGAAATGGCAACAATGCCACGCTGGGAATCAAGGACGGACATTGGTACCTTTAAAGCCTTCTTCATCCAGCATGATTGTATAGTCTTCAGGAGTCTCTGTCAAGCTGAAAAATTTGCACCTGGGAAGACAAAAGAAGAAGAAAAATCAGCATTGCATTTTTTTTAATTTTTAGCCAACTGCATAAATGTTTGCTAGCCTTTGAAAAAGCACCCAGAAATTTCAAGTAGCCCAAGATGTGGCAGGCAGGAGTTTTGAAGGGAGTCATATATATATATATGCTACATACAGTGGTACCTCGGGTTACATACGCTTCAGGTTACACACTCCGCTAACCCAGAAATAGTGCTTCAGGTTAAGAACTTTGCTTCAGGATAAGAACAGAAATCGTGCTCCGGCGGCGCAGCGGTAGCGGGAGGCCCCATTAGCTAAAGTGGTGCTTCAGGTTAAGAACACTTTCTAGTTAAGAACGGACCTCCAGAATGAATTAAGTACTTAACCCGAGGTACCACTGTTTATATATTACTTCACATACATCTGCCTCCAAATCATTTCCAAGCCTAGCACAAGTGGCAGTTGCTACGGGCAACTAATGGATGGCTAATGGGAGGCAAAGTCAACTCAGGAACCTGCCTATTACATTCACACCACTGCCCATCTAGCTCTGTACTGTCCACAGTCTGCACTGATTGGCAGCGTCTCTCCAGGTACTTGGGTAGGCATACTAAGGCCTGGGGGCCGGATCCGGCCCAATCGCCCACAGACGGTCCAGGAATCAGCATGTTTTTACATGAGTAGAACGCGTGCTTTTATTTAAAATGCATCTCTGGGTTATTTGTGGGGTGTAGGAATTCGTGTGTTTTTTTCCCCAAAATATAGTCCAGCCCCCCACAAGGTCTGAAGGACAGTGGACTGGCCGCCTGCTGAAAAAGTTTGCTTATCCCTGGATTTCAGGCATATTAATAGTAGTAGTAGTAGTAGTAGTAATAATAATAATAATAATAATAATAATAATAATACCCCACCCATCTGTGGAATCTGGGCAGCTTCCAACAAAATACTAAAATACAATAATTCATCCAATATTAAAAGCTTCCCTAAACAAGGCTGCCTTCAGATGTCTTCTAAAATCAGATATTTATTTATTTCCTTGACATCTGATGGGAGGGTGTTCCACAGGGCGGGTGCCACTACCGAGAAGGCCCTCTGCCTGGTTCCCTGTTACTTCACTTCTCACAGTGAGGGAACCGCCAGAAGCCCCTCAGAGCTGGACCTCAGTGTCTGAGCTGACCGATGGGGGTGGAGACACTCCTTCAGGTCACCCCCCAGCCCTACCTGGAGATGCCAGGGATTGAAGCTGGGACGTTCTACAAGCAAAGCAGATGCTTTGCCACTGAGCCGAAGCCCTGCTTATTCTAGCTTTCTTCCCATTCTCTCATTCCCATTCTCCCTTGCAAAATTCCAGCAGACGTATGTGCAATTCTCACGACAAAAAGCTTCAGGGGAGAAAAACGTGACCCCCATCTATTTCTCCTTCCCTGGGACTTTTTGACCAGAGGTTGGATGGTTATCTGTCATGGATGCTTTAGCTGAAACTCCCGCATTGCAAGGGTTGAACTAGATCAGGCTTCCTCAAACTCAGCCCTCCAGATATTTTTGAGACTACAATTCCCATCATCCCTAACCACTGGTCCTGCTAGCTAGGGATCATGGGAGTTGTAGGCCATAAACATCTGGAGGGCCGAGTTGAGGAAGCCTATAGATGATCCTTGGGGTCCCTTCCAACTCTATAATATACATTTCTAGGAGTCAACATCAATTACCCAAACAGAACTGTAACTGTTCTGTTTGCTTCTACCAAGAGGGATGGACAAATAAAGACCGCAAAGAGTCTCCAAAGGATTGAAAATGTACAGATATCCTTCTGGGAAGACACAGGACTCCTTGGCAAAAGACTTCCTATCTGAAACCTTGGAGAGCTGCTGCCAGTCAGTGCTGACTCAGTATAGTGAAGGGATGTTATAGCTCAGCAGTGAAGCATCAATCGCCAGCATCTCCAGGTCTGGCTAGGGGAGACAGACCCTTGTTTAGAAACCCTAGAGCAGAGTTTCCCAACCTTTTTTGGGCAAAGGCACACTTGTTTCATGAAAAAAATCTCGAGGCACACCACCATGCCAGATGGGGAAAGGTCACTTTTTACTTATGTAAAAAAAAATAAAAAAATAGTAACAGCATAGAAGGTAATGGTTAGGCTAGCATCCCTCTTCCAAATATGCTAGGTTTTTATTTGCAGGGACTGTTCTACATGGGAAAGCATTCAGCACTGTCATTCTCCCATCTGCCATCTGAATTGGTACTATTCTGGGTCAACTTACTCTGCTGCATGTGTAGATGAAAATGGCACCAAATGTGGGGGAGGGGGCAGAACTGGTTTCAGATACAGGATATTAAGCATACACGTACTTCAGATTGAACTGGTTGCTTGCTTTGCAAGTTTTCATTTCCCAAATGACTGCCTTGGCAAGCGCAATACCTACCAGGCTCAACGCCGGTCTCGCGCTGCCGCTTCCCGCGCTCTCAAGGACCCGGGAGGAGGAAGGCGTGAAGGGAATCCCGAAGGCGCGAAAACCTCGCGCATGCACAGGCCTTCCGCCTGCGACAGCCCAGTAGGCTGGCCGAAGCGAGCGGCGATGGGATGTGGGAGGGAGCTCGCTCGCCGCCCCGCGTGTGCCTATGTGAGGCACGTTACAGCCCCGTGACGTCAGCGCCACCCAGGCAGCCAGGCAGGCAGATGGCGAGAGCCCCGCGCTGGGCGGCCTCTCCTCGCCGCCGCCGCCCTGCCTCTCGCCGCCCGACTCGCCCGCCTCCCTCCCACGGCACACCAGGCAACGTCTCGCGGCACACTAGTGTGCCACGGAACACCGGTTGGGAAACACTGCCCTAGAGGGTTGCTACAAGTTATGTGCCATTTCAACAAAACACAGTTTAAAAACAAACAAACCACTGTTTACACTGATGCAACCTCAGAGATGTAACAGAAACTCCTGACAGCCGAGAACTTACAACTGTAACATACTAAGAAATTAAGGTAAAATATTATGAATGGTGAATAAATGTTCTGATTGCTGTAAATCCATTGGTACTTTGCGGAAGAGAAAACCACTCCCAACTCTGCATGGAAGAAACTCAGATTATTTCACTACAGAAACCTCCTAATTCCATGTGAGTTTTAAATGCACGGGTGAGTTTTAAATGCACGGGGGTACTATGCAAGGCAGAACTCAATCCTGAGGATTTTAACAGAACTTGGGGCAGTACCGGGATTTTAAAAGGCAACAACAGCAGCCCTTGATTGTCGAGAGACCAAAAATTTAACAATGGTGGTGTCTGAAGAAATTTTATTTCTTGGCTAACTTCACACACCCCAACTGCAGCGTTGGGGACTCTAAATCTTGATGTGATCTATTTGGACTGGGCTGGGCTACGGGACTAAGAAACCAGAACATGAGCAATGAAATTATTTGCTTCAGATCAGTGGTTCCCAAACTTTTTCAAGCCACCATAAACTCATTCCCAGTGCCCCTGAGGGATAGCTCCATCCATAGAGCAGGAGGCTCTTAATCTCAAGGTCATGGGTTCAAGACCCAGGCTGGGCAAAAGATTCCTGCACTGGATTAGATGATGCCTTTCAACTCGATGATTCAGCACCCTATAAAATGCATTATTCAGAATAGAGGTTTGCATGACCCACTAAGGAAGATAAACAGCACAATAACATCCAAAACAGTAGCAGTTAATCGTGCCTTCATTCAAAATCCGATTTAAACTAAATTTAATTAATTCAACACAACTGATAAAACTTGATCCAGCGATACCAGCTTCCCAGAGTCTGACAATCATTTAGCAAGTCTTAGATAAGAGGCTTAGATTACCATCTTTAGTTAACTACTTCACTGCTCAGCAAACTCTTAAGATAGATGGGCTTGACGAAGGGATACCAGTTTCCCAACATCTGGGATAGGTCACTCAGCAGAGCATGAGACTCTTTTAATCTCCGGGTCATGGATTCGAGTCCCGCACTGGGCAAAAGATTCCTGCATTGCAGGGGGGTTGGGCTAGATGACCCTTGCAATCCCTTTTTCAACCCTACAATTCTGCGATTCTAAGTCACTTAGCAGGAGCCTTAAAACACCACCTCCAGGTGACTCCCTATAGGGGGCAGTATACCTCCTATTTCGGAAACAGCTGCTTTAACTGAAAGACTCAGCACAAACACAGGGACTTTCTCTCCAATTCCAGAATCCCAAAGCAAGGGGGGGGGGACTCTTGCAAGTGTGGAACTCCAGAAATATTTCCCTGTGCTGACCGACTTCTGGAGTTCCATACTTCCAAGAGTCCCCCCTCCCAATGCATTTGGATTCTGGAATTGGGGAGAAAACCCCTGTGTGTATTTATATATATTGGAAAGAGAGGGGCTGCCAGCCGACTGTGAGATCCAGTTGGAAAGGCTGATCTAATAACGCCCTGTAATTGTTTGCTTATTCTCTGCAAGGCGGGTAAGAGGAGGGTGTTAGTTAGGTTGTTTTTGCCAGCCTTTGCAAGCCAACTGTAGGAAGAAAAAGTAGAGGGGGGGGGGGTTCCATTTTCAATCCTGAGAAAAGGGAGGATTTTCCTTTTTTCCCCTTTAATTAACAAAAACACATTTTTCCCCACATTTGACTCCAAGCACAAAGTGTGGGAGTGCTTATAAGCAGAACATATTTAAAACCTTGGCCTGCAATTTGGAGGCATTGAAAGGCTTGCTTTGAAAAACAGGAGAAAGAAGCAGAGTCCCGCGGGCTCAAACGCCAGCAAGAATAGTCCGCTGTTACTACAGGAATATTACCACTTGCTCACCCAACACCTTTAGTTTGGGATAAGAGGCACACAGAGACCAGATTTGCCTGTTTGAGGCAGGGTTGGGTCTTCAGCTGCTCGTCCTCTGGGTTTTAAACAGGGTAGCACATTCTGCATTACAAGATGCTGAGCAAAGATACCTGCTGCCCAAACAAGGCTCACTCCATTTAACCCAGATAAAGAAACAGAAGTGTTTTTCAGTAATTCCCTGAGCTGAGTTTGCAGGAAAGCACCCTGCCTATCCTATAAGATCCCATGCAAAGCAAGCGTTTGGAGGCAATCCTTGCTATGTCCAAGTGGGGTCAGGATTGCATCTGCCACCACACACACCCCTTCTCGGCTCAACAGCACGACCCCTTGGTACAAGCACAGAGGACCCAGTCCTCTCCCCAAATAAGGTTTACTCAGAATGCTCCACACACTCCCTACAGCTCTCAGGTAAGTGGGCCCAATCCTGCAGTGACAAAAGAGGCTTTCGCACTTTGCACTCAAAACAATGCACTCTTGTGTTTGTGCATTCCCACAACCTCCCAGTAGACTCATATACACGCACGGAGGAACCCAATCCCTTGAGAGGAAGAATGTTCTCCCTCCCTCCCTCTCTCTCTCTCTCTCTCTCTCTCTCTCTCTCTCTCTCTCTCTCACACACACACACACACCCTTCCTTTGCTCACCAAAACAACCGCTTGGACCACATGTGCACGTGCCCCCCTACACCCCAATCCACACGTTCAATATACCATCTTGGTCCATCCCCACAACTTCGCAGCATGCACCCAATCCTGAGCGCACCTAACAAGGACCAATTCTGCCCCTTCCCCAAAGGGCTTCACCCTGCGGGTGGTCCACAACACTCAACACGCCTCCTCGGGCAATCTTCCCACAGCCTCCGTCTACACGTGCGCGGGCTTCTAAAATGGGGCTCGGCAACCTTCGCTCAATGAAGCCTTCTCCTCTCGAGACTCTCGCATCCCCTTTCCGTCCTCCTTCCTTCAACCCCTTGGTGTACACGCGAGTGCGCGTACACACGACACGCATACACGCCGCTAGGAACCCGACCCACCCCGTCCCGGTGGGTCACCTGCTTCGCTGGGGCAGCAGCAGCATCTTGAGCAGCGGGTGCGTGTAGAGCCAGAGGCCGCTGCGAGCCAAGCTCAGCACCCGCACGCGGGGCTCCAGGATCCGCAGGTCCATCGCGGCGGCGGCGGCCCGAAGCGCGTGTCTCGGCAGCGGCGCACCAAGCAAGGCCGGATCGCAACCCCGGCGCTCGGCTATAGGCGAAGCCGGGGCCGCGGCGCCGCCTCCTCTGCCAGGCCTGGCCCGGCCCACGGGGTGGAGTCTCGCCGGCCCCGGGAACCACCCACCGCCGCCTCCTTTCCGCCGCTTGGCTGTCGGCCGCGGTGGGCGCCGCTGGGAGAAGGAGGGGTGTCAGGGTTAAGGCAGCCCGTCTGCAAACGCAGGAAGCTGCCTTATGTCGAGTCGGGCCCTGACCCACTAATAAATAATAATAATTTTATTACTTATATCATCTGGCTGGGTTGGCCCAGCGGGAATCCTTTAGTACTGACACACCAATGGCTTTCCAGGGTTTTCAGCAGGGCTGGATTTAGGTTTGATGAGGCCCTAAGGTAATGGGGCCCTTTATATGCCCAGTTGTCCTTTGTCAACAACAAATTGTCGCTGTTTTTTGTGTTGAATATATGCTATATGGTAATTTATGGACCTAATAGGTATCTAAAGCCATTTGCACATAACAAATAGCAGCACAACACAACACAAAGCATTGTTGCTGTATGTAGGTTTTGTTTGCTATTTATCTTATATTTTGGGAATGTACATCCAGTTTTTTTAACCTTTAAATTTTTGGGGGGCCCCCAAGAGAGTGGGGCCCTAAGCTTTAGCTTATATGTAAATCCAGCACTGGTTTTCAGAGACATACCCAGCCTGTGCGCAAAGCAGATTCCCCCACCACTAAGCATTTAAGGACTCTTCCTTAAAAGTAAGATTCTAGTCCTCATGATCCTGTAAAAAAGAGGGCTGGTTTTCAATAGGAACCTATCAAACTGAACCATTCATCCACCTAGCTCAGTACTGTCTGCACTGACCGGCAGCAATGGTGCTCCAGGGATTCAGGTGAGGGACAGCCCTGGCTGGAGATGCTGGGGATTGAATCTGGGACCTTCTGCATGCCAGACAGGTGCTCTGGCACTAAGCTGCAGACCATCCATTAGGTAAAGGTAAAGGAACCCCTGACCATTAGGTCCAGTCGTGACCGACTCTGGGGTTGTGGCGCTCATCTCGCTTTATTGTCGGAGGGAGCCGGCGTACAGCTTCCGGGTCATGTGGCCAGCATGACTAAGCTGCTTCTGGCGAACAAGAGTAGCGTACGGAAACGCCGTTTACCTTCCCACCGGAGCAGTACCTATGTATCTACTTGCACTTTGACGTGCTTTTGAACTGCTAGGTTGGCAGGAGCAGAGACCAAGCAACAGGAGCTCACGCCGTCGCGGGGATTCAAACCGCCGACCTTCTGATCAGCAAGTCCTAGGCTCTATGGTTTAACCCACAGCGCCACCCGCGTCCCAGGCCATCCATTAAGGCAGAGGCAAAAGATTCCTGCAGTACGGGGTATTGGACTAGATGGACCCTTGTAGTCCCTTGCAACTACAGTATTATTCCTCAGTATATCTTAGGTCTGTATTCCATATTTCCTTGGCAATTGCAACACTTTATTATACTCAAGCCTTTTTTTCTTTCCCTTTTCTGGAACCTGTCTGTTGGGATTGAAATTCCATTAAAAATATATATATATATGCAAATAATTGGCAACGGGTTGGTGGTGGTTGTTTTTTACTTTTCAGCTATTCCCTGGAAAAGGGAAATCCAGATTAAATTGGGGAGGGGAGAGATTTGTGGACTGGCGTATTATTGATGCTGCCAACATCATGTAGAAGCTGCAAAAATCTTGCATCCACAAGAGTGCAATAAACACGCTTTTAGAAGCACCCTCGTTGCTCTCTTTCCCTCGAATGAAAACACTGAGCATGGAAAAAGTCGCCTCTCCCAAGTGTGGAAAATTTCAGCCCCGTGGCCAAATTTTGTGGAAAGTTACAGGCAGCTTTGATGACTGCTCAGTTATAAAGAGACCTGTTGTGCAACTGCCTGGCTACTAAGTTTTATTTCTGGTAAATCCAGGTTGTAGGATATGCTTTCTCTCCAGCATTCAAAAAGTCAAGAACAGCAGCTGTCTTTCCACTTAATCCTCAACACACCGCTACGTATCTATGTCATAAAGTTATAACAACACTGCCTTTGACAACCTGGTGCCCTCCAAGTGGCTTGCACTACAATTCCCATCAGCCCAAGTGCTGGCAATTCTCCCCACCTCTCTCCCCTATTGGGCAAGAGAGGTCCTCAGAGCAAAGCAGCTGGGAAATTCTGTTTTAATGCACACACACACAAACATCAAATAATCGTGTGTTACGAAAAAATTTAGGTGCAAGGCTGCTCAGTCACCCAGCTCGTCGGGCAGAGCCCATGGGTCCCTGCGGAATAAAGGAAGGAGTCCAGCAACCAACCGGAGCAAATAGCTGTAGACCAAAGTTTATTGCGCAACAGGTTCAAAGAGGAATTTTGAACCCCGAGGATGGGGCGACAAGGACTTTTAAAACTTTCCCACCATATCCCAGAATACAGTTCGTACAGCATCATTGCTACATCACTGACATGTCACAAAAGGGGAAGGGTAGACAGGGGTTACACTAGTTTAACCTTGGCAAACATGTCCGGACAAGTCCTTGGTACAAGATTAGCATAAGCAGACATGTCAGGGCAAGACCCAGGTATAAGATTAGCATAGGAAAACACCTCTGAAGTCCCACCACCCAAAGTACAATAGAACTTCCTTTGCATGTCTGGACTCCTTGGCAAGTCTGGTGATGGGATCAGGCTTTCCTTGGCCAACAACCAGCTCAGCAATTGTCACCTCTGAGCACTTCCTGGGGTAGGAGGTTTGCTCAGCTTAACAGACACTTGCCAGACTGTATTTGAAAAGGGAGGTGTAAGCCCCTACAGTCCAAAGACAATTGGAAAGCTTTCCCCATTTCCTTCCTCCTTGCAGAGAAATATTTGAGGTCAATTTGGGAGAGTCAAAATGGCTTCAGGATTGCTCTCCTGTGCTATTTCAGACACGTGGTTTAAATACTTATGTATGTGTTTGCCTTGCACATTTATGAATATTTATTCTGTATTTGAGACCTTAGAATTCTTATAACAGTGGTATGGAGGGTTCTGTTCTGTTCTGTTTCTATTATATATTTTGTGTTATTATCTTGTATTTTTATGCTGTGAACTGCCCTGAGATCTGTGGATGAAGGACAGTGTAATATTTATTTATTTATTTATTTATTTATTTATTTATTTAATCAATCAATCAATCAATCAATCAATAATCAAGGACCCCTTGGGCTTTCCTCAGAGCAAGACAGGAGCAAGTCAAAGCCTCAGGAGATTGGCAGATGATGGCCAGCAGCAGGAGAGCTGTGGGGGGAGCCATTTACCACATACACCCCATGTATGCCATCTGCCTAAGGCAATTAACTCAGCTTGTTGGGAGTTGGAACCATAGAATCAAAGTCTTTTCAAAGGGAGGGACCATGAGCGCCATCTCGTCCAACCCCTTGCAATGCAGGAATCTTTTGTGCAACACAAGACTTGAACCCACGACTGAGACTAAGAGTCTTGTGTTCCACCAACTGAACTATGTGTCCAACAACGTTTGGAGGGCGACAGATTCCCGCCTGCCCCGCAATCCTTGCAACAAAGCACAGGGTATTCTATAATTTGCAGTCAGCTCCTGCTGGACTGGGACGCGGATGGCGCTGTAGGTAAAACCTCAGTGCCTAGGACTTGCTGATCGTAAGGTCGGCGGTTCGAATCCCCGCAGCGGGGTGAGCTTCTGTTGTTCGGTCCCAGCTCCTGCCCACCTAGCAGTTTGAAAGCACCCCTAAGTGCAAGTAGATAAATACCGTATTTTTTGCATCATAACACTCACTTTTTTCCTCCTAAAAAGTAAGGGGGAATGTCTGTGCGTGTTATGGAGGGAATGCCTACGGGTGGCATGCCTACGGATTTTCCTCCTCTAAAAACTATGCGCGTGTTATAGAGCGAAAAATACGTTAGGTACCGCTTTATAGCGGGAAGGTAAACGGCGTTTCTGTGTGTGGTGCTAGTGCTGGTTCGCCAGCTGCAGCTCCGTCACACTGGCCACGTGACCCGGAAGTGTCTTCGGACGGCGTCGGCTCCCGGCCTCTTGAGCGAGATGAGCGCGCAACCCTAGAGTCGGTCACGACTGGCCCGTACAGGCAGGGGTACCTTTACCTTTTGCCTGCTGGACTAAAGGCTGCAAACAGCATGCACAGTTGTCTTAATAATTATTGCTATAGATTTGGAGGAGACCCCCCCCCAACCTCCAAGTGTTCATATTTTCCTGGGACAGTCCTGGATTTACAGAGGCCGACCCAGTTTCTGATTTGATCCTGGAATGTCCCGCTTTTCCTTAGGACGTCCCTATTTTCACTGGAGAAATATTGGAGGGCATGGTGTTATGAGAGCCCTGAGCCGATAAAATAAGTAACTATACAACCTTTAGAAGATATCTGAAGGCAGCAATGTATAGGGAAGTTTTAAAATGTGGCTGGGGCAGCTCAGTCAGAGGGGTGGAATATACGATACATCATAAAATTGTTGTTGTTGTATAGGACGTCCCTATTTTTATCAGAGAAATGTTGGAGGGTATGCTAAACCCTAGAAATTAATGCTAGGATTTTGATTATTTGGGGTGTGAAAGGAGAAATGCAAGCTGCAGAGGAATTCCTGGGCTAGCCTATGAAAAAAGGACCTAGCTCAGTGTTTCCCAACCACTGTTCCGCGGCACACTAGTGTGCCGCGAGATGTTGCCTGGTGTGCCGCGGGAAAAATTAAAAAATTCGAAAGATAGCTTCAGATCCGGAGAGGCGGCCTTCAGGTGAGTTTTAATTTTAATTTTCCTTCTCCCACTTAATGCCCCACGCTCGCCCGAGCAGCTTGCAGTCCTCGGTAGCCACGGCGACCCGAGGGAGGGGAGGGAACAGGGAAGTCGAGGGCGGCGACGAGCCGCGATGACGTCAGTGGGCCGCGCCGCCTCGCCCTGGCACGGTGTGAGAGCCCCGGCTAGTGGCACGAGCTTTGGAATAAGTGGGATCCGCGTGCGCGAGACCGAGATCGTGGGTAAGGAGCTCAGCCCTGGGGAGGAGGAAGCGGGGCCGCGCGTGCGGGCCACATCCCCACAGAGAGCGAGCCTCCCCCGGCCCACCACTCCGGGCAGGTCCACTCGCATGAGGGGGCGGCGATGGCGACGGCCGGCAGCTTGCCTGCAATGCCATCCCTCGAGCAGGCGAGGAGCCCGGAGGCTACCAGATGCAAGTCCTCTTTCCCACCCTGCTCGGGAGTCCAGAGCACTTGGTCGCATTCAGGATCTAGAGTGGGGAAGCGGGGCTTGTGTCTGGGCTGGACACATTGGGCTGCCTGTGCCGCTCGACCTGCGGGGAGAAATCAGGGTGGGAGTCACGACCGTGAGGCAGGGCTGCCAAGTGTGGCAGAAGAGGACACGGCTGTCGCACCTGTCCTTAGGTAGGAGCTTCTTCCGTGTCGACCTGCTGCCCTAAAGTCTTGGCTTTTTTCTTGGCTTTTTGGCGGTTGGCACAGAAGGAAGGCAAGGGGGAGGGGGGAAAATTGAAACTTACACTTTCGTGCGTCCCTCCCGGCGTGATGCTGCGCGCTGACGTCACGGGGCTGTAATGGTGGTGTGCCTCGAGATTTTTTTCATGAAACAAGTGTGCCTTTGCCCAAAAAAGGTTGGGAAACACTGACCTAGCTAAGCTAGGGCCATCAAGAAACAATACAGGGCCATTGAGGACCATTGGCAATGTGAGAAGTCCCTGCTTGCCCTGAAGTGTGAACAGAGACTGGGGGGGTTGGAAGGCTGCCTGGATAACAGGGTGTGAGGTGACAGGAAAAGAGAGTTTTTAGCAAGGTGTTCTGCAGGGAAGAAGAAAGGAGAAGAAAGACTGGGATCCATCTTGGGCAGGCTGTCCGCTTGCTGCCTGGGAGAAAGGCCTCGGACTCCAGGGCTGTAGTGAGGTTCAAGCCCCTCTTGAAATAACCATGTTGTAAGATCTGGACTCCCTCCATGTGGCCCAGTTGTGTAAATAGGTGAATAAACCATATTTCTTCAAGCTGTGACAGTCTCCACTGTGTCTTAATCCTCCGAAGGAACACAGACCCTGGGTGAGGGCCTGGAACCCCCTGAGATCTTGCTATTGCTTGGCAGAGAGTGGGTTGGCACCTAAGTTTTGTAACTTTATTATCATCGTTATTAAAGGCACTCTCACTCACCGGGAGATCTATGCCTTCTACCTAGAGGGGTTCAGGCAAACCTGGGGACTTCAGGTCAGACCTGGAGACCTGGCAACCCTTTCAAGAATGTCCTTTGTTTGCATGGATAAAGGATAGAGGAGCATGTGAATTCGTATGGAAACTACTCTAGTGTGCAAAGGACGAATTTACATCCAGTGTTGTGCCCACTCTTGCCTCTAGCTCCACCTGCCATGTGGCCCCTGGAAGACTCACCAGAAGCAAAGGTGGCCTCCGGTCTGAAAAATATCCCCTATCCTTATTTTGCAATTTTCTTCTGAACCGACTTCTTTTTCCTAATCCCTGCCACTCATTAATCATCTGGAGCCAGGGGGTTAAGCCAAAGTGGGTTACTTATTGATTTTGCACCTTTGTGTTGCCTTATCCCCTTGTCTATGATCAACCAGTTGCATTCTGACTGATGCCACCACCAGGACATAATTCATGCCCCTTAAGGAAGCAATTTCCAGAGGGGTCACTGCATTAGACTGCTGCAGCAAAAGCAACCCTCCAAAAGCATTGGGATTTCCTTGAAGACGGACACTTTTATTATAGCATAAGCTTTCCCGGGCTCGACAAGCTGCGCTCACGCTCCCATTCATTGGGCACCCCCTGAGTTTCCAGTGCTGAGGTTTTAATCTGTGTTCACATGGATAGCTCAGGTGGTGCTGACAACAGCAAGGTTGCAAGTTTGATCCCCATATGGGATATTTGTATTGCAGGGGGTTGGACTAGGCCAGGGGTAGGCAACCTAAGGCCCGTGGGCCGGATGTGGGCCAATCGCCTTCTCAGTCAGGCCCACGGACGGTCCAGGAATCAGCGTGTTTTTACATGAGTAGAATGTGTCCTTTTATTTAAAATGCATCTCTGGGTTATTTGTGGGGCATAGGAATTCGTTCATTTCCCCCCCCCAAAAAAAAAAAAATATAGTCTGGCCCACCACATGGTTTGGAGGATGGTGGACCTGCCCACAGCTGAAAAAGTTTGCTGACCCCTGGACTAGACAATCCTCAGGATCCCTTCCAACTCTACAATTCTTTGATTCTATGACATCCTCCAAAGAGTAAATGTATCCTCACTTGGTTAGAAAACCCTCGTGTCTGGTGGGTTGCCTTTCAAACCAGGTTCGCACCTTCACAGGAAAGTGGAACCCAAATGGATTCAGACACTCCAAGTGTCCTTATTTTCCAGACACAGTCCTGGATTTACAGAAGCCGTCCTGGTTTCTTATTTGATCCCAGAATGTCCCGCTTTTCCTTAGGACACTCCTATTTTCATTGCAGAAATGTTGAAGGGTATGCCCTGTGGGGAAAGGTTGCAAGTTTAGAGAATAGGCTGAAGTTAGACATATCCATCATTTTCAACAGGTCTCTATAGGCGGCCTATTGTTGGATAAAACCCTTACTAACTGTAGGTGCATGGAATGGGAATGATTTGGTGATTTAACAGGGAGCATTAAAAGGGGAAAGAGACTTGTCCCTTAGAAACCAGTTGGACCACGTGCAAAATACCACAAGTAACTGGATAAGACTCCTATATAAGATAAGACTGCAATCCAAAGGGTAACTGGAGCCCCAAAGTACGCAAGATAAGACTGTGATCCAATCATGACAAGTGTGTCCCGTTTGACAATGCTGTCTTTCTCCTTACCCTTTGCTAATCTAACACCTCTGTGGGGAAAGAGGAGCAGAAGCAGCCCTGATTATATCAGAACTGAATAGAGAGGAATTTGCTGACACATTTTCGATTCAGCATTTCTACCCCAGAACCTCCCTTTGAAGTCTTTGTGCTGAGGCACTCCCACTTTTGAGGTTGCAGAGGTTGTCATAGCAAATGTCATCATTTCCCCCTCTGCTCTCGTTAAGTTCCCTTTTTGTATGTGTGCATGCTCTTAAAAAAACCTGAAACATAATACTTGAGAAATTGAGTCCACCACAAGTTTTAATTTATTCAAAAACCTAAGATGAGCCCTGCAGGATCAGGCCCATCGAGTCCAGCATCCTTTTCTCACAGTGGCCAACTAGATGCCCATAGGAACCCCGTAAGGCGTAAGCAGGATCCAAGGGCAAGAGTTATTTTGGGGTACCACACAAAATACAGGGCAGGGCAGGGGGTTGCGGTGCAATTTATTTCCTCACCAGTTGCTGAAATGACTTCAAAGCAATCCATTACAATCTATTGCAGCCTAACAGGATGGCCCCTCTGGAATTTCACACAGACACACGAATTTGCAAATTTGTCTGTGCTTTGCTACCCAGAGCTTAAATGCATGACCTCTCACACACATACAGCAATATACATTCCTCCCATCAGATGTCAAGGAAATAAACAACTCTCTGACTTTTCGAAGGCACCTGAAGGCAGTCTTGTTTAGGGAGGTTTTTAATGTTTGATGTTTTATTGTATTTTTAATATTTTGTTGGAAGTCGCCCAGAGTGGTTGGGGAAACCCAGCCAGATAGTCAGGGTATAAATTATAAATCATCATCATTATTATTATGCAAGCAACTGTCATTCAGAAGCCTCACTGTCTCCAACCATGAAAGAAGCAGTGTGTAACCGTTATGGCTAGTAGTCATTGATAGCTTTCATGAATTTGTCTTATCCACTTAAAAAACAGACAAGCCACGTTTTTATTAAATATTTTCTTGTGCTACAAAACAAACAGATGAATGGGGGGAAAGTATATCTTTCGTCTCCACTTTCAGTGAGATACACTTTTGTCATGGACCTTCTTCCTATGCCTGGCTTAAGTTGTGTCATGTTCAGAGAAGGCAAATGGGCAAATGGGACTCTGCCCTGCCTGCCTGCCTACTTAACAGCCAGCCAAGGGGGTGGGCCTGTCTATCCATTTCCTCCTCCTCAGGGTTGCCCCTGTAGAACTCAGCAGGGCCAAGTATGGGGACATGGCAAGGAGGAGTTGCTTTGGCCTGCCATTGGGCTCTGGCGCCACCTGCTGTTGGGCTCCCTGCTTTCTGCCCCTCAAGATTTCCAGGATTCTTTAAGATCAGTAGTGTCCTCATTAGGTTTAAGTAAAGAAAAAGAAAACGTCCTTTAGCAGCAATGACTGTGAGCACGAGAAGATGCTTCCAGGAGTGAGGAAAAGCTAAACTTAGGAGTTTTCATTAAAGGCTAATGGTTCCTAGGTGCTAATGCAACGCCCAGACATGTGAGAATGGGAAGAGGGTTCTCGATGGCTTGTTGTTGTTGTTTATGGAGATAATTGCTGTTTTTTGCATTCATTCCTTCAAAACCACATCTGGGAACACAGGCAACCACACCTCAAGAGAAAGACCGAGTGTTGGAACTTTCAGGACAGACAAAATAAAGGGTCTCCTTTGCACAGCACATAGGTGAACTATGTGAAACTCGCTCCCACGAGAGGTAGCAATGGGCGACAACTTGGATGGCTTTAAAAGGTGGTTAGGCAGATTCATGAAGGAGGCTGTCAGTGGTTACCAGCTGCTGTGGCTACATTCTGACTCCATCAGGAACCACAGGAGGGGAGAGTGCTATCTATCTGTCTATCTATTGCATTTATAGTCTACCTTTTTCTCAATGGAGCTCAAGGTGCTTACATCATTCTCCTCCTCCTCATTTACCGGTAATCCCCACAACAACTCTGTGAGGTAGGGTAGGCTGAGAGTGAGTGACTTGGCCCAATGTTGCTCAGTGAGCTTCATGGCTGAGTGCGGATTCAATCCTGGGTCTCCCAGGTCCTAGTCCAACACTCTAACCACTGCACCACCTTGACCGTCAAGTTGCTCTTGTGAGAACAGGAAGCCTGGCAGCAGATCTAACACCTTCCCTTTCCAGCTAGGGCTGGGTGACTCCAACTGTGGATTTCTCTCACTTTCCCATTTTCCTAATCTTAAAGCTGAGCTCACCACATTTCCGCATCAGTTTGCAATTTTTCTTCAATGGCCTCGTGAAAATTCACCAGCATTTTTGTGCAAACCTCTCCTAATAGACACATTTTTGCATGCAATTTCCCTGGACATGATGCAACTCGCAGGATTTCCCTGTCTCCTTTTATGCACGTGACACACCACCAGCTCTGCAGGCCTGGACTGACGCTAAATTACTTTTGTGTGCGTGTCCTATACTTACTTTCTTGCTGGGCTCTGCAGAGGCAGATACCTCCTTCCTGTTCCAACCTGTCTGCTGGCATCACTGCAAAGCTTCTCCAAGTGCTGCTAACCCTCATCATCCAAAGTCTGCCAGGTGAGAGAATGCTTTCTCCTCAACCGTCAGTGGTACGGAAAGCGGGTCTTGTGACAAGGGCAGCTTTCAGCCAAGGTGCATCTTCCAGAGAGGAAGTAATCGCAAATGTCGATGAAATCTGCCTGGTGTCAGGGAATGGTCTGAAGACAAGGACTGGGGAATGCATTCTATGGCAGACCAGTTTCTCTCCAATGGAGCGCTGGAGAGGGAAGAGTCACTCCTCTTATTCACAGCGTGTTCAGAAGCAGAGACACAGAAGCTGAACACCTTAGGGAGGAGTTATCCAGTTTCATTATACAGTGGTACCCCAGATTACATACGCTTCAGGTTACATATGCTTCAGGTTACAGACTCCGCTAACCCAGAAATAGTAACTCAGGTTAAGAACTTTGCTTCAGGATGAGAACAGAAATAGTGCTCTGGCGGTGCGGCGGCAGCAGGAGGCTCCATTAGCTAAAGTGGTGCATCAGGTTAAGAACAGTTTCAGGTTAAGAACAGACCTCCGGAACGAATTAAGTACTTAACCCAAGGTACCACTGTAATGACAACAGAACCAGGAGGGAGGGGGCAGAAAAAAAGCACTGATAAATTCAAAGTTTTGATGGTTGTTATCTAAATGCTGCCAATGTTTTCAAGTGTACACAATTTCCCCCATATATTCAATAAACGTTTTCCAATCTTCTCTAAACGTATGTTCTTCTTGTTCTCTTATTCAGTATGTTAAGTCTGCAAGCTGCTTGCAATTTCTTCATCTCAAGACTCAACAGACGATATCCTCCAAACGCCATTTTTGGATGTCTATGTAGCATACAGCCCTTAAATAGTTTAGTCTTTGGAAGAAGATAATAATTGTAATGTCTTTCAGCCTTTTTTGTACCACTGTATTGACGCAAATCTAGCTGGACCACAATGCTAAACTGCTAGTAGGGAGCAGGTTTTGGCTCTGCAGTGCATCACCAAAGCTGCAGTCAGTATTGCTGGTGTGATAGATTTGCTTCATGCTTTCACCCTTGGGGGGAGTTTTGGAGGAACTGGGTTGCCGATTACCACCAGGAATTTCTTCTCATTAGATCACAGTTAAGAAGAAGAAGAGTTTGGATTTGATATCCCCCTTTATCACTACCCAAAGGAGTCTCAAAGCGGCTAACAATCTCCTTTCCTTTCCTTCCCCACAACAAACACTCTGTGAGCTGAGTGGGGCTGAGAGACTTCAGAGAAGTGTGACTGGCCCAAGGTCACCCAGCAGCTGCATGTGGAGGAGCGGAGATGCGAACCCGGTTCCCCAGACTGTGAGTCTATCGCTCTTAACCACTACACCATACTGGCTCTCAGGTTAAGTCCTGAAGTGATGGCTTCTTCAAGGTTTTGAACCCAATGACCCTGGCTTCCTGCCTAAGGCTTGTCCTTGAACAGCAGACGAGTTGCATTCATCTCCCAAGTAACCTTCCAAACAACCGTGGACTGATAACTGACCTCCCAAATGTTATGTACTAACATATGTAGTGAGTTACTTACTTCAAGCTTACATACCAGGCTAAATTCAAGGTCCTGGTTTTTGTGTATAAAAGCCCAATACAACTTGGAACCAGGAGACCTGAAAGATCCTCTCACCCCGTATATACCCAATGCATAATTTTATAAACTTGTCATGTCGCCTCTCGCTTGCCTTTTCTCCAAATTATAAAGCTAGTAATGCATGAGACCATTGAGGGGCTTCAGAATGCAGGTCCAAATCACTTCATCCAAAACCCATGCCCCTTAACTTTGAAAGCTAGCATCACACAAGGCATCTGGGTCAAGCAGAAAAAAATGGATGGGCAAATCCCTTCAATGATTTACCCATTTGCCACATTACATCTTGATCTCCAGCTTCACATTAACCAGCCATCCGCACGTCGAGTTTTGTTGACCAGAGAACCGTCTTTTTGAAGGAGGAACCAACGCAGTAGTTCTTACTGCTGGGATTTCCCACCACGGATTTTGCTCTTAACACAAGACGTCGGGGACCTCCAAATGTTGTTGGACTACAACTCCCATCATCCCTGACCGTCAGGCCATGCAAGCTGCAGCTGATGGGAATTGGAGTCCAACATCTAGAGCAGGGGTGGCAAACCTCAGGCCTAATTAGCATTGCCAGACTCACAAGGTCATGGTCACCTATTCTACACCACCTGGTGTCATACGTCAGGTATGGAGCAGGTAAAAACTTGGCACAGCTGACAGGCTTGTTTGTAGGCATTGCTGTTCATCTGATGGGCAGTGCTTTCACAGTGCAGCATGAGGTAGTGCTATGAGAGGGGCTTCTGAAAACACCTCGCCCAGCATTTTGAAAGAGGACATCAGAAGAGCTTGCTGGGTCAGGTCAATGGCCCATCTAGTCCAGCAATCCTCTTCTCCCAATGGCCAACTAGATGCCCCAGTGGGAAACCAGAAAGCAGGACCTGAGCACAAGAGCACTTGCCCCTCCTGTGGCTGCCAGCAGCTGGTATTCAGAAGCACTATTGCCTTTCACCATGGATACAGAGCACAGCCATCAGGAGTAATAGCCATCACTATCCCTCTCTTGCATGGATTTGTCCAATCCTCTTTGAAAGCCCTCCAAGTTGGTAGTCATCCCTATCAGGAGCTCGTCCTACACTTGAGTAGGACCCTGGCAGAGACATTTGTCCCACTTCATGGAACACAGTAACACAAACATCCTGTCTCCGTCTTTGTGGAGTCAAAATATACACCGTCATGTGAAAGACAACAATCCCATGACTGCAATCATGGAGCAGGAATTCTAACAATCCCTGCCTCCTGGGGAAGTGAGTTCCACAGTATATATATGTGCTGTGTGAAGAAGTCCTTTATTTCGCCTGTCCTGAATCTTGCAACATTCATCTTCACTGGATGGCCACAAGTTTTAGTGTTATGAGAGAGAGAAACATTTTTCACTATCAACCCCACCCAGGGTGTGTGGAGGTAGAAAAGAAGTTTCCCTATCCAGATTCTACAGGGGCACAGGTTTTCCCTCCAAACCCTAACTAAAGAGTTTACTGAGAATACAAGGCAGGGGAAACCAAGGAAGGGTTTGTGCAAAACCCTTTGCTTTTTTTCTTTAACTGTCGAGGCTCTGCAAAAACACTCAAGATTTTGCTTGCTGCCTTGCAAAGGGCTTTCAACCAATCTAGCAAGAGGAGATGTTGCAGCGTGAAGAACTGCGTGGGGAACACACCCAGTCTCAAGAGTCTGTTAGCTCTACAAATGATTCCTGGTGCAGGAGTCAGAAAACATTAAAAAAACACAGACACACACAAACCAACAGAAAGCTGGTTGAGGGTGGGAAAATGATCTACTAGCATGAAATACATGTGAGTTACAGAATAGCCTATACATGTATTTAGCCAGATTCCAGGGAAAGCAGACTAAGAACTCCACCGCCATCCTTTCACTCACTTCCTTAGCAGAATGTCACTTTTGACGCCCCACTGCTCTGGATTAAGGATTAAAATGTGAGTGGAATTTGGCAGACAAGGAGAAAGCAGCTCCTTTCTACCTAAACACATCACTGGAGCGTCAAAACAGATCAAAGGTGATGGGACAGAGCTTAATTTTTCCCCAAAAGTCCCATGCTCGGTCTAGACTCCGACCCAAGGTCACGTTAACATGGATGCCATAAAACGAGTAACCTGCTTTCCAATGATGACCGCTAAGTCGACAAGAAGTATACATAGATCAGGGGTCAGCAAACTTTTTCAGCAGGGGGCCGGTCCACTGTCCCTCAGACTTTGTGAGGGGCCGGACTATATTCCTATGCCCCACAAATAAGCCAGAGATGCACTTTAAATAAATGCACTCATTCTACTCATGTAAAAACACACTGATTCCCGGACTGTCAGCAGGCCGGATTTAGAAGTCGATTGGGCCAGATCCGGCCCCCAGGCCTTAGTTTGCCTACCATGACATAGATGCGTAGGAAAGCAACACACAGGGTGGGCTTTTCTGCAGCAAAGGCCATTGAGGAGAAAATCAGAATGGAATTTATAGAAGTGGCTGCAGGCTCAGCTGCCAAAGACACTCACAAAGGCTACTTGCCAGGCTACCAAACACTCACTTCTTTAACCACCCCGCCCCCCCCAATACCCAACAGAAAGCCACTCAGACAATGCAGACCATTTACATAATTATGGTTTTATTTTGCCTTTTGTACAAAACACTTTCAGCTAATGATTTCCCGTTTTTTTAAAAAAATGCACAAAAATAACTCCAGACCCATCAGTAATAACCGAACATTGGGGGAGAAGGAAGACAAGCCTCCACCTCCCCACCCAACCTGGACATACAACCCCCTGGGATGGGACGGTGCAGGCGAGGTCGGCTATCAGAAAAGATGGCCTCAAGTGCCACTGCGTCACCCCATCCTGACGGATCTGTGTTGAAGGAATGAAAGGGGGCCTGTGGAGAGGAGGGAGGGGCCTCTCCTTGAGCCTTCTTAATAAACTGCAGTCTCCCACTTTTTTGCTTTGGCCAGGAATTAAATTGTTGCCCACGGGAGCCTTCAAGAACAGGGAAGGTTCAACCTCAGCCTGCAAAGGGGCTAGAGAGAAAATGAACAGTGGCAGGGGTTTTGCATTTCGGAACCAACCATTCTATGAACAGCACCATATTAGTTGGGAGGCAGGGCCACAGGCAGCAACCAATGGTCAGTCCCTTCTCTCTGGCCATTCAGGGTTCCAGCTTTAATTCCATCAACTGGGGGAGGTTGTAGGTGAAGGACCAGGACAGCCTTCTGAAGAACGAGAGGATGGGCAATGGAAGGGATTAATGCCTTGGAAACAAGCTGTCTCATTTTCCAGGGTGTCACTGGCAGAGCTGGACTATATGTCAGCTCAAGCCAATGCTCAAAGACCCAAATCGCACACACGAAGCAGCAAAAGCTAACAGATTTCTGCAGCAGTTCCTTCTATAAAGAAAATTGGTCCAGAAGTGAATAGTGATTTCAGTACTCCCGATTCCAGCATGGAAAACCCTTTTGAGAATTTTGGTCAAGACAGCAAGGGAAGGTGAACGTGTTAGTTCTCTGACCTTCACAAAACTCTGAACCATGTATGCACAGAACAGGTCACCCGACTGTTCTGGCGTACAGGGCAGAAGACACTGGGGTAGGAGGGGAAGAGGTCGGGCCCTCCAGGAGCAGAAGGATTTTCAGATCCAGGTCAGGGCCACCAGAGTACTGGCAGGCCCCTGCAATGCTTGGGCAGTAAAAGGAATAGTTTCATCAGCTGATGTGAGGAACCCAAAGGGAAGGGAAGAAGGCCCAGAGGGGAATGTTGGGAAGGGAATGTCAAAACGATACAAGAACACATAGCTGCTCCCATGATTGAGGTTGGAATGCAAGTCCTGCAAGAGGCAAAGTCTCGACCACAACCCTGATTGAGCGAGGAAAGAGTGACAGATGGCTAATAGGAATGGATGCAAGTCCCATCCGCCAGAACAGCGAGGGCCACCATCAGCCAGCCAACCTGGCTCCTGCCAATTCCCCACAGAACAGATACTCGCTGGGCTGTCCCCAGCACTGCCAAAGCAATGGTGGTGGGTGCATAGCAGGAATTAAACCTGTATCTATACCTGCGTGATCCTCAGAGACCAAACCCTGCAGGTGCACAGCAAGGGCAGCACCCCGCCCCATCCTGTGAAGACTTCGCAACAGAAGGCAGAACAGCAGCTACTTGCTTTAGCCTTTCCCACGGAGACACAGAGGTGCACTTGTTGTGCCTCACCTCCGGGCCACTGGGGGGCACTGCTGCATACAGTTAAGATCAAGCTAGAGAGCCCCTGCAGTCCTAGCTCACCTTGAGTGCAACAACAGAAATTCTCAGACTCCCAGCTACCCACTCACCCCCACCTATGGGTCGCTGGCTCCCTCTGGCTGCAGAGGCTACTAAGACAGACGGCAGAGCAGGCCGGGGGGTGGGGGTGGTCTGGAGTGTTCAGCCACCCAGTTTACAGGTAAGTGTCCTCGCTCTCCTGAGAGCTGAGGCTCTCCTTGGACTGGTGGAGGAGAGAGGACTCTGGCTCCAGCAATGTCCGAGTCCCGTTTTCTTCGGGGATGGGGCCGTTGACCGGGGTGCTCTTCCCTTGGCCCCCTCTCTTGTTCCCCTTCAGCGGTTTGGTCTTGCGGCCCTTGGGCGAAAGTGTGGTGCCGGGGGGCAGGATGATGGAGGGCGAGGGCTCCAGGGCTTTGCGGGAGTAGGGCTCGGCGTCGCTGATGGCCTTGGCACCGTGGAAGCGGGGAGGGGATTTGCATTGCAGCTCCCCGCGGGTCTCTTTCCACTTCTTCAGCTGGATCAGGTGCTCTCGCTCTATCTGACGCTCCGTCACTGGCAACTCTATGATCTAAAGGAGGACCAAACAAATACATCAATAGCCAGTTCCTCCTTGGGCATCATGCCAGAACATGGTACGGAACAGAGGAATGCCAGCACCCAAAGTTTAAGGGTATTCTGTCCCCCTCCCCAAATATCCACCAGGTTCAGCTTCTTAAACATGGAAACACATCAATATCCACATCTTAACTTCCATTCAATAAAAAACGAAAGAATGTTGACTTCTGCTCTTAAGACGCAAGCTGAATTTTGAAGGGGACCAGGCTTACTCAAAAGATGAAAGAGTGCCTCTCTTCTTGAACTGGGGGCATATTTGTCCCATGGTTACAAGGTTAGCCGCCCCTTGCCTAGGAGAGTCACTAATATACAAGTGACTAATCTTCGGGACAGATCGTGAAGCTGAGGCTCCAATACTTTGGCCACCTCATGAGAAGAGAGGACTCCCTGGAAAAGACCCTGATGTTGGGAAAGATGGAGGGCACAAGGAGAAGGGGACGACAGAGAATGAGATGGTTGGATGGTGTTCTTGAAGCTACTAGCATGAGTTTGATCAAACTGCGGGAGGCAGTGGAGGACAGAAGTGCCTGGCGTGCTCTGGTCCATGGGGTCACGAAGAGTCGGACACGACTAAACGACTAAACAACAACAAATCTTCGGGATACAACCCCCTGCAGAATATTGATTACACTTTGTGCTTCTTGAACAGTTAAGGCAAAAAGCAAGGCCTGCCTGTATAACACAGCACAGCGGCAACCAGGAAAGACTCTACTTTGCCCTTTTGTAAGCCAGTTATAAAAGGGCTATTCCAGCAGAGGGCAGTGTTGCCTTGAACACATCAACATCCCAACAGGAATGAAGTTTCTGCAGAGTACCCCACTGGTCTGCCTAGCCCATTACTGTCAGTTCTGGCTGGCAGCTTCTCCAAGGCATCAGGCAAGACTCTAGAAGCAGGTGTGCACAGTGAGATTGAACCTTCAGGCAGGCATGGGCTGTGTTTTATATTACTTTTACACACTCTGGGACCTTCTGCTGAAGGAATCATAGAATCGGCAGAGTTGGGAGGAACCACAAGGGTCATCTAGTCCAACCCCCCACAAGGCAGGAATCTTTCACCCAACTTGGGACCCGAACCCAAGACCCTGAGATTAAGGGGTCTCATGCTCTATCAGTTGATATAAACAAACAAACAAACAACAGGTGAGGGGTGGGTAGAAGGTAGACTTGGATCTACCTGAACATCTTGGGGTGATCTGCAGTAGATCCATAAGGATTTCCAACTCTCAACTGTTTCAGCAGGAGCAAAACAAAAAACTAAACAACATGCCCATGTGACACAGAATTCTAGTTCACTAAGCTTGACAAAGAGTTCTGTGTAGCCTGGAAACACACACACTGCTTCAGCTGACACAGCTTGTGGTATAGTCAAATCTGGTTTTTTTGGAAAGGGAAGTAGCAGTTCAAAAGCAGCACATTTGCTGTGAATCTCAGGGAAATCCAGTTTTGGTTGCACTTCTCCAGAACCACAAGTTGGGCCTTTTTTGGGAACTCTGAGCTGGTGTGGCTGCCTACTGACTTGGGGGAACCGAGGCAGTGATCAGTGCTATGAGCTGCACTGGGGAAAAGTGACTCCTTCAGTCTGATCAGGTGACCAGCTTACAGCCACGTGCAGTGAGGAAACCCACTGAACTGGCTGGGGCCAGCCCCCACTCCCATCTTACCTCTTGCACAAGGAAAGTCTCCTGCATGATCTTGGGGTTCAGGGCCCTCAGCCGTTCCATTGTCTCATACTGCCCCTGGCAGGACTTGAGCTTCTCAGAAGAGCCCAGGGTGTACTTCAGCAGCACCAGACCCACTCGGAATATAATCTTGACTCCTGGAAAAGAAGAGCAGGCTGTCAAGTTAGCCATCAATGTGTGGAACAGTCATCAAGAGGCAGAATACAAGTCAACCTACCTGCCCATCCCGATTTATTTAGAATACTTCTGTCCTGCTTTATAACCCTGAAAACAGGCATGGAGAAGTCTCAGTCCTGGGGGTCAAATACAACCCCTCCCGGCCCTCCACCTGGTTCTCAGGACCTGCCCCAGGGGCCACACACCCTCCCTAAGCCACATTGCCTTACAGATCCTGCTGCACCCCCTCCAGGTGCTGTTGCCTAGATGGAATCCCATCTTTGAACTCTTGGCTTGTCTGGATGGGGGATGGAGAGGGGTGCCGGGAGAACTCTCTGACTTTGAGGTGTGTGCTCTATACAATGGCGAGACTTTTGCCTCGGGGCCTGCCTGAGGTTGCACACAAGGAACTGCAGCCATCTGGCTGAAAAATGGTTCCCCACACCCCTGCCTCAGAGACAGAACTCTCCCAAGCACGGTTATGCTGGTAAAAACTGTGCCAATCTAGGCTTTTTAGTCACCTTCTTCAGCAGGAAATGCCCAATACCACCTGATCAACCTACACTCAACATGCACAGGGGTCTTCCACCTTCCCATTCTTCCTCAAGTAAGGAAGTGTGGCTTTACATTTAAGAGAGCCATCAGTGTGCTGTAGTAGAAGGAAAGAGTGTTAGATTTTGAGCCAAAGGGTGTGGGTAGAAATCCCCCCGTCCTCAGCTACAAAGTCTACTGGTGATCTTGGATCTCTCTCACACACAGACCCCCCAGTGTGGATACAAGGATCAAACATGCTGCATATGGATGCCATCCAGATATACACAATCTGGGAATGAAGTTCTGGCATTCCTCAATATAAAGATGCACATATGCCAATTACCAGCAGGAGGCAGCATTTCAACACAAATGAATTCTCCCAAAGTGGAAGATGAAAGTTCAGCATTGAGAATGCTGCTTGCCCCATATCTGCAGGTTTAGGAGGCCCTCACGCTTATGGGACCTCCCCAGATATGGGACAACCTTCCGGGGGCCACCTTCCGGAGCTAGGCAGGGCCAGAGGCAAAAATGGGAAGAGCCTGCTCTAAAGTAGGACAAATTTGTTATCAAGGAACCTGGGAACAGTAGCCCATTCCAGAAACTTTCTGCAGTGGGCTTAAAATACAGAGACAGGGAAGCTGTGGCCTTCCAAATGCTCGTGGACTCACATCAGCCCTGACCACTAGTGATGCTGGCTACTCCTGGAGTCCAGTGATATCAGGGGGGTGGAGGGCACAGGTCCCCCAGACCGGGCATAAAAAGACCCCCTCTATGGTTGTGGAGCCAGAGGCAGGAGGATGAGCTGGGATTATCCCTCATCCTAATGCAGCCAAGTGTGCCTCACCCCCTTGGTCTACCCCCCCTCCAGTTAGCAATGCGATTCAAGGCGCCCCACCCAAGACAGTACCTTCGCAGAAAAACATGTCCCAGACGCGCAGCACGGAACTCCAGGGCAACGTCCTGGAGAAGGCGCACATGAACCACTCCGTCATGTACAGAATGGGGTCAATCTTCTGCTTGCTCAGATGCTTGTAGGCCACAGGGGAGACCTTGTGCAGGAGAGAGAAGAGGATCTCCCCATCCAGTTGGATGGCCTCCTGTGCATGGAGAGAGAGAGAGAGAGAGGGAAGGAACCTGGGTCAAGGGCAGGCAAAGGGCTAAGGAAAGGCCTGGGTTGTCACAGGACCACATGCTCAACTCCTGCTGGTCACATGACAGGTTGAAAGCCGAAAGGAACATAGGGAGATGCCTTATGCCGAGTCAGGCCACTGGGCCCATGCTGCTCAGGGCTATTTACACCGACAGGCAGCACCTCTATGGCATTTCAGTCTCTCCCCAAGCTCTAGAGGATTGAACCAGGGATTGTCTGCTTGCAAGGGCAATGCTCTACCACTGAGCATGCTTTTGAGGGAATTGGGTGTGGTTAGCCTGCGGAAGAGAAGACAAAGAGCTGATACAACAGCTATCTTCAAATATCTGGAGAGCTGTTCCATAGAAGATGGGAGTGAGCTGGTTTTCTGCCGCTCCAGAGCAGAGGACCCAAACTAATGGATTCAAATGACAAGAAAGGAGATTTCAACTAAGCATTAGGAAGAACTTTTGAACAGAGGTTGGATGGCCCTCTGTCAGGGATTCGGTAACTGTGCTTGCTGCATTGTGGAGGTTTCGACTTAGATTATCCTTGCAGCTTCTTCCAACTCTACAATTCTATTATTCCATGTCCCCTTCCTCCTCCCTGCTGAATTCTACAAGGGGCAACACAGACTGAAGATCGAAGAAGTTGCCATCCCTTGGACTAGCCTGCCCCCGTCAAAAGGGGCATTCAGGATTGCTCCAGTTAACTCACCAGCTTCTCACTGTAGTAGCCAGGAAGGTACTTCTCACAGATCTGCACAAGGCACCAGAACGCTTGCTGAGGGCAGGAAGGAAAAAGGATGAAAGGCATCACTCTGAAGCACAGCACAGAGCTGATTGGAGCAACGTGCATTCAAAGTGGTCACTGTGCAGACTGATTTAACACCCACCCCACCGCTTTCCCCATCTGTGCAGTCCCATGATGGGAGGAGCTGCAACAGAGAGAATTTCCCTTTCTTAAGCAACTATTCATAGCTGCTTCATGCACCCCACTCACTCCCAATGCTCCCAGAGAGGAAACATTGTAAGTGAGCAGCACACAGAGAGCAGGAAGCTGCAGTCATTGGGACAGAGCAGATGCCTGGACATCTCCAGCTGTTTCAACTACATCGAAGCGGGGGGGGGGGAATGCACAAGGGGCTTCTTCAGCTCACCATGTGGAGCTGTGCCTGACATGCAATACCTTGTGTGGATATGGATAAGTCTGGCTAAAGATTCCAGGGAGTTTGGGGTGCAAATCCAGGGCCACGGTTACTAGGTCCCAAATTGCTTTCAAAGCCAGATTCCAAATAAGAGAAATGTGAAGTACCACTGCAGGAAGAGCTGCAAGGACCATGTCAGACCACACAGACACCCCCCCCCCCTTTTAAGCAAATTTTAACGGACAGCACAGGATGTGTATGGGGGCTGAAACACCTTCTCTCCCCAAGTGCTGCTGACCCAAACAAATTCAGAGTCCTATATGCCCATTTTACAGTTGTTGGTTTTCAAAAGCCAAAAAAATCCAATTGTGATCATGCGGCCCTTCAGAAAAAAATTGGGCTGATGGGCCAATCTTGGCCTGCCAGGGGGTCCAATGAGGGTCTGACCTGTGGAGCCAAAAAGGTTCCCTATCCCGGTCTTAGATGGAAGCGAGAATCAACCCAACAGATTGATTAGGTTGAACTATGAGGGGAGAACTATGAATCGCACCTCAAGCTCCTTGGAGGTAAAAGTTGGCATACAAATGTAAAAAATCAATCGGGGAACCTCTGTTCCAAGCAAAGCATCACCTACCTCTGCAGGCATGTGCATCAACAACACTGCAGCAATTGGAGCTTGGGCCTGGCAGTAACCTTCCTCTGGCCGATAGAGTGTGTAGGCCTTCAGTACCCGGAATAAGTCTTGCTGCCTGAGGGAAAGAGCAACCCATACCACAGGCATGAGAACTAAGGGAATGCAAAGTCTGCTGCTCATAAGTGGAGCCCCCAAGGACTCAAAATTGCACGCAAGCCAGGAGAGAGATGACGTCCACAGTAGGGATCACAGAACGAACTTCAGCTTACAGAGTCCTGGGTTCAAATCTTGCCTCTTTGCTGCTGCACCACCTCATCTGCCACTCTGGGGAGGCCTATTTTGCAAGGTTGTTTTAAGGCAAGTGTAGGAAACCTTGGCCCTCTGGATGTCACTGGACCACAACTCCCAGCATCTCTGACCATTGACCATGCTGGCTGTGGAGAGACAGGAGCCCATGAACATCTGGAGGGCCACAGGCTCCCATGCCCTGTCCAAAGAAGGATTGCTTTTACTGAAAGGGCTCTGAGTGATTGAAAAGCGGTGTTAAAACAAAAAACAAAACGTCATGTTTGGCTACCTGAAAACAATCATGCTTGTGGTTTGCTTAGTAGAATTTCCATTCCCTCGGCAGAGCCTTGGAGAATAGCTAAGCTTGGAAGTTCTCAATGAAATTTCAAAGCGGTTCTCCTTGTCCCTCACCATGAGCTGAATTTCAGCTCTCCAAAGAGGGAAGGAACCTAGCGATCAGAGTTGAGACTTTGGCCCCTTGCCCTTTTCCATTACTAGCAAAAGCAGGGAGAGGGAGGTAAGAGTACAAAGTTGTAGAACTACAACCGATGTAATCGCACCAAATCATGATGCAAGCTTGCTTATTTGCCTGAGCCACGGAGGCAGCAGGATTCAGCTGCCCTTGGTGCCAAAAGGTAACCTGAAATACTGCACCAAATGCTCACAGCCCTGTGAATATCTCTAACAATAATAAAACAGATTGATGGCAGCTGATGGCTTCCATGGTCTGAAAGGAAAGTGAACTGCCTCTATTTGCCCAAGGGTATTGTTTTCTTCCCTCCCCAGGCAACCCTCCCACCCCAAAGATTTGTCAGGCATGCCCAGAACTGCATCTCTTTGTATGCCAGACGTGCCCAGGTGGTCAAGGCAACCTGAATACCTGGCAGAGAGAACTTCCTTATAGTCACTGCCCTCTGCTAATCCACTTTCCTCAGCCCCTGCCAGCAAGACAAGAGGGTCAAGTGGGGTTGCCAAAGAGATTTCAGACAATGCCAACAACGCAACGCTAGGCAACCTGCAACACACACCTAAAGAAAAGCTGGGAAGCCTGCCCAACGCTGGGGTCACCAAGCCACTGGGCGGGGAAGGTGGGTGCCCACGTGTTTGCCTTGAACAATAAGGATCAGCTGGTATTTGACAAGAGGAGAGACATTCTGGCTTACCCGTGTCCTCCACGAGCAACAAACATTTCGTGGAAGGGAAACTGCCTGTGGAGATCCCGCTCGATCACATCCAGCCACTTGGGGTCTCCTGGCGCCAAATCCAGCTCCTGGGGAACAGACAGAGTAACCACTTTGTTAGCTGCGAGACTGTGATAGAAAATGAGTTGTTGGGAGAGGTTTTCCCCCCAAGTATCCAAGGTGATCTCCTCTGGATTGATGCTGTTAAAGATACACCTAAGTGGATGCTTAGAGATCCTTGTGCAGGGGGAAATAGTAAGATGGGCAACGACACGACAGACTCTCAAATGAGGGAGTGTTGACATTGTGGGTTAAAGGTGAGGACAACAAACACCACCTCCCTCCACGACTGAAGGAGGAAATGTACAGCTCAATAAGAACATCAGAAGAGTCAGATGGATCAGGCCAATGGTTCCTCTAGTCCGGCCTCCTGTTCTCACAGCGGCTACCCAGATGTCTGTGGGAGACCCTCAAGCAGGACCTGAGCACTTTCCCCTGCTGTGGCTTCCAGGAACCGGTTTTCAGAAGCATTACTGCCTCCAACTACGAAGGCAGAGCATAGCCATTGATAGCTTTATCCCCTGTGATTGACACTAGAGGGGTTGAAGCAGAAAACACTCTAGTATCCCCTGAACTAGGGTGCACATAACAGGATCAGAGAAAGCTGCCTTACAGCAGGTCAGACAATTTGTCCATCAATGGCTATCAACCCTGATGGCAGTGTTTACCTCTTGATCTTTGCGTCTGCCCATGTTTGTTCTCATTTACATATGCATGCACAATGCCACAGAGAAGGAACCCCTTTTCGTTACTTGCGCTAGAGAAATTATTCAGCACCAAAACAACATGTTCAATTTTTTGTTAAGGGTGCAATGTCCAGAGACTTGGTTACATTTTAGCGCCTTTTTGCAGACTTTGCCCTTTTTAAAAAAGTGAGTTGCCTCACAGGATCAGAGCAGGGTCCGAATTACACAAAATGTTAAATGCATCTTTACAGTCCTCCTAAGTCACATGGACTTTTCCATCTAAGCAACCGAGAAGTCAGCACATCACACGGTAGCAGATGCCCTTGAATAACTCTGCACTGTAGGAATGGGGGCAGAGAGGTCGTCTTATCCCGCCTCGAGAAACGCCTTACATCAAACTTCCCGGAATTCTGCTCCAACTTGACTTTGCCTCCAGAGAGGTACTGCCAGGCCCTACCCCGCAGCGATGGTGGGATCCCCTTCTGGCATCGCAGCCGGATCTGAAAAGGCAAAAGAGTTATTGCAGAGGTGTGAGAAAGCCGTATTATACACAGCATGCAAGAATTGCACACGAACACAGAAAGCAGGGTCAGGCATCCCAATGCGTGACTGGGTTGCTTGTAGAATGAAACCCAGAAGGCAGCTGTGTGTTTAGTAGCTCACAGGCCCATACAAAGGCCCCTATCTCTTTACCATGAACTCAGGGCCCCCTCTAGACATCTGTTTTATTGTGCATTGACAGTACTGGAAAGGTGACATATGAACTTGTTCTCAATACTGCTTGCACTTACAAACACTGAGTTGGATGGACTGCTTCATTTCCAACAGTGCACATCCCATAGCTTCCTGCTAAAACCTTGTAACTTTTCATGCCACAAAAGTTCAGAGGGGTGGCGGTCACCTATTTTCATGGAACTGCAGTGCTACTTTTCTGTGTTTGTCATTTTATTTAGGATCTTTTTAAGTAGCTGTAAATGGCGTAAGAGATTTTCTTTGATATAGGAAGCAGTGTATATCAATCCCCTAAATCAAGCACTATAGATTTGCATGGGGGTGGGAAGCTAAGGGGTTCCTTAGAAAAAAATCAAGGACAGACACTCCAGAACAGCAGAGCATGTTGGGATATGGATGGGGGGGGCTGTGGGCAGGCAGAGAGAAAAGTCAACACGGGATGCAGTTGCATTCATGGGAAGGCGCCAGAGATTAAAGCTGGAAAACAAAGGAAATCTGAAGGTCTAGTGCAGACAGAGGAGTCAGCAGTCTAAGGCAGGGCCTGGCCACAAGAGTCCACATCGGCAAAAACCAGTTGCAGGCAGACCTTTCTCTTTCCCCACCCCACCCATCCCAGGGTCTGTGGGAAAGGCAGCTTGCACTGCTAGTGCCAAAGGCAACTTCGGATGCAAACTCCTACCTCCTGCCAGACTCTTTGATGTTGGGGTGGAGGAGGAGCCAGGGAAAGCACAGGAGAAGAAACAGACAGCCTGAAAGGGGGAAGCATTGAAAAGTTTGCAGTTGTCAGGGCCCCACAGGGAGCAAGGTTCAGCCCATTCTAGGAAAGAGCTTGAAAACACAGTCGGTAGAGGCGATGGGCTCCCTGTAGGGCTGGCACATTGACAGAGCAAGTGCTGCCAGGAATTTGCAGTCACAAAGGGAAAGGCCTCCTCTGGGACGTGCCAGGTGCAAATTCAAAAGCTGACCTGGGGAAGTGGGCAGAACTTGCCAGGGCCAAGGAGGCTTCAGAGAACCGCACAGTCCCTTTAAACCCACCCACCCCGTGCCCAACAGAATTGGGGGCAGGCGTGATTTGGCACCATTGATTCAGGTTGCAAAATCCAGCCACCTTTTGTGCTGGTGAATACAAGTTAAGTTGGGCACAAAAATAAGAGGGGAAATGTATTTTCCATTGGAATGGTACTTGCAACATGCTTTTATTTATTCTGGTTCTCCCACCCAGCCACCCATAACCAGGGAAGTTGGCCTGACAGGTGCCCCCGAGGTACTTGCATTCTAACTCCTCTCGTTACTTAAGAGGGAAGTTGGGGAAAGGGGGTGGGGCAGGGCTGTGTCCAAGGCATAGCTGTGCCCCGTATGATGAAGCATGGTGTCTGTTTCAATAGTTCCTACAAAATAGTTCCTAAGCAGCATGGGTTTTTAGGACAAAAGTTCCTAGTCTTCATGGTTGCATGGAAAACCAGGGACTTTACCAGACGAGCCTTTGGTATCGTGTAGAAGCTACTAGTTTGTGCCCTACACACTTTGACAAGGCATGTCAGACACTGATCCAGTTCACCAATCTGATTACACTTCAGTTGGGGTTTCTATCTCCGTACACTCCCACCTTTGATCTCTCCAGAAAGGTGGCGGCGGGGGGGTGTTGGGCTGCACCTCCAAAAAATACAACAGAGGGATTTTTGTGTAAGAAGTGATCAAAGTATTTTGGGTAAGACAACCTGCTAGAATGTTTATGGCTACTTTCGCTACCTTCCAAACTCTGGCTCCGTGGTGAGGCTTACCCTCATCAATCCCAAGTTCCTAGTTCTTCCAGTTTAAGACTGCACTCTTAAAGCACACTCTGATCACCTCCAAGGGAGGTTCTGCAGGGGGAGCTCTAAGCCTGTCCTATGCCACAGCTGGTAGGACAGCAGGCTCAAAAGTGCCAGGGAGTGTCCCAAAATACACACACAGCAGTGCTATCCTGCTTGGTGACTTCACAGGCAGGAAGGAAACAGACAGGAGGAGTTTAACTGGATGCTGCTTGTTGAAAGCTCTGTCTCAACAAAGCTGAGCCAAGCTCCTCTCGATTAGGGAAGCAGATGGATTCCAGCTTTGCATGGGGGTGGTGCAGGGAGACAGAACAATTAAAAGGCCCAGCAGGACAAAGGATCCCTGGGAATTTCTGGGTACAGAGTCACTGATCTTGGCAGGGATGGCAGATTCTGTCTGCACAAAGCAGAAGCTGTTATCATGGGAAGAGCCGACAGTGTAAACAGGAAAAAATGGGGATTCCCAGCCTGTGCATACAAGGGATTTGATGCAGGATAACAAGTCCTGTTGAGAGATCCCTGTCCACAAAGCCTGTATGTTTAAGCTGCCCCCCCCCCAATGATTGGGTTGAGGAGGGGGCACTAAGACCAATAATGAAATGTTAACAGGAAATGCTTAGCCTCACCATCAAGCCACAATTATTCCTACTGTTTTTGATTTTGCTTTTTTTAAAAAAAATATTACTATTTGAGTCCAGAACAGGAAAAAACTTGGAAGACCTAAGAAGCACATTAGGGCCAAGCTCCGTCTGACAAGTATCTTGAATCACTGCAGGTTGCTTAATGTCACAATGGATTTGTGAGGTTTATCAATGAGTTTGCTTTACTTGGCCAAGTTGGTCAGCATACCGATTATGAGGGACTGCAGTCACTGCTATGGAAGTCAGTGAGGATTATCAACCAGTAGAGATGGCTCTATTTGGTCACCAAACCACAATTCAGAAGTCATGCAAGTGAAGGCCCCCGATTCTCATTCTGCAGGCTACAATTGTGAACCAGAGTTTGATCAGTGGAGGCTGGTTCACGAGGGTGAATAAAATACTGCCCCATTAACCTCAGCCAGCCCTCACCAGCTCTGCCAGCGGGTGGCAAACCTTAGCTTCAGTGTTACCTTTGCAGAACTCAGTAGGGGAGAGAATGCCATCAAAACCAGAATTAGCTGGCTCTGCTTGTCTTTGTCCCTGGCTCCCTGCCTTCTATCCTGCCAGCCACTGCAGTTTGATCATGGCTCAGATGTTTATGGTGAAGTGTGGTTTGTGCTAAATAGAAAAAAATAGAACCCCAGAATTGTAGAGTTGGAAGAGACTTTGAGGGTCATCTTGTTCAATCCCTTGCAATGCAGGAATCTCAGCCAAATCATACATGACAGACAGCCATCAAATATCTGCTTAAAAACCTCTAAGGAAAGAGAATCCACCACCTCTCGTGGTAGTCTGTTCCACTATCAAACAGCTCTTACTGTCAGAAAGTTCTTCCTGATGTTTTTCCTGCAGTGCAAAGGGAATGTGAGGGTATGAGCTTTCAGTATGTCCCTGATCATGAGTGTTGTATCTGAACCGAACTTTGAATGAAGGACGGTATATAAATTTAATAAACAACAACAACCTAGCAGGCAGGACTTAAGCATTCTCTCCTCGTCCCCCTCTTTCATCCAGCATATGGAGCTACCTAACAGGGGTGTTTTACAAATCAGATAATCAAAGAGTGCTCTATACGTGTCATGCATTAGTAGTCCATATAGAGAATGGACAGGGGTGTGAGTTACCGATTCCGGCAAGGTTAGGAAGACTCTTGCATGCCCATGCAAGCACAAATCCAAATGTTATCATCTTGGGACAAACTGACAGTATAAAGAAGCCCACAGCGGGTTAAGTACATCCTGGGATTCCCAGCCTGTGTAAACAAAAGCTTTGATTCAGGATAATAAGCCCTGCCAAGAGGCTGACTGGAAGCCTTTCCCAGCAATCTGCGGCAAGCTTTGCAGCATGGCCAAGTCAGATCAAAGCAGAAAGGGTTTCGCTGACACACAGAGGCAGGGCAACACAAGCCCTGAGCCCTCATCACAGGGAGACATTTTGCATCAGGAAGCCTGCCTTGGGTAGAAGTATAGTTCAGGCCGCCTTGCCTGTTTGAGTGCTCAGTATGCTCTCAATCAAGATGCTGAAATGCAAGAAGCAGAAAGGGGAAATTGTGGGAGGGCAAGGCAGTCTGATTGCCCTTCGGATACATCATCATGATACGCTGCCAAAAGCCCTTGATGTGGAAGATGTTATGAAAAGCAGGATGATCTGCTGCTAAAACGGACCACCTGGGAAGGTGGAGTCCTAAGCTGGAGCGCAGAAACAACACTCCCCCCCCTAAAAAATATGGTGCCATGACTTTTGCATCATTCATGTGATTATCTCATGTTGCAAATTATTTTGCTTTTTAACATTCTGGCAAAGAAAGGAAAAAAGAGCACAGGAAACAGAGGAAAGGTAAAGTCTGTAGTGACTGGGTCACAGCATGTATCGCCCTGCCCAAGAGTGGCTCTACACATCAACTGCTGCTATAGCAGAAGACAATGTGGCACAGGAATGTTCAGCAAGTGTTAAAAAAATAAAACGGTGAAAGAAAGAGGAAGAGAGCAACAGCCATCACCCGACGCTTGGCCAGCGACTCACCTTTTTGTGTTTCTTTGCCATCCACTTGTCCCAGTTGTTGAGCATATCTAGCCACTTGGATTCCCTCTGCCTCAGCACCTCCAACGGCACCTCCTCCAGCCTAGGAAAATGAAGGTAACAGACCAATTTACCCCTCTGAAGGTGATCAGTCTATCACAGTAATGAGAAAGCTGTGGGCCTCCAGATGTGGCTGGGCTACAACTCCCAACGCCAAATGTGAGAAGCAAAACAACAACAAAACCACACCATTGCCAAACTCCCATTTTCTCTCTGATCTATTTGCAAGCCCCATCTGGAACCACCCAGTTAACAGCCACCCTTCCCAGGCTATAGGAATCACTTCCATGTCTAAAAACCTTGGGCTCTTCCAGAAGACCTGTTCATTCATCCTGATTTGGTTGCACAAAGCTTACATAGCGGTTGGACTATGTCTGGTATTTACTGAGTTTTTGCTTGGGTCTGTTTACGGGGCGGTTATGCAAAAATTAACATTCATCCCAATTTGCTGTTAATCATCCATTTGTTCCATACTTTTCAATGTCTTTCAATGTGACTTTCCAAGCTGTAAAAAGCGAATTGCATACAAGAGATTCCTCAGCACTCCCCCATCCAGGTGAGACAAAAACTAGGCTCTGCTAAGTTTCAAAAATGACTTACACACTCATGGTTGTAGCCAGAATTTTTGTTAGGGGAGGGCAGAACCTCAGGTATGTATTGATTTCCCCCGAAAGGGTTCTTAATGAATCACCCCTCTAGTCTAGGGAATAGACAGGGTGAAGCAGAACAATTGAGTGTCTTGTGACCCTAGACAGCCTCACTCATGTCCTTTTTAAATTTATCCCACGGATTTGAAATGTCTAAACTTGTAATGCCAATAAAGGTATTTGTATGGTATGGTATTGTATTCATTTTTATTGATGGGGGCAGCTGCCCCCCCCCCCGCCTCCCTTGACTACGTCCATGTACACACTGAGCTTCTTTGGATCATAATCCGCTACCTCCTGCACTTCCATCACAAAGCAAGCATCCTCTCTCAACTGTAATCCGTGAGTCACTCTGCCAATATGCAAACTGCAATATTAATATTAATAATATATTTACATGCCACCCATCTGACAGGGTTGCTACATTCTGCCAAATATTGAAGGCACACCCACCACAACAATGGGACTGCTATAATCATAGTCCTCGCTCCGTAGGGATTCCTGGGAATTGTAGGCTGGAACTCAGCTTGGGAATTCTCAGCAACCTCAAACCACAATTCCCAGGATTCCTTAGGGAAAGAAAACAGATGAACCAATTGTAAGATGCTGCATTCAGCAGCAGATACAGTCCCTGGAACAACCGCAAGCATAGCCTCCCTCGCCCCCCACAGCACATCACAGTAATTGGCTTAGTATACATGGAAACCTGGGAGAAGGGGACCATATTATCCTGCACCTCAGGCAGCAAACAGTCTTGAGCCAGCCCCAATAAACCCCATCTGTGCAGCACAGGAGGGGGGTAGCAGAGCTGGAGCACCCCATAAGTGAGGAAAGCAACCGCCAACACAGAACAGGCACCAGCTACGCAACTCCCTAGGTTCAGCAAGCACAACTAGTTACCATACAATCTGCAAATCAGGGTCAGGCAAAGTTTTCAGAAGCTGGGCCAGGGAATCAGGAGGCATTTTTTTAATAGAAAAAAAAGGAAGTAGACAAGGCCAAACCATCCCGCCCACCTTGGAACTGAGCTGGCTGCTCCCACTTTCTCTGCCGGAAATGTGCATTTATGGAATTTCTAACGCTGAAAAGCCAAAGCCCAGTCCACTCACTTCCTCCCCCCTCCGGGCCTCTTGCAATGCAAGAAGAGTAGCAGAAGGGAGAAGCCAGCACAGGCTGCAGTCAAAAGACTGGGCAGATAGGAGTGACAGCAATGCACAGAGAATGGCTGGTGAAGGAAATTGAGCCCTAAACATCACGTCCAGCAGGCGAGGGAGGCTTGCTTTAAGTAGGGCAAAACTCTGTCCCCAAGCAATACCAAATACTGGTGTGTGTGTGACCCCAGTAGGATAAATCAGACCATTTTTTCCAGGTCACAAGGTCAAAAATTAAGAGGATTTTTTGGCCTGGAGAATTTTGTACAGATCCTTTCAACTAGCAGGAGCTTTTTCCAAGAGCACAATTAGGCTTGGCAGTGGTGACTGAACTCAATGCACGCCCTGTCAATGTACTATGAAATGGGGAGGGGGGATTTCAAGCACAGAATAGGAGCTGAACTCTCACCACTTTGTGGCTAACCTGGGACCCTCCAGATGTCAATAGACTTCATCTCGCATGAGCAGCAGCCAGCATGTGGTAAGTCATTATGGGAATTGTAGTCCAGCGAGGGCCAAATGCCACCCTTGGTAGGAAGAAAGAAGGTGGGGAGAAAAATCTTCTTGGGGCAATGCACAGATGCGCTTGCCCATGATAAGTCTTAAGTCACCCTTTACAGAGAATCAGCCCTAAACCACAGGTGGGGAACAAGGGCCACATTCCCTCCTAGAAAACCTTCCAAGGGCCACAGGCCAATGCGGGCAGAGCAAGCAATGCAAACTTTAGCTTAGTACAGCAGGCTAGTTCCCACACACATTCACACTTCCCTCTGCATCCTCCATCCATGGAAGAAAGCAGAATCAGAGTTCAAGGACAAGCCAAGCCAAGCCAAGCAAACACATTTCAGGTGTGAAGCAGAGCCAGTAAGTGGAGCAGCCTGGAAGGCCACCTTTTGTTCACAGGATTGAGGTTCTCCACCAGTGCCCTAAACCTTCTCTAGGTGCTTATTTTAAAAACACATCATCCCCAGAACTGGAAGGGTTCCCTCCCCCACATCACACAGTTTCAATCTAGATTCCATTCTGCACACCTGCAGATGCAAGACATAAGCCAAGGCCTGTCGATAAGCATGGTAATCGGGCAACAGTGCCTCGATGTATCAATAGGCAGAAGTCACCACCAAGGCCAGTTTCCCTTGAACAAGTCTCAACAAGCAGCCAATAACTGTATAATCAATAACTGTACATGGTTTATTCATTTTTTACCCTTTTGAGTCACTTGCATTCTCACAGTACTAGAGAATGTACATTTTAAACCCACTTACTCCAGCAAAGGCTTAAGGTAGGCAACAGAACTAAATGCCAAGAATTCCTTGGCTGATTGTGCTGAGATTGTGCCAAAGCACCTGGGATTTTTTTTTGGGGGGGGGGCGGGAGAGAAGAGAGAATCAGCTCTGTGCCTGGCTTAAACATGCAATTCAGCTGTGGGCACTGAGCAGTAGGGAGCCTATAATGCACTCCTTCAACACATTCTGAGCCAAGCATGAAGGAAATGGGAACCATCCATTGCAGAAAGCCTCAAACATTCTCTACAGATGGCCAGCATTGGAAGCTGCTTTACTAAGAAGTCCAGCACCATCTGGAGGGCCACAGGTTCCTCATTCTTGGTGCAGGATGAACAGGCGCTCTAATGTTTTTTCCTCCTGAATCATTTGGCTGAGGCAGTAAGGCTTGCTCATTGGAGGGGGGTAGAGAGGAGGGGGCTAGGGATCTTTTAATCTGATGCTTGGAATGGACCCAACTGCTTGTGCTTGAGGCTCTCAGGGCTGCCTAAACAGGCCTTTGTGTACCTCTGTGAACAGGCTAGACGATTCATTAGGAGTTCGGGGGGGCTGGACAAGGTCCCCTTTGTTTTCACATGGGGGCTGGAAAAAAGCCGGGATGCAGAACGGCCTCAAGAGGAAGTAAGTGCACAGCTCACTGCCAGCAGACACACCAGGTTGCCTCTTTGATGGCCTTCTCATGCCACACACAGCAGGAATGCCACCTAGGCACATTTTGAGGCCCCGGTTCAAGTGTGCCAATGAACTCACATCAAGAACAGCCCACTAGGGCCAATCCTCTGAGTCTACAGTGATGCTAGGTGAAAGCACAGGAACATAGGATGCTGCCTTATACAGAGCCAGTACTGCCTCCACTGGCTGGCAGCATCTGCCCAGTGTTTCAGAAAGTGAATCACTCCAAGCCCTACCTAGAGATGCCAGGGATAGAACCTGGGAACTTCTGCATTAAAGCTCTACCACCACTGAGCTATGACCCTTGCCCAATCTTTCTAGGAGAGCTAGCACACAGGTGATGAGACAGGGCTGTGAGCCAGCAAAGTCAACTCAGTTCACATCTCCCTGGTGGGTTCTGTCTGGTGCCACCATTAACCACCTTTCAGTGCCAGGTAAAAAAAATTCTCCCAGGTATTTGGGGGATTACTGTGATTGTGCTTTCTATTAATGGCGTGTTTTTGCTGTTGAAATCTTCCCTGTTTTTTTCCATAGGTTATTGTATGGCTCTTATTGCAACAACAGTGGTACCTCTAGACACGAACGGGATCCGTTCCGGAGCCCCGTTCGCATCTAGAGGTAAACATAACTAGTGATGGCACGTCTGCGCGCATCGCTTTTCGCTGCTTTTGCACATGTGTGTGACGTCATTTTGAGCGTCTTTGCATGCGCAAGCGATGAAAAGCGATACACGCTCCGTTACTTCCGGGTTGCCGAGGAGCGCATCTCGAACGCGCTCAACTCGAAGCATATTTAACCCGAGGTATGACTGTAACTGATTCCCCAGCCCCAATTTTATGTCAAGCTTTACGCTCCTAAAATGTTTTAAGTCGCTCAGAGACTCTCACACACAAGCAACTAATAAACTGAATAAACATTAAACAGATAAGTGCCTCTGTCCAGTGGTTCCAGCACCACAGTCAGCAGATGGGGGCCCCTAATGGAGCAGGACTGGCTCACCACATTTTGGTGCAAGTGAAATAATTACCAACAAAAGAGGGAGGGTGTGGGGGGTAAGGTAATTAGGCTCTGGATTTAATGGTTTAGCTGCATGACTACCTGTTACAGACTTGCCTAAGGCAACTTGTTTTTGTCTCAGCCTCAATTGCTTTTGGCCTTTAATTTGGAGGGTGCTAGACATCATAGTTTCTGTTAGCAGGCGGGATTTGTTAGACTGCTTTTTATGTATATCAATGTTTTCAGCTTTTGTTTTGGTTTACATTGGTTTTAATGGTTCTTTATATTATATTGTATGCCATAAAAAGTGACCAGTAAGTCCAGTAAGTAATTAATAATAATGATAAACTTAATCTAGAGAAAACAGCCATGTTTTTCTTATACCTCCTGACCTAGATAGCCCCATCTTTTTAATCCAAAATGGATATAGACCATCTGCTGTGGCCATAAATCTCTCTTCCATCCACTCATTCATACACACCCCATATGGGCAAGTCAAGAAATACCACTGACTCACTCGTAAGGGATCATGAGGAGACAGTTGAATCCCCTCCAGAGAGCAAATTCACTCATCCCAACCATGGTTAAGGGGTACATCAGCAGCAACCCTAACCACAGTTAACATCAACCAGGGTTCCTTCTTCTGAACCCTGGGCACAAAACCTACACTCAAACTGCTATGCTTGCACCAGGTCCACAGAGTCACCAATGCCAATAATCCAAATCTGACTACTTGTGTCAGATAAATCAACTGTGCTTGCTTGACCTTCCTGAGAACTTGAAGCCTGCACAGGTTGATTTAATAATACAATCTGCACTAGCTTATAAACAGTTTGGCGACACACTGCCTAGCTGCATTGGCCCTATTCCAGGCTAGATTACAAGTTTCAGGCTAGGGAGAAGGAGTAACAGACAATAATAATCTATGAATGTGGGAGAGGTTCTAGGAGCAGGAAGCCAAGCAAAGTTGCACTGACAGATGCAGTCTTAGTGCAGGAGGGTGACTGGAGGCACAGCTAACAGAACCAGCACAACTCAATTTTTCCGGGTGTTGCCGAAAAAGGAGACATAACTCTAGAAACAAGCAATGCTGCCAAACCAGACAGAAATTAAAACTGGGGGCAGCCAGGACAGCACATTCCACAGAGATCTAACTGGCTCTTTGAACAGAAGCGCGTGGCCTTACTAAATCGAGAGTCTATGATGCAGGGGCTTCCCCCCACCCCATCAGCAGTTTAGGGGTTTCGAGAGCCAACAGGTCTATGAAATTCCTGGAAATCCAGCATGTCTAATAAAAACTGAAGCTAGAGTGATAAGCTAGGCAGCTTTCATCCAAGACTTGCCCATTTTATTCCCCAGTGGAAAGCTGCTTCAGTTTCTGTTAGACCTGCTGGGTTTCTGTCAACTCAGAATTCCCTGTTTGCTCTTCAACTCCCGGCTGCTGATGGAAAAGCCAACATTACACCTACGTATGGGGTAAGAAATTTGGGTTGGTATGAATCTGAAAGTGAACCCTCCTAATTCATACTTGCTGAAACAATATGCAAACTTTAAAGCAGCCACCCTTCAAAACTCACATTTCTCTAAATTTTGCAATGCAGTTCTCAAACAAAAAAAATTAAAAAATACAAAAGTACAGTACAAATATTAGGGGAAAGCATACATAAAATGCCCATATTAGTAGAAAACCTAACAAAAGGCATTTAATATAAGGCAAAACTGCTAACAAAAAAAAGCATTATCAGGAGATTGTACACAGTAAAGGGCTGATGAATTTTTGTGAGAACTATTTATACAGTCGTACCTTGGAAGCCGAACATCTTGGCTCCCGGAAGTGAGTGTTCCGATTTTCGGAAGCCGAACATCTGGCACGGCTTCTGCTTGGCTGCCGTCAACTGGAAGCCACATTTTGGTTCTCGAACGATTCCAGGAGTCAAACGGACTCCCAGAATGCATTCTGTTCGAGAATTGAGGTACGACTGTATTTTTAAAAATCAGAAACTGATGGAGAAATGTAGAGAACAGAACCTTTAGGGATGCGGAAATGAGAAAGTGAAATTGACAAATTCATCCATCCCTAGTTACACCCAGCTTCTACCTACATAAAGAATTGACTGCCATAAAAAACAGGCCCAAATATGAAAATCTCTACAAAGCACTTCTGGAAAGATGCTCAGGCTCCGACTTTGGCAAACCTCCAAGGAAGAGCAGTAGCCACGAGATCTATTTATTTATTGGATGTGGTTTAAAACTCCACCTCTCCGAGTGCTCAAAACTTCTTATTAACAAAAATACACATTAATTCTATAACCAAACCATTCTGGGAACACCCACACACAGCTGCAGCAGTATTTTATTTAGACATTGGACTGAGTGAAGGATTCTGACTCCGCTCTTAACTGGGGCTGGGGAGGGAGAAAGGGGACTCCGAGAGCAGCTTACAAATATCAATCCCACCAACAGTTAGCGCCCTCAATATTACGGTCTAAGAGACACAACACAAAAGGGGAAAGTGGCAGGAAGGGAAAAAGAGAGAGATGAAAATCAGCTCAAACAGTTCTGTCATTCCACCAATCCTTACTTAGTAGAAGCCTTGAAAAATATGGTAATTACAATTTTCTTCAAGGAGATGTACCAACACATGGAGTATTATTGCATAATTTGAGATTCCAGTGGCGTAGCGTGGGTTGTCAGCACCCGGGGCAAGGCAAATAATTTGCGCCCCCTAACCCGTGGATTTGCGCCCCCTAACCCTAACCCCCCAGATGTTGCGCCCGGTGCGGCCGGCCCCCCCTGCACCCCCCACGCTACACCACTGTGAGATTCCAAGAATTTTGCTAGCGATGTTTCAGTCTTCTGTAAAGGGATATATGGAGTCCTATGACATCTGGAGGGCCATAGGGTCAACACCCCCTCCTAGTATAGAGGGTGTGATCCTCTCCAAACATTACATCTCAATCTGCTTGCTGGATTTCCTCTAGTGGACAGATCAGGATGAATTTGCACTCTCCCACCACCTTAACACTATTCAGGGCTCCTTGCTTCCTCTCTACTTACAGAGCAGAGAAGAAAGCAAGAGACCTGGGCATAAGAAGCATTTGAAATATTTTCTTTGGGAGGGTGGGAAATTAAGGTCCTAATCTGGCTGTACTGGGAGAAGCATTTTTAGTTAAGGTATTCTCCCAGCCTCCTTCTCCGGGCTTGCTCCTTTTTAATCCTACAACCACCCTGTGAGGTAGGTGAGGCTGAGAGAGCACACCCAGCAAACTTGGGAGCTGGTGACAGAATTTGAACCTGGCCCTCTCTAGTCCAAACTCAACCTTCTAGCCTCAACAACACACTGGTGCTCCAAAGTAGTTCTGAATATGCACTGGCCATGCATGCACCGGGAATGCCAAGTCAGTGCTTCAAAGCTCCCCACTCTCTCTGCACCTCAGTCCCTGCTTATATACGAGCTGCCATTTTACAGTCAATGACAATTATCTCAAGAAGGATGGGAGGCAGTGTACAGGTAGTCAGCCTTGCTCTTTTGCACAAGAACTGCCAAGTGTGAACTCCTCCAAAATTCACGGGCGAGCTTTAACAGCAGGCTCATCCGCAGCTCCAAAGTGACACCCACCCACTCTTTTCACAAAAGCGAGAGATTTTCCCATTCCTCCTGTAGGAAGGAGATTCTGAAGGGAGCCAGATAAAGCTGCTTATCTGACAGTGCTTAAGCCAAGTGCACATCAGTGTGCAAAAATCCTGCGCTTGAATGGAAAAACCAGTTTTGCAGCAGACAAGAATCTGGCATGGCTTGACGGAAACGGAACAGCAAGATCCTGGAGCCTGGAATAGCTGCCAGAGATTCATTCCCTGCAGATTCTAAAAGCACTGGGCCTTCTTCTAGCCCACTTCATGTAGCTGGTGCTGGCTAAACTTCTATTACTGGTGGTGGAGCAGATGAGACATCTAAGCCATGTGCCTTTCCTAACTATCAAGGCCCAGCTGAATCTACATGCTCAGACCCATGCTTCACTAGATAGGAAGCTGCCAAATACAGAGTCTGACCATCTAGTTCAGTGTTGTCTACACTGACTGGCAGTGGCTCTCCCAAATTTCAGGCAGGGGATCCTCCCAGCCCTACCTGGAGATGCTGAGGATTGCGCCTGGGACCCTCTGCATGCCAAGCAGAAGCTCTACCAGATCAATCAGGCCAGCCCAATTTCCACAGTGCCATTGAACACTGATGAACAAAGCTAAAATTTGCCCAACCACTTCAGTAAGAGGTTATTCAAATCTCCCTACCATCTTTTATACAGTGTACCTCTGGTTGCGAACGGGATCCGTTCCGGAGGTCTGGCTGAATCCCAAAGTTTTCTCAACTGGAGAGACCGCTTCTGCACATGCGCATGCGGTGGTAGACCGCTTCTGCACATGCACGAGCGGCAAAACACTACCAGGTTTGCTGCTTTCGCAAACGAAGTTTATGTTACCCGAGGGTAACGTAACCCAAGGTTCCACTGTATATAACTGTAACGTATGCATGAAGAAGCTTATTAGTTAAACTGATTAGGCAGGTATACCAAAAGGTGGGGTGTACTTTGTGCTTTAAACACAACATTGTGCACCAAAGTAACTCAAACTTTAAGAAGCACAACTTGTGAGTCAAGTCAAATTACACAAAGCATGTAATGTCCAGTGGCAAAGCTCCTGGCAGTGATCGGCAGAGCTGCCCTGAAGTCTCTGGCTGCCACTGGCTCAGCTGCTCTGACTCTTAAGAGGTCATGCTGAGATGCTCTTACCCTAGAGAAGCAGGGCACATGGATGGGCCTAGGAAAGGAGATGTAAGCAGCATGAATATAAAAAAAGAAGGTCCGAGAGGAAATGGTCAGAATGAGGGCAGAGGGGAGAAAAACAGAGGAAGGAGTCAGAGTTGGAAAACTAGGAGGCCACATAAGTCAGCTTAAGAGGTGAAGAGTCAAAGGATATAAGACTTTGGCTGCAGGCCTCTGAGTAAATCCCCAGCCGGTTGTTCCGACCACAGGCCAACAACACAATGAAGTTTGGAACACTTCAAACACCAGCATAATAAACCACCTCCTGCTAGCCAACTGCTCTCAACCATACCCATCTCAGAAAATGAGAAAAAGCCTTCAAGCTTTTTACTCTGGAAGGCGGCCTGCCACCATGCTTAAAATGGACTGTAAACTACACAACGTCCCGTGCCAACCCCTTTAGTCACTAGCTTCTATTCTCAAGTTAAGCCCTAGGTTTCTATACTCTGGACTCATAAGGCTTTACCCCTTCCTTCATTCTGATCCCTTGCTCTCAACAACCCATTTTCCTTTTAACTTCCTCAGGTTCCTGCTTTCCTCTGCTCCGCTTAACCTAGGTGTGAGGAGCCTCTGCCCCACCCCTTTGCCCCATATGTTCCTGAACTACAACTCCCATCAGCCCCAGCAAAAGCGGCCAATGACCAGGGATGATAGGCACTGCAGTTCAGCAATGTGTGGAGGGCCAAAGCTTTTCCATATCTGCCTTAATACCCACACACAGCTTTTAATGACCAAATATTGGGAAGTGAGATAATAAAAGCTTCTGCTTCCCCATCAATCATGCACTGGCTCTATTGAAGCGTTTTCTAGCTTGATTTACACACTAGATTTGTTCCGCTTCTTTGTCAGAAAACAAACCAGTGGCACCGCTTGCTTCATTGCAATAAAACAGCTCAGTTAGAATGTGGCACATCTTTGGTGCAGGCCACCCCTAGGCTAATCACTTTTGCAACAGCATCCCAATCCCACCACTCTGCCTAGTGCAGCGTTACTTTAGGAACTAGATGGGATTTTAATGTGGAGCAAAGGCCCTGCTTTGACCTAGTTTTAAACGCACAATTCACACATCCCCCTCACCCTTCTTTTCTTTTCTTTTTTTAAAAAAGAGCAAACCACCAGATTCAGTAGGCTAGATCTTGCTTCTGATGCTATTTGTCAGCACAGAACAGATGAGGATGAGCTGCTAATAAATCCAATTTTAAAAAGACATGTTATTTACAGGCAAGCTGTACAAGTATTGTCAAAACATATGGGGAGGACAGCTCCCCACATTATAATTTAAATGACAGATGCCCAGAACCTGACATCTCACTCTGCCCTTAGGGTGCAGGAAATGGTTTACCCAACTCTGAAGGCATATTAGACCTGCACCATTTGCAAACAACCACTGAGGTAAAAAAATGGGTCATTGCAACTTAGCATGAAGGAAGTTCTGCTTCTCCAAGTTCAGGAGCGTGTTGTCTCAACAATTCTGAGTCAACCTTTCATAGGTGCGGCCAGTTTTAGGGCTATAATGTCCACTTGCAGAAAGATGATGACTCAATAAACCTAGGCTTTAAAAAATAGCTTCTAGTTAAAGAAGGTTTTCTACATGTACAGTGGTGCCTCGCAAGACAAAATTAATTCGTTCCGCGAGTTTTTTCGCCTAGCGAACTATTCGTCTTGTGAAGCACGGTGTCGGGAAAGTTTTGGAAAAGCTTCAAAAATCACCAAAGTCTTCAGAAACCTCAAAAAAGGCTACCACACCGCGTTCTATGAGTTGCTCCTCGAAGTCAAGTCGCAACTGTATTAACAGTGTTAAGAAAAAGGAAACAGAACCCTCTTGAAAGAGAGGGAACCTTTTTCTCCCATGCAAAGATGACCTGGACCAGAATCGACCAAATCTGGGTTACTAGTGGAATGGCTCCGAAGATTAAGAAGGTAGAAATCTGCCCAAAAACCTGTTCCGACCATAACGCCGTGAAGATGGAAATGAAATCTACAACAACTGGTCAGTTTAGATGGAGAATGAATGACACCCTATTTCGAGATAGAGAGATCCACATGAAGGCCCAAAAAACTCTAAAGGACTATTTTGAAATTAATCTAAAGGGCGATGTGGAAAAAAGAGTGATCTGGGACGCAAGTAAAGCTGTGATGCGAGGATTTTTGATTCAACAAAACTCAATAAAGAAGAGAAAACAGAACGAGAAAAAGGAAAAAATTTTGGAAAAGATAAAAGAAGGAGAGAAAAAATTAAGATCAAAACCAAAGTCCCAGGAGATTTTGAGGGAGATTAAGTTGTATCAAACACAATATATGGAATTGATGAACCAAGAGATAGAATGGAAAATAAAGCAAATGAAACAAAAGACATTTGAGTCGGCAGACAAATGTGGTAAACTTCTGGCATGGCAACTTAAGAAAAGACAGAAATTAAATACAGTCACAAGTCTAGAAGTGGATGGGAAAAATATATCTAAACCCAACGAGATAAGAAATTGCTTTGTGAGTTATTTTAAAAAACTCTATTCCCAAGGATTACAAAATGAAGAGGACATAGATAAATTCCTTAATAAATATGGATTACAAAAAATCTCTCATCATAGCAAGGTGGAGCTAAACCAGAGAATAACAGAACAAGAGATAGAGGGTGCCATTCAGGATATGCAATTGGGCAAATCTCCAGGGCCAGACGGACTGACTTCCAGATATTACAAATCTTTAAAGGAATGGTTAATACAACCGTTAAAGGAAGTTTGTAACGAGATCTTAGAGGGAAAAAAGGCACCCGAATCGTGGAAAGAAGCATATATCTCACTCATACCAAAGACAGAGACTGAAAAGACTCAACTGAAGAACTACCGCCCAATTTCGTTATTGAATGTGGATTACAAAATTTTTGCAGACATTTTAGCAAAAAGATTTAAAAGAGTATTGATGGAGAAGATTCACAGAGACCAAGCAGGCTTTCTCCCAAAAAGACACCTCTCAGACAATGTTAGGAACATAATAGACATTTTGGGAAAGTTAGAGGTGAATATAAATACTAAAGCAGTTTTGATATTTGTGGATGCGGAGAAAGCCTTTGACAATATTTCGTGGAGTTTTATGAAGAAGAATCTTCATGGGATGGGGGTAGGACAAGGATTTGAGAATGGTATGGGTGCAATATATTTCGAACAAAAAGCTAAGCTAATTGTAAACAATGTAATAACTGAGGAACTTAAGATAGAAAAAGGAACACGACAGGGGTGCCCAATTTCCCCATTGCTTTTTATTTCGGTCCTGGAGGTGTTGCTGAACATGATTAGAGATGACCAGCAAGTTAAAGGTGTACAGGTCGGAACTAAACACTATAAGTTAAGAGCGTTCGCAGATGACCTTGTATTGACTTTGCAGGAGCCAAACACTAGTACAAAAAGAGTGTTGGAAATAATCCAACAATTCGGGCAGGTAGCCGGATTTAAATTGAATAAACAAAAAACTAAAGTCTTAGGGAAAAACCTAACAGATATGGAAAAGAATAAGTTTCAAGAAGAGACAGGTCTGACGGTGGTTAAGAAGGTGAAATATCTAGGGGTTAATTTAACATCTAAAAATTTGAATCTGTATAAGGACAATTATGAAAAATGCTGGTCAGAAATTAAAAAAGATCTAGAAATATGGTCAAATTTGAGATTGTCAATGTTAGGCCGAATTGCAGTGATTAAGATGAATGTATTGCCTAGAATGTTATTTTTATTTCAAACTTTGCAGATTATTGACAAGATGGACTGTTTCAAGAGGTGGCAGAAAGATATTGCGAAATTTGTCTGGCAGGGCAAAAAGCCCAGAATAAAATATAAAATATTAACAGATGCAAAAGAAAGAGGGGGATTTGCCCTGCCGGACTTAAAATTGTACTATGAAGCAGCGGCATTCTGCTGGCTGAAAGAGTGGATGCTCCTCGAGAATACAGATATCTTGGACTTAGAAGGTTTCAATAATGCATTTGGCTGGCATGCATATCTATGGTATGACAAAATCAAAGTGCATAGTGCCTTTAAAAATCATATTGTAAGGAAAGCATTGTTCAATGTTTGGATGAGATATAAAGATCTGTTGGAAAACAAAACCCCTAGATGGTTGTCACCCTTAGAGGCTAAGGCCCACAAGAAAGTTAATATGGAGGACGGATGGCCAAAGTATTGTGAGATCTTAGAACAGGATGGAGAGAAACTGAAATTAAAGAGCCATGAAAAACTAAAACCCAAGGTACAAGATTGGCTCCACTATTATCAAATAATGGAGGTTTTCAAACAAGACAGGAAAATTGGCTTCCAGGTGGAAAAATCAAAACTTGAGACAGAATTGTTAGAACCCAATACTAAGAATTTGTCAAGAATGTATAACTTGCTGTTGAAATGGAATACACAAGACGAAACAGTTAAATCAGTTATGATTAAGTGGGCGCAGGATATTGGTCATAATATTATGTCTGCTGACTGGGAAAGGTTGTGGAACACTGGTATTAAATTTACGGCATGTAGTGCTTTAAAGGAAAATGTTATGAAAATGGTCTATAGGTGGTACATGACCCCAGTTAAGCTAGCAAAAATTTACCATTTGCCTGATAACAAATGTTGGAAATGTAAGGAAACTGAAGGTACTTTTTATCATCTTTGGTGGACATGCCCGAAGATTAAGGCTTTCTGGGAGATGATATATAATGAAATGAAAAAGGTATTTAAATATACCTTCCTTAAGAAACCAGAGGCCTTTCTCTTGGGCATTGTCGGCCAATTGGTGCCAAAAAAGGATAGAACTTTTTTTATGTATGCAACAACAGCAGCAAGAATACTGATCGCAAAGTATTGGAAGACACAAGATTTACCCACCTTGGAAGAATGGCAGATGAAAGTGATTGACTATATGACATTGGCGGAAATGACGAGCAGAATTCGTGACCAGGGAAAGGAGACTGCGGAAGAAGACTGGAAGAAATTTAAGATTTATCTTAAGAACTATTATAAACTTGATGAAGCTTAGAATGTCGAGATTTTACAGAGAGAAAGGGTTGCAGTAATATAAGATCAGATTAAGAAAGGACTATGAGGAATTAGGATGGGAAAGAACATTTATAAGTTGCTATAAAATTTGGACATGAGGATGCAGAAAGGGGAGGTATGGGGAAGTCCGAGGAAAGAAGTTTATGAAAGGACATTTTGAAATTATATTTGTTTGTTTGTCTGTTTTTTCTTTTATGTTTGTTTGTTATAAAAACTTTTGTAAAACTAATAAAAATTTTATAAAAAAAAAAAAGAAAAAGGAAACAAACCTGCAAGACGTTTTCGTCTTGCAAAGCAAGCCCATAGGGAAATTCGTCTTGCGAAGCAGCTCAAAAACTGCAAAACCCTTTCGTCTAGCGAGTTTTTCGTCTTGCGAGGCATTCGTCTTGCGGGGCACCACTGTATTTGGCTCAGCTGGAAAAGAAGAGCCTGGTCACTGGTCAGGCCAGTGGCCCATCTAATCCAGCATCCTGTTCTGGCCAATCAGATGCCCCAATGGGAAGCTTGTCAAGCTGGAACTGAGTGCAACACATCTCTCCCCACCTGGATTCCTGGTAACTGGCATTCAGAGGCATTCTGCCTCCTGATTGTAGAGGGATAACACAGACAAGGTGGTAGGAGGGAAGAGGGCTCCGGACATCTGCTTTTGGGGGAACAGATGCTATTCTTTAAAAAAAAATGAGGATATTTAAGAACTGCCCCACACCCAATTTGCAGGTATGCCCCACCCAGTATGTTTGTATGCAAACATAATATTACATGACATCTCCCCACAAGGAGACCTGCCCTGTCCAGGTCTTATTATTCATTTATTGTGGACGGTGATCTCTCAAGGCTGCACGCCTTTTGCAAAGATATTGCTTAGGTTTATCTCATTTACTGAAAGGGCAGGGAGCTTTCTTTCTATTGAAGGCTATACTCCTTTCAAAGGTAATCAAGTGGGGGTCGTGCTGGTAATGGATGGGGAAAGGTTTGACGTCTGGGGTGAAATACCTTGACTTTTTCTCTCTGCCACCCCCTTTTCCTTCCCTCCTCCCTTGAACATAAGAAGACCCTGCTGGATCAGGCCAGTGGCCCATCCAGTCCAGCATCCTTTGCTCACAATGGCCAACCAGATGCCTTTTCTGGGAAACCCACAAGCAGGACCTGAGCACAAGAGCCCTCTCCCCTCCTGTGGTCTCCAGCAACTGGTGTTCTGAAGCATTATTGACTGCAGCTAACTGACCAACTGTGTTGCAGATAACTCTGTTTTGCCCCCGAATATAAAGCCTGCCCCCCTAAAATAAATCCCATGTCTCCGGAACATAACCCTTATGCAAGTTGAAAGTGTCTTGTACTTTGCCTCCTGCATCAACCTAAGGACAAAAGCAGATGCACAGCCCCAAACAGGCAACTCCCAAATCACAAACAAAACTAGAAAAACAAAACAAAATCTCTTAATTTTTGTAGAAAGTGGGTCTGGAAAGACACCTGAATGGGAAAGGCTACATTAAGCATACTTTCAATGTACCACTCAAAGTGCTTAATACAGTCTGCTGGTCAACCTCCCAGCTGCAGAGGTCTTCCAGGTCTTCCACTGTTTGCCCCCAGGCACCCATCCAAGCAGGATGTATTTGCCTCCTACCACAGCTGCATCTGTTCTCCCTCTAATCTTTGTTTTTCTGTTCTCTAGCCCCTTTGTCACCATCTTTCCTGGAAATGAGAGACTTTGGACCAAAATAATATTTAAAACTGCAGCAAAATCAGAGAAATCTGGAAAAGGCACCAAACTGCTTCTCGCACATTAACAGGATGTGTATTCGGTGTGCGTGCATATAAATTATGTAGCACGGTCTCTCAATCCAGGCCTCAGGCCTCTCCCTAGCTATGCCTCCTCCCCAGGCTTCACCTCTCAATGTGTCCTTAAACTTTGATCAATGCTCTCTCCTACCTGTATGGGGGGGGCGCTGTGGGTTAAACCACAGAGCCTAGGATTTGCCAATCAGAAGATCGGCAGTTCGAATCCCCTTGATGGGGTGAGCTCCCGTTGCTTGGTCCCTGCTCCTGCCAACCTAGCAGTTTGAAAGCATGCCAAAAAGTGCAAGTAGATAAATAGGTACCGCTCCAGCGGGAAGGTAAAAGGCATTTCTGTGTGCTGCTCTGGTTCGCCAGAAGTGGCTTGGTCATGCTGGCCACATGACCCGAAGCTGTGTGCCGGCTCCCTCGGCCAGTAAAGCGAGATGAGCACCGCAACCCCAGAGTCGGCCACAACTGGACCTAATGGTCAGGGGTCCCTTTTACCTTTACCTGTATGGGGAGAGGGGTGTGTATAGAACCCTTTGATGTTTGCTTGTCTGGAAAACAGAGTAATGTACAAAGGAAAGAGCCATGTGTTGCTCCAGCCACTTCTGCCTCTGATCCCATCTATTTTTTGCCCTGCCCACACCTGGCAGTGGCCCCTGAAAGGTTGCCCATGAGGGAATGCAACCCTCAGCATGGCAACTTCCTAGGTTCTTGACTCGAGCTATGGAATGAAGCACTCCTTTAGCATAAGCACACTTTTAGCATGCCCCGTGGCATATGCAAAGTGCCTGTAGCTACAGGGCAGTTCATGAAACAAGGATTAGGCAATGGGAATAAGATGAGAGTGTCGCTTTCACAACAGCCACTTGCTGCTCACCTGCAGTGTGGAATAATTGCCTTCCTGGCCACCAGGTAAGGGAAGTCTGATAAACAGGAAGAGAGAGACTGTTGTTGGATCATTCAGTTTCCTTTCAGGCTGTTGTCGGGTAACAAGCAACACTACAGCATTATGTGTGGGCTAAAGGATAGGCTATTAAATGCTCGTAAGCCAAAAATAAGTAATAGGTTAGGTTTGTGGATTTATCTGCAAGCCTGAGATAGCAGAAGTCTCAGTAACTGTTTGTTCCAAGTCAGTGGTTTCACTTGCAACCTTCGTGCCAGCAACCTAGGAATGTGAAGAGATCTAAAAGCACCACAAACAGAAAGCAGGGGGGGGGGGACCTACAAGCCTCTAATCAAACTCTGATAACTGCCACAGAGCCGTGAGAGAGTAAGTTGGTTTCTTTAGACCTCACAGCTGCAGAGACAGACTCTGGGCCATTTGAGAGCTTCTGAAATGCTTTTGAAAAGTTTAGTGGAAGGTAGATTAAGATGCAAGAAACTTACACCCTTATGCTATTTTAAAGCAGAGGTTGGATGGCCATCTGTTATGGATGCTTTAGCTGAGATTCTTGCATTGCATGGGGTTGGACTAGATGACCCTTGGGTCCCTTCCAGCTCGGGGATTCTATGATTTTGTTTCTTTTGAATGGAGCTTTAAATCCATCCATGGCTACCAGGATAAGGTAGGACAGTAAAAACTTATTCTGCGTCTCAGATTATTATTGCATTGTTTTGTTTAGAACAGAAACTCCAAGCAAAAATGATCATGATGAAAGTTCCTAAGAGATGCATTTTGCATACAGTTGCCTTGACTCAAATGTTTGTTGCCCTCTTTTAATATTTCCTTGTAACTCAGAGATAGAGCACTTTGCATGCAGGGGTCCCAAGTTCAATCCTTGGCATCTCCAGGCAGGGCTGGGAGAGAAACCCACTTGAAGTCCTGGAGAGCTGCTGCCTGTCAATGAAGACAATGCTAAGCTAGATGGGCCAATGCCCTCACTCAGTATAAGGCAGCTTCCTAGGGGTCTTTCCCTTAAATTGCTACCTGATTTTTTGTTGCTGCCAGTTCCTTAAGAGGAGCAATTTTTGTCAAGGCTCCAGCCAGGGAGGAAAGCCCCCTCTTCTCATTCATTTCATTTCAAGTGGGGAGAAGTAGAAGGCGGACTCTTATGTTCCAGATCAGGCATCCCCAAACTCGGCCCTCCAGCTGTTTTGGGACTACAACTCCCACCACCCCTAGCTAACAGGACCAGTGGTCAGGGATGATGGGAATTGTAGTCCCAAAACAGCTGGAGGGCTGAGTTTGGGGATGCCTGTTCCAATTGTCATCTTTCAAGTATACTTATGAGATGCACATAGGTTTTCCTGATCACTTTGACCTGGAACTCTTCTTAAGACTGCAAAATAGCCCAGTTAATATTGCCTCCAAACCTCTGATCATACCCTCTGGATCAGTCAGTCAGGACTCAGGGATGTTCCCTAGCTAATGGAGATGCTAGGGTAATGCTGTGCCCATCCACAGTAGTGCAGCAGACTGCACTGTAGAATCCTGATACATCCTAAGGTCCGCCCTCAAGTTGATGTCACTGTTCATATGAGCAGGAGACAGGATCAATCCCACATGGGGCCTCTGAGCTCAAAGAGGTAGTGGGGGACACAACACCCAGTTTGGGAGTCACTACCACACTCATGGGATGCGGGTGGCGCTGTGGGCTAAAGCCTCAACGCCTAGGGCTTGCCGATCAAAAGGTCGGCGGTTCGAATCCCCGCGGCGGGGTGCGCTCCCGCTGTTCGGTCCCAGCGCCTGCCCACCTAGCAGTTTGAAAGCACCCCCGGGTGCAAGTAGATAAATAGGTACCGCTTACCAGCGGGAAGGTAAACGGCGTTCCATGTGCGGCTCTGGCTCGCCAGAGCAGCGATGTCACGCTGGCCACGTGACCCGGAAGTGTCCCCGGACAGCGCTGGCCCCCGGCCAATAAATGTGAGATGGGCGCACAAACCCCACAGTCTGTCAAGACTGGCCCGTTCGGGCAGGGGTACCTTTACCTTTACCTTTACCACACTCAGAGAAGCCAAGGTAACAGGGACTGATTTCCCAAATCTCCTTTCATTGTTGCAACCTTTTCTGGGTGTTTTGCGCAACAGCCATAGCCTCCCAGCGAATGAAATTCATGCTCTCACACATACAATGGAGCAACAAGAGGGAGTAGCTCTGGCACCAGCACACTGCAGTACTGGCTGCTTGCTCTCTCCTTCACTCTCACTTATCTCCTCTGCTACATATTCCAGACACTCCTCCTGCATGTTAAGGAGCTCTCACAGTCTGGCAAAGGCTCTCATAAAAAGCAACATTCACTCAGTCTGCATATCCTCCAACAGCCCTGAACTTCAACCGTTTACTATGTGTGGGTGGCAAATATTGACTCCATGAACTCAACCAGAGAAACCCACACTCCAATCCCTACACCTCTTTGATTCAGCGTACTATTTTCTTCCTAAACACACTAGATCTCCTCTCAATACTAGAAGCAACTGAATTACATCAATTGGGCCTGGTAAACAATGGCTTATCTTGGAACCCCCCCCCCCAACAGGAGGTAGCATGTTCTTAGATACCTCAGTCCATTTGGGGCCACAGTAAGAGCTAACAGGTCTGCTGTGATAGGATGATCAGGCTGTCCAGTTGTGCCCCTGCTCCTTTCAATACAAGGTAGTCAGAAAGTGCTGGACAATATTTCAGACCTAGGTATATTCACACCAAAAGCAAGTATCCAAGATGTATTTCCTCAATGAAGGCAGTGCTACAATTTTATTTTTAGTTGCTAGGAAAATACCAGTTTCTCTCCAGGTACCACATTCATTGAGATTCCTACCAGAAGAAGGAAAAGCACAGACAGTGCAGGCACCTTTTAATAAGTGGCAATATCTAATACTGTACAGTATAAGCCATGGGTAGAAAAACAAAGGCCCGGGGGCCGGATCTGGCCCCATTGCCTTCTAAATCCAGCCCACGGACAGTCTGGGAAGCAGTGTGTTTTTACATGAGTAGAATGTGTCCTTTTATTTAAAATGCATCTCTGGATTATTTGTGGGGCTTGCCTGGTGTTTTTACATGAGCAGAATGTGTGCTTTTATTTAAAATGCATCTCTGGGTTATTTGTGGGGCATAGGAATTCGTTCATCCCCCCCCCAAAAAAAAATATAGTACGCCCCCCCCCACAAGGCTTGAGGGACAGTGGACCGGCCCCCTGCTGAAAAAGTTTGCTGACCCCTGGTATAGGCTAATGCTGCAGGCATGAGCAGAAAGGGAAATCAGAGGGATACAAGTTGAGCAACACAAATTCCTCTACCATCCCATGTCCAACGCCTACACTGTCAGTAGATTTTGGATATATTGTGTAGGCTCAGTGCTCCCTCGCAGTATAGCCCCAGTTTACAAGTTCGAATCCGAATCTATGTGTTTTTTTAATAAACAAAAACAGGGTGTTTTCACTGCTTTAAGTCTATCCTCCTCTCTCTCTCCCTACCCCCCAGTCAGGGAGTGCCTCACCCATTCTGTGAACCTCTTGCAATTTTTAATCTGCCTACTGGCATACTGTTTGAAGGCCACCCACTCCCATTGTTCCAGGGTAGTGAACAGGATGTGTCATTTTCACTTCCTCATTTCTGACAGCAAAAGTGAAATTGACAAGCCCATTTGAAAAAAACAAAAACAAATCAATTCTGCGGAACTCCTTTACAGCCAACCAGGATCCACCTTCAATCTCAGGCTTCAACACAGAGCCCACAGCTGTCTCTGGGTGAACTTCCACCACCAACCTTCCAGTTAACAGCTGGTCACACTGACCCATTATGTCATAGGAGGTGCTTCTATTTCATATCTTTATTCTTTTCTGCTTCTCCCCCTCAGGTGGTCTGAACCATCATATTGCTTGCTGGGGTACAAAAGTAGCCAAAAGCAGCTTCACTCCATAGTGGAGTGTGGCTATTTCTGCATCTAACACCTGCTTTTACCCTGAAAAAGCAGCTACCGTATTTTTCGCTCCACAAGACGCACCAGACCATAAGACGCACCTAGTTTTTGGAGGAGGAAAACAAGAAAAAAAATATTCTGAATCTCAAAAGCCAGAACAACAAGAGGGATCGCTGCACAGCAATCCCTCTTGCTGTTCTGACTTCTGGGATAGCTGCGCAGCCTGCATTCGCCCCATAAGACGCACACACATTTCCCCTTACTTTTTAGGACGGAAAAAGTGAGTCTTATAGAGCAAAAAAGAGGGTATTATAAGTTGGGAAATGAGACAGTGGCAGCACCACTGATACACCCCACCCAAGGTCCATTTGCAAACCACTTGTGAGTCACAGCTCACTGAATGAAGCTCAGTAGTTTAGGTTCTGCAGTTAAAGGACCCAGTGCTCCTATCCTAGGAAGAGGGGGACGAGGCTCAACAGTACTGTTTCCCCCTTCACAGCAAGGCATCTTGTCCCTATAACTCACAAAGGTTAGACATGGCAGGCTACTCACTTGGTCACCTGTAGGAAAACAAAAAACAAAAACCAATCACCTCTCCACATGATCCAACAGGGAATCATTTGGGAAGCGGAAAAGACAGCATCTCCACTTCAGCATGCATTCAAGTTTTTAATGTGCCACAAATGACTATATATCCATATGCATTGGCAAGCAGGGTGATAAACTAAACCAGGTATGAGGAAGCTTTGGCCCTCCAGATGGCAACTCCCACCATCCCTAAACACTGGCAGTGCTCTCTAGGGCTGATGGGAGCTGAATTTCAGCAACATTTGGAGGTTGAAAGTTCCCCACACCTGATCTAAACAGCCATGGCTCCTCCTTCCCCCACCACAGGTGCTTCTGAAGCACCCCTTTGTCCTGAGGGTAGCAGAAAAAGAAGCCGAAAAACAGCTGCTTCAAAACTCGTCCCCCCTTTGCATGTATAATTTTTATTGTCTCCTTTTGTTGTACTAATATTATTGTAAACTGCTTTGCAGGATCCATCTGATAAAAAGTAAATAAATGCCTTATAGAAATATAATAAATTATCTGCGGGTTTATTTGTAAAGCTGGGTTATATTTTAATTGCTGGGTGGCTATGAAAGGAAGGCTGCCCTATGGGAAATATCGCTATCGAGACATGCTTTTTACAGCGTCACGTGGGTAAGTGAACAGTGCCAACTGGCTGGGATGGGCCAGGGGTTGGATGCTAGCCAGCTTACCACCTTTCCACAGTGACCCTGCTCTCACCAAAACAGGTATACTTACTCTCACACAAGAGATTTTGGAATGCAATACACGTCTCATTTGCAAGGTGTGCATTAATCATTCCCCAGGCTCGCCCACCCCAGAGTGTCACGGGTTACGTGGCTTCTCCCCCCCCCCACCTTTACTTCAGTTCAGAGGATATCATGCTCTTCAGTTCCAAAAAAAATCATGCTGAAGGGAATGTTTCCTCCTGGATCAATTGTCTTCTTTCAGAATGGGGAGGAAGCAGGCCACAGAGTCAAAGCCATACAAAGCAAAACAAAACAGTTGCTGCTTCTGTGGCGCAGCAGAAAAAATGCTTTACAATGATTAACCTGCCTCGCGGTCAACTGAGAGAAGGGTAATTATCCAAGACAACTGCCTAGTGTCTTTGGACATGATCATCTATGCTTTACAGCAGACCAGCCCCTGAGAGGGAAAACTGCTTTGGGGAAGCACAGTTCCGGGCTGGCTCAGATAGAGTAAAGGGACACAGACTGCAACTTAAGGAGCTTACATAAGAAGTCAAAACATCCTACGATGGAGGGCACCCCCTCCAAAACAGTGCATGAAGACTTGGGGAAAGAGGTTGATTTTAAGAGGCCCCATATAGCAAGTTCTAGCCTACTGCCACCACCCACCCAGTGGAGACTGGGATGAAGGTATCCCAGAGAAGGGGGATTTGGCAATCAAGATCCATTCCCCAAGCCACAACATCTGCATTCCTAAAGCCTGCCTTACACCGCTACCCTCAGATAAAGCTCCTCTTGAATTCAAAACAAGAATACTCCCTGCACTGCAATTCCCATGTCATCCACGATCAGAAACAATGAGGTTGTTTTCACTCTGGTCACCCTCAGGCACTTGTGGCCCAGTTGCTCGTAGACTGGGTTTGCTGCCTAAAGCCTCCATCCCTCAGTTGTTTCAATATCTCAGAAGGGCTCTGGTACTATTAAGAGGGGAAGTTCAGCAGCAGCAACTTCTCACTACTGTTGCACTGAGACAATTTCCATTTTTCCTCCACCACTCACTGGGAAGAACAGGGGAGGCCTCCCCTAAATCTGGCAATCCAAAATCTACACATCCTCCCCATTCCATGCCTTAGTACTCAGTCCCTAAACCAGTTTCCAGACTCGAGAGCGCTAAACAGAGGGAGGGAGAATAAAAAGTGTGAAAACCTAAGCTCATGAAAAGTGCCTTCTACGCAACCATACCCTGGGACATCCCAGGGAGAAACTGGATAGGAGGCTTCAACCAAGTAGGCTTGGCTCCATTTTATTCTGGACCACAGTGGAGTTTAGAGTAACAAGAGGTCCTCAGAATCCCTTTAATCACACATCCCTCCAAGCCAGGTGGTGGGACACACCCCAATCTAGGCAGGCTGGAGCCCTGGCACCTCTCTGAAGGCAACAGACATCTGTAGCCAAAAGCGATATTCTTCAGCCTCGGGTCATCCTCAGACACAATTAGACTCCAACTCTCAAAAGCAAAAGAACCTCTGCCCATGGGAAAAGCTTCCTCTAGCCCATCTGAGGTTACATAAATAGGAAGCTCTTTGTGCTTTACTACCAAAGCAATTGCTTACCCACCTCTCTTCTGCCTAGAAACAACTTTCAACACAGCCCACAAAAGCAATACTATCCCTGCCCATGGACAGAGCACCCCTGGCCATCAGGGTTACATATGCATATAGCTCCCACCGACCGTTCTACCTTCACAGGGCTCCCCGTCAGGGCTCACCCCTTTGGGATGCAAACAGCACCCCTCCCCACCCCATGAAAGAAGTGCCCCCTTGCCCTGGCTGCTGGGGATTACAGAATTTTACAGCCACTGGTTGTCCAGCCTCACCCACCCAGCCTGCCAGCAAGACAGGACAATTCCCAGAAAGGCAAGAGTGCTCCTGCCCATGGCAAAAATGCCTCAGAGAAACTTGCCCTCACCACTCCGGGAAGGGAGACAGGCCAATTTCCCCAAAAGGCAACGGGGGTTGTAACTCTTGGGTGCAAACCCCAGCCCATTGGGGGAGGGGTGTTACAGAAACTTAAGTCACCAGCTGTTCACCCTCACCCACACCAGGAGTGACAGACGCCAGCTCCCAAACAGGGAAGAGCACCCTTGCCCACAGACAGAGCGCCTCTACACCACAAACATATAGCTACCACTTGCAGTTTCCCTTCCACAGGGTTTTCCTACCACAGCTCATCATTCTTGGCACAGAGAGTGCCTCCTGACCATGGCAAGAGTGCCCTGCTAAGTGTGTGTGCGTGAGTGTGTGTGTGAGAGAGAGACAGAAACTTCCACCTACCACCCTCCCCAGGAACATGGGATGCCAACTTGAATAAAATACAGTGGTACCTCGGGTTAAGAACTTCATTCGTTCTGGAGGTCCGTTCTTAACTTGAAACTGTTCTTAACCTGAAGCACCACTTTAGCTAATGGGGCCTCCTGCTGCCGCCAAACGATTTCTGTTCTCATCCTGAAGCAAAGTTCTTCACCCGAGGTACTATTTCTGGGTTAGAGGAGTCTGTAACCTGAAGCGTCTGTAACCCGAGGTACCACTGTATTGGGAGAGGCAAGCCCCACCCCGTATAATCGATCGCATGGTGCTTTGCACGCGCACACCATTCGAAAGGCAATGTCCATCAACTCTGGGGGTGGGGGCGGCCCCCTCAAAAAATTTACTGGGAGAGGCGGCGGCGGCGAAGGAACCTATGCCAATAACAGAGACAGGCCAATCTCCAGTGAATGGCAACAGTGCCCCTGCGCATGGCGAGAGCGCCTCTGCCGCACTTGAGCCTACTACAAAGAGGTGGGAACCGAATACCACTTTCCTCCTGATTCTGGCCGGCCACTCCCGGGCTCGAGGCGAGCCCATACCCACCCACTCCCGAAAGGGGCAAGAGTGCCCCTGCCCATGGCAAGAGTGCCCAGCGCGCACCCCCTCCCCCGCCGCCACTCACGGCGCCTCCTGCTCTGGTCCGTCTCCGCCGTCGGCGACGAGGAAGCCGAACTTGTCGACGCGGCGCTCGCCGTCGGAGCTGCTGCCGCCGCCGCCCAAGGAGCTCCGCGAGTCCATCTCGCTGGCCGCCGCCGCCGACGCCGCCTCGTCTTCGGCAGCGTCGTCGTCCTCCTCCGCCTCGGCCAGGGGTCCGCGGGGCGCAGAGCCCATGCCGCCGGCCTGGGCGGCGGAGGCAGCCTCCCCGTCGCCGCCGCCGCCGCTTCCACCCGCTCGGCTCTTGGCCATACGCGGCCGCCTCAGCGGGAAGGAAGGGGCGCCGCCATCGGACGAAACCCACAGACGATCCGACCGGGCCGCCTCTCCCTCAGCCGATTCGGCCACGCCCATTGGCTGAGCCATCGCTCCCGAGCCCGCCCCTACGCAGCCGGCATTGGCTCTCAGGCGCGGGCGAGGGCCGGCGGCCTCGCAGGCCTCTTGAATGGAAAATGGGCGGGAAAGGGAGAGCGAGCCGGCAAAGCTCTTGGCCGTCCGAGCTGCCAATCAATTAAACGCTTAAAAGAACCCCCCCTCTCCTCCTGCTTCTCACCCGCCAATCCAGTTGACCAGGAGGAGCGCGGTGTTTCCTCCTCCGCACCCGCCTCCCCTCCTCCACACTCCTCTTCCATTCACTTTCCACGTAGGACAAAACTTGGAGAAACGCGGAAGGGGCGGGCGGTGCAGGAGAGGAAGGAGGTGTTTTCCAGTGTTACGGGCCTGTGGAATATATGCAGCTCAAACGTATTCAACAGAGTGGATTCAATTTAAGGATTACTTAGTTAAATATGTTAAGTTAAATTAACTAAAAAATGGCTTGCAGATACTTAATTGGTTTAGGATTTTATTTATGTTAAGTGATGAATTAATATGTTTAATTTCATAATGTGAAGATCTAAGGATGTTAATGTTTAAGTTAAATTTTATAAGAACTGTGATTTGGAAAACTGTTAAAAGGATATGCAGTGAAATTCAACCAAGGCGAAGCGAGGAAGTCACTTAACAATGTTAATAAGTGTAATTTTCAATAAGGCTATGATTTATGTTTGTTTGCTTTATGTGTTTGTTTGTTTGTTTGTTTGTTTGTTTATAATGTGAAAACCAATAATTAAAAAACAACAAACGTATTCAACAGCAGGCTGCAATCCTATATCCACTTTTTTGGAGGGGGGGAGAGTAAGCCCCATTGAATTCAGTGGAACGGATTTCAGGGTAGGCATTCATGGGATTACTTTGTCCTGCTTTGGACAGGCGGTTATGTAGAGGAGATGCAAGTTCTGTTGGGTTCTGTATTACAGCAGCGTTTACAAACCATCAAAAACATACAGTATACTACTGTATAATCTCGAATGGTAAAACAAGCCTACTCAGCTATGTAGAATGCTGGTGTGTCTTTTGATGTGTCCCCCTCCAAAAAATATTTCAATGTTTTCACTTTTTTATTCAAGGATCACCAATAAGCATTCAACCATCTCCCCCACGCCACCAACCGAAACACCAAACGTCTATTTGATTACAATAAACTTTCACATCATTTCAGTTTTTAAACAAAAGTATCATATGTTTTATTTCACTTTTAATTTTTCTGAATGTTTTACAAAGTTGCTTTCAACTGTTTTTACCAATAATTTTATTGTTTTATTCTCTTTGAGGGTTGTTGTTTTTTAGAAACGGTTTATAAATTTAATGAAATAAATAAATTAATTAAAAATAAAAGTGTGTACATTTCCTATCACCTGGGAGCATAGAATACTACCACTTCTCCTTTAACATAAAAAGCCTTATGGATGAGTTCTAATCCTACTGCTCATGCCATGTCATAGAAAGTTTGGAGGACAGTCAAGAAGCTAGACAATAACTTTCTGGTCTGTTTCAGGCAAAAGCAGAACAGATACAGGGAACTCCAGACAACAGCTAAATTAAAGTAAGTCCAGTGCCATCTAGTGGCTAAATCGTATACCAACTATATATATATATATATATGTACCCAGCTAGGTTTGGCTGCCACCCCCACTTTCAGTAGGAAAGCTTAAAGGTAAAGGGACCCCTGACCATTAGGTCCAGTCATGACCGACTCTGGGGTTGCGGCGCTCATCTCGCTTTATTGGCCGAGGTGGCCGGCGTAGAGCTTCTGGGTCATTTGGCGAACCAGAGCAGCGCACAGAAACGCGTTTCTACTTGCACTTTGACGTGCTTTCAACCTGCTAGGTTGGCAGGAGCAGGGATCGAGCAACGGGAGCTCACCCCATCGCAGGGATTCGAACCGCCAACCTTCTGATCGGCAAGTCCTAGGCTCTGTGGTTTGACCACCCACGTCCCAGGAAAGCTTAGACCATAATAAAATTGGTAATTTCTAAGGTGCTGCAAAACTCTTTGTTGTTTATGTACAAATGCACCACACCAGTTGGCACTGCCACCACCCCCTAACTGGCATGGGAAAACCTCCTACAAAGGGCACATTAAAACAATCTGGAGCTTGGGGGGAAAGGGCCATAGCTGAGTCAGAGACCATCTACCTTGCATTATGCAGAAGGTCCCGGGTTTAACGTAGGAATTGGAGAAGCCCCTTCCTGGGACCCTGGACAGCTACTGCCGGTCATTGCAGACAGGACTGAACTAGATGGGCAAGTGGGTCTGACTCAGGGTGAGACGCCTTCCTATGTTCCCAGCCCAAACAAATGTCATTGCAATTTCCCTTTATATTCAACTTAGCTGGCGACATAAGAACATAAGAAGACCCTGTTGGATGAGGCTGGTGTCCCATTGGCATCAGCATCTTCTTCTAACTGTGGTCAGCTAGATGCCTTAGCCCAGTATACCTGAAGGAGTGTCTCCACCCCCATCGTTCACCCCCATCATTCAACCCTGAGACACTGAGGTCCAGCTCCAAGGGCCTTCTGGTGGTTCCCTCTGTGCAAGAAGTGAGGTTGTAGGGAACAAGGCAGAGGGCTTTCTTGGTAGTGGCACCCGCCCTGTGGAACGCCCTCCCATCAGATGTCAAAATAAACAACTATCTGACTTTTACAAGACATCATCAGGCAGCGCTGTTTAGGGAAGTTTTTAATGCTTGTTGTTTTATCGTGTTTTTAATAGTCTGCTGGGAGCCACCCAGAGTAGCTGGGGAAACCCAGCCAGATGTTGTTGTTGTTTAGTCGTTTAGTCGTGTCCGACTCTTCGTGACCCCATGGACCAGAGCACGCCAGGCACTTCTGTCCTCCACTGCCTCCCGCAGTTTGATCAAACTCATGCTGGTAGCTTCAAGAACACCATCCAACCATCTCATTCTCTGTCGTCCCCTTCTCCTTGTGCCCTCCATCTTTCCCAACATCAGGGTCTTTTCCAGGGAGTCTTCTCTTCTCATGAGGTGGCCAAAGTATTGGAGCCTCAGCTTCACAATCTGTCCTTCCAGTGAGCACTCAGGGCTGATTTCCTTCAGAATGGAGAGGTTTGATCTTCTTGCAGTCCATGGGACTCTCAAGAGTCTCCTCCAGCACCATAATTCAAAAGCATCAATTCTTCGGCGATCAGCCTTCTTTATGGTCCAGCTCTCACTTCCATACATCACTACTGGGAAAACCATGGCTTTTACTATACGGACCTTTGTTGGCAAGGTGATGTCTCTGCTTTTTAAGATGTTGTCTAGGTTTGCCATCGCCTTTCTCCCAAGGAGCAGGCGTCTTTTAATTTCGTGACTGCTATCACCATCTGCACTGATCATGGAGCCCAAGAAGGTAAAATCTCTCACTGCCTCCATTTCTTCCCCTTCTATTTGCCAGGAGGTGATGGGCCCAGTGGCCATGATCTTCGTTTTTTTGATGTTGAGCTTCAGACCATATTTTGCACTCTCCTCTTTCACCCTCAATAAAAGGTTCTTTAGTTCTTCCTCACTTTCCGCCATCAAGCTTGTGTCATCTGCATATCTGAGGTTGTTGATATTTCTTCCGGCAATCTTAATTCCGGCTTGGGATTCATCCAGCCCAGCCTTTCGCATGATGAATTCTGCATATAAGTTAAATAAGCAGGGAGACAATATACAGCCTTGCCGTACTCCTTTCCCAATTTGGAACCAATCAGTTGTTCCATATCCAGTTCTAAATGTAGCTTCTTGTCCCACATAGAGATTTCTCAGGAGACAGATGAGGTGATCAGGCACTCCCATTTCTTTAAGAACTTGCCATAGTTTGCTGTGGTCAACACAGTCAAAGGCTGTATACAAAGGCTGTGGTCAACACAGTCAAAGGCTATATACAAAGTATAGGTGGACCTAACCTTCAATTGCCTTGGAAACCCATGTGTGAGTTAATCTGTCTTTGGTGTGTAGTGCATGTACATGCCATGTATGTTACACTTCAGCAAGGATTCAGTTTTCAAACTTGAATTCCTATGCTGAAATTTTGCTTGGAAACATTGGATGTATTTAATATTATTAGAAGTTATGTCTTAAGTTTTGTAACTGCCTTGTAAGAAGCCAACTTGCAGAAAGGTGGTGCAAGATGGGCAGGGTATAAATAACATCATATTATTATGTGGGTTGCCCACAGGCATCTGTGAGAAGTGAGGTTATAGGGAACCAGCCAGAGGGCCTTCTCGGTGGTGGGGCCACCCTGTGGAACGCCCTCCCATCAGATGTCAAGGAAGTAAACAACTATCTGACTTTTACAAGACATCTGAAGGCAGCCCTCTTTAGGGAAGTTTTTAATGTCTTAATATTTTTATTATGTTTTTATATATGTTGGAAGCCACCCAGAGTGGCTGGGGAAACCCAGTCAGATGGGTGGAATATAAATATAGCAGCTGGAGGAGGAGGAGGAGCAGCAGCAGCAGCAGCAGCAACAACAACAACAACAACAACAACAACAACAAGCCACTATGAGAATAGGATGCTGAACTAGATAGGACATTGGCCTCATCCAGCAGGCTCTTATGATGTTCTTCCTGGATTTCCTATTAACTGGAAATACTTAGGACTTGCATATATTTTATCAGGGAGAGAGGATATTGAAAGGTGAGGCACAACGTGAATGCAGCTTACAGCGGGATAGTTTTGTCAGTCCTTTGCCGCATCCAAACGTAGGAGTCCGCCGGATCAGGCCAAAGGCCCATCTAGTTCATCCTCCTGTTCTCACACTGGCCAGTCAGATGCTTCTGGGAAACCTGCAAGAGGCACATGAGTGCAGGAGCACGCTCTCCTCCTGTGGATTCCTGCAAGAAGCATTCCGAGGCACGTTGAAGGAGAACATGGTCATTGTGGCTATGAATTTGACCAATCTCTTTTTGGAATGAGCACCCAAGTTTTCTTCTTGCTTTCAGGCAGGGCTCTTGCAACTTTCCCAACTGCACCACAGCCAGAAGTTCAGCACGTTGAGCTTTTTCCTGCAAGTGCTCTCCCCAGCCTTCTGGCACAGGGATGGTGGCTGTAGAATAGATCAGTCCACTTTTTGAAAGAAATACAGTATTAATGGCTGCTGCCACCTTCTGGTGGCAGGCTAGCATTGGGTTGTGGTAGAGAAAGGAAGCAGGGCTCATTCCATCAGCTGAATTTTTTCCAGCTGCTCCTTATAAGAGTAAAATATACTCGGAGTCGAGAGTGGATTTCATACTCTTTATTCAGCTCATAGTGGTGAGGAGGAATGGAAGTTCCCCCACAATATCTGCTTTATATACATTATTTACACAATGGGCTGCACGTGATTGGCTAATTCTGGGATTCTCCTGTAGGCCAATCAGGTTGTGGATTCACTTCCACCTGGAGCTGGATTGGGTGGCTCCTGCGGATCAATCATACTGCTGCATTGTTCTAGGACAGGGGTCTGCAACCCGCGGCTCCGGAGACGCATGTGGCTCTTTTACACCTTTGCCGCGGCTCCAGGGCAGATACTAGCGAGGGGAGGAGGCGCATTGTGCGCCCCGACACTCCCCACTGTGGCAGGCGCTGTACTGGCTGTGACGTCGCATGGGGGCGGTGCGTGCGTTAGTCACGCACCGTCCCGACGTCACCTTCCCGCTCACTGTCAGATCGCGGCTCCGGAGATATATTTGTTTTAAATGTCGCAATGGTTTTGTGGCTCCTAGTTTTTTCCCCCTTCGGAAACGGGTCCAAGTGGCTCTTTTTGTCTTAAAGGTTGCAGACCCCTGTTCTAGGACCAATCAGACTGCTGCATTCTGAATCCTATTGTTCTGGGACCAATCAGACTGCTGGATTATGGATCCTATTCAACTCAGTACATAACAAAGAGCTACTATTTAACTTTAAGAATGGGCACCTGACTTGTTTCCCCCCCTCTTCCCTCCATGCCCTTTTCCTTTTGTGCTATGGCTTTTAGAATGCAAGCCTGAAGGCAGAGACTGTCTTGTTTTTAACTGATTGTATGTGAGTTGCTCTGGGAGCCTTTTATGGATGAAGAGTGGGGTACAAATGCCCTAAATCAGAAATGGGGAACCCCAGGTGCAGTGTCTCTGTCTGCCCCATGGGCTTCTTGCCAGCCAACCGCCTTTCGTCAACCCAGCTCACACAATCATTTAGTGTTTTTCTCCTGGCTAAGATGTATCCTTCAACTCTGAAGACGTCTTTGCTTGCCTCAAGTGCAGTGGTACCTTGGTTCTCAAACTTAATCCGTTCTGGAAGTCCGTTCGACTCCCAAAACCGTTTGAAAACCAAGGCACAGTTTCCGATTGGCCGCAGGAGCTTCCTGCACTCAAGCAGAAGCTGCGTCGGATGTTCGGCTTCCGAAAAGCTTTCACAAACCGGAACACGTACTTTCAGGTTTGCGGCATTTAGGAGCCGATTTGTTCAGCAACTAAGCCATTCAGGAACCAAGGTACCAATGTATATAGAGTGGTGTATAGAAACTAACATACTGTACAAAAGTAGCATTTGCATATGTTGCTCCACCCACTTTTCTCTCTGGCCTTGCCCACCACTGGAATGCGGCCCCTGGAAAGTTTCCCAGAAGGGGCTGGGGCCCTCAGAGAGCCAGTGTGGTATAATGGTTAAGAGTGGTGGACTCGTAATCTGGCGAACCGGGTTCGCTTCCCCGCTCCTCCACATGCAGCTGCTGGGTGACCTTGGGCTAGTCACACTTCTCTGAAGTCTCTCAGCCTCACTCACCTCACAGAGTGTTTGTTGTGGGGAAGGAAAGGAAAGGAGATTGTTAGCCGCTTTGAGACTCCTTTGGGTAGTGATAAAGGGGGATATCAAATCCAAACTCTTCTTCTTCTTAACTGTGATCTAATGAGAAGAAATTCCTGGTGGTAATCGGCAACCCAGTTCCTCCAAAACTCCCCCCAAGGGTGAAAGCATGAAGCAAATCTATCACACCAGCAATACTGACTGCAGCTTTTTCTCCTGCTCAGGGTGAACAGGGTACCCCACCCCTGCTACAACCTAACCACCTGGAGACTTACGATGCTTCTATAATATCTGGATTTATTTACTGATATGCAAGTTGAGTATCAGACACCTTAAGATGCCAGCATGGTCTTGCACATGAGATCACCACCAAGAGGCACCCCAGCCACTCCAGGTGCTTTTTATTCACCAGAGGCCAATGCTTCCCCCCTGCCAGCTCTGTCTGCAAAACTGCAGCTTCTAGCTGGGCTGGCCCTCCCATTGGCAAAGGGAAACAGCTGCCTCAGGCTGCAGATACAGCAGGGTGAGCAGGGACAGCAAGATATTGGAGGGAGAGTGTGGGCCACGTAGCCTGCTCTGTACTTCCCTAACGCTCTCGGGTTAAGTGAAAGGTGCTGTGCACCACCACTGCTGAAGTAAGATTCACTGCGTGGTTTAGTCAGCTTGAGCAAAGTTCTGCAGCAAAACAGGCCTGGGTTGTACTACAATGAGGCAGAGTGAAGCAGCTGCCTCAGGCGGCAGATGCTGAGGTGCGGGGATGACTGCTATCAAGTGCAGTGGAAGATACTGTCACCAGTATGGAAGGTAAGATTCGACTATCAGCCCTGCTGGCTTCCGCATCTGCAGGGACGCGGACTTATAAAAAATATTGGGGGGGCCCGGGAAAGCTCGTGAAATGTAAATAAGCTCATGAATATGCAAATAAAGTGGCGCCGCCCCCTCGTGAGCGAATAGGGGAGAGCGTGCGCCTATTAATCAGCTCCGGAACAGCTGATATGCGGGAAACCTGGGGCTAGAGGCAGGAGCCCCCGCCCCCGGGGATTCCCTAATCTCGCGGGGGACGGCCGGGGCTCTCCGGCTAGGGCGCGCGGCTGGCTGGCTGGCTGGCGAGGGAGCAGGTGGGGAGGAGGCGGGGGACGGCGGCGTCGCTCTGCTGGAAGGGCGCCCGAGATTATTGGGGGGGCTGAGCCCCCCAAAAAAATTTTTTGAGGGGGCTCAAGCCCCCTCAAGCCCCATGGAGTCGGCGCCTATGCGCATCTGCTTTGCAGGAGGAAGACATCTTGCCCTTCGCCTCAGGCAGCAAAATGTATTGAGCCGGCCCTGGTTCTATTGGTCCTTTCTCAACCACAGATCCTGTTTATCTCATCCTTAGTTGAGAGGGGCAGGGGAAGATGTGGCATTGCAGGGAGCTGTGATTCCTGGATTGCAAAGGGTTGGAGTAGATGACCATTTGGACCCCTTCCAACTGTACAATGTTTCTATGATTCCTCCAAATGGTTATCACCTGCCAGCAATTTACTAACCATTCCTGCGAGCCTTTAAACTTTCATTTCCCTAGCAAGAGATGGCGCCTGGTAACTAGAGAAGGGAGATAAATTCAGCTCAGTTTGCCAGAGTCTTTTGAAATTCGCTTTGCTCAAAATTGTGCACTGCACACAACGCTTTCAAAAGTGCATCTTAGGGGGAAATGTGCATTGGTGAAAGATTTAACCTGGGACTCTCTGCATGCAAGAGAGATGCTCAGCCACTGAGCTATGGACCGTCCTAGGTGATGAAGGGCAGGTAAGACATGCAAAACACTACTAAACCTTAGGTTACATAAATACAATCCTGGTAACAACACACCCAATGTAACAGGCTGTTTTTGACTATGTAACTTCCATTTCAAACACAACTCAACATATAATATCTCACAAAGTGTAATTCTATAGACCAACACATCATGCAAACAGAACATATGATGAAAAATTTTGTTCCATAATAATAATAATAATAATAATTTATTTGGCGGCTTCTAAAAAAATATTAAAATACTGTAATACATCAAACATTAAAAGCTTCCCTAAACAGGGCTGCCTTCAGATGTCTTCTAAAAGTCTGGTAGTTGTTGTTCTCTTTGACATCTGGTGGGAGGGCGTTCCATAGGACGGGTGCCACTACCGAGAAGGCCCTCTGCCTGGTTCCCTGTAACTTGGCTTCTCGCAGTGAGGGAACCGCCAGAAGGCCCTCGGTGCTGGACCTCAGTGTCCAGGTAGAAAGATGGGGGTGGAGACACTCCTTCAGATATACTGGACCGAGGCCGTTTAGGGCTTTAAAGGGCAGCACCAACACTTTGAATTGTGCAGTGTTTCCGTCATACAAGAATATGGTATGTAAACTTGTTGTTTAACTGGTATGTTATGTTACTTAGTTTGTATAAGGATTATGTTATATTGTGTTTATTTAATTTAGAGTATGCACGGCTGATGAAGTCTGATTGGGTGAAACAAGGTATTATCCTGGAATCCTTGTCGTGCCATACCTTCAGGTTTTCCATCTGATCCGATATCTACATACAAGGAATGTTAGAATCATCAAAGCAGCGATACCATAAGATAAGCTCTACCTCTCTTTTAAATCAGAACCAGTGAAGGCGGTGAAGGTCCTGCGTGAGTGTCTGGAGGCGGTTGGAGGATGGATGGCGGCTAACAGATTGAGGTTGAATCCTGACAAGACAGAAGTACTGTTTTTGGGGGACAGGAGGCGGGCAGGTGTGGAGGATTCCCTGGTTCTGAATGGGGTAACTGTGCCCCTGAAGGACCAGGTGCGCAGCCTGGGAGTCATTTTGGACTCACAGCTGTCCATGGAGGCACAGGTCAAATCTGTGTCCAGGGCAGCTGTTTACCAGCTCCATCTGGTCCGTAGGCTGAGACCCTATCTGCCTGCGGACTGTCTCGCCAGAGTGGTGCATGCTCTGGTTATCTCCCGCTTGGACTACTGCAATGCACTCTACGTGGGGCTACCTTTGAAGGTGACTCGGAAACTACAACTAATCCAGAATTTGGCAGCTAGACTGGTGACTGGGGGCGGCCGCCGAGACCATATAACACCGGTCTTGAAAGACGTACATTGGCTCCCAGTACGTTTCTGAGCACAATTCAAAGTGTTGGTGCTGAACTTTGAAGCCCTAAACGGCCTTGGTCCAGTATACCTGAAGGAGCGTCTCCACCCCCATCATTCTGCCCGGACGCTGAGGTCCAGCGCCGAGGGCCTTCTGGCGGTTCCCTCATTGCGAGAAGCAAAGCTACAGGGAACCAGGCAGAGGGCCTTCTCGGTAGTGGCGCCCGCCCTGTGGAACGCCCTCTCATCAGATGTCAAAGAGATAAACAACTACCTGACATTCAGAAGACATCTTAAGGCAGCCTTGTTCAGGGAAGTTTTTAACATGTGATATTTTACTGTATTTTTGGTTTCCATGGAAGCTGCCCAGAGTGGCTGGGGAGGCCCAGCCAGATGGGCGGGGTATAAATAATAAATTATTATTATTATAATAAGCATAGCATATTGTGGTTATTGCCGATATTGCCAATTTAGGAACCGAATGGACTTTAATCTCCTGACCATCCATCGGACTTTAATTTATCTTGATATGTTCTGTTTGCATGATGTGCTGGTCTATGGAATTACACTTTGTGAGATATTATATGTTGAATTGTGTTTGAAATAGAAGTTACACCGTCAAAAACAGCCTGTTACGTTGTGTGTGGGCAGGTAAGACAGTCAGCGGAGGAGGATAACCTAGGAGTGCAAAGTCCCTCTGCAACTTAACAGAAGAAAGGACGTGGGTAAACTGCCCTGTTTTTCCCATCCCAAGGTGGAGCGGTACATTTTCTCCCTCGCTCCCATCAGTAAGTGGAGACAAATTGATGCTGTTTAAAAATTGATCAATTTCCTGCTAAGTGGCTGCATCGCATCATTGGCTTTGAAAAGTGCTTTATCAGGCACATGTGTGAGATCCCTCTGTCTCTCCCTCTCCTCTCTGAAACCCCTTGATAACAAGAATGTCATTTCTACCAGGTCTGGTGTCACCATGCATTATTTTTTAAGAGCTTGACACCCCAGGCAGACTTACTGGAAAGCGATGCCTACTCTGTCCTAGGTTTGGGCTTACCTAGGGTAGGCAAAGTGGTAGAGCAACTGCTTCACATCCAGGTTCAACCCCTGGCATCCCCAGGTAGGGTCTGGAGAGATGCTGCCAGTCGGTGTTGGCAATACTAAGCAAGATGGGCCAATAGCCTATCTCAGTACAGTGGTGCCTCGCAAGACGAAAAGAATTCGTTCCGCGAGTCTTTTCGTCTTGCGATGTTTTTCGTCTTGCGACGCACGGTCCGTTGCAACTGCGCCTCTTCAAGCGGCTTAAAAAAAAGGCGCAAGACGTTTTTGTCTTGCGAAGCAAGCCCATAGGGAAATTCGTCTAGCGAAGCAACGCAAAACCGGAAAACCCTTTCGTCTAGCGAGTTTTTCGTCTTGTGAGGCATTCGTCTTGCGGGGCACCACTGTATAGAATTCAATATTAGGAATGGTGTGGATCAATGGGTTGAGCATCTGCTTTGCATGCAAAAGGTCTCAGGTTCAACCCCCAGCTTCTCCAGGTAGTGTTGGGAGAGATCCCTTGGCTGAAACCTGGGACAGCTGCTGCCAGTCACGGTTGGCAGTACTGGGCTAAATGGACCAGTGGTCTGATTTAGTAATAAAGCACCTTCCTATGTCCTTATATGCAACTAACTGGCTGTCACAGAGTGAGTTGGTCAGTAAATCACACAGATCAGAGTTGGAGTTAACTCTTTAGTAGCAAAAACACGATCTTCACAGACTTGGCTGAGTGTCAGGCCTAATGAGCACAGCAGCTCGTTCTCAGTAGGTCTTACTCCATGAAATAATTGCCAAGACCTCCCCATAGCCACCTGTATCTCTTTCTCCCCAGGGTTCCCCCCCCCCAGCAATCAGAGACTGTGCCTTCCGGAGACTGTGCTCTTCCCATTTCGCACCTCTTCTGGTTCTGGGGTTGGTGGGGGGAGGGAGCTTGTCACAGCAGGAAGGGGAGGCACCCATGACTCTTCACCAGCCTGACTCATCTCTGCCTCTTGGCCTCCCTCCTCCCATTAGCCTGCGTCAGCTTCTGCCTCTGATTCTGGACTGCTCTCTGCCACAGACTCTCCCTTTTTACTGAGCCCTGTTACCCCTTCCGACACCTCCTCTTCCCATCTTCTCCCTCTGACCACTCATCGTTGTCCCACCACCACCACTCCCCGGGCTCTGCGCCTTCTTCCCTTCGTGGTTTCCCAACTAGTTCCTCCCGCCATTTCTCTGCGTCCAACCAGCAGCGATGATGACCACTATTGTAACTTGACTGGGAATTCTAGCTCAGTGAGAGGTAAGCTAGAGTTCCCAGGTTTGGGAAGCCTGCCATGTTGAATTTGCTTTAAATACATACCGTAGGAGGCAACTCCTTGGGGCTGAAGGCTCTTTTCCGCCCCTCCAATAAAATATTTGAGGGGGGCGCCCCACAAGTTAATGGTCATTACCATTATGGTCATTCAAATGGTGGGTGTGGGTGGGTGTGGTTGTACCATATCATGTGATCAGTGGGGCTTACCTCCAGCCCCCCCAAAAATATTTTATTCTATTTGGCACCCCTGGATGTGACCTCAATCATCCCCTTGCCATACTGCCTGGAAAGACCGTCTAGCCATCCTGGCTCAGAGCCATTTCCCCAGCCCTCTCCGCCTCCTCCTCCCATCTCCCCACAATACCTGATTGGGTCGAAGAGCTCCGTGTAACTCCAAAGTGGGCGTCCCTTCCCTCCAATCAGACGGCGCTCCGAGTGCCTTGGTGCTGCTACTGCCGCCGCCGCCGCCGCCGCCGCCGCTGGCCATACCAAAGGCGCTTTCAGCCCTTGCTGAGCCCGTCGGGAGCGATCTCTTCTTCCCCAATCCGCTTGGCCGGGGAGCGAAACCTGAGAGTTTGCCCGGGATCGAGGTGGGCTTGGCTCGGTCTGACTTTTGGCCGCCGTCCCTGAACGGAGACAGGAGCTAGGAGGAGAAGGAGAGAGGGGCTGAGCGAGGTCAAGCGGCTCTCTCTGCGGCCGACGGAGCAGCTCTTTCCGCCGCAGGGACAGCAGCAGCCGTGCGCTCCTCCTCGGCTCGCGTCCGCCCCGTCGAACTTCGTTTCTCCCGTCTTCTCCTTCTTCCCGCGCCGGCTTCATGGAGGGCTCGTCTTCGCCGCCGCCCGCCTACTCGGACCTCAGGCGGGGTCTGGGGAAGAGCAACAGCGGCGCCGACCTGCAGATGAACGGCGACGAGGAGGCGCCGGGCCCCGAGGAAGAGGAGATCCACGCGCCCAAAAACTACCTGTGGCTCAGTATCCTTTCCTGCTTCTGCCCGTCCTACCCCATCAACATCGTGGCCTTCGTCTTCTCAGTGATGGTAAGCCTTGTGTGGTGTTTTTGGGGGGTGGGTTTAAGGGGGCGCCGTCGGGGCTGGAGCGTCCCTATCTCCACAATTGCGCCCCTCCCCAGTCCGTCGCCTCCTACTGGACAGCTCTTACTTGGAAAGGGGAAGGACAAAATAATAATAATAATAATAATAATAATAATAATAATAATAATAATAATAATAATAATTTATTTATACCCCACTCATCTGGCTGGGCTTCCCCAGCCACTCTGGGCGACTTCCCCCCAAAATATTAAACTACTGTAACACATCAAACATTAGGGTTTAAAAGGGTTGTATTCAGCTGGACCCTGCTCAGAGTAGACCTTTTGATTTCTTTCCAAGCCCTACTCAAGAGAATATTGGTTGGACTCAATGGGCATGAGGTAGCCATGCCCATTGACTTCAGAACCAGCATTGGAGAGATTCGCCGACATTAAAAGGACACCGGTTATCCATGTTCCTTACTTTTAGTGGGTCTAATGACAACCCCAGCTGACCCGTGATTCCCCTGGACTATAGAGGGAGGGGACACAACACCCCCTATGAAATTTATTTTTCAGAACCTCTCCTTTCCAGCTTCAGTCTCCACTGCATCTTTAGATTCTGATCCACTGCAGGTGTAACTCAAAAGTCCCATGGAGTTCAAACAGGGGCTTGCATCTAAGGAAGCATGGATGTGATGGCAGCCCCGACCTATTAATGGTTGGCTCAGAAGCAAGCTTCCTGGGTGATATTTAGCTGGGCTTAACTTTCCAGGAAGTGCAATAGATGGTTTCAAGATGCAATGTTAGGGAGGGAGCCTCCAGATGTCCTGTCATTCCGTTGTCAGTCCACACTTCCCCAAGCATTTCTGCACTACTTTCCTTCCTGAAAAAGCCCCCCCTTTTTTTAAAAAGGCGAATTTACTGCCCGAGAACACTTTAACCCACTTCTAATTGCTCAAGCCTAAATTTGCAGCTATGCAATTGAATCTTTCTCCCAAAAGAACCACAAGCTGTGTGTACATATTGCTGGCTTAAAATCCAGCTAGGTTGTTCTTTTCCCCCCGCAGTTGGGATCAAAGCCAGGGTGGGTGTTTTTTTTTGGGGGGGAGTGCAGTATTTTGTAAAAACAAACAAACAGAATCATAGAATTCTAGAGCTGGAACTTGCTCAAAAGGGTTGTCTAGTCCCTACTCCCTGCAATGAAGGAATCACAGTTGAGGGTAGATTTTATCATTATTTATTATTGCATTTCTCTCTCTCCCCTACCTTCGTCCCAAAGGGGTTCAGAGCAGCAAAAGGCAGGATAGATGTGGATTGAACCCGGGGTGAGAGTGCAGTGGGTGCAGAGTAAAAAGGAAATGTGTGTTTACACAGCCCCAATCTGGAGGGGACCTGAGTTTACTCCGGATCCTAAGCACTGCGGAGTTCAGTGGGGCTCACTCTGCTGTTGGTGCAAGCCTATGTTAAGGTTGTAACCTTTTGTCTCAAGATTTTGTTATCAATACAGTGGTACCTTAGGTTAAGCACTTAATTCGTTCCGAAGGTCCGTTCTTAACCTGAAACTGTTCTTAACCTGAAGCACCACTTTAGCTAATGGGGCCTCCTGCTGCTGCCACGCCACCGGAGCATGATTTCTGTTCTCATCCTGAAGCAAAGTTCTTAACCCGAGGTAATATTTCTGGGTTAGCTGGGCTGTAACCTGAAGCGTATGTAACCCGAAGCATATGTAACCCAAGGTATCACTGTACTGGATAGAAGTTGTGGTTTTTGTAGTGCAAAGACGCTGCTTTTCAGGCACTTGCCTTGATTGTCTTGTTTCTGGAACTTGTTCTCCTTCTGGTGCCCAGTCCATACAACAATCAGGGTGGTGTGGCGGCTGCGGCATCAGACTAGGGATCCGGGAGAGCAGGGTTCAAATCCTCCTTCCCTCACTGGGCAACTTTGCGTCACTTCCTAACTCTCTCTTGGCCTAGCCTACCTCACAGGGTGGTTGTGAGGATCAAACAGGGGAGGGGAGAAGAACCTTTGAGCTCTTTGAAAAATGGGATATAAGTGCAATGAATAAATACAATTTCAAGAACATGCACCATTGGCTTTGTGTTCAGAGAGAGAGAGAGAAATTTCAGATAATGAGCGGCGAGTGATTGTGTCTTGTACAGCACCAGGCATAGGAAAGATAGAACAGCAATACGTTTGATCTTCTTGCAGTCCATGGGACTCTCATCCTTACCCCCCTGGCAATTCTAAACTTTCTTCTCATCCCATTCACTATTCTTTCCATTCCAGTGCTTTAGGTGTGAATTTCAGAACAGAGGGTGGTGAACTCCCTTGCCCTGTGTTCTGGCAGATTCTAGGCTATATGGAAGTGAGATCCAGGAAGCAAAGATGGTTTAGGAGCTCTAGCCTGGAAAAGGGTGTGAGATTGGCTCATCGGTCCCCTCCACCCACCCTGCAATGAAAATAATACCACAAGCTCTGGGGTCCTGGTAGGATGTAGTTTGTGACCAAATCTATAGGTTTATTACAGCAAACTTAAAGCAGAACTTTTAAATTATTGAAGCATAACATTTCCAGCAGCTGATAAAAATGATCATTAGTTGCTCTGATGAAAAGGATGATTTTGAAACTTCTGTTTTGTCCGTCATTATAATATCTCTTTCTCTCTAGTAGGTGAAGATCTGCGGCCCATTTTGGCCCATTTTGCAGTTCTGCCTGTCTCGGGGGTAGAGAGTACACCTTCTGCATGCTAACTGCTGTCTCCTTCCCGACATTGGGGTAGGGTTGGGGTCAGGGGTACGACATCCGCCTTGCATTCAGAAGGACCCAGATTCAATCCCCAGCATCTCAAGGTAGGGCCAGGAAAGACCCCTGTCTGAAAGCCTGGGAGAGATGCTGCCAGCCAGTGTAGACAATACTAAGCTAGATGGACCAATGGTCTGACTCAGTTTATGGCCGCTTCCTATGTTCCTAGCTGCCAACCCAGAAGCCCAAGAGGAGTGTGAAGGCAGAGGTTCCTGTGGCCAAAGGACCATTCAACAGCCCAACTTAGCCCTGACTGTCATTTACCAGTTTGAAAGATTTTGACCCCTGCTCTTCAGCTGAGGGTGGGAGGAAGCTTCCCAGAGTGGCTTACAGCTACCAATAATAAGACTTGGCTTATAAGCTAAAAGATACAATGCAAAAGGAAAAAGGAGGAGGAGGGAGGAGGAAGAAGTAAATTCAGGTGCTAGGTCTTTGCACTGGAGTTCAGCTGTAATAGGTCAAGGAGATGAGGTGCCAAAAAAAGTCCCGTGTGTGCATGTGTGTACATGTGTGTGTGCGGGCGCATGCAGGCACATAATAGAGGATTCGGGAGATCAGAAACACTTCCAGTTGCAACTCTTTTTTCAATAAGAGCAACATTGGGCTGTGCATATGAGACCCTTCTGCAACAAATGTACACTAGATTGTTCTCCCCGTATTGATTGCTCACTCAGTTCACAAACCTCCCACCGTTTCTCTGCCCCCCCTAGAGCTTCCCCTTCCCACCTCAAGTGACTGCTAAGCTCCCTATTGTTCCCCATTTTTCTCTTCTATTCTGCAGTCCCACTCTGCACCCCCATTTTCACAGGCATGCCCATGACTATGCCCCCCAAGTTCCTTCAGTTCCCTCCATCCCTACTTCACACAAACCTCTGCTCTTGTTTTCAACCACAACATTTCACCTGTCAATGCCCCTCCCTCCTCGCTCCCATGACATGACCGCTGGTGTTGTGCAGCTTGTCTCCTCACCCCACCCTAACTTCCTGCAAATCTGAGATTTTGATGCGAGACCCAGAATCCTCCCAATGGGGGGGGGGGGCTACGTGACGACAACCTTACATTTTTATGCATATAGGAAGATAAGTGTAGAAGTGTGGGTGGATATGTGCATGACACGGACCATCCATTCCGAGAGAGTCCATTTAGCCAACCTAATGGGTTGCGGTCCATTACTTGCGCGAAGGGAGAAATGGCTGGCCGTTTCAGAGCCCTGAGAGATTAGGAGAGGCTAAGGGTGTGTGCTTGTGTGTGCCAAAGAACCTCGAAGCACGTTCCGTCTGCAGTTGGCAGGACGGTGGACTGGAGACAGAAGGTATTTCGCTAAGAGAGATGGCTTCTCCCCCATCTCTCTGGGGACCATAAAGCTTTCAAGCAGCAAGGGTTATTTGAGAGCTCAAAAGAGATGCCTCGAATCACTATACAGATATCTCACCCTGCTGATCTGCTCTTTAAATAATGGGTACCATTTTCTCGCCATCAGAGTTAATGGCTCAACAAAAAAACAAGTACGAATGGCACCAGCCCAGTACAGCAATATCCAACTGCCTTGTCCACAGTTGTTCCTCTGCATCAAAGGTAGGGAACCTCTTTCAGCCTGAGGGCCGCAAATCCCTTCTGGGCAATCTTCCAAGGGCCACATGCCAGTGGTGGGTGGAGCCAGAAGGAAAACTGGGAGGAGCAACAGATGCAAATTGGACCTCTGTACAATAGGCTAGTTTCTACACACACACACACCAGTCAAGCAAGAGGCACGATCACAGTTCAAGGACACATTCCAGCCAGGCAAAACACTCAAGGAGGGTGCAAAGCAGGGCTGGTGAGGGCTGTGGCCTGGGGAGAAGAGGTGTGGCTGGAGAGGGGTATGTGGCATGGGCATAGGTGTAGCCAGGATTTATTTTGTAGGGGGGCAGGCTCTGATACCTAGCCCATTTGGAATGAAGGGTCTCAGCTGTTTTTAAGTGACTTTCTTTTGACCCCCAATGCTCAGGAAAATCTGTCCAATTCTTTCTACAATTTCTATTTTTAGTTAAGTATTTTTATTTGTTTATTTGATGGGCATGGGGAGAGTCTCAGGGGCCATGTGGAGGGTTGAATTTGGCCCCCGGGCCCAAGGTTCAATAGAAGCTTATAAAATTATACAGTGGTACCTCAGGTTACATACACTTCACGTTACAGACTCCGCTAACCCAGAAATATTACCTCAGGTTAAGAACTTTGCTTCAGGATGAGAACAGAAATCGTGCTCCAGTGGCGTGGCAGCAGCAGGAGGCCCCATTAGCTAAAGTGTTGCTTCAGGTTAAGAACAGTTTCAGGTTAAGAATGGACCTCCAGAACGAATTAAGTACCGTATTTTTCGCTCTATAAGACACACCAGACCACAAGACGCACCTAGTTTTTGGAGGATGAAAACAAGGAAAAAAATATTCTGAATCTCAGAAGCCAGAATAGCAAGAGGGATCGCTGCGCAGCAATCCTTCTTGCTGTTCTGGCTTCTGGGATAGCTGCGCAGCCTGCATTCACTCCATAAGACGTACACACATTTCCCCTTACTTTTTAGGAGGGAAAAAGTGAGTCTTATAGAGCAAAAAATACGGTACTTAACCCAAGGTACCACTGGACACAGCTTGGAGAAAGTGGATAGAGAAAAGTTTTTCTCCCTCTCTTTAATGCTAGAACTTGTAGATATCCAATGAACCTGAATGTTGGAAGATTCGGGTCTTCTTCCTGAAAGGTTAAAATGCAGCTTGGCTCTAAGCTATGAGGAGGCCTGAGCTCCTGCCGAAATTCAGGTGAAGACGAACCTCTTTTGTCAGGCTTTTACAGGTGGAGAGGTTTGATGGGTGAAGGACGTCGCTGTTCCTACATTAGTTTATGCAGGGAATGTATGCAAATTGGTTCAGATTATTTCGTTACGTGGTGGCTGTGGCGGTGCAGAGCGGTATGAAAGCACCTTAATAAATAAAACGAAACAAACGTCTTTAACTGAAGCATTTTTAGCTTTCTCTCCAGCTGAAGAAGCCTCCCGCAGTGGTTGGCAAAGATCGATAACAAGGCAACCCTAACTTTTTGGAGTTGCGACCTAAAAGGCACGTCACAAAAGGAAAAATGAACGGGGAGGGAGAAGGGGGGAAGCCTTTGGGCTTACCATAGAAAATACATGAAACAGAAGGGGGCGGGGGAAAAATGAAGCCATTTCATTTAGGAGAAAACAAACCACAATCCTTGAATCTGATGTAACACAAAGCCAAGGCTTCTTGGTTTGTTTGATTATTCTGCTTCCACCAGCGGATGATAGAAGAGGAGGCAATTGGGCAGTATATACCCGCCTTCTGTTCTTTCACAATAAGCCATAACATCTGGCGTATCATTACATGCAAACATGGCCATCAACTCATACAAGTCTGGGTAGGGGAACTTCAGGCCCAGGGGCCACAACTGGCCCTCCAGGCATCCCTGCCTGACCCATGGCACTCTCCACAGGCCACACCCTCCTTGAGGTCAAATTTAAATACGTTGCTCCACCCAGTTGTGCTTCTGGCTCCACCCATTTGGCCCCCAGAAGGTTCCCCAGGAAGGCAGGAGGCCCTCACTCCCATAGAAGCTGCAATGTATTCGTTTTGTATTGTCTTATGGATAAGCTCTTGCAAGGCTCCCACAAAACCCAAGTGTAATGAGAAGCTCAGGAATGCCCACATGATATATTTGCTGCATTGCTTCTGAAAAAGGGCCAGATGAGAAACTTGATCCACTAGCAATTTCCCTCCGGGCCTGCAATTCAGCTAATGCCGCATGCCATCATCGCATGTACAGCTGAGTAGACCTCTGCCTAGTTGTGTAGCCGATAGGATTTATTCTGTCTGCAGAATGTCTTCTTGAGGCGCTGGCAGTCCGAAAAGCTTGCATCTGTTGTGAATTGCCTGTGCTCCCAACCTGCCACAATTTATAGCAATTCCTCTGAGGGGAGGAGAAATAGGATGCCTTAATTCGTTTCAGAGGTCCGTTCTTAACCTGAAACTGTTCTTAACCTGAAGCACCACTTTAGCTAATGGGGCCTCCCACTGTTGTCGCGCTGCTGGAGCACGATTTCTGTTCTCATCCTGAAGGAAAGTTCTTAACCTGAAGCACTGTTTCTGGGTTAGCGGAGTCTGTAACCTGAAGCGTATGTAACCTGAAGCGTATTTAACCTGAGGTACCACTATACTGAGTCAGATCGCTGATTCCAGCTAGCTCAGAATTGTCCGCAGTGGCGGAGGAACCTGGGGCGGGGCGAATCGCCCGGCGGCGCACACGCGACATCCCGTATGGTCGCCGTGTGAGAGCCAGTCCGTATGGACAGTGTGTGAGAGCGGCAGACCATGCAAACGCCACATGAGTGGCGCACATACTAACTGTGTGCATGCTCTCAGCTGCTTTACAGCTGGGGGGGGGGCAACGGGCCATCTTGCCACCACCACCCCCCGAGTGGTGCCTGGGGCGGACCGTCCCCTCCGCCCCCCACTTCGTACTCCCTTGATTGTCCGTCTTGGGAGTCATTCTGCAAAGAAACAGTCAAGATGTTTGTACCTTTAAGAACTGTTTCTGTGGGCTCTGGGCAGATTGGGTGCAGCTGGTCATGACTACAAAAAGGAGGAAAAGTTGCAGTTTGAATCTGCCTGCAAGGAAAAACACCCACAAACTTTGTCGTTTTGTAATAAAACCTTTATTTGATTTGCTTTTACACTGGTCTCATGGTGTTGTAGTTTCTGTCACCTGCCACCAGAAGAAAAAAAACCCCTCTAACAGTCCGCACTGATGGAAGTATCTCCCAGCCCTATCTGGAGATGGCAAGAATTTAACCTGGGGCTTTCTGCATTCGAGGCAGATGCTTATTTATCATGGGCTGGCCAAGTCGGGAAAATGCAGAGGGAGGATATGGGGAAGGCCTCCAGTGGGATGTGGGGCATCTGCTGGGAGTGGGGGAATCTGCTAGCAAGGATTGCAGAGTGGGGGGGCTTCCTCAGCCTGCTCTCTCCCCTCCTCCCTTTCCACGTTTGGTGGAGAACCTCTGTCAGACACAGCTGTCTGATGCTGGGAATAGCTCTGCCTTCCCAGGAGAGAATAGTTCACCAGTCCCAGCCACCTCTCAGGTGGTAGCGACTTGTTCCCTGTCACCCAAGACCAGGAGGAGCCCAAAGAGAAGGAAATAGAGAGCTCTGCCTACTGAGCATTGCAAGAGATTTAAGAAACTCAGCTTTAAGATGAGCGCACCCCGTTCCTATATTCAGGATAGTCATTGGATCATCTTTCAAAGCTTTGCCAGCTGGAGCGCCTACCTTTGTTGTAGCTGTAATGAGGATTAGCAAAGAGTATTGCCTAAAGTGCCTTAAGCCAACAATCTGCCTATGCACCACAATAATCTAAGCATTTTGGAAAGCGTGTATCAATTTCCTTCAGCAACTGGGAGCCAGGACAATGGTCTGCCACTGAGCTATGGCCATTCTCAAGGTTTCGTCCTGCTCTGATCTAAGGGACGGGTGGGGAGGGGAAGGTTCCAGCACCATGGAGAGCTCCAAGCAAACCACTTGTTCCATCAAAGGTAGAGGGGGACCGAGGTCCTCGTGTATATTCATGAAAACAATATACAAACATGAATTAAATTAGGGTAAATGTTTTGGGGAAAAAGAGATGTGTATATTTGCCAAACGGACGTGCAAAAATCTGTCTATATACCTTAAGAAATGTCCAGATTGGTGCATTTTTAAAATGTTGAGTCTGCCATATTGATTCACAATGGTGGCCAATATCAAAACATAGTTGAAAAACCGCTCCGTGATCTCAGGAGCCATTGTGCCAAATTGCTTGTGTCACCTTAAAGGTAAAGGTAAAGGGACCCCTGGCCATTAGGTCCAGTTGTGGCCGACTCTGGGGTTGCGCCCCTCATCTCGCTTTATTGGCCGAGGGAGCTGGCGTACAGCTTCCAGGTCATGTGGCCAGCATGACTAAGCCATTTCTGGCGAACCAGAGCAGCACACAGAAACGCCGTTTACCTTCTCGCCAGAGCGGTACCTATTTATCTACTTGTACTTTGACGTGTTTTCGAACTGCTAGGTTGGCAGGAGCAGGGACCAAACAACGGGAGCTCACCCCGTCATGAGGATTCAAACCGCTGACCTTCTGATCGGCAAGTCCTAGGCTCTGTGGTTTAACCCACAGCGCCACCCAATAAATAGAGGATTTAGCTTTTTGCCCTCAGCTTTCATCTGACCTCAGTGTAGTTTATATGCCAGGAATTAAACCTAGAACTTCTAAATGTTGGTGGCCATTGCTGGCTCTTGTGGGAGTGAGCTCCGTAGTTTAACTATGTCCTGTGTGGAAAAGTTCTTTTATCTGTCCCAAATCATTCAGTTTCATTTTATGTCCCTGAGTTATAGCATTAGGAGAAAGGGAGAAAAGCCTGTTCTACATCCACTTTCTGTGTGCCAGGCATCATTTTATAAGGTTCTATCCTGGCACTTCTTTCTCTCCTTTTCTCTAAACGAAAAAATCCCAAATGCTGCAAATTTTCCTCATGGGAGAGTCATTTAAACCAAAGTCAGCTACAATTTAGGAGCAAATAAATGTCAGTAAAACCATACCTAAAAATAGTTTGACCTCTTACTCAAATGCCTGGCCAGTACAATGATATCTATGGCCTCCAAGTAAAACCAGAATCCCTTTCCTCCTCCCCTCCACCTCGCACTGCTCAGATGCATATTCTGTCAAGTGGACAGCCGAGCCTTCGAAGTGCAGCACTTAGTTAAATTGCTGTGGGATTTATTGATCAGCTATGGTGGAGCAATGAACCGTACGAATGCAGCAGTAATAATCAGCTCCTGGATAAATGGCCGCTTCGTCCCTGGCGTTGATTGGGAATAGCCAGTGTGGTGTAGTGGTTAGAGTGTCAGGCTCTAGCACCCGGGAGGTAAAGGTAAAGGGACCCCTGACCATTAGGTCCAGTTTTGGCCGACTCTGGGGTTGGAGCACTCATCTCGCTTTACTGGCCAAGGGAGCCGGTGTACAGCTTCCGGGTTCATGTGGCCAGCATGACTAAGCCGCTTCTGGCGAACCAGAGCAGCGCACGGAAATGCCATTTACCTTCCCGCCGGAGCGGTACCTATTTATCTATTTGCACTTTGACGTGCTCAGGGTTCAAATCCCCCACTCAGCCATGGTGTGCATTGGGTGTCCTCAGGCCTGTCAATAAGCTACCTTGCAAGGTTGTTGTGGGGATTAAATGAGGAGGGAGAGAACCACATACACTGTCTTGAGCGCAGCGGAGAAAAAGTGGGATATACCGTATTTTTTGTTCTATAAGACTCACCTTTTCCCTCCTAAAAAGTAAGGGGAAGTGTGTGTGCGTCTTATGGAGCGAATGCAGGCTGCGCAGCTATCACAGAAGCCAGAACAGCAAGAGGGATTGCTGCTCTCACTGCATAGCGATCCCTCTTGCTCAGAAATCATGCTCTGGCGGCGCGGCGGCAGCAGGAGGCCCCATTAGCTGAAGTGGTGCTTCAGGTTAAGAACAGTTTCAGGTTAAGAACGGACCTCCGGAATGAATTAAGTACTTAACCCGAGGTACCACTGTAATAAATAAAATTATAAGGAAACAAAAAAAAGAAACCCCGTACCTTTTTGAAATCAGTGGTTAAAATCAGCACAGCTTTTAAAGGTTCAGTCCACCTTCTTGATTCAAAATGGTTTCCAAGTATATCCAAGCACAGACCAAAACCTATGATCTTGATCACAGGAACCACTGTGTAAGAATTGGTCACAATATCTTTTAAGAGATGTATGACAGCTTTCCAAAATATATAGATTTGGGTGGAGGGGGAGAGAGGACAGGAGAATGAAAAAACTGTGAGCTGGTTGTTAAAGTATTATGCCGATGATTTATTCATTACTGAATTGATACACAGCCCTTCCTCCCCAAGGATCCCAGGCTGGCAGACAGATACAAAACTGTAAAAAGAAAAAGAAAAACATTATAAAACAGATTAAAATGTCCTAAAATCAATTCCAATCAAAAACATACTTCCAGCCTATTCTCTCGAGGTGGCCAGGCGCAGTATTCTTCAGCCACCAAATGCTTGGGTGAACAGGGACATTTTCTCCTAGGGAGTTAATAATGATAGAGACAGGCACACCTGGCTAGAGAGGGCATTCCTCAACTGGGGGGCCACCACCAAAGAGGCCCCATCACAGAACACTGCCAACCACGCAGCCTTCGGTGGCAGTGCCTCTGGCAGCAAGGCCTCACCCACCAATGGTGACAAAAGGAGTGAGAATGGAGGCACAGGTTGGTTGGTTGGTTGGTTGGTTGGTTGGTTGGTTTTTTAATGAAAATCGCATTTCTCCTCTGCAGGCATTAAACAGTTACACACAGGGAGATATAGAGGGGTCAAAAAGACTGGGCCACACCGCACTCCTGGTTGCTATCGCAGCGATCCTCATTGGCCTCGTGTTGATCGGTATCCTTTGTGCGGTTCATTTCACTACGGTAAGTCAGATTTTGCCATTCTCCAGCCAACGCGCTAGAACTTGATGCCATCTTTAACAACACTGTTAATTTGCAGAGAAGGGAGAGAGGGAGAGGGAGGACAGTTATTTCTAGTACTGTAGTGGATACTCGCAGCTATGGCAGCTTCTAAGATTATGCTATCTTCTTTAATCTGTGTTTCTTGTGTTTCTGCATGCTTAGAGGGGCAGGGCCAGCACTCAGGATTTGGCTTCGCTGGGTACCTACCAGTGCCCACATCCCAGTGGGGGGACCACTGCCAACTCCTGGAGCTCCAGGAAGCATGGACAGGAGATGAGAGAAGAGGAGATGGCCTTTGCCCACCTTGCCCCCCTCTCTTTGGGCAGAGTGGGCCCAGAGGAAGAGGGTCAATCAATGGGGAGCGGTGACTTGTAGCGTAGCGGCAGGCTCTAAGCCACTAGCCCCTTCTGAGGTTATGCAGCCTTCTAAAAACAGTCTTATTGATTTTCAGTAATTAGGGGTTCATTGCAACCATCAATGCAGATCTCCATGGGTTGCCTTTCAGGTAGTTCTACAATGTTCCATGCACGTACATGGGCAAATGATTTGGAGCGCTCCGATATCTTCTTTTGGAGCAAGTTATATTGTGTTTTCCGTGAAGGTCTGTTGGATGAAACAGAACATGCACCCCATTCCCTTGAATCTGGAACATCTGCTGTTTTCAGTCTTCCCAAATGTTTGGGCTTTGGAGCAGCTCTGTATTTTATTTTATTTTTAATAATTTTTATTAATTTTTACAATTTGGCATAATATTCACCAGAGTCAACATTTTCCGCACAACGCTTCCTTGGGCATGACTCAGTGATACTCCGATTACCCAGATTCATAAAAACAAAAACAAATAAACACACAACAACAAAGTAACACTATATGTGGAGATTCTTCGAATCTTGCGACTTCCCCCATCCTATCCACGGAGTCTTGTTTTAAAACATCTACAACTGCATATTAATTTGTACTCCAGTTATTATATCAAACCATATTATCCATAATATTTTTTTTACACTACCAGTATGTCAAAATCCTGCTCTTGTTTCCATCTGCTTACAGTGGTCTCCTAAATAACTTGTAAATTTCCCCCATTCATTTATAAAGTTTTTATCCTCTTGGTTTCTGAGTTTTCCAGTCAGCTTTGCCATTTCGGCATAGTCCACCAGCTGGGTTTGCCATTCTTCTCTGGTAGGGAACAGCTCTGGATTTAGGGCAGTGTGGGCTGTCCCCCTCGCAGCGCACAGGATGCCCAGCCGAGGGGGGGGGGGAAACAACAACAACCATGTATATTTATAAGGCTACCTAGTGAGAAGATCCATAAAAATCAACTGTACCAAAAGGAATTATTGCGAAAATGAGAAATATTTCTGGGGGTGGGGGAAGCATCAAATTTTGTCCTTGCTCAAGGGTTTCATATTACCAAAGTCCATCCCTGTTTGGAGCACAATAACTCCTCCTTGGGTATTCTTCCCATGCACCTTCTCCAGAGTGACCCTAGGAGCCCATTCTCAATGGCTGACTTGCCTCCTTTCACTCCAGTTGCCTTCAAGAGCCAGTGTGGTGTAGTGGTTAAGAGCGGTAGACTCGTAATCTGGTTAAGAGCAGCAGACTCATAATCTGGTGAACTGGGTTCGCTTCTCTGCTCCTCCACATGCAGCTGCTGGGTGACCTTGGGCTAGTCACACTTCTCTGAAGTCTCTCAGCCCCACTCACCTCACAGAGTGTTTGTTGTGGGGGAGGAAGGGAAAGGAGATTGTTAGCCGCTTTAAGACTCCTCAGGGTAGTGATAAAGCGGGATATCAAATCCAAACTCCTCCTCCTCCTCCTCCTCCTCCTCTTCTTCTTCTTCTTCCAATCAGCACATAGTGGGAGAAGGCTGCTTATCGGTAGCTAAAAAATCTCCTCTTTCATGCTGATTGGGTGAATCCAGGAGTCTAGGGACAGGGACCCTGCTGCAGAAATATGAATGGGTCTTTGTCCCCAACATGACCCCAGACCAAAACACCACTGGGCAACACACAGGCTCTGGTTTAATTCCCGAGAAGCCAAAGTTTTCATTTTAAGAAATAAAGCCTCTAGACCTCATGAGCTGAAACTAGTGGAGCTGTTTTTTAAACACCAAAAAACAAGACAAAACAAAACACCCGCACAAAAACAGATCAAAGGAACAGGCAAACAGCCCAAATACATTAAAAACATTTTTGTGTGTGTGTGATTTCAGGTTCTGAATGAATAATAATGAGACTAGTGGTAGTAATGACATTTGATTGTTCAATCCTGTGCACACTTCCCCTGTCCCCCCATAAATCTTAGTCCTTCCTCCGGATATCCTGAGGAGGAGGCCAAAGCTGCAACCCTATCCCTGCTTACCTGGGAGTAAGCCCCATTGTACCCAGTGGGACTTCCTTCTGAGTAGACACGGATTGGATTGCACTGTAAAGATCCTAGAACTTCAGGTCAGGCTGCATCTCCAGCTGGCAGCCTTACCTCGTCACGATGTAGGATCTGAAAGGGAAAGTTGCATAAGGGAAAGGTGGAAGGAAGTGGATAAATTTAGCCCAAAGAAGATTAAGGGGGGAATTCCGTCAAGTATCTAGAAGGAAGATGGGAAATGCTTGCACTTTCAGCCTAAGCAGCGAGAAGCAGAGGCATCTTCCCAGAGGTATCTGGTTGGCAGCTGCAAGGAAACGACGCTGGGCAAGGTGGGCCTTTGGCCTGCTCCAGAACCCAGGCATTCCTATGCTATGCCCTCCCTCCCCGGTCAGAGCCAGTATGCTTCTGAATTAACAGTTAACAAGGGGAAAGAAGACAGAGGAAACTTTTCTTCCCTCTCACCTAACACTAGAACTGACCAACATCCAAGGAAGCGGAAGATATGGGATGGGTTAAACCAGGGGTCAGCAACCTTTTTCAGCTGCGGGCCGTCCCTCAGACCGTGTGGGGGGCCGGACTATATTTTTTGGGGGGAAATGAATAAATTCCTATGCCCCACAAATAACCCAGAGATGCATTTTAAATAAAAGGACACATTCTACTCATGTAAAAACACGCTGATTCCCGGACCGTCCGCAGGCCGGATTGAGAAGGCAATTGGGCCAGATCCAGCCCCCAGGCCTTAGGTAATAATAATAATAATAATAATAATAATAATAATAATAATAATTTATTATTTGTACCCCGCACATCTGGCTGGGCTTCCCCAGCCACTCTGAGCGGCTTCCAACAAAATATTAAAATACAGTAATGCACCAAACATTAAAAGCTTCCCTAAACAGGGCTGCCTTCAGATGTCTTCTAAAAGTCTGGTAGTTGTTGTTCTATTTGACATCTGATGGGAGGGCATTCCACAGGGCGGGTGCCACTACCGAGAAGGCCCTCTGCCTGGTTCCCTGTAACTTGGCTTCTCACAGTGAGGGAACCACCAGAAGGTGCTCAGAGCTGGACCTCAGTGTCTGGGCAGAATGATGGGGGTGGAGACGCTCCTTCAGATATACTGGGCTGAGGTTTCCTACTCCTGGATTTTTTTTAAAAAAGGACTTATTCACACAGCACATCGTTAACCTGCGGAACCCGCTCCTGCAGGAGGCAGTGATAGCCACCAACTTGGATGGCTTTAAAAGAGGATTAGACAAATTCATGGAGGAGAAAGCTCTCAGTGGCTACTAGCCATTATGGCGAAGCTTTGCCTCCACGGTTGGAAGCAGTAAGTGCTTCCCAATAGCAGTTGCTGGAGACCACAGGAGGGGAGAGGGCTCTTTTGCTCACATCCTGCTTGTGAGTTTCCCAGAAAAGGCATCTAGTTGGCCACTGTGAGAACAGGATGTAGAGGGCTAGATGGGCCTCCTTTGGCCTAGATCCAGCTATAGGGCTCTCCTGGTGTTCTTATAAGCATGAAACAATAAGGTTGATGGCCTGAACCATAAGAATGGAGCAGGGAATGAAGGGAAGGCTGGTTTCACACATGCAGGTTCATGGCAGTATCATCAGGTGGGCGGAAGCAGCCATGGTGGCCCAATAGCCATAGGCAAAGGTGTTCCATCACTTCATTTTCCCACAGAGGTGGCTCACCCACTCAGCTGAAAGGCTGGGGAGGGATGTAGCTCAGTAGTAGGGCATCTGCCTTGTATGCACATGGTCACAGGTTCAATCCCTGACATTGCCAGGTAGGGTTGGGAATTTCCCCAGTCTGGAACCCTGGAGAGCTGCTGCCAGTCAGTGCGGACAATACTGAGCTAGATGGACCAAATAATCCGATTCAGTATAAGGTAGATTCCTGCAGCTGAATAATCCTATGCCTGAAACATCATGTACAGCAGGTATCATCAATCTTTTCAGGCCCATGGCTCACTTTTAACCCAAACAGGCTTTGGAGGCCTCATTTCTTAATCGTTCGCCATCTATCTGCATGGCTGTGATGTTTCTGTTGTGACGCACTAGTGGGTCCCAGTTGACCAGCTGAAGACCAGTGATGCACAGGCATGTGTGAATCTACTCATGGGTGCTGCTTGTGCAAGTTGAGTGCAGAATTCGGTATGGGGTGGGGACCTCGATTTTCATTAAAGAGGGGATTTAAGTTCCTAGTCCCTAAGACTATGAAGAACATGTTGAAAGTGTAAAACAGGCATAGGCAAACTCGGCCCTCCAGATGTTTTGGGACTACAACTCCCATCATCCCTAGCTAACAGGACCAGTGGTCGGGGTGATGGGAATTGTAGTCTCAAAACATCTGGGGGGCTGAGTATGCCTATGCCTGGTGTAAAATCTCATGTGGACAGAACCTGGGTGAAAGGAAAACCCAGAAGTCAGGAGGTTGTGCTTGGGTGCCTGCAGAGCTCCTTACCTATTGCTGTGACTAGACAAATAAGGTATGCAAGTGAGAAGATCAAATTATCTAAAGTAATACAGTATTTTGAAATGCAGTAAGCCCTTTCTCCTCCTGTGAAGAGGCTGCATCCTAATGTTTTAATGTTGTACTTTAAACTTGTTTTTTTAAATTGTATTTTAATCAACTTGTTTTTATTATTGGTTGTTAGCCGCCCTGAGCCCGGTCTTGGCTGGGGAGGGCAGGGTATAAATAATAATAATAATAATAATAACAACAACAACAACAACAACAACAACAACAACAACAACAACAACAACTACTACTACTACTACTACTACTACTTGTGTACAATCAGATTATGCAAAATAAAATAAAAATAAAATAGAAAGGGGGCGGGCATCCAGGAAAAAAGACTTTAGCAATCCCACTTGCCATTGGACTTACAGTGTTTTTAACTAGATGCAATTTTGGCTTTAGGGATGATACCTGGAATGCTCCCCCTGTGTAAACTGGGCTTGCTGTATGCATCCCTTTTGGTAGGTAGGGAATTGGGGGGAGTGGATGCAAAAGGGGACCGTGGCTCCTTCACCTTTCACAAAGTCAGGGGCAGGAGCCTGCCACCCTATCCAATTAAGGATTGCTCACATTGCTACTTATCTCCAGAATCTTCACAGCACTCCAGTCAGGTAGGCCAAAGACTAGCATAGCCAAAGACTAGCCAGAGGTCCTGCACCTTTAAGAGCTGAACAGAAGAGGGGATTTCAATACTATTAAAGGTGCAGGAGCATTTTGCCTCTGCTGCATTTGGCTACCTTATTAGAACCAGGATTGTGAACCCTGCGGCCCTCCAGATTGCATCATCTCCAACTCTTGGCAACCTGGAAACTGCAACGTGAAAGACAGCTTTCCTTGACACAGCCTTTTGGTTATTTCTCTCCCCCGTATAAAAATCTCTGTGTCAATGACCTATGCACGCCCCTAGATGCTGTTGGACTCCAACTCCCATCATCCCTGACCATTGACTAAGTTTGCCAGGGATGATGGGAGCTGGAGTCCAACATGTGGAGCTCCAAGGTTGAAGAGTGCTATCCTGCACTCTCATAGCAGTGGCGTAGCGTGGGTTGTCAGCACCCGGGGCAAGGCAAGTAATTTGCGCCCCCTAACCCGTGGATTTGCGCCCCCTAACCCTAACCCCCAGATGTTGCGCCCGGTGCGGCTGGCCCCCCCTGCACCCCCCATGCTATGCCACTGTCTCATAGAGCAGCCTTTGCTAACCTGGTGCCCTCCAGATTCTTTGGAATACAACTTCTTCGAGAGCCAGTGTGGCGTCTTGGTTGGAGTGTCGGCTCAGGACCTGGGAAACCAGGGTTTCAAATCCTCGCTCGGCCACGTGAAACTCACTGGGTAACCCTGTGCCAGTCGCTGCCTCTCTGCCTAATTTGCTTCACAGGTTTGCTGTGGGTATTAAATGGGGAGGGAGAGAACCACGTACAGTGGTACCTCAGGTTAAGAAGATAATTCGTTCTGGAGGTCCGTTCTTAACCTGAAACTGTTCTTAACCTGAGGTACCAATTTAGCTAATGGGGCCTCCCGCTGCCACCGTGCGATTTCTGTTCTCATCCTGAAGCAAAGTTTTTAACCTGAGGTACTATTTCTGGGTTAGTGGAGTCTGTAACCTGAGGTGTCTGTAACCCGAGGTACCACTGTACGCCACTTTGAGCTCCTTGTAGAATAAATAATATAAATGCAAGAAAGAAATAACCCCAAAATATCTTGTCAAAGAGAGATTGCAGGGAGATGCTACTCGTGGATGGACACAGGAAGTTAGTTCCTCTGCTGTACAGCCACGTCCTGGGTGTCTGGCAACCTTCGCTGGCATAGTTACATCGCTGTCTCTTCATCCTGGCAGATGGAATTACCAGCTGTCCCCAAAGACACAGGAGCAGCAGAAGGGCTGTGGTGGGATGTTTCTGCAAGACACACAAGTTGAGATGGGCATGAACTTTTCACCTCTTTCTGCTGGACACCGCTTGAGGAGAATGGGTTGTGTGTGTTTCTCTCCCCCACAACCGAAACCAGAGCTCTCAAGAAACTCCCTAAATAATTAGGCCTGCATGCTTGAAACTGTTTATTACTTAGTCCTTTTTTAAAACATCTGCCCTGGATCTTCCAATAATCAGCTCCGTTGCATGTCCAAAAGTTCTTCTGTCATAAGAGAGGGAGAAAAACAACCTATCCATTTCTTCATGCCCTGCATAATTTTGTGAACCTATATCAAATCCTTGCTCACTTTTGCTCTAAACTGGAAAAAGTCCATAATACTTGCATTAGATGTGGTAGAAATTGTAGGAGGCACATACTTACACAATCCATTATGCACAGCAGTCCTTTGGGGTCTTTTCCCTGTGCTGCAACTGCTATGAGGGAGACTCCTGGTGGAAACCTCAGAGTCAGCAAACTTTTTCAGCAGGGGGCCAGTCCACCATCCCTCAGACCTTGTGGGGGGGGGGCTGGACTATATTGGGGGGGGGGATGAACGAATTCCTATGCCCCACAAATAACCCAGAGATGCATTTTAAATAAAAGCACACATTCTACTCATTTTGGAACTACAACTCCCATCATCCCTAGCTAACCGGACCAGTGGTCAGGGACGATGGGAACTGTAGTCTCAAAACAGCTGGAGGGCCGGAGTTTGCCTATGCTTATAGAATCTACAACTGAGCTGTGACTCTTCTCTCTCCTTAACTATGACCTTCCTTTCCCCTTTAAGTCAGGTGTGGGAAAACTTTGGCCCCCCTGATGTTGCTGAACTGCACCACCCACCACCCCTGCCATTGGCTCTGCTTGCTAGGGCTTCTGGGAGTTGTAGTCCAGCTGGGAGTTGTAGTCCCCCATTCCTGCCTCTGCGTTACAGTTGTGCTTTGCCCCTATGAGCACCAGCGGCTCTGGTAATTGCCCAGGGTGTGGCTGATTGCTTCTTCTATGTTAAAACAAGGAAGGCTTTATGAAAACACCAAAAAACAAAACAAAACAAAAGCCATTAGTGAATATCAAACCATTTCCTGACAGTCAGGAATCCATTGATTTTTCGAGATCGCCCTGATACATAATTCAGCACGAACTGGCAGCGAGATGACAGCTACCAGTGGAGACTTAATGCTTGTGATTCAAAAGAGTATTGAGCCACTAATACAGTGAGTTGTTTGTTTAATGGGAACAAGGGCTATTAAATAATGTGTCCATTAGGCCTTGAGGATGAATAATTTAAATAAGGCAATCAAACTTTCTAACTTTCTCTTCTTCTTCTCTCTCTCTCCCCTTCCCGAATTCTCCTCTTCTCTTTGTGGGAGGGAAAAACCGCCATTATTTTTAACACCAACGCAGCACGTCATCTGACATCCAAGACTTAGGATGGGAAGCGTTGCCCGTCTTCAAACCTCTGGGAAAGGCACAGGGAATCTCTGGCAAAGGGAAGGAAAACAAGGATCCTTCAGTCCAGACGGTTTGATTCCAGTCGCTGGTGAACAGATTGCGTCCGCTATCGCTGTCCACGGTGCTGCATAAACCGAGACGAGCATTAAAAAGTATTTCTTAAGGAATGCTGTTAATAGAGAAATGCTTCCAATTCGCTTTTCAAACCCCCAAACTCCAGGCCTCCGTTTTCATGTATGTTGGAGGTGGTACCTCTATTCCTGCAACACACACAAACTCCTCTCCCTCCATCCTACATCGTAGGCTCACCCTTGTGTGCAACATCGCCCAGGTCAGAGGCGTTTGCTGGCTGAACTTTTTGGATCACTGATGGATGCAAGGACTGAGCTGGAGGAGCAGGCCGGACAAGGTATTTTTGGGTTGACTTCTGCTTCAGGTCCATTGACCCCATTGGAGCCTCTCAGGACAAAAAATGAGAATGCTTTCCCAGCCCATCATACATCTTTGATCTACTGCGGCTCCACCCTCTCTACAGTTTCAGAGTTATCATCTGAGTTTCTCAGTCTAGCATGGATATTTAGAAAGCTGCCTCGTTGGTCCATCTTGCTTAGTATTGTCTTATGCAGCCCTCCAGGGTGTCAGAGTTCTCTCCCAGTCCTACCTGGAGAAGCTTTGGACTTGAATCTGAGACTTTCTGCATGCAAAGTAGATGCTCCACCAATCCACTCTCTTTCTTCCTGAACTGCCTTCTGTCCAGTCCAACTTTCTCACTGCTCTTTCTGCAAAACAGGCTTCTTCTTTTGCAGGAATGTTTTGCTATCTCTTTTTACAGACTCCCATTTCTTTGATCAGGCCACGTGTTTGTGCTTGTCTGGCTGTGTATGATTTCATGTGCGACTCAAGAGGACAACTCGTCCTGAGAGTCGGGGAAGGATTAGAAGGATGGTGCTGGCAAAGGGAGATCAGCCTGGCCTGCTCACGTGCCTTTAAGAACAACTCGATCCGCAGAAATGAGCAGGCGGAGCTTTCCTCTGCATGGAAATTACATTTAAACCACCTAACTTCCCCCAAAGAATCCTGGGAACTGTAGTTCTGGGTATTGTAATTCTGGGCGTTGCAGCTCGGGGGGTAAACTACAGTTCCCAGGAATCTTTGGGGGAAAGCCATGTGCTTTGAATGTTAAACTTGTAGGCAGAGCACATGATTGAAAATCAAGCTTCAGTTAAAGGCACCAGCCAACTTTGGGGTGGCTGTAAATTGGCAAGTGAAATGTAATCAGGCTTGACTTGCATTTTGATACCCCGTAGGACAGGCATCCCCAAACTTGCCCTCCAGATGTTTTGGGACTACAACTCCCATCATCCCCGGCTAACAGGACCAGTGGTCAGGGATGATGGGAATTGTAGTCCCAAAACATCTGGAGGGCTGAGTTTGGGGATGCCTGCTGTAGGAAATACTCTTTTCTCATGCCAGATCCTGAATGGAATGGGTTGTAGCCAATGGTCAACCTACTCAGAGTGGATCCACTTAAATTAATTGACATGATTAACTGAGTTCTATTAATTTCAATTGGCTAACTCTAACTTGAGGGACGCGGGTGGCGCTGTGGGCTAAAGCCTCAACGCCTAGGGCTTGCCGATCAAAAGGTCGGCGGTTCGAATCCCCGCGGCGGGGTGCGCTCCCGCTGTTCGGTCCCAGCGCCTGCCCACCTAGCAGTTCGAAAGCACCCCCGGGTGCAAGTAGATAAATAGGTACCGCTTACCAGCGGGAAGGTAAACGGCGTTCCGTGTGCGGCTCTGGCTCGCCAGAGCAGCGATGTCACGCTGGCCACGTGACCCGGAAGTGTCCCCGGACAGCGCTGGCCCCCGGCCAATAAATGTGAGATGGGCGCACAAACCCCACAGTCTGTCAAGACTGGCCCGTTCGGGCAGGGGTACCTTTACCTTTACCTTTAACTCTAACTTAGTTCGATACAGCAGAATGGAAACTTTCTATAGGGTAGGGAGAATAAATTTTATTTTATTTATTATTTATTAAATTTGTATACCGCCCTATAGATCTCAGGGCGGTTCGCAACATAAAATGCATCCCCCCACCTTTACAAGTAAGGAAATATATAAAAAAAAATCCCTTCCCTTCCATCACCATAATCTAATTTAAGAGATGTTACAAGGAACTTTCCCCAAGGGATAAAGGGTAATTGTGATCACCCTGTGTCTGACTGTGGATTTTATTTATTTTTTAATTAACACTTAAATGTCATGTCTGAAAAGGGGGGGGAATCAATAAACTTGTATTGGTTTGTATAATTATTTGTTCAAATAACTTTAATGGTTTATTGAGGACTTCTGTAAAGGATCTGCTCCCCAGCGCATGGGACACAACAGAGCAAGAAAAGGGTCAGAAAAGGGTCACTGAAATGATTGTGGGAATGGCTGAAGCATTTTCCTTACAGGGAAAGGCAAAAATAAAATGAAAAGCACATGGAAGAAAGACAACGAAGGATGATAGTGGTTTATAAATTTATATGTGGTGTAGAGAACGGAGGAAGAAAAGATGTATTCCCCCCCCCTTTGGGTGACTGTTATAAGAAAAACACTGCTCCTTTCCCCTTATAGGGTACCCAAGAGCCTGTATGGGGACGTGGGTGGCGCTGTGGGTTAAACCACCGAGCCTAGGACTTGCCGATCAGAAGGTCGGTGGTTCGAATCCCGCGACAGGGTGAGCTCCCGTTGCTCAGTCCCTGCTCCTGCCAACCGAGCAGTTTGAAAGCACGTCAAAATGCAAGTAGATAAATAGGTACCGCTCCGGCAGGAAGGTAAATGGCTTTTCCGTGCGCTGCTGTGGTTCGCCAGAAGTGGTTTAGTCATGCTGGCCACATGACCCGGAAACTGTACGCCGGCTCCCTCGGCCAGTAAAGAGAGATGAGCGCCGCAACCCCAGAGTCGGACACGACTGGACCTAATGTTCAGGGGTCCCTTTACCTTTACCTTAACTGGAGAATAAGTGTTGTAGCAGTACTCTCTCTAAAAATCATAGCCCAAGAACCTGATTATGATAATTCCAGCACATGGGTATGAAATTCCCTCCAGCAATTGTAATTTCTACTCTTCATTGAGCTAGCCATAAAGGAATCAGATGTGATCCTGGGGGTTTTTTGGTACTATGGTGTTAAGGTTCCGTAGCTCTGGGAGCATTTAGACAGGTGTTTATTGCAGAATCATTGCTGCTCAGGCAGGCAAGACCTATTATGCAAGATCCACAGGATATCATTGGCATCAAAATGCCAGGCTGCTCCCCCCCACCCTCATTTAATCAGGATTTACCCTTTCCGTGGGAAATCCAGTGAGTTAAAAACAACAACACACCCATTGCAAGCAACCTGTTTGTGATATCTGAATAACTCATTTGCAGTATTAAACCCCCCAGGGGGGCGGGAATGTTTTTTAGTGCCAAGTAAAAGATGGAGGGCAATGTTTGCTCGCTGCCTGGGGTGAGTAAAGGTGATCTCAGACCAAGCAGTCTGCATCAGGAAGGGTGGACTAAAGAGCCTTTGACGTATGTGTTGGCTTGAGAGAAACCAGCTGAGGTCAGAGTCATCAGGTCCACATTGGGTCTCATCCAGGTTAGCAGCACACAGGACCAGATTTGGGCAGGCCACCAGCTATCCACCCCAGTCATTTGGTTTGTGAAGTCCAAAGGATGTGTATTCCTGTTTGCCTATGAGTGGAGCAGGACCTTTTTTATCCATTTATCTGCTTCAGGCTTTCACTGCCTCATGATAGCTCTTTCTCTGTTACACACACACACATAAAATAGTCTCCTTTTATTTACCACCTCAAGTTCTGCTGTGCCATTCCCTGTGCCTCAAAACCAAGCCTGTCCGCCCGCCCCGCCACACACGCGTTACAGGCAGAGACAGATGGGAAGGTAAATTGCTGTCCTCAGCTCTTGGATCAGATTAGCCTCCTCCAGGTCTTTGGGACAGCTGGGCTCTGTAAAACAGCGATGTGTGTGTAATTCTGATATGTAACTTTAGAGCAGGGCAGCTAAATATAAGAGACGAGGGCCCAGTGAAGATTTAAGCATCAGACTTCTGCTGGGCTCCTTTCTCCACCAAATAGTAGCAAATTATCATCAATAAGACAAATGCACAGGCAAATCCACTCTTTGGTAATGTTCATTCATTCATTCATTCATTCATTCATTCATTCATAAAAGGTAAAGGGACCCCTGACCATTAGGTACAGTTGTGGCCGACTCTGGGGTTGTGGCGCTCATCTCGCTTTATTGGCCGAGGGAGCCGGCGTACAGCTTCCGGGTCATGTGGCCAGTGCTTCTAGCGAACCAGAGCAGCGCACGGAAACGCCGTTTGCCTTCCCGCCGGAGTGGTACCTATTTATCTACTTGCACTTTGACATGCTTTCGAACTGCTAGGTTGGCAGGAGCAGGGACCGAGCAATGGGAGCTCACCCCATCACAGGGATTCGAACCGCTGACCTTCTGATCGGCAAGTCCTAGGCTCTGTGGTTTAACCCACAGCGCCACCCGCGTCCCTCATTCATTCATAGAATCATAGAATTGTAGAGAAGGAACCCCAAGGGTACTCTCATCCAACAGCTCTGCAATGCAGGAATCTTATCTAAAGCAACCATGACAGAGGGCCACCCAACCTCTGCTTAAAAACCTTCATTCATTTTGTTTACAAACCATCTTTCTTCCAAAGAGCTCAGTCTTGTGCGATTTCCCCCTCTCTACTCTATTCTCACAACAGGCCTGTGAAGTTAGCTGGTCTAAGAGATAGTGAATGGCCTGAGGTTGCCCACAAAAGCTCACATGGCTGAGTGGGGATTCGAACCCTGACCTATGCCAGGTCCTAGTCCAACACTCTAGCAACTGCACCACACTGGATCTCTATAAACACGAACAGACTTCCTTTGAATGTTGAATTGCCCTGGTAAATCTCAGCATTCCCCTTTAGAAACTGGTCCCTAAACTAAATCGACCAGGACAGAAATGTGAACGCACTCACGCTTTGTGCCCCTGGAAAAGGAAAATGGAAGCCCCTTTTGCAGAGGAAGGAAATCTTTGGTAAGCTGGAGGAAAGATTTAGCCACAGCCCTACCACTGACCTATTCCTTGGCTATCTGTTGAATGTGAGCAACTTCGGAAGTCCTCAGTTATATCTCAAGCGGCAGAGAGCCAATTGCACTTGCAGAACTTCGGCCCTCCGCTAAGAAAGGCCACCCTGCTCCTTCCTTGCTCCACAAGGGTCCTCCTATGCTGCTCAGCTGCACCGCCAAGGCATTTAGGGGGTGAAATATCATCCCGACGCTTGGGAAGTTGTTAAACTGAGTAGAGCGGAGAGGAGGAACAGCTTGTATTTAAACAGCCATCAGAAACTTCCAGGGCTTATCTGAGGTGTCAGCTTGCAGCCCTGGTACAACATGCATATACTCTGCTTTTGTATTGGACCATCTAATCTTGGAAGTGCTGTCACAGTTCTCAAGCAACAGCCCAGGGCTACCTCAGAAGAAGCTGTCTATTAGGGCTAGTGGGTCACTGCCCCACCATCCTCAGTCTGCCCTCAGCCACTCCACACCTGCCTTCTTAAGTCGTCATAATAGGAGAAAGATGAAGGCAAAAATTAGAATTAGTCAGCCCTGCCTGTCATTGGCTCTGGCGCCACCTACTGCTGGCCTCCCCATCTTCCATCCCTACCAAGTCTCAGCAACTAGGTTAGGTATCTATTTGGATTGATCCAGTAGACAGTTGCTTTCCCCAACAAAACAGGCTCGCCTGCAACCTGATAACTAAAAAAAACAGAGCAGGTCAGTGCCTCTTCTATAAGACCACAAGGGAAGTCCAGCAGTTGTCCTGTCAGGAACTCTCAGAGCCCTCCTATGTAGTCTTAAGAACTGTTGCTTCTGCAAAGGTGAAGCCAACTGAAGCCTTATATACCTTGACCAGGACCAGTAGTTGAGTGAGCTCCGCCTCCTCCAGTGGAGCCAGCTGTCTGTTAAAGGGCCCTTGCCTTATTCAGCAGTCTTTGGTTCCTGCAGGGTTGGGAATCAGAGGACGGGAAGCCTGTGTCTTCCAGTTGGGGTGATTCAGAAGGCAGCCCTGGCAGCTCTTCCCCGAGGGACAACGGCTCCAGAGACTTGCCATCTTCTGAGTTTATTGCATGGTATCTGGGTTCTAGAACTGTGAAGCTGGATGGGACCCCAAGATCATCTAGTCCAAGCCTCTGCGATGTCATGGGTCGTGACAGTCTGTTGGAGGGTAGGAGGGCTAAGGGAACGGGGAAGAGATCCAAGGGCAGACCAGGTCAGAAGAACAGATATTATGAGGGGCTGAGTACATGCCTATATCCTGTTGCAGGAACCCGCCCCCCAATCATTCAGTTTGAACAAATACGACACACACACGACATACGCAATGTTTCTGTTATAAATTCATAGTAAATCAACCATACATTGGATCTACACCGGTTCACTTTTATTTTGCTCCATGAAGGAAGGACTATCAAAGGGGGACGGTTTGATATAGGATGGCCATAATCCCTTAACCGTACCAACGCATAGTCAGGAGCCCTGCCCAGTTGGCATGGCAACCTTGATGGTCCCAGACAGAAGACCATCAAGGACACAACGGACTTGCATATGGGAGTGGATTCGACACATATGGGAGTGGATTCAACACGACTGGAACAAAGGACAATGATCAAATCTTCCCTCTGGGGGCAGGAAACTGCCAACTCCCCTTTGTCCTTTAGAAATGACTCATGGGGGGGGGGGAGGAACCAGCCAGGTGACAACATACTCAGGTTACTTCCACAACCCCTCCTTTTTGTGATGTGACAATGATGTAGTTGTGATGTAGTTCTAGGGGTGTGGCTTGGGGGGATTAGTAGCTAATAAAAGTTGGGGTCTTCTTTTGTTTGGGATTTCCATCTTGCTTCATCTTGTTGTGGGTGGGAGTCCTGTAGCGACAGTTTTCAATAAAGGCCAAGCCTACAGGCTGCTGTTTTGCTCCAAATTGTCCTGGTTAGTGTCTTTGTCTTTTTGTCCAAGGGAGCCCTCAGATTCCTCCGTTAACACGCCAGACTGGGCTAATGAGAATGGAGGTCCAAACTGGAGGGCACCAGGTTGTGGAAGGCTGTGGTATGGAACACACTTCTGTGTCCACTAAATCAGATCCACTGAGTGTGTTGGTGCCTATTGCTAAACAGTCTGTTGCACCAAAAATCCAAAGACAAGGATGGGGAACCTGTACCCCCCAATCTCCAAATGTTGTTGGACCCCCAATTCCCATCAGCCCCAGCAAGCATGGCGAATGGGCAGGGGTGATGAAGTCCAGCAACCCCTGGAGGGCCACTGATGTTCCTCATCCCCGCAAGAGTCTTGAAGCATCATTCCAAATACATCTGCAACCAGAGGTACCACTGTATTTTATTTAAGACAAGTCATGGTTTAAGCTTCAAGGTGTTACTATTAGCATCCAAATCCATTCACAGCTTGGGGCCAGTTTACTCCCAAGATCACATCTTACTCTATAGGTGCTCTCTCAACCGCTTCAATGGGCGGAACTGGCACTGTTTCAGGTGCCACATAATATAGGTTCGGAATCTGTAAGAAATCAACCTTTCAGTGTGGCAGCACCTACACTTTGGAACTCACTGCCTGTTGATATCAGGCAGCTGCCTTCACTGTACTCAGATATGTAAAATGCTGATGTGTGTGTGTGTTTTTTTAAGCTTATTGCTGGTTACAGTTTTCTGAATGTTTTGATTGTTTTTACTGATAATGTTATTTTTCTATTCTTCATGCAAACTGCTTTGAGGTTTGTTACAATCAAATAGTATGGAATATTTTTTAATGAAATAAATAATTTTGCTACTAGAGCAGGCAGGAGTTGGGTACCTCTGGGCTTCCAGGTTTTGTCAGGCTGTAGCACTTGTCCTCAGGGACGCAGGTGATGCTGTGGGTTAACCACAGAGCCTAGGACTGGCCGATCAGAAGGTCGGCGGTTCGAATCCCTGTGATGGGGTAAGCTCCCTTTGCTCGGTCCCAGCTCCTGCCCACCTAGCAGTTCGAAAGCACGTCAAAGTGCAAGTAGATAAATAGGTACCACTCCGGCAGGGAAGGTAACCGGTGTTTCCGTGCGCTACTCTGGTTTGCCAGAAGTGGCTTAGTCATGCTGGCCACATGACCTGGAAGCTGTACGCCGGCTCCCTCGGCCAATAAAGCGAGATGAGCGCCGCAACCCCAGAGTCGGTCATGACTGGACCTAATGGTCAGGGGGCCCTTTACCTTTACTTAGCACTTGTCCTCACCAATCAACATCTGACCAATGATCAGCAGTGGGTGGTGATGGGGGAAGTAATTTAATTACTGTATACCCAAAGGGCCACAGGTTCCCCACCTCTACTTAAGGGTGCCACACAAGGTTTTATTTTTATTTTTTCTATTTTACTTCTGAATGAGCACATGTATGGGCTCGCAGCCTCTGAGCGCGTACAGAGGGAGCCTCTGAGCATGTACGGAGTGCTATTTCCTTCCCTCTGATCATTTAGATTCCTCATACATTTCCAGGAGTCCGTTGGGCGGCGCGGGGGTGGGAATAAACGAGACGATGAGACTTGCGGGCGGGCGACGCTTCCTAGAACTCTCGCCGCCGGAGCAGAAGGTAAAAAGGCGACGCGGCCCCTTTAAATTCCGGCAAGCTCCCGCCCCGCCCCGCCTCCTGCCAGCTTCGCGCACCCGCATGCGCAGTAAGAACTAGAGTTCAGCTGCGCCGCCAGGATCACCCCGAGACCGGAAGGTGTTTCTCCGGCGGCCGGGGAGAAACCGGAAGTGGCGAGAACGGCTGTTGTCCGGGGACCCCGAGAAGAGAGTTGCGGAGCCGCTTGCAGGTGAGTGAAAGGGAAGCGGGCGGGCGCTGCAGCGACTCCCTCCTCGCTCCAAGGCACGAAGAGGCTGCTTGAGCCCCGGAACCTCCCCCCCCTCCGGCTCCTGAGCATGTGCAGAGGATAATTCTTTGCCTGCTGTTTAGCATTCAAGTGTTGGTGTTTAATGCGAGGAAGGTCCAGGCTGAGAGGAGGGGACTGGCCCAAGGTCAAAGCCCACTTCCCTGCGCAGCGCTAGAGGTGAAAGGAAGGTTCTTCGCGCACATCCGGTGCCATTTGCCTGCCAGACTTTGAATTTATGTTGTTGTTTAGTCGTTCAGTCGTGTCCGACTCTTCGTGACCCCATGGACCAGAGCACGCCAGGCACTCCTGTCTTCCACCGCCTCCCGCAGTTTGGTCAAACTCATGTATGTAGCTTCGAGAACACTATCCAACCATCTCGTCCTCTGTCATCCCCTTCTCCTTGTGCCTCAATCTTTCCCAACATCAGGGTCTTTTCCAGGGAGTCTTCTCTTCTCATGAGGTGGCCAAAGTATTGGAGTCTCAGCTTCAGGATCTGTCCTTCCAGTGAGCACTCAGGGCTGATTTCCTTCAGAATGGAGAGGTTTGATCTTCTTGCAGTCCACGGGACTCTCGATTCTCCTCCAGCACCATAATTGAAAAGCATCAATTCTTCAGCGATCAGCCTTCTTTATGGTCCAGCTCTCACTTCCATACATTACTATTTGAATTTATATGTTAGATATATTAGGCACTGCCTCGAACCAGATCAGGTTATTCGTCCCTTTAGCCCAGTGTTTTACAGTTCCACCAACAGTGGCTCTCTGGAGTCTTTGGCACAGAGGGGTCTTTCCTTTCCTGCTAGATGTCCTTTTTATAAGTTGGGATATTTGAATAGTTGCAAATATTAGGGGCGGAAGGTTGGTGGGTGGGTGGAGGTGTCAAAGGGTGAATAACTCACAACTTGAGCAAAACCTTCAACAGTTGTAGCTATGCCAGTCCTTTTGGGGTATAAAAACGTAAGAGCCATACTGGGTCAAGCCGACAGCATCCTGTTCTCAGAGAAGCCAACCAGATGCTAAGGCATGGGTTTGAGCCCCACGCTGGGCAAAGGATTCCTGCGTTGCAGGGGGTTGGATTAGATGACCCTCGTGGTCCCTTCTGGCTCTCTGATTCTATGTACCTTCTGCTGGATGTCCTCTTGACTGGTGGTACTTAGGGGTTGCATATGTTACTGGGGAGGGAGGGCCTGAAGGACAAGTCACAGCTTGAACACAACTCACAGCAGGTGAGAGAGCCTTGCTGGACCAGGTGAAAGGGACTCTGTCTGGTTCCAGCATCCTGTTCTCACACTGGCCCAAAGGGAAGCTAGCAATTCACAGCAGCTGGCATGCAGAGGCATGTACTGCCTCTGACAGTAGAGGCTAGCAGCCATCTAGAGTAGAAGCCTTATCCCCCATGAATTTGTTGAATCCTCTTTTAAAGCTGTCCAAGTTTGTGACTGTCACTACATCTTGTGGCAGCTAATTTCACAGATGAATTAGATGCTGTGTGAAGAAGGACTTCCTGTTTGTCTGTCCTGAATCTTCCAAATGTTCAGCTTCCTAGGTTTTTGGGTTTTTTTTTGAGTCTTGTGCATGTTTAAAGCTTAATAGCTTTATTTAGTGGAGCACATTTCGTTGGAACCCAGGTGAAGTGTTTTCCTGATTTGGAAGATACATGTAGGGATATTGGGCTAGGAAGAGGGAGACCTGGGTTCATATCCCCCATTAATGTTGGTCCAGTCATACACACTCAGACTCACCTATCTCACAAGAGATGGGAGAACCATTATGCTATCTTGAGCTTCTTAGAGAAAAGGCTGAATATTTTGCTGGCATCCGTCTGTCTCGGGAGACAATGGAGGAGTGTGCCTTTGTGGCTGAAGTCAAACTATTGGAAGGTTACAGTGCCTGTTGTGGCACTAGAGATTGATAAGGGAGAGACATGTTTTGTTGCAGCTGGGGCAGATGACAGTTAAAAAGAATATATTTGTCTTGCTTGGCCTTCTGAGGAGCACAGGAGCACAGGTTGCAGATTCCCCCTTCTATTTTATCTCCACAACAACCCTGTGAGGGAGATTAGGTTGAGAATGTGGCCCAAGGTAATCTAATGATCTTCATGGCAGATGTTGCTCCTTTCAGCTGGAGATGCTTCCAGAGACCTTCTATGCTTTCACCTCATTGCATTTTTATTTTTTATTCCATCCTTCCACTAATTAGCCAAGGGCCTTTTTGCTCCCCTCCCCTTTTTGCTCTCCATTCTCTCCTCTCAATAGCCCTGTGAAGTAGTTTAGGCTGGGAGGGATGGGGAGTGAATCAAGGTCACTTAGTGAACTTCCTGGCTGAGTGGGGATTTGAACCCAGGTCTCTCAGGCACTTTAATTGTGACACCACACAGGTTCTAAGCTTCTCTCTCTACAGGACACAAGCCTTATGTGCCTGGTGTTCATCCCCACCCAAATGGCATCATTGGCTTCAAGACTGGAAACAAACAAACAAACCAAAGACAGTAAACCAACCAAACAGCACATGTAGTGGACTGTGTAACTCAGCAGGGCTTTCAAACCAGATCTCTGCAGTCAAAAGCCAGCAGTAAACCACACTGGCTCATTTTCACCACCAGCTTGTCATTCTCCTGCCCATTGCTTATTAGATTGTGAGCTGGGCTGTTTGTTTATGCCGACTGAACAGCCTCTGGTTTCTCCGGCACCTGATTTGTTGCAGAGATTTGTGGCTGCCTTTCTCTTTGGGATCTGAAGAGTAATGGGGAACACGAGCAGTGAGCGGGCTGGTGTGGAGCGTCAAGGGAGCCACAAGACACCTCGGAGAGATAGCGGAGGAACAAAGGATGGAGACCGGCCGAAGATCTTGATGGACAGCCCTGAAGACGCCGACATGTTCCATGCCGAGGAAATAAAGGTATGTGACCTCAGGCGTTCGCCCTCATTCGCTGAGAAAGCCGAGCAAAAGGGTTCATGCTGCCATTTTGAAGGATGTGAGACAGGCACCAGTTTACTCTTGCAGAAACTCCAGCAGCCAGTTGGTTGTTTCTCTTTTTAGAGAGGGGGAATCGGCCATTGGGTTACATCAAGCTTTAGTACCACTCAGAACAGACCCACTGATCGTAATAGACATCCAATAACTTGGATCTGTTAATTTCAGTGGGTCCCCTCCAAGTCAGACCTAGGCAAACGCTGAGTCATTTGAATGTCTGTTTCCACCTCCTTCACCCTCTGCTAGGAGGCGGTCAGATAATGGTATGTAGGCCCAATGGAGCAAAGGTCTGCTTCAGAAGGTTGTGGGATCCTATGGATAAGATTTTGGGAGTGCCTGGAGAAAGGAAAGGAAGGAGAAATCCAGCTATGCAAGTTGGACCCTAAATGACCCACCCCTTAGCCACTTAACCTAAAGCAGATTGCGGAACTGAATTTTTGCCAAGACTTGGCCATTACACATGTTCCTCCCTCCCTGTCCCACGCAGCTTGGCAAGGAAAAAGAAGAATTCTTGGCCTGGCAGCATGACGTCGAGGTGAATGATAAGGCTCCTACACAAGCTCGGCCAACCGTTTTTCGCTGGACCGGAGGAGGCAAAGAGGTCTTTCTGTCTGGCTCTTTTAACAACTGGAGCAAACTTCCACTGACACGGAGGTGAGCATCTTTGTGGCTTGGTCTGGGCTACCTTTGTTTGCTGTCTTGGTGAGGAGGCCCAATATGTTTTAAAGGGTATTTACAGTGTCTATCCTTACCGCAGTTTCCTACAAGAGCAGGAAAAGTGGGCTCAGCTTGGTGCCATGCTGTTATCAAATACTGGTGGTGAAGCCAATGCTCATTTTCAAGAGCAGCTCACCTTTATGGGCATGGGGAGTCAGTCTTGCAACAAAACATCGCTGCAAATCCCCAGCCTCTAAGCAAGAGTGGCCTACAATCGCACTCACAAAGAGCTGTTGGGGTTTTGCTTTTGGTGGGCAGGACGGTACTGTGTGTTTCATTCCAGTATATTGGGGTGGGTTGTCTGCAGAATGGGAAGAGGCAAAAATTGTCCTTCTGATTGGACCACTCTTCAGATTCAGACTTTTTAATTATTATTTAGCTGACTCACTTTCTATGGTAAAGGATTAATTGTATCCCCTCCCCCCTCTCTTTTTAATCCCCTCCCTCTCTCATTCATAGCCACAATAACTTTGTAGCAATTCTCGATCTCCCAGAAGGCGAACACCAATACAAGTTTTATGTGGATGGCCAATGGACACATGATCCTGCAGAGGTAATATTGCCTTTTTCAATCGTCTTACTTGGCCATCATGAAGGGCTGGTTCATGCATCCATGCCTCCGCCTTCTGTAATTTCTCCGTGATTGGTGGCTGGCAGATGAACATGCGAAATGCTGGGTGCATTTTAAAGTGTGTTGTTTTAGGTATGATAGTTCACATCAAAGGTGGTGGCCCTTTTACATACGTAGGCCATCACTTGACGTAGCAGCATAAAGTCACGTATATCCTTGTGCAAACCAATTTTGACAACTGACTTCTTTCTGTAATGAACCAGTGGGGCACCTGCCGTTGGTCAGACACTCAGCCGAAGACATCTCCTTTTTTAAAAAAAAAACATCTTCCTACATCCTTCCCATGGGAAGGCCTGAGATTCATTCTTCAGTAGGTCATGGGTGGGGAGCCTGTGCCCCTCCAGGTGTTGCTGACATCATCCATGACCATTGGCCACTCTGACTGGGGCTGATGGGAGCTGGAGTCTAACAGTCTGGAGGTTCCCAAAAGCTATGGGGTGGAGCCTATTTTGAAGATGCAAAGTAGAGCTTTGCTGGTCTACATTCTGTTCCTCCTCCTCCTCCTCCAGTCTCTTCCCATGAGGCACTCCAAAGCAATTTACAAGCTGCCCCTTGGTTTTCTTCCTAGCCTGTAGTAACCAGCCAGCTGGGGACTGTCAACAACGTCATCCAGGTGAAGAAAACAGACTTTGAAGTATTTGATGCTTTAATGGTGGACTCCCAAAAGTCCTCAGATGTATCTGGTAGGTATCTTGGTGTCGTCCTTCTCCATGGTTGGGGGTGCTGTGTTGCCTTGGTCCAGGGTTTAGTGTCTAGCTGTGCATTTTGCAGAAGTGACATCATTGAACACTATTTGTTTCCTGGCACTGGGGACGGTCTGAATGCAGTTAACTCTGGAGGACTTTGTTCTTCCCAGCACATTATTGAGAGTGCCAGTAACTACACGGAAGGTGGTGATCGAGCAGACATTGTGCACTTAAGAGTCTCAAACAGTTCTTCAGCAAGGAGATAAGATCCCTTATGGATCAAAGAACGGAAAGCACCAGGTAGGAATAAATGGACATATCTCACAGTGGAGAGGTGTAAAAAGTGTCCTCCTCGCTGGAATTGGTATTGGGGCCTGTGCTTTTTAAACTTGGCCTGGCGTTAGGTGTGAGCAGTGAGGTAGCAAAGTTTCCCGATGGTACCAAATTGTCCAGGGTGTTAAGAAGAGCAGCAGCATCCAGAATTAAAGGCATCATATATTATTCGCCCAAATGTTGTTCTGCTGTCTTGGAACATCCTGTGGATGGGCTAGAAGAAATGATCTAGCTATACAGATGTTGATCAGTTACATTCTAAACTTTTTAACTGTTTTTAATACCAGGTTTTAAATTGTCGCAGCCCTCCCTGGGACCTGGTGGTGAAGGATGGGCAATAAATTCAACAATGATAATGATTTTTTTGTTGTTGTTGAAAAAGGCATTGCTGAGAGTGCCAAAAGGATCTCTCTCAAGTGGGCTAAACAGGCAGTAAAGTTTGCTGAATAAATGGCATTCAGTGGTAAAGTGTAGAAATCAAGTAAGGAAACCTTTGGGGATTAAAGACCACGGCTGAAATGGGAAATTGTTTAGAAGTGCTTTCCCCCAAATAGACCAAGGTTAACCACAGGAACGTCCCCTCTCTCCCCCCTACCCTCCCTGAGCAGAGCTGTCGAGTTCACCCCCCGGACCCTACCACCAGGAACCCTACATCTGTAAGCCTGAAGAGCGCTTCAAGTCCCCCCCTATTCTTCCTCCACACCTCCTGCAGGTTATCCTAAACAAAGACACTGGGATTTCGGTGAGTAGAGAAACGTGAAGATAGAAGCAAGCCCCCGCTTTCCCCCCAAATCAAATTCACTGTGTAAGCTGGTGTGTCCTTACCAGCTTTGGGCAGTTTTTATGTGGGGATTCTCCATTTGAAAACAGAGGTGGCGCAGTGAGACTGAAACTCTGAATTGTTTGACTTAACCTGGCGAGGAGGGTTATTGTTTTCTTTTTTTCTTATTATGTTTTTATCTTGTATTTTTATGCTGTGAACTGCCCTCAGATTTACACATGGAAGGGAGATGGTATACAAATATAATAATTATTAATAATAATAATAAGCCTTGCCTTACCTTGCATCCTGTTTTCTTAAGGGTGCTTTCGAACTGCTAAGTTGGCAGGCGCTGAGACCGAACGACAGGCGCGCACCCCGCCGCGGGGATTCGAACCGCCGACCTTTCGATCGGCAAGTCCTAGGTGCTGAGGCTTTAACCCACAGCGCCACCCGCGTCCCATTGTGAAATATTGGTATATCACAATTTCTTTGCTGGTGATATATCATGATGCTGAAAAGCAGAAATTGCCCAGCCCTAGTCCTAAATCGGGATGCGGGTGGCGCTGTGGTCTAAACCACAGAGCCTAGGGCTTGCCAATCAGAAGGTCGGTGGTTTGAATCCCCACGACGGGGTGAGCTCCCGTTGTTCGGTCCCAGCTCCTGCCCACCTAGCAGTTCGAAAGTATGTCAAGTGCAAGTAGATAAATAGGTACCACTCTGGTGGGAAGGTAAACGGCATTTCCGTGCGCTGCTCTGGTTTGCCAGAAGCGGCTTAGTCATGCTGGCCACATGACCCGGAAGCTGTCTGTGGGCAGACGCTGGCTCCCTTGGCCTATAGAGTGAGATGAGCGCCGCAACCCCAGAGTCGTCCGCAACTGAACTTAATGGTCAGGGGTACCTTTACCTTTTAGTCCTAAATCAGGTAGAGTGCTTGGGGGCCAAATGCAACCCTCTGGGGCTGTGTACCTGGCCCTTAGGAGTCTCCCTTAGCCACACCCTCTCCTTAAGCTGCACCTCTCCCCCCAAACCACACGTTCACTGAACCCTCTCTGCCCTTTCCTCAGAAGCCTATGCCTGGCTGGAATGTGTCTGTGAACTGCATCAGTGCCTGTTACTTGGTTGGGTGGAGACAACAGTGGTGCAGAAACCTGCCCCTTGCTTATTGCTGGGATGTAGCTATGCTCCACTCAACTTGACTTTGGTGCCACATGCAACAGCGATGTGGCCCCTGGCAGGCTCCTCCAGAGGGAACATGGCCCTTGAGCTGAAAAAGGGTTCCCCATCCCTGTCCTGAACTATTCTCCTTTGTCGCCCTCTTTAGTGCGATCCTGCCCTGCTTCCCGAGCCGAATCACGTCATGCTGAATCACCTCTATGCCCTTTCCATCAAGGTAAGGCGGCGGCTTAAGTCGTTGCTGTCTGCCTGTGTTTAGACGGCTCCGTCTTCTGATCTCCCTCTCCTCGCAAATCTCTCCTAGGACGGGGTCATGGTGCTCAGCGCTACCCACCGTTACAAGAAGAAATATGTCACTACGCTGCTGTATAAGCCCATCTGAAAGCAGAGCTGGGTGCCCGGGCCGATGGAGAAGTGGAGGGAACAAACGAGAAGCGTATGCTCTTTGAAACAGTAGCGGACTTGCTGTCGAATCATAACGCATATTTATATATATATATCTTTATATTTTTAAAAAGAGCCCAAATTTGCCTTGCTCTCTTTCTCTCCCTCCTGCTTTGAATGTTCTTTAGCCCCACAAGCAGGTACCCACTTGTGCTGCCAATCAAGGCCATGGGTTTTTGAGGGGGTTCATCGCCCTGTAATAGCAGGGGGGGGGCGGATCTATGAAGATGCACAAGCTGCCAAGGGCATTTAGTTTGCAGAGTTAAGACAAACGAATTTTTGAACTGGGCACTCGGAATGAATGGACACCTTCAATCGTCCAAAGTCCCCAAAGTGGGTTTGCTTTTTTTCGTACAGCAATATGTGTAAGAGAAGGTGTATTCCTTCTGTAGCAATCTGGGCATACCCTTATAAATAACTTTTTATTTTTCGTTCTTGTTCGTCCCTGCCCTCCCCGCTAGTCACCTTTTGTAACCTGGGCATGACTTGCCAGGTTTCAGATGACTGGCAAAGGCAGCCAGCTTTGGTTACTTGCCAGCAGAAAATGCTTGGCACATCTTTCAGTTTACTGCAGCTGGACTGATGGATTTAGGTTGGTGGTTTTACTGTCCAGTGGGCAGCAGGATGTTACAAAGAGGCTAGAAGAGTTGGACACTGCTGTGAAGCTTCGGGACCAACCCTTTCTGGGTCCTACGAGCCTCCTCTCTCCCCCTACCTTCTTGGATAGCTTGCTCAGAAATGTGGCTCCTTCCTTTCCAAAGATTAGAACTCCCAAGCAATATTGCTGCCCTGCTCCAGGGTTGCTAGGGGAGGTGGGCTTTGCACCCCAGGCCTTCACATGTCTCTACGCTAAGGAATCAGGATGCGTCTCCTCTCAAACAGCTGTAGCCTCCCCTTGTTTGTGGCAGGAGGCTCAACAAGGGGCTACACCTCCCATAAAAGATAAGCTGCCTGCTTGTCTCCCCCCCCCCCAAAAAAGGCCAATTAATGTGTTGTCTGTCACACCAAGGTGCACACACTCCCTAGCCTGCTGTGGCACCAGCTTGTGCCTTCTTAGCCAAGCGAGCCCTGTGTGGTTTTTTCCCTTCTGATTCCTTACCAATCTTTTGAGGCCACCAGGCAGTTTTATTGCTTTGAGTAGCTGATACTGATGTATAGGTAGAACTGGCACTCTAGAACAGGGGCTGGCTAACCTGTGGCTCCTCCAGGTGTCATTGGGCTGCAACCGCCTTCATCCCTAACCTAGTCTGACCAGCTGTTTGGGACAGATGGGAGCTGGGTGGCTCCAAGCTCCCATCCCTGCTCTAGACCGCTCTTGAGAACAGTATTTCACGTCTGCTTTTTTTAAAAAAAATCTTCTGTTTGCTGTTTTTTCTCTTCAGAAATCAGTTTTTTTAAAAGAAAATAAAATCAGTTTACATAATGAAGAGTGAGCATTTCCTCTGCACCTTTCTTGAAAGGAACACAGGTTAACTTCCCGACATTACGGCAAAGGTTGCAACCCATACTGTCACCTGTGACCTGTTGCAATATGTGAGAGGAACATGCCTGTTAGGTAGGGCAAGACAAAGGTGGGGGGTGGGGGTTGTATGGTCGGGTTTATCAAGTGCTGGAGGTCAACAAAATGATTGTCTCGCAGTGGAGCTAAGTTAGCTACTCTACAGGAAAATTTAATGGTCACTATATAGTAGCCTCCATAAAGAAGGCTGATCGCTGAAGAATTGATGCTTTTGAATTATGGTGCTGGAGGAGACTCTTGAGAGTCCCATGGACTGCAAGAAGATCAAACCTCTCCATTCTGAAGGAAATCTGCCCTGAGTGCTCACTGGAAGGACAGATCCTGAAGCTGAGACTCCAATACTCTGGCCACCTCATGAGAAGAGAAGACTCCCTGGAAAAGACCCTGATGTTGGGAAAGATGGAGGGCACAAGGAGAAGGGGACGACAGAGGACGAGATGGTTGGACAGTGTTCTCGAAGCTACCAGCATGAGTTTGACTAAACTGCGGGAGGCAGTGGAAGACAGGAGTGCCTGGCGTGCTCTGGTCCATGGGGTCATGAAGAGTCGGACACGACTAAACGACCAAACAACAACAACAACATATAGTAGCCTCTCAACCTGTGATCCCTCTTGTTCCAGGACGGTTATTTCAGCCTGAGGGCCACATGTCAGTGGTAGGTGGGGCCAGAGGCAAAAGTTGGGTGGAGCAACAAATGTAAATGCTACCTTTGTACAGTAGGCTAGTCTCTACTCAAACAGCCCTCTCTAATCTCCATCAACAAGGGAGAGACATCATCAGCGTTCAAGGACAAACTGGAGGGCAAACTGCACAGGTCTGGAGGGATGTATTTGGCTCCCATCTGAGGTTCCCCACTCTCTGCTCTAGTTACTTTCACTATGATGAGGAAGATGAGCTAATCGAAAAGATCAGGCTCTTGGAACAGGCAAGCAAAGAAGCAAATGTCCAGAGTCATGCAGATTAGGGCAAAACGAATTCCTAACTACACATATGTGCTTGTAGTGACTGATCAAGAAGAGAGTTCTGGAGGCTATAACTGATAGCTTGGTGGAAATGTCAACTCTGCGTGGGACAGTGTTTTTTTTTTTTTTTTTTGGGGGGGGAGATGTAAACTCCATCTAGGTATTGCTAGAGAAAGGGTGGAAAAAATAAAACCGCCACTATCATTATGCTGTTGTACAAAAGCAATGGTGTGACCGGTTGAGATACCGTAGCAGAAAGACACACAGTGGCAGAAAAGGTTGTGGCATTTGAAGAGTTTTAGCCTAGCAAAAAGAAATAAAGGAAGGCAGGTGGATATTATAGATGTTTAAAACTATGTACGGTACATTGAAAATAGAGAGAAGCTTTTTTCCTGTATTCGTAACACTAGAAGCTGAAGGGTCATTCAAGGAAGCTAAAAGAGGGTAGGGGGATTCAGGACACAAAACAACTTCTTCCTGCAGCACATTTAACTATTTCTCCAAGCAGAAACTTTAAAAGGGGTTTAGAAGTATTCATGGAGAAGGGTATCGATAGCAATTAGCCACAAGAGCTGCCTCCAGGATGAGGCAGGATGCTTTTGCCTTTATGTCCTGGCTTTTATGTTTCTCACAGGACATTCATTTGGTCACAGCGGGAAACTGGATTCAAAACTAGATGCAGTCCAAGCAGAGCAGCTCTTACGCTCTGACATCTCTAAAACTGCTAGGTTTATGAGCAACTACTGGGACATTTAGAACATCAAAAAAGCCTTGCTGGATGAGGCCAGAGGTCTATCAAGTCCAAACATCCTGTTCTCTGGCTGCGAAGTTCACAAGCGGGACCTGAAGACAACACTGCACTACCTCTCTCTCCTTGTGATTCCCTGTAACTAGCATACAGAAGCGTGCCAACTCTTGACAGTGGAGACTATATCTGTTATGGCTCATGTAACTATGGCAAATCCTCCTTGAATTTGTCTAATCCTCTTTTGAAGTCAGTTAAGAATGTAAATTCAACCATGCTGGATCAGGTTAACCATTAAGGGCAGATAAGAGTTGAAGTCCAACATCTGCAGGGCCACATGTTCCCCACCCCTGCGTCAAAGGTATAAAGCGACATTTAATTAGGACAAATTAAGAAGTCATAATGAGCAAGCTTTTCACATTAAAACTTCTCTGCTGGCTCCATTTTAAGCATCCATGCATAAACAGCTCTTGCAGAGGCTGAATCACCATACCTAATAATGTTTCTCTCTCATATAGACACACACATGCTTTTTCTTACATAATCCGAAGCTCTTCTGAACTCAATAGATCTACTGCTTTTTTTGCCCCCATATTTTTTTTTACACTTTTTAAATTAATAAACTAAACCAAATATTGCACATCTGTGTGATATTTTCGCCCTAATAAATGGCATGAGATTCGCTGCATTTGAAATCCTCCCCAAGACTACGACTGAAATCTTCCCCACCTGCAATTTTTGGTGACTATAAATATAAAACTGGGGAGATAAAGGAAGTGAGTGGCCAGTTTTAGGTTAAGGGGAGAAGTCTGCTGGGCTGCAACTCCCAACCCCAGCCAGCTCTACGTACAGCTAGCACGACTCGCTGCCCTTGACGTTTCATTGTTGCAGACCACATCCACTAGCAGGAAGTACAGCTGTGTTCACCAGGAGTTGAGCAACAGCACAAGTGTATTCTCAGAAAGTTCCCTGTTAGCTTCAGGGGCATGGGGAGGTAGATAAGAGCCCCCCTCCTGTTAGAACAGCCTTCCCCTCTCATCTGTGCCCTAGTCAGTTTAGCCGGTGGTCAGGAGTGGATGTAATGCTAAGCATTTGTGGAAGGCTGTGGTAATTTGGAATGGGAGAATGAGTGCTACGATGCAGTACGGTCATGTAAAATTCAGTTGCCCCAGAAACTTCTGGCCCTGGCAGCTTCAAATATGGAAGTGTGTGGGGCGGGGGCTTTGCAAATGAGATCTCAGAAGTCAGGTGAGTAACTGAAGGTGTGCAATGCTTGGGGGCAGGCCTTCAAACCCTGCGTACTCCTCCCCGCTGTGAGCAAAATGCAGAATTATGCACAGCTAGAGATGGCGGACAAAGGGTGGGGCAGCCCAATTGCTTTAAGTGCGGGAGAGCAGAGGAAAGAGAATGCTTGCTTTGTTTAGTTCACCAGCAGTCCTCCCCCCCACCCCCACCCAAAAAAACCACAGTTTGATTATGAATCTTATCGACAGGACTGAAACAGTGAGTCTTAAATAAGTATATTTATGTGCACATTGAAAGAAAAATAAAGGAACATTTGTAAACAAGCTTGCAGTTCATTTATACATTCAAGATTAGGCACAACAGAAGTCAAAGCAGTTTGGTTTTTTTTGTTTGTTTATGCAGAGCATCACTATGAGCTATATGGAGACCAAAAGGTGGCGGTTAAGGTGGTGGTTGGGGCGGGGCTGGGGGGGCATCGCTTACTGGTAACCTACCCGCAGCAGGCTGGGAAAAGGTTAGGTGTACAACTCATCAGGAAACACACTTCAGTTCCTGTAAAGCCGATAAGTTAGTAATAGACACACACGATCCCTGTAGAAGAATACATCAGACCCTGTATAAACTGGCTTCGTTTAAAAATAGAAGTATTTACATTATAGTCTGAACTTGCATTCTCTTGCCAAGCGTTACTTGTTTTGAGATGTACAGTCTGAATTAACATGGGCAATAAGTTGTTTTTTAAAAAAAACAAACTTGAAGCTTTAGGGGTGTTGTTGCTAGGAAGAGGGCAAGGAACTATTCCCCCATTGTTGTTTTAGGACGGTGCTTATGGGAAGCCATTGGCTCGTGTGTGTCTGCCGGGACCGCTGACCTGCTGCTCAATGTTTAAAAATGGACAGATTGGCTTCCTAATGGGGACAGGATAGCTTACTCCAGGACTGAAGATGGAGAGCTGGAAGTTTAGCAATTACTGCTGCTGCTGCGTTCTAGAAGGCCTGGCAGCTTTTATCCTGCAACAATGGAGAGGGTTGGGACGCTCAGCTCATCCCTGTGACTTCAGGTAACAACCATGGAAGCCAAGCACTCACAGAGTAACTTCTGACAATTTATTTATAGTCTTGCTACTTGAAATATTTATAACGCCACCTTTCTGCCTGACGACAGGCCTCCAGGATGGCAGACAACAAGTGAAAGTTAGTATATAATTTTTTTAAAATCCCCCCCGTTTAAAAGGCAGTGGTGAGTTATAAAGGCTCTGGGAGACAACGGTGGAAGATATGCTCTCCCACCCGCCTTAAGCTGCTGCTGCTCCTGTAGGAAGGAAAAGGTCACTGCACCATGCCAGTCAGAGTGAATTTTGTTTTTATTTGATTATTGTTAACAACAAGTTCAATACTTTTCCAGGTGGAGTGTGAGTTGCTCCTGTTGTTTCTTTACCTTTTCTGCAATCGTTAAAAGGTAGTGACGACAAATTCTATATTGTAGTTATGCTCGAGAACCTCATTGATGCTAGCAAGCTTCCGCTTGCAAATTTAACGTTACAATTATTTCTTCGTGGGATTCCTGGAGGGTGAGGGCGAGGCCCCTTCAAGTAGCTGAAGACGCCTTTCCCCAGCCACCGTTAAAACAAAGGGCTGGTGGTTGAAAATAAAGATGCACACTTTACAATAAAAAAGTAGAAACTGATTTGATTTCCTTTTTTTTGTTTTTTACGAATATAAAGTTTCTTGTAAATATGTACAGTCCTTTGAGCTATTCTATAGCAGGAAGCATTTCACAAACAAGACACAAGATATACACTCTCAGGACTCGACAAGCCGAGCTTTCAGGTCACGAGGGACTTTTTTTTCCATGAGATGCAAAGACCTTAAAAACCTTTCAGAACACCCAGACCCAGAGGCAGAAGTCTCAGCATGTTTCCTGACAAACCATCTGATATAAAATAGCCCGGATATACAACAGACCAGACCCTGTAATCCACAAGACCCTCCAGAAGGGCACTGATTGAAGCAGAAGAGATTTTAGGTGCCTCTCCAGTAGGGCAGCACCAGCTGGCAAAAGGAGTAAGCAGGAGAGGCAGAGTGGGATTTTTGCTCTTGCCAGCTTGGAGTGAAACGCAGCAGCTAAAGCAAATCGAATGGCCGAAAGCCTAAACTTGGAAACTTGTTTGCCTCGGTGGCTCAGCAACACCCGAACGTGAGAAGCTATAGAGGGGATTGCAGAGGGAAGGCAAAAAGTGATGGAGAAATGTTTGGAAGAGTTCGCCAAAGCTGTTAAAATTTGCCTTTATCCTCAATGCCAGGAAGGGGTGGTCCGTTGCTGTACTAGGGATGGGGAGCCTGCGGACCTCCAAAACGGGAGCCAAATGGGGACCTGACGAAGGCAGGAGCAAATGGCACGGTGAGAGCACCTACTCCCCAAAAGCTGCTACCTGCCTTTGACCGCCAGGTGAAGCCATCAACCCATTCCCACTGAGTGTGGGCCTCCAGATGTTGGGCTCTGTCTCCCATCAGCCCCAGCCAGCGATCATTATGGGCCCAACGCCAACAGGAGAATCAAAGGTTCCCTGTCCCTGACCTACCCCAAAAAAAGTACAAACCACACTATGGCTTGTTTTGTTTCGGTCCCCCACTCCCCTCTTTGGTAGCGTCTGAGCGCTGGTTGCACCGCTGCGGCAAGGAGGCCTTTCCTTTAGCTTAGCCTTTATCCAGTATATAGTGATACGTTTGTGAACAGGATCCTACCTAGTGCAGGCTGGGGATGGGAATGTCGTCATGCCTCGCTAAGTTCTGTTGTCGTGGAATCGAGAACTGTTAAAGCTCATTCTCCTTCAGTGCCAGTTTCCCCAGTAAACAATGATGGTTATTGTTGCAGCATAATCTATAAAGGCTTCAGTTTAGTTAACACGGGAGGTACAAGATACAATATCTAGCAAAAGCAACTGAAAAGGAGACTGCAGCCAGGAGGATGGTGGTGTATAGGAAGCATGCAGGGAGCTGCCATGCAGAAAACCTGGGTAAGAGAGGGAGGTTTTACACCTCCATACTGCTTTAGTGCAGAAGGAGAGAGTGAGAGAAGTGGATCACGGCCACTTATTCTGTGTTATCGCAGGATATTTGGGGAGAGCTAAAACAGGACATTCCCTTCCCTGTAACCCGGCTGACGGCAGAGCTGCACTTAACGGGTATCTTTTTTTCTTTGGGAGTCCTAAATTCCAAAAGGTTTTGGAAGGAGCGGATGGACTAAATTGATCAGGCTTTCTCTAAAAGCTCTACAGCAGAAGCTAATGATGTTGGGTGTGGAGACACGAATCGCTGTGGCCTTTTGCCGGTTAAAGGGCCTTCCCAGAATTCCAGCATCTTTCCCAAATGCTGATATAGCCCACCTTTCAAGACGTAGGTGAGATCCCCATCCCATCTGACTTCTGTTGATGGGGGTGGGAGGTGGGGCGAGGGCGGGCTGGTAAAAGGCTAAAAGCGAAGTATAAAAAGTCCATAAACTGCTTGAAAGAGCAACGGTAGTAACAAAGTGCTCAAAAAGAGGGAAGGGGAAAGGAGAGAGAGGGGAAGAGAAAAACCGAACTGCAGGAAGCTGCAGGAAAAGAAACTGAGATGCAAACGATCCTTGCGAGCAACTTGAGTCCTGGTGGATCGGATCCTGTTGCCAGAGCAATTATTCGGGGCCCAGTGCTGTTGGCTGGGTGGGTACCTGGGCAGCTAAGTTAAGAAGTGCATCTACTCAGTACATTTCCTTGGCTCTTCCTGCAGTTCAAGGTCAAGGGGAGGCTTGTGTAGCTTATACTGACGATTGGTCCCAGACCTGTTACAGAAAGGAAGAAAATGATATGAAGTTCAGCAGTTGCACTTAGCGTCAGAGTTCCTAGAATTGTTTACAGCAGTGTTGGACTGAGATTCTCAAGCGCATACTGCTTAGTAGTAAACAGAGGCTACTGCCTTGTGATCTTCAGATAGAGGGCGGTATAGAAATTTAATCAACAACATTTTCCAATAATGCCTTTCCCCAATATCCACCATTTTGGGTCCTACAATCAACAGTGAGGCCTTCTTGGTGGTGGCTCCCAATTTGTGGAATGCCCTCTCTAGTGAGGTGCATTGGCCTCCCTCATTACTAACTTTTGGAGGGAGCTTTAAAACATTCCTGTTTAGACAGGTATTTGATAGCTGAAATACCTGTCTCTGGCAGCCTTGAAATTATTAGATTTGAGAGTAGGTGACTTACTTTTAGAAGTTTTAATTGTATTGTTTTAGTATTGCTAGGTTAGCTGCCCTGGGTTCCTTTGGAAGGAGGGTGGCATATAAATTTAATAAGCGTTGAATCTGAACGCACAGGGATGTATTGCTTGATTGCAAGATTTGTCCCAGCCACCTAGACCACAAAGCCAACTCCTCTGGGATCATTCCTATATATAAGGGATTTTTCTAGTATGAAGGGCAGAATTGCTCTCTTGGAATTGCTACGATTTGAAGCTATTCCACACAATAGCACAGCCAATTAAGAGATTTCTGCTGAAATATGAAGCGGCATACAAGTTAATAAGATAGACAACAGAGCTGGGGTTTTCAAATTGAAGTCCATAGAAGCTCCATTCAAGTGGTTCATAGAAAGTTTGCAGAACAAATCAATAATAAGTCCTCTAATTTAGCTCTCTCCCCCCCCCCCATGACAGTATCAAGGCAGTTTTGACCAGGGGTAGATTCTCCAACAAGGAAATAAGGCCCTGCCATAGAGCCCATGATTTTCATAATATGGTTCTGGGGAGGTCTACTTAATTTCCCCTGAAAAATTAAAACAGTGATCTGGCCTAGTGCCCGTGATTTTTCTTAATAATGGCACTGATTTCAACAATGACACCTGTGCTGAAGGAAAAGTTCAGTTTACTTCATATTTAAAATCCAGAAGCAAAACTTGGTGTGTCCCTCCAAATTGTTATCAACCTAAATCAGTATCAGAACGGTCCAATTTTGTCAGCTGCGAATTCCTGGTTTACACTGGATACATTTTGTTAGCCTATAAGGGCGGGTTTCACCGGCTGCAATTCAGCTAACCCACGCGTACTGTTTGGACTGATTACATTCTACAGCGGCATGCTCGTGAGGGTTTTATGTGAGTAATGCACTTCCCTTTACAGAATAACAAGATAATAAATTTTAAGTGACCTTTCAAGCCCCGCTGCAGCCCGCCCAGCAATCTTCAAGTGGTCCACGAGAAAAGAAACGTGCAACAACTGCTGTAATAGAGAGATTGCTACAGAGGAGAGAATCTGCTGGAATCATCAAGAGACACCAGCTTTTCCCTCTGCCTGGGATCCTTTTAGGGAGGAGCCGCTGCTTGAGTATTTACTCTGGCTCTCTCTTAACATTTTTGTGGGGAATGTTCATTGCCCTATTTTCAGGAACAGGAATGTATTTGTGTGTTTTTTAAAAATACATTTAAGGTTTTGTTTTGGACTTCTATCATCTGTATTGTTTGCATTTGCATGTTTATTGGAGGGGGGGTGCCTTTTTGGCTAAAAGGCAGCATAAAAATAAACTGTAAAGTACAATAAATGGTGCAGGACAGTCCAGCTTACCTTGTTGACTTGGGAGAGGGGAGTCCTTGCTCCCCCCACCTGCATCCGTCCCCTGCTGCTCTCCTCAAACAGCCTCCCAGGAGACCTTTCCCTGCGAGTGCTCAGGACCCTGCCAGGAGATTTCTCCCTCTCTAGAGGACGCCCAGGAGACTTGTCCCTGCGCATCTCCGTCCTTCCCTCTCGATAGCGATGGGGTGTGCTTGGCTCCCGAGGGTGGCTTGGACCTTCCGGAGGCCCAGGGCTTGACGCTACCCGCTTGGTTATGTGCTCGTTATATGTCGGGGGGCCTCTCTTGTTCGGACTGCTGTCATTCAAAAACAATGGACGTGGACAGCTGAGTGACAATAAAAACCTTAACGTTACATTTTTATTCGCAATAGCAAAATCCCCCACTGTGCCTTTCCCCTTGCTCTGCGAGGCCGTTTTCGGGGACGGACACAAGCGTGCCGCTGCGTCTGTAACAAAGCGGGGCTGGCAGACGGAAAGGGGAAAAGATCTCTCTGTTGTGGACTCTTTAACATGTGGCAGAAACCCTGCACTGCTGCGTAACCAGCCCAACATGTAACTTCCAATCTAGTTCTGCCTCTGGGTTACCATCCCTCCATCAGTCACCAACCTTCCAGCTCTTTTCACATGGAATGTGCACATAAGAACATAAGAGGAACCTGATGGATAAGGGAAAATGGCCAACCTAGTCCAGCATCTTGTTTGCACAGTGGCCAAGCAGATGCCTGTGGGAAACATGCAAGCAGGACCTGAGCAAAACAGCAGTCTCCCCTCCGGTGATTTCCAGCAGCTGGTATTCAAAAGCATTCCTGCCTCAACTGTGGAGGCAGAACATTGCCAGCACGGCTACTAGCCATTGATAGCCGGCTCCTCCATCAATTTATCTAAGCTGCTTTTAAGGTCATCTAAGTTGGTGGTGACCGATGCCTTCTGTGGGAGCAGTGATGGCCACACACACTACTGCTCCCTGTCCCCTTAAAAACCAGCAAAAACCATCTCCTTTACATAGCCTGATTTCCTTTTCACCTTTAAATATCTGGATTTGTACTTTGCTCTCATTGTCTCAGCTTTCTCTTTTTCCTACGCCTCTCTCTTGAGATAACGCAGTCTGGCTTCCATCCTCTGCATTCCACCGAAACAGATATCAATTAAATAAATAAATAGCCTTGTTCTCAGATCTAAAAAAATCTTCGCTCTTCCATCACCATCCTTATCCTCTCGGCCACCTTTGATGCAGATGCTTGTGAACATGCTCTTCAGGTCAACATCTTCCCCATCTTTGGATCTCTGTAACCCTGATGGTTTCATTTGAGCCCAGCTGAATGCAGCCTACTTCAGTGTTTTCCCTGAAGGTCTTCCTCTGTTCCAGAGGACTCTGCCATGATCCCACAGCTATCTAAACACAGGGTGATCTTCATCAGGTCTCTATGCTGAAGATATCCAGATTTCTCTTCCCTACCACCAACCTCTCCCTCTTGCCTTCTGCTAGTCCTTCAGCGGCTCATCACTGCCCTCAACATGCCCAAGTCTGAACAGCTCCTCTTTCCCCTTCATCCTCCCCCTTGTCATTGGGTGTAGAGAGTAGCTGATATTACCACTATCTACACAGCTGAGAAAGGGACGCGGGTGGCGCTGTGGGTTAAACCACAGAGCCTAGGACTTGCTGATCAGAAGGTCGGTGGTTCGAATCCCCGTGATGGGGTGAGCTCCCGTTGCTCGGTCCCTGCTCCTGCCAACCTAGCAGTTCAAAAGCATGTCCAAGTGCAAGTAGATAAATAGGTACCACTCCGGTGGGAAGGTAAACGGCGTTTCCGTGCACTGCTCTGGTTTGCCAGAAGCAGCTTAGTCCTGCTGGTCACATGACCCGGAAGCTGTACGCTGGCTCCCTCGGCCAATAAAGCGAGATGAGCGCCGCAACCCCAGAGTCGATCACGACTGGACCTAATGGTCAGCGGTCCCTTTACCTTTACCCAGCTGAGTGAGGTAAGGCACGCTCAACTTCATCTTCTATTTTTGCCTCCTTTTTTCCTCTCTCTATTCAACCAAGACCTAAGCAACATTGTAAACATCTGTTCCTTCCCCTGCCTGCATCTTCTTACTTAAGACACAGGCCCACATTCTCATCATCACTTGGCCTGGACCACCACTTTCTTTCAGTGGCATCCCCCTTGTTATTACACCTTCTTCTCCTCCTCAACTTGTCCCAAAACTCTGCCTCAAACTACTCAGTTTACCTCTCCTTTTGGGGAAGAGGCATAGCTGAGCGGTGGAGACTGTAAAAATGGGATGCTGGACTAGATAGGCCATTTACCTGATCCAGCAGTCTCTTCTTATGTTCTTAATGGGTCTACGCTGAGCAGAACTTGCATTGGCATGAACCACGTATCTTTCTCTAAGGCTTTTCTCAACACTGGTGATGCATCCTGCTTTCCATGCAATCTTTAATCTTCTCCACTTTCTTCCCGGAAGCAACAGAGCACACCGTCTCCACCAAGGAGGAGACAGGGGACTCCCCTGAGAAGGAGTCTAGTTCACCAACACAGGAGCCAGATATATGGAGAAACGTGACTCAAAGAAGTAGGAGGCCCAGGGTTCACTCTGATTGCTTAGAAATACACAATCGCTTTGAGGTCCTCTCCCCTAGCATGGAAGACGAAGAGCAGACTCCATTTGAGGATCTCTCCCTCATTACAGTCGATCAGGTATATGAAGACGAGCAGCAAAGTCAGTCCTCAGGGAATGTGCAGGCGACCTTGGAACGGACAGCTCACGGAAGAACCCCGACCAAACCCAAGAGGAGGCGTGTAGTGGTGATAGGGGATTCCCTACTGAGGGGAACAGAAGCAGTGATCTGTGGGCCTGACAAGATGTCTCGGGAAGTGTGCTGTCTCCCCGGGGCTAAGATCCAAGATGTAACTGAACGACTGCAAGGAATCATAAAACCCACTGACAAATACCCCTTCCTCTTGGTTCATGTGGGAACCAACGACACTGCAAGCAATAGCCTCCAGAAGATCAAAAGAGACTACGAGGCTCTCGGCAGGAAATTGAAGCAACTAAATGCACAAATTGTCATCTCATCTGTCCTCCCAGTTGAACGACGTGGCCCAGGGAGAGAGGGGAAAATAGTGGAAGTGAACAGCTGGCTTCGCAAATGGTGTAAACAGGAACGGTTTGGATTCTTAGATCACGGACTGCAGTTTCTTGAAGATGGACTTCTGGCAAGCGATGGGCTGCACCTCACAACGGTTGGGATAAATGTTTTTGCAAAAAATCTCAGAAACCTCATCAGGAGGGCTTTAAACTGACTAATGTGGGGGAGGGAGACAGTGCTCCTGAAGGTAGGAGTCTCTCAATTAATGAAGATGATCATCCAAATGTCATAGACCAAATGGAGCAAACAGCACGCGGACCTAGTGGTGGGAGGAAAAAATCCTTAAATAAGAGACACGGGGGAATGATTAATGGACTTCAATGTCTGTACACTAATGCGCAAAGCATGGGAAATAAACAAGATGAGCTTGAGCTCTTGGTACAGCAAACTAAATATGACATAATAGGCATCACTGAAACCTGGTGGGATAAGTCCCACGATTGGAATGTAATAATGGGGGGATACAATCTATTTCAGAGAAACAGACCAGACAAGAAAGGAGGAGGAGTGGCGTTATATGTCAGGGATGTGTATACCTGTGAAGAGATCCAAGATTTAGATCCTCAAAGCCAAAGTGAGAGCATTTGGGTCAAAATTAAGGGAGAGAAGAATAACAGAGACCTCATTGTGGGAGTTTACTATAGACCCCCAAGCCAAACGGAGGACATAGATGATGCCTTCCTGGAACAGATGGCCAAGCATGCAAAAGGAAGGGAGATAGTAGTAATGGGGGACTTCAATTACCCAGATATTTGTTGGACGTCAAACTCAGCCAAGAGCATAAGGTCAAACAGATTCCTCACTGGCCTTGCAGACAACTTCATTGTCCAGAAAGTGGGAGAAGCAACAAGAGGAACAGCCATTTTAGATCTGGTCTTAACCAATGTTGATGACCTGGTTAGTGGGGTAGAAGTGGAAGGATCATTAGGCGCGAGTGATCATGCTCTTCTGAAGTTTACTATACAGCGGAAAGGAGTAGCCAAGCATACTAGGACTCAATTTCTTGACTTTAAGAAAGCCGACTTCATAAAACTTAGGGAAGTGCTGGGTGAGATCCCATGGACAACAATACTAAAAGGAAAGGGAGTTCATGATGGCTGGGAGTTTGTTAAGAGGGAGATACTAAAAGCACAACGTCAGGCAATACCAATGAGACGGAAACATGGAAGGTGCCTAAAGAAGCCAGGGTGGCTATCTAAAGAACTTTTAACTGAATTAAGATTAAAAAAGGATGTGTACAAAAAATGGAAAAGGGGGGAAACCACCAAAGAGGAATTCAAACAAATAGCCAGCACGTGTAGACACAAAGTCAGAAAAGCTAAAGCACAGAATGAACTCAGGCTTGCTAGAGAGGTTAAAAGCAACAAAAAAGGCTTTTATGGGTATGTTCGTAGCAAAAGGAAGAACAAAGAAACAATGGGGTCACTCAGAGGAGAAGATGGTGAAATGCAAACAGGGGACACAGAAAGGGCTGAACTACTCAATGCCTTCTTTGCCTCAGTCTTCTCCGATAAAGAAAACAATGCCCGACCTGAAGAATTTGGAGCAAATGATTCAGCAAAGGAAACACAGCCCAGAATAACTAAGGAGATAGTACAAGAATATTTGGCTAGTTTAGATGTATTCAAGTCTCCAGGGCCAGATGAACTGCATCCAAGAGTATTAAAAGAACTGGCAGATGTGATCTCAGAACCACTGGCAGTCATCTTTGAGAATTCCTGGAGAACAGGCGAAGTCCCGGCAGACTGGAGGAGGGCAAATGTTGTCCCTATTTTCAAAAAGGGGAAAAGAGAGGACCCAAATAATTACCGCCCAGTCAGTCTGACATCAATACCAGGGAAGATTCTGGAGCAGATCATTAAGCAAACAGTCTGTGAGCACCTAGAAAGGAATGCTGTGATCACCAATAGTCAGCATGGATTTCTGAAAAATAAGTCATGTCAGACTAACCTGATCTCGTTTTTTGACAGAATTACAAGCCTGGTAGATGAAGGGAACGCAGTGGATGTAGCCTACCTTGATTTCAGCAAGGCATTTGACAAGGTGCCCCATGATATTCTTGTAAAGAAGCTGGTAAAATGCGGTCTTGACTATGCTACCACTCAGTGGATTTGTAACTGGCTGGCTGACCGAACCCAAAGGGTGCTCATCAATGGTTCCTCTTCATCCTGGAAAAGAGTGACTAGTGGGGTGCCACAGGGTTCTGTCTTGGGCCCGGTCTTATTCAACATCTTTATCAACGACTTGGATGATGGACTCAAGGGCATCCTGATCAAATTTGCAGATGACACCAAACTGGGAGGGGTGGCTAACACCCCAGAGGACAGGATCACACTTCAAAACGACCTTGACAGATTAGAAAACTGGGCAAAAATAAACAAGATGAATTTTAACAGGGAGAAATGTAAAGTATTGCACTTGGGCAAAAAAAATGAGAGGCACAAATACAAGATGGGGGACACCTGGCTTGAGAGCAGTACATGTGAAAAGGATCTAGGAGTCTTGGTTGACCACAAACTTGACATGAGCCAACAGTGTGACGCGGCAGCTAAAAAAGCCAATGCAATTCTGGGCTGCATCAATAGGAGTATAGCATCTAGATCAAGGGAAGTAATAGTGCCACTGTATTCTGCTCTGGTCAGACCACACCTGGAGTACTGTGTCCAGTTCTGGGCACCACAATTCAAGAAGGACACTGACAAACTGGAACGTGTCCAGAGGAGGGCAACCAAAATGGTCAAAGGCCTGGAAACGATGCCTTATGAGGAACGGCTAAGGGAGCTGGGCATGTTTAGCCTGGAGAAGAGGAGGTTAAGGGGTGATATGATAGCCATGTTCAAATATATAAAAGGATGTCACATAGAGGAGGGAGAAAGGTTGTTTTCTGCTGCTCCGGAGAAGCGGACACGGAGCAATGGATCCAAACTACAAGAAAGAAGATTCCACCTAAACATTAGGAAGAACTTCCTGACAGTAAGAGCTGTTCGACAGTGGAATTTGCTGCCAAGGAGTGTGGTGGAGTCTCCTACTTTGGAGGTCTTTAAGCAGAGGCTTGACAACCATATGTCAGGAGTGCTCTGATGGTGTTTCCTGCTTGGCAGGGGGTTGGACTCGATGGCCCTTGTGGTCTCTTCCAACTCTATGATTCTATGATTCCCCAGTCAAACTGGCATCTCGGTAGGTGAAACTGCACCTAGCTCATCATGTCTATCTACTGCCGCCATGCTTTCCCCATCCTTCCAAAGTAGAGGGCACCTTGGGACAGGGGTCTTTCTTTCCCCCTCTCCTATAAGTGTGAAGCTGTAATATTACTTCTTACCTGCGCGTAGTAGAGGGGACCCGGTGGAGTTCGTTGTTTGATTCTTTCACCAAATTCCCCTTGCAGCAAATAACTCTTAGTTTGTCCTGGTAGGAAGAGGCCAGGTAAATTGCTCCTGATGAAATTGCTGGACCCAGGTAGCGAGGGCTCGGAATATCCAAGTGGGCTCGTGCTGGAGTGCTGGGGTGGGGTGGAGAGGGAAGAGTGCCTTTAAAATTGGCTCTTAAATCTTGCTTTGGCCAGTTTGGCCTCCACAGTTGTAGAAAGGCAAGCAGTGAGGCGGCGTAATTACTTACCCGAGGGAGGCACGTGCTTGGATCTCAATCACTTCGAGAGAGTTGAAGTGCGTCACAAACAGGTAAGGCTCCCTGTAGGCTACAGCAAGAACAGTGCCAGGAACAAAGATGAATAAAGTAGTCAGGGAACTCACAAGAAAACACCCTAAGAGCCTGGCTGCTGATTCAGGCCAATGGCCCATCTTGTCCAATATCCTGTTCTCAACCAGATGCCCCAATGGGACACCAGCAAGCAGGACCTGAGCATAACAGCGCTCTCCCCACCTACTGGCATTCAGAGGTATACTGTGTCCAGTGGAGGTAAAATATAGCCATTGTGACCAGTAGCCACTGACAAGCTTGTCCTCCGTGAACTTGTCCAATTATCTCTTAAGAAGCGCATGTCTTGTCCTCCTACAGCCCTACTTCTGAAAATGTTTTAGATAGTTGTTCTTAACTATTTTTACCAATTTCTTTTACAATCAAGCGGGACCCCACATTTAAATTCTTCCCTGGTCTCCCAGCTGGCCCTAGTAGGACCAACTTGGCCAGTTAGCCCTGGTGATCATTTGATGTCTGCTGACTGGGGTTCTTGTTCCACACCCCCCCCCAAAGAAAATGACCCCTGAATTTTTTTAATTTTATTGATATTGATCCTGCATTTTATGTTGTATTTATGCTGTTTTTAAGTCGCATTTTAATCAATGTTTTATATTTGCTGTTAGCTGCCCTGAGCCTGGTTTTTAAACTGGGAAGGGCGGGGTATAAATAAATTTGTTGTTTAAATTTTATGAAATAAATAAAACCATGCCTCAGATTTTTGAGTTTTTGTTTTGTAAAAGAACACATCTTTTTAAGCCAGGGATGTGGGAACCTGTGACCTTCCAAGATCTAGCTAGATTCCCAGCTCCCAACATCCTGGACCAGATCTAGCGAGATTCCCAGCTCCCAACATCCTGGACCACTGGCCATGTTGGCTCAAGGCCATCCCCACCAGGAAGGCCACAGGTTCTCCCTCCTTCTCTGCTGAAGGTCCTTCTACAAAAGGAAAGACAAATGCCCCCTCGCTATTTCTACAACCCTCGGCATCTCTGAACACTAGAAAAAGATGGGTGCACAAGTAATCACATGACAATGAAAATCACACAAATGCTTACCGAATGCTAAAGGCAGACGACTCCATTTCAGGTCATCTGAGCGACTGCGCCTTCCATAGGAGTCTACAAAGACGCCAAACTCTGCAGGAGGGGGGACACACACATCCAACAATCACCACCATTCCATTTCAAGCTATTATTCTTAAGAGAAATGAAATGTGAGTTTGCCAGGATTCCAGAGCTCCACGAAGCAGTAATTGGCAGTTGTTGGGTGCGGGAACAATTTCCCTTTGAAAAACCTAGAGCATGCGCTTGAACATGCAGTTTGATCTTTGAAACTAAGCTGGCCTGAGAGTTGCCAGTACCTGAATCACCCTGGAAAGGAGCTCTGAGCTCCTTGGGAGAAATGGGCAGAAGCTGAGCAAGACACTGAACTAGACTTACCATGAAAGCAAAGCAGATACTCCTCCCTCTGCCCTGTAGGGTTCACCTGGATGATATTGATTGGAAAACTGTTGGTGGATGATGCAAACACAGCAGAAGCTAAAGTATGGTCATTCTTGTCCAGGAATTCTAGAAGGCACAAGAGAATTAGATCAGTGCCTATTTCATTTTAAACAAAGGTCATAGCTCAGTGCTAGAGCATCTACTATACATGCAGAAGGCCCTGGAATCAATCCTCAGCTTTGTCAAGTGAGGCTGGGTCAGACTCCTGCCTAAAACCCAGGAAGAGCCATTGAAAGTCAGTGTAGACCACGGGTAGGCAAACTAAGGCCTGGGGGCCGGATCCGGCCCAATCGCCTTCAAAATCCAGCCCACGGACGGTCTGGGAATCAGCGTGTTTCTACATGAGTAGAATGTGTCCTTTTATTTAAAATGCATCTCTGGGTTATTTGTGGTGCCTGCCTGGTGTCTTTACATGAGTAGAATGTGTCCTTTTATTTAAAATGCATCTCTGGGTTATTTGTGGGGCATAGGAATTCATTCATCCCCCCCACCCAAAAATAAAAATAAATATAGTCCGGCCCCCCACAAGGTCTGAGGGACTGGTCCCCTGCTGAAAAAGTCTGCTGACCCTGGTGTAGACAGTGCTGAGCTAGATAGACCAATGGTCTGATTTTGTTTAAGGAAGATTTCCTACACTCCTATGACCAAAGTAGGGCAGGCATGAAAGCGACAGCCCAACTCTGCCATACATCCCGCTGAGGACTTAAAGCACTAGCTCTCCAAAGCATAGTTAGGAAGTGACACCTACCCTCAAGGGTGTACTGCTTCATCTCAATTTCATAGAACTTATTTGTTCCAATGATGATGCTGTAACTGGTGAAATGAATGCAGCTGCAGGGCTCCGAGGTTTCAATCTCCTGCGATGACAGAAAGAAAAGCACAGACATACAAGCCTCAGTTAGCCTACTTGGATTATACTAGAAAAATGCAACCTCTGCTGCTGATAGAAGTAGTGCGACTCATGCAACACGTTGGCAATTAATATACACAGAACAATAATTATACATACTGTATCAACCTTCTGATAATTTCATTTAGGCTGGGTAGTTCGCAAGTCTTTGTGGCTTTGTTTAATGTTTTGTATTTTTCTCAGAAGGTTGATAAAGTATGTATAATTATTGTTCTGTGTATATTAATCGCCAACGTGTTGCATGAGTTGCACTACTTAGATTATACAGCACCCTGACCGGAGCAGGTAAGGGTGGTTAGGATTAAGAAGATCCTAGGAATCTGTCTGGCTGCAGTCACAAAATCCAAGATAGGTCTGGAGTTTCAGGGCTTGGGAATGTGACAACTGCATTGGCTTGTTCAGTCTCACTTTGAGGAGAGTGGTAGAGGATTCTGGGTAACACTGCTGGGATAGGGATTAAAATCCTTGCTCTGCAGGAACAAATAATAATGCAGCTGCCCATCAGCATCCTTCCAGCTTGTCGGTTTTAGTCTCTTTCTTGAATTATGGGGTCCAGAACAGACCTCAGCATTCAAGGTACAGAATTATAAACCCAGTTGCTGCATTTAGCCCCTTGCAACTAGACTACCACGTTCTTGTTTACCCCGTGTTAAGTCTCACCAATGCCCTGCATAAAACCAGGCCACATTGTGGACCACACTCTCCACTGCAGCTGTACGTTTCAGGAGACCGGCTGGCTTTCAGGCATGCATGTCCACCGTTACTGTTCTCCAAACTGATGGATCGCTAGTAAGCATCTGTGGGATTCTTGTAGCACAGAGTAAATCTCAAACGGGGCTGCATATCCTAAACTACACTGACAGGCCAGTATAGGATCACCACTACGTACTTTTGCATCAGTCTGATTCTGTGTGGCAATGTGTAATGTCCAGGGGAGTAACTTAGAAGAAGAAGAGGAGTTTGGATTTGATATCCTGCTTTATCACTACCCTAAGGAGTCTCAAAGCGGCTAACATTCTCCTTTCCCTTCCTCCCCCACAACAAACACTCTGTGAGGTGAGTGAGGCTGAGAGACTTCAGAGAAGTGTGACTAGCCCAAGGTCACCCAGCAGCTGCATGTGGAGGAGCAGAGAAGCGAACCCAGTTCACCAGATTATGAGGCTGCTGCTCTTAACCACTACAGCACACTGTAGTGTGGTGAAATATTCACTACTGAATATTTATGATGAAGACACTATACGGTTGCAGCTTGGTCAACGCAAAGGCAAAAATGGGTGGAAGGCAGGTCTAGTCATAACTAATGGAAGAGTGGGCAGGTTATTTGCCATGTCAGGGTTGGGACCAACTGTTGCCAGCCTCTTGTGGGCAAAAGGGGACTGCATTGCAATTGCAAACTTTACCTTCCTGATGCAGAACTTGCTGAGGCTCTCATTATAGCGCAGAACCACCACTTTGTTGGGCATCGCTGCACAGATGCACAGCCCATTCTCAATCTGCATGTGAAAGATAACAAATAGTGCTATTTTGTTGTACACCGCCTTGAAATCTAATATGACATACAAATGTCGTAAACAAATAGTGGATGCATGGTCTTGATATGGGGCCTAACAACCTTTTGATCATCATACCCTGTGTTCCAGGGATCACTGCATTAAGAGGCAAATGCAAAGCTTGTGGGCCCTACCTTGCCAGCAGCAAAAAGATGACATCCTTTCACAGCCTCGAAAACGTTTGGAGAGACATCAGGCTGGGCTGGCAGGTGGGACTGGGCTAGAGACTGCTTAACTTTCTTCACGTCAACAAGACACAGTGCCCTCTCATCCCCTGAGGAAAGACACAAAGGAGCAGAGAAACATTTCTAGCTAAGCCAAAGGAGCAAAATTACAGAAGTAAAAGCTTCATGCTGCTCCCGCACTTAATGGCACCAAATCACTAAGAGCTGGTTTCTAGAAATATTTTATGTCTAAACAGCACTGGAACTTGTTCCGTTCACTGAAAATGGGTTACGTCCTACTTCACAAGTCAGAAGGGTCATCAAAGAAAGCTTAATACACTTTTATCAACTTCTGTTTATTAACTTAATGGAGGAGGGACCATAGCTCAACAGCAGAACACCTGCTCTGCATGTAGAAAGTTATCAGGTACAATCCCTGGTCGGACTGAGAATATTCCCTGCCTGGAAACCTGGAGTGCTGCTGCCAGCCAGTGTAGACAATACTGAGAATACTAAGTGCTGTGTAAGGCAACTCCCCAATTTCCTAAATTCGATGATGCAAAAGATAGTTGAAGGTGGTTGCATACAAAATAAACCATCCAAAATCATTGAAAGGTGTTTCAAAACAAGGACAAAATTGCCGACGCAATTCTATATGACTAAATGCAAACAAAAGAAAACAAAAATAAAACTCTCCAAGGAGAGCGTTACCAAGGTACACACACACACTGCAGTCCTGAGAGTGCAGAAATGCCACACAGAATGTAGCATTAGCCACAAAATCTGCCATCACATAAACTATGATGTTTGTATGGTTTTTTCTCTTTTTCTAAAAGTAAGTTTCCAGCTATTATGGTTGGGGTAAGGTGTGCCTGTAAGAGTGCAGGCAATGCCCACTGAAGTTTCAGGAGCCTGATGAGGAAGGCTGATGAGGAAAGATTCAAATTGACATATAAGAGTTCCATTATAGCAGAATACATGGTTTCCCGAACTCTACCTGCTATCATGAGCAGCTTCTCCAGATCCTTGATGAGGTGCACTTGGAAGACGGCACCAATTCCTGGGACATGTGTTAAAGAGTTCTTCAGCACATTCAGGGCATAAAGGCCTTCCTCAGCACCCACTAGGACCACCTACAAAAGGGGTTTATGAAGAGTCAACACACAGAGAGAGAAAGGCTACAGGGATGCTATTAAAAACCACCACCACCACCACCTAAGGAAGAAATCCCAGAAGGTCCAAAACTAAATAGGTTCCTTGTTCAGTTTGCTTATTCCACAGCATGGCAAAGCTAGAGTTGGTAAAATCCCCCATTACCTGGTCACTGAAGGGCAGTGTGCAGTTGATATCCAAACGGTCCTCTCCCTCCAGCTTCAGGAGAGAATTTCCAAGGAGCTTCTGTGCATGAGGGAGAGAAAGGGAGAACTAGCATGGTGCACAGGAACGATACAATGGAAACTTCTTAAACCCACCAATGAAAAGCTATATTTGCCAAAGACATCACCAGGAGCAGGCTAAGACTAAGGATGGCTGAGTCCGAAAGACCGCAGTGGCACAATCCTTTCTTTCTAACCTAGTCCATTTTGCCATGGGGTGGACATGTGCCAGTAATTCTGCATGGCTACTAAGAATAACAACAACAATAATAAAAAATACAGTTGTACCTCTAGTTGCAGACACGATCCGTTCTGGGGTGCCGTTTGCACCCCGAAAAGTCTGCAACTAGAGCGGCGCTTCTGCGCAAGTGCAGAGCGCGATAGAACGCTTCTGCCCGTGTGGCAAAACCCGGAAGTATACACTTCCGGGTTTGCCATGTTCGCAAGCCGAAAAGACGCAACATGAACCTAACGCAACATGAGGTATGATTGTACTTTCCCACCTTCTTCACAGAAGCACATGAGAGAAGAGCCTTCAGGTACAGATCTCACCCTGTGACAGCAGATCTTCACTCCATAAAGGAAAAAGTGATGCAAGCACATACTTTCTTGCCAGCCCCACAAAACTAGTTGCATGCAAGAGTAGATGCCAGGGTTCCTTTTGCTAAGAATATAAGAAGAGCCTGCTGGATCAGACCAGTGGCCCATCTGGTCAAGAACTCTGAAAGTAACCAGTCAGATGCCTATGGGAAGCCTACAACAACAGCACTCTCCTCCTGCAGTTTCCAGAAACTGGTATTCAGAAGCAGACTTTCTTTGACAGTGGACGGTATTCCATGCTCCTCAAGGGACACATACGCAGCCTCCAATCATACACCCAGTACCTCTTTGTCCCTCCTCCCATGGATCACACAGGCTCTCTGGTTCTTTCCTTCCCCCACGCCCCTAGCAAACTTAAATGTTTGCATTCCGAGAAGGAAAGAAAATATCTTCCTGAATGGCACGCCAAATCAGAACTGTGCATTGCTCCTTCAGCTGCAAACCAAAACACCATGTTTCCCCAGGGCTAGATTAAAAGATGCATGTCCAAAACATGGACAATATGCTTCCACAGCAGGCTCACCTTTGAAATTGTGTGTGTCTGGATGCACCTGCAAAACTCAAGCCACACCTTAAAAATATATATTTCCATTTTGATTGCTTGATAAAAGGCCTAGAGTGTTGTGGTTATTAGATTTATTTTGTGCTTTAGGCCCTTGGTCAGAAATGTGGTGCAAATGGCGAGCACCTAGGTTAGGGTACGCTGGGTGGTGATGGCTGTAAATCAACGGGAAACAGGAATTGCCTAAATGCAAATAATATTCTGTTTCGGTTAATTAAAACAGCTTGAATTAAGTTTTAACAAAATCAGATAGTGCCTGTCCAAGAGCTTATTAATCATCCCACATAATTAGTTAGGATGCAGGAAGGGTGGAGATTTACTTACTGAGCAAATGGGACAGAATTCCCCTTGTCTATTTTCTTTTCTTAGAGGACTATGTTAAAAAGTCTAGAAATGTCCCTCTTTTTAAAATGAAAGAGGACCCCCCCCCCGCAACCCTCAATGTTTTGACTTACAGCATCAGCCTCAGCCTTTTCCCTGGAGACTCTTCCTCCAGCAACTATGGATTCCAGCGCACTGACCCAGCGTTGCTTATCAGGAAAAGTGGGTGTGAGTAAGTAGAGAGTCCGGCCAGGCCAACACGTGGTATGAGGATGAGATTCCAGCTTCAATATATATGGCACATCTGTTACCAAAAAACACAGACAGAGGTTTAGGAAATGGGGTGGGGGGTGGTGAATAAAGACCTAGAGGTCAAAAACGGCTTAGGGTGGAAAAGAAGTCTTCAAGGTATCTTGAGAAAAGTGCAATCAGGAACTATGAGCCTCAGAAATCAAGGTCACAGACATCATCATCATCATCATTATTATTATTAATAATAATAATAATAATAATAATAATAATAATAATAATAATTATTATTATTATTATTTATACACCGCCCATCTGGCTGGGTTTCCCCAGGCACTCTGTGCGACTCTCAACAGAATATTAAAAACACGATAAAACAGCAAACATTATAAATTTCCCTAAACAGGTCTGCCTTCAGATGTCTTCTAAAAGTCAGATAGTTGTTTATTTCCTTGACATCTGATGGGAGGACGTTCCACAGAGTGTACCTTCCTTGCTCTTCCTGTTCACTAAATACTGTTGCCCCTTCAGCATCCAGCCTCTCCTCCCAAACCTTTACCTCTGACCTCTCCTTAGCATCCCACCACCCAATCCCCTGGCCCTGAGCCTTCCTCCTCTGGGGTTTCCCCTTATCCCTGACATCATGCAGCTAGATGGACCAAGGGTGTAACTCAGTATATGGCATCTTCCTGCATTGTATGGCTCAGGTTTGTAAAAATTTGTAAATTTAAATAACGAATGATGGGACCACACTGTTATTTTCTTTAAAAAAGATATCTGAAAAAGCCAGGGCTCTGCCACAGCCAGCTGATGTGTCCACACATCAGATGAAACACAATTGACCTCACCTGTCTTGGCTGTGTTTAGGAGTTCAGTTGCGCCCACAGCTCCATGGACGGTCACATCTCCGTCTGGAGGACAGAGCTCAAACTCCTCTGAAGGCCTCTGTCCTGCTTTGGCAAAGATATAAGTGGGAGGACAAGAGTATGAAGGGGGAATGGAAACTTGGATGACAAATAAATCAGAGACAAAAACAGGTGTCTGGGGAGAAGGCACTTCACACATTCAATTTCACGTCATTCTTGAGGGCTGGAACAAATGTAAGGCAAAAGGCCCCTACAGATGTACTTTTGATTGCGCATTCACAGTGATTTGTGTGCAAAATGCTATCGGGGCAGTCATACACAATTCCACTTTCAATACTGTTTGCACTTGCAGAATGGTTTTTTTGGGGGGTGGGGTGGGGAGGGGGCATCATCACACTGCTTCATTTCCAGCTAATGCGCATCCCTGCTAAAATCAGCATCATTTTTATCCCGCTTTCATTGCACTATAGGCCCTCTAGACAGCAATAACGGTGTAGCCTTGGGGAAGAATTGCGGAAGGGACTAAAGCGGAACCAATCTGCCGCTAAGGAACTCTTTACCGTCTCAAAAGGATGTTGCCAACTAAACCCACAATAAAGCACCAGCCTGGAGGGGCACTAAGACAACTAGAGCAGAAGTTTTCAAATTGCGCTTTGTTCCTAAGCGGTGGGGAGGCTCTGGGGCACCTCAGAGGGGAGAAGATCAGTAATGGCAGAGAAGCGCCCCTGAAAGATAACGTACCTGTCACTACTGATCTTCTGATCAATGGCTCAGCCACAGAGAATGTTGGGGGCATGGTCAGTTTGTGTGGCGCAACAGCAATCAGCGCCCCATATGTGCGGCAAATGCAGCCTAGAATGCACTCAGGTTCCTTTGCCAATCGTAGGGATTATACTGGAGGCGCCCAGTGGCAGCTCCTTGGCGGTCAGATGCAGAAAGGGTTCTCCAAGGGCGAGGCGTTACAAAGAGTGAAGTCCTAGAGTATTAAGCCAATCTCCCCACTTCCACAAAGTTCAAAGGTTTTTGTTCAGACAAAGTTATGCATTGAGAGGCCATGTCAGAGGAGACGGGGAAAGCGAGTCAGATGTTAAGAGGTTACCTTCTCTTGCTTCTGTGTCATAAACAAGCACTTTAGTTCCTTCCAGAACTATATACTTCCTGTCCCAGCCCTGCTGCCCACGCTTATTATTTCTGAAAACACAGAAAAAGGACAAAACTGCGTTAGAGGGTTGCGTCAAAGGTTCCCGATTAGCGTGGTCAGCCAACCTCCCGTAGGAGTCTTCACCAGCAAACAAGAGAATCGGCTTCACAGCTACAGTCTACGGAGCGGCTCCTCCGGCGGCGGCGGCAGCACCAGCAGCTCTGGGCAAGCAATTTTAGCGCAGAGACTCACGTTTGTACCTTGGCACCTTCATCCATCCTTCTAGCCGTAAACTGCTGCTTGGCTCTTTCAGCTGCAGACCCGGAGAGTTCAGTTTGTCCCGGCAGAAGGCTTCGGAGAAATGCGTGGCGTATTCGGCAGGCAAGCCACAAGTAGCCGGCAAACAGGTTGAGCACTTTGGATGGCACATCATCTGGCATTCTGGCAGGGGGAGGGTAGAAAGGGAAGAGGGGGAAACCTTATAGAAACATTAGGATTTAAGGGCTATCAAATGTAGTACTATATTAGTTGCTTAGCGGTATACTTGTTGCCCAACAAGCTTCTGCTAATGTAACTGCTGTGCTGGATTTCTTCATTGCTCAACCTTTAAACTCCACAACCTGCTAGTGCAAAGGCTCTTGTGATAGCAGACAATGAATGTTGGATAGAGCCCTGCATTTAAAAACTTCAGGTAAAGGATTTTTCACAAAATCAGAACTGCTCGGACTCAAGTCTGCACCGACCCAGTATTAAGCTGAAGAATCTCAACTAACTTCCCAACTGAGTATCACCACATGTTCTGGCTCACAACTTCTTGGTGTTAGGTACAGTACATCCATTCTTCCCTTTCTGGTGCCCTATCCAAGCTGCTTTCCAAGGTCTATTGATAACCAATTCCAATACACTGGTACCTCGGGTTACATACGCTTCAGGTTACACACTCCACTAACCCAGAAATAGTACTTCAGATTAAGAACTTTGCTTCAGGATAAGAACAGAAATTGGGCTCCGGCGGCGCGGCAGCAGCAGGAGGCCCCATTAGCTAAAGTGGTGCTTCAGGTTAAGAACAGTTTCAGGTTAAGAACGGACCTCCGGAATGAATTAAGTACTTAACCCAAGGTACCACTGTACATTCTTTTCCTGCAGCAATTTTTGAAGGGAGTCATGTCATATACTAATTCATGCTTAATGTAAAACTGTCAGTTTATGAAAGAAAGTTGACTTGTTACTGACATGACTTTAAATCAGGAGTAGCCAACTTGTAGTCCTTCAGAAGTTGAGGACTACAACTCTCATCATCTCTGATCATTGTCCTTGCCGGCAGGGGCTGAACAGAGATGTACAGTGGTACCTCGGAACTTGAACGTAATCTGTTCCGGAAGACCGTCTGGCTTCTGAAATGTTTGAGTTCCGAGGTGTGGCTTCTGATTGGCCAAAACAGCTAGGTTTTTGCACAGCGGAAGCCACGTTGGATGTTTGTGTCCTGAGGAATGTTCAGAAACCGAAGCACTTCTGGGATTTCAGCGTTTGGGAGCCAAAACATTCAAGAACAGAGGCATTAAGAGTTCCAAGATACCACTGTAGTCCAAAGCCTCTGGAATGTGCCATACTGGCTACTGGAGCCTCAGACTGACCTAACATACAGTTGAAATCAGACCAGCTGCTTGACAGGAAAGCAAAATTCAGGGATCTGGAATTACTATGCCTACATAGGCTGTAGAAAGCTTGCCTTGGGTCATGTTTAGAGATGGGAAGGCCTGGAAAAAACCGGGAAAATTAGAAAAAAACAACCAGGTTTTTTTCTGTTTATTTCCAAAGCCATTTTTTCTGGAAAAATACAGCTTTGGAAAAAAACGGGGGAAACTGGTTGCCCCCCCCAAATTTTTCCAGTTTTCCCCCAGGCCTTCCCACCTTTAGTCTCGTTTCATTTTATTATTCTATGGAACAAAAGGTTTGTAAGTTAAACTTATAAACCACACCTTTTAGGCTCCAGTGAAACAACAAGACACTGGAACTAAAAATAATGTTAAAGAACACTAGTAAAACATTTAATGACAGCAAAACATACTTGATTGCACCCAGAGAGGTTGCTTTGGTACACGTGGGAGGCAGCTGTTATGAGCTACTGGTCTCTGCAGCCACAGCAGGCGCTGTGATTCTCCAGCGGTTTGACTTCCACCCCTGGAGGCACACTCCATTGTCTTTCAAGACAGATGGATGCTAACAACAAGGCAGCAAGTAAAAGCTAAGAACCTGTTCTGTGCTAGTTGTGAAATGAGTACTTCTGCAGGAGACATGATCAGCTTTGTCCTCCAAGATAAAGCCTGCTTAATAAAGGTCGCCAAGGTTTTCCTAAAATGCTTGAAATCCATCCATGTCCCTTTCCCAAAAAGCTGAGAACCTTATGGCATTACTGTTGAGGCCTAGGACCCCATTTTGTAGGGAGAGAGAGGAGGTGCTGTGCTTTCAGCATCATTTTCCACTGCCTTTTTATTTTGGCACGATAAGTAGAAAAGGTTCCAGTTACAGATAGGTAGCCGTGTTGGTCTGCCATAGTCAAAATAAAAAAATTCCTTCCAGTAGCACCTTAAAGACCAACTAAGTAGTTCTTGGTATGAGCTTTCGTGTGCATACACACTTCTGTGTATCTGAAGAAGTGTGCATGCACACGAAAGCTCATACCAAGAACTAACTTAGTTGGTCTTTAAGGTGCTACTGGAAGGAATTTTTTAAGTAGAAAAGGATTGACCTAAGGAATACAGGATGAATACTGCTAAATCATGAAGTCTATTACAAAAAATATATAAAAATCATGAAGTCTCTAAAGCAGTTTGCGATAATTTGGTGGCGGGGTGGGGTGGGGTGTGTGCTTATTGTCATCTTAGAACAGTAATGAATTAAATTGAGAAAGTGTGAATTTGCAGAAAAGCCAACTCCAAACTCCCCAAACTCTGAGGTAAATTTGGGCTGCAGTCTTAGAACAGTAATGAATTAAATTAAGAAAGTGTGAATTTGCAGAAAAGCCAACTCCAAACTCCCCAAACTCTGAGGTAAATTTGGGCTGCAGTCTTTGAAGCTGCTTTATCTAGTGATTAAGAGAGACTGGCTCCAACTGATGGAAATGAGCCATTACCAGGCATTGGTGTAGCTGTTGTGGTGTTATGGAACGTTTACTAACATTCTAAGGAACTCTTTTAAAAATAAATAAATAATTTTTTTAATTGTCAGCCTACAAGGCCCAAGGACTAATAGGGCTATATAAGTGGAAACCTTTCTTGAGGCAGAGAGGACAGGAAAGGGAACACAGATAACAAGCTAAATTGGCCAAGAGAACAAAAAATTAGACAATATGGACATAACATTAGGTATTATTACTCTTCCAGTTCGGCCCTGTTACCACCTTTGTTTCCTTGCCATTCTTACCAAGACATTTAGACGCCTGTCGTCCAAAGTGAACTGTATCCAAGCAAACTGCACATTTAGTTGCTCTCATGTTCAGCCCCACATTGAACCGGTGAGGGATATTGTGATGCATCCGTTCTTTCAGACGCCGGTTAAACTCTGGGGGGAAGGAGCAAGTGGCAAAGCACAGTTAAAAGCAGCTCAGCAGCTATCAGCACGTCCTTCTCCCTTGGCTGGTTTGGTTGGTACCTAACTAAAAGGTCTTTTAGGCAGGGCTGCGCAGAGAGGTATATCTCACAATCCTAAGGCACTTAATATGCATATGCCACCAGCAAGCATATGGCCGGTGGTGGCAGAAGCAGCACACATACTCGGAACTCAACTGACCAACGCATGTGAAAAGGAGACCTTAGGAACGTAAGAAGGTGCTTTTTGCTGGTTCAGACTATTTGCCCAATCCTGTTTGGGAGTGGCTTTCTATTGTCACAGTACGTTTCCGAGCACAATTCAAAGTGTTGGTGCTGACCTTTAAAGCCCTAAACGGCCTCGGTCCTGTGTACCTGAAGGAGCGTCTCCACCCCCATCATTCAGCCCAGACACTGAGATCCAGCGCCAAGGGCCTTCTAGCGGTTCCCTCACTGCGAGAAGCCAAGCTACAGGGAGCCAGGCAGAGGGCCTTCTCGGTAGTGGCACCCGCCCTGTGGAACGCCCTCCCACCAGATGTCAAAAAGAACAACAACTACCAGACTTTTAGAAGACATCTGAAGGCAGCCCTGTTTAGGGAAGCTTTTAATGTTTGATGTATTACAGTATTTTAATATTATTATTTTTTGAAGCTGCCCAGAGTGGCTGGGGAAGCCCAGCCAGATGGGCGGGGTATAAATAATAAATTATTATTATTATTATTATTATTATTATTATTATTATTATTATTAAAGGTCCTTCCTGTCCCCAGCTATCTGATGGCTTGAACTGGAGGCTTCAGGAATTGAGCTGGGGACCTGCAGCCGAGGCACACACCCTACTACTGAGTTAGCTGCCCCCTTCCCATTTCACCAAGCACTGCCACCACCAGCAAGGGTGTAGCAAAAGAACGCTTGTGTGAGGCAGAAAAGCCGCCCTTCGATTTCAGTTGAAACAGGCTGCTCCCACCCCTAAGCGCAAATAACTGAATGCGGACGCAGTTGCTTGCTTGTTTAAACAGCGATACCTAATCCACTTGTTGTTTTTCAGAGGTTTGGCAGAGAGATCAGGCCAATTCTACAAAAAAACAACAACAACGCACTGTGGAAATAAGTGCTAAATGAAAGGGTTTTATGCGGCAACATGGAGTAAGAAAGGATGATGATTTAACAGCAGCGAGACTCAAGCAGCGCTGCTGTTAGCACTCAAGATATATACTCGGGTTTTGGCAGGAAAGTTAATACGTACCAAGTGTTTAGAATTGGGGCACACCGGAGTTTAAAATCACAGGCCAGCCAGTTAATTTTAACTTTTGCAGATGAAAGAACAACTAGCACTTATAGTGCTCGGAGGGTTCAAAGCACGTCACGTAATTATCTCAGCGATCCTGATTATTGTGTAAAGCACAGGAGGCTAACATCTTCCGGCCAAAGGGCCACGCTGCCTTTCTGAAAGGCCCTTGGGGGGCTGAATGCTAGTGGTGGGTGTGCCCACCCCACACTTATGCACACACCATAGCCCCTCTCTGGGGAGAGAGGTTGCAGAGAAAGGATAAAACTCTCCTCCCTCTTGCTCAGCGGGTATATCATTGGGCTCTCTGACTCCTTGGTTTTCCAGATAGGAGAGCCACGTAAATCTTTCTTCTTCTTTGCCAGGAACTCCTTTCTATTACCTGAGCACTTGGAGAGGGATAATTCCCAATGCCACCGGGGTAGTGGGGCAGATAAATTGCACTGGGGCTGGCAAGCCGTTGGAGAAGGTTTGATGGGCCAGATAAGGCCTGTTGTTCACCACCCATGTTATAAGGTATGCCAGAATTATTCCTACATTTTAAATGGGGGGTTGATGCTAAGAGACACGGCTTTTGTAAAAGGCATACGTCATATTCACAACCGATAAGAGGCTTAAGTTGGGGGCCTTTCCCTCAGCTCAAGAGTACACAATAGCCCTAGACCTGCAAGGCCTCTAGACCGGGCACAACAGTACACCAGCTCTAGACCACACGACTGAATCACACCGACAAGTACACCAACAGACCTGCAGGGATGGCAGACAAGCCGTACGTACTTCAGACATCAATAAAAGGGAGACAAGCACTGCAGAAGAAACATGGAGAAGTAACACACGCTGGAGAGCTGAAAACTTACGCTGAATGTCGTTTTTTTAGAGGGCAAAGCGTTCAAGTGCTAATGGCTAAACAGATCTGGAAAGCTAAAAGAAATCTTAGTGGCATGAGACACTGGGATAGTCACGGATGGGCATGGAAGACAGCCAAGTAGCTGCAGAAGCAGGTTGTCTGAAAAGGGTTCCCGAAAGCCGCATTATTATTATTGGGGGGTTTGGGGGGCAGGGGGAGAGATGGCTCAGCATTTGAGAAAAGATGGCTCAACAGGAAATTGCCTACCCTAGGCAAAAGAAGGAGGACCCCAGATTTTCAATGGTTAAATTAGAATAACCCAAGATAATGCCCAAGGGTGCAAGTAGGAGGAAGTGCTCACGAAAGAGACTTGGAAGCTGTAGAACGAGTTCGGACCAGAACAGGATATTAGGATAACCACAGCTGGGTAAGATGGAAAGCCTCTTATTCAAACTTATCACCAATAATTAGGGAAAAAACCAAATTGTTGGAAGTAGAAAGTTCAATTTTTCAGAAGAAAAGGGCAGTACTGAAAAGTATTAAAACAGATCACTATCAAGAGAACAGGGTGGGTCCTAACATGTTTCTCAAGTGTCAAAGGCCAGGGTAAAGAGGTGCTCCTTCAGCATATTTCTACTAGGAAGAAACCCTTTCTTTATGTTGTTGTTTCTGTTGGAACTAAAATCTTCTGCTTATTATGTATACAGCTCCATCACGGTATGTGGCACTTTGGAATAAAGTAAGCATCCTGCAAAGAGGCAGGACCATCCCCAAAGCGCTGAGCATTTCTATATACACTTGAAAAGGAAAGGGAACAGAAGAGTTAAGTCTCCTTCCATGGACAAACTGAGCAGTTCTATGCATATTTGCCAAGAATCAAGTCCCTATGTGTTTAGTGGGGCTTGCTCCCTAGTAAGTGTGCTTATGATTAAAATAAAGAGATCACCCTTACATATAACACTTGTACTTTTAAGCAGCAAAGCAAAGAATTTTCTGCCACTCCAGCCTACACCCGCCATCATCCCAGCTGATTTGTGTTTCCAAATTGACATTTTCACTATTTCTTTATTATGATCTTCATATTGAGCAGCTCTGAAGCCTACCCCAGGCCCTGCTACCAAGTCTCTCTTAATAGGGAAATGCATAAGACTGAGCCTGGCACCTCCTACGTGAAAATAATTTTGCTGTGTGACAAAGCGACGAGGGTTCTTGAAATGAAAAGAAGAAGAAGAAACTTTTCATTTTCTCTGGAACTTGTAGTTTGCAGAATGAATCTTATAGCAGCCTTTATTTTTTTCCTTTATTTTAAGAAGACTCTACTTGTTCTCTCCCTTTCAACCAATTTCCATTTAAGTTATTTGTTGCTTGGTCAAGTCAGACTTTCAGGTTGAAGAATAATATAAAAAGAATAATTATGAAGCCTTGGGTCACAATAGAAGAGGAAGTGATTGGGACGGGGACGGGGGACATTTTCATTTTCATGGGAATATATATATATATTTCTCTCTCTAACAAGTCTCCAAGCCTCCCGATTCCCTTAAGGTCACCAAACTCATGGGTATGCTTGGTTAGAATGTGCATAGATGAAAGGAGGGTGTTGAGTTGAATCAAGGGATAGGGACTCTTCCCATACCCAACCCGCCCCCTCGAAGCCTTACCCTCTGGTGTGGAAGACTCCTTTCTGCGGCTTGAGGGAGGAGCAAGCAGACTGATGGGCGTGGGCTGGTGTTCTGGTGACCGGACTATGGCAGACATGATGATCTGCTGCCTGGCCGTGGCAGGAGTGGATGGGTGAGGGTGGTCTGTAATTTTCCTATGGGCAGCTACAGATACACATAAATAGTTAGTCAACTCCTCCCCGGCACGAGGAGCAGCCGTGGTTCTAAGGCAGCCTTAAGAGTTACAGCCTGCAGCAAAGGTGTTGCTCTATTGGATCCTCAACAGCAAACAGGGGGGAAGGGGGGAGAGGATGGGGGGGGGGGAAGAGAAAAACATTTCACTGCTACAGAAAACACAAAAATATGAGACACGCGTTTGGACTAAAAACGGCCCTTCTCTGCAGATGCAACTTTTCAGTAGCCCCCTACCTTCCTCTCGAGCAGATCTGAGCTCGATGCGGGTTTTCTGAAGGGCCTCCTCCAGCTCAGCCGAACGGGCCTTCTCCTTCTCCAGCGCCACCTTCAGCTCATTGTATTGCAGAGGAACCTGTGTGGGTAAACAAGGGTCCTCTTTCCGTCGACTAAACAGGCCCTAGCAACAGAAACACACAGACAGCTCCTAACTCCTAGTAAGTGATGGTTTAAACTAGGGGAAGGGAAACCTCACTAACTGCAGACCAGAGGGTCTGATGGTATTCCTCATCTCGATAAAGAAAGAGGTTAAGGCGTGGCAGCGGGGAGAACCTGTAGCTCTCCCCCCACTCTAATTGTTTTCGAGAAGCTTATCCGGGCAATTGCTAACATTTTCCATCTAGCTCGACGGAGAATTCTGTGGGGGGGGCATCCAACTGGCGCTAAAAGCTGAAGACGCTTAGTGGCATGTTTGTTCCGCTGGTGAAATGTTTTCACAACTTTATTTCACAATAGATTGAGCTATCTGTTGTGCGGAATTGCGTCAGCGGATGGATAAAGCTGCATATAGCCCTCCCATCTCCACTGCCGCCTCGTCTCTGTCTAAGAGCTTGCTAGTAACAAAGGCGACACCCGGCCGTGATGAACCTGAACAGCCACTCCTGCCCTTATTTGCAAACATTTATTTCCACGGTTTGTTCCCACGTTTCAGCATAAAAGCAGGGAAAGTGTGCACTTTCCCCAAATTGTTCCAAGTGGGTTCGCTCAGAGAAGAAAGAGCAAAATACTCCACTGTCATGTGCCAAAACTGTCTTTACAGCATCCTCTTATAGCTTGGGCATGTTTTTCCTTTGGGTTATGGCTTAATATCAAGACACCGCAGCTAATCATTTAGGCCAGGATCCAAAGACAGACTTCAGGCACACGCAGGGGGCTTGCACACACCCAGCAGGATTCTGGGGCACACGGAACTAGCTGCAAGTGTTCTTTGGACTCCAGCCTTAGGTTTATTTATTTTTTAAACACCATGTGTAACAAACCGCCTGATTCCTCACCTTTTTCTTTTTGGCTGGCTGGTCCATCTTTGCTTGCAGAAAGTCAATGAGCTTGGTTTGTTGTGAAATGGTGCCCTCCATTTTCACCTTTTCATGGGAATAGAGAACCTATGAAGTACAAAAAAAGGATGAAAAGGAAAGATAGGGGAAAAAACCCATATATTGTGACACATGTCCATGTAGACAGCAAAACAATCCCAGTGGAGGATGTGTGAAATCCAGAGCGTAAGGCATCGCCTCTTCTCACCTGGATATTTTCTAGCTGGTACTCCAGGTCACTTCTTTCAGTCTTCAGAAGATCTGCCCTATCCAAAGCCTCTTGCAGGCCTTGAGTCAGGCGGAATATGTGATTTTTCTGTAGATCCATTTGTTGCTGCAGCTTTGCTTGCTGTTGGTAAGAAGGAGAAATCCAGATTCTTTAAGTCAGGGGTAGTGAACTTCAGACTGGGGAGGGCAGGTGTTGAATGGGGCCCTCTAGGCCTCTCTATATGGCCTGCAGATTAAAGCGGTCGAGTGGGTATATAAATGGGGGGAGGTGAGTTCAGTGGGTTTTGTAGTGGCTTGGTCTCCCTTCCCTGAGACCAGAAACTTTTACAAAATACTAAAAAAAAGGTTTCAGAATAAATGAAGTAAGGATTAAGAAAAAATATGCATGAAGTATACAGAATTATTGGATGTGGAACATGGGCTTTTGTGGTGCGGGAGTATTCGAAGATATTCATCTACCCCTTCCTTGTCCACAATCATGAAAGAGTCAAAAATCCAAAAATCTATTAAGAAGTCATTGAAAACAAATTGTGCAGATCAAGTAGTATATTTATGCAGTATTTAGTTAGTGGAGAGAATATATTCCTATTAGAGGATCTGGCAATATTCCGGTGTTCTAAATCCCTTTTGGCCTTAAAACTATGCCCATGCAGTCTGCATTTTAAATAGAATCCTCTGCTTTTCCAAATGCACAAAAAAAACCAAAAGAATCTAAAGACTGATACATGGAAAAGGTCAAGGTGGTTGTGACTTGGCAATAGAGTATTATTAACTGGCATAAATACACAACAGTGTCATTTTATTTGCCTTTCCAGTGGCAGACTTCTTTATTAAGGAAGAGAGGGGAGGCAACACTTGGGGGTTAAAATCAGCTTCCAAGCCAACTGAGAGCAGTTCTTTACCTCAAAACCTAACAGTGCAATCCTCTACATGTCTACTCATAAGCAAACCCCATTGAGTTCAATAGGATCTACTTCCAGGGAGGTGTATACAGCCTAAAACAGTTATGCATCACTATCTGGGATGGCTTCTCTCAAAAAATATTAGGAGCTGAAGTTTGGTGAGATGTTGAGAATTCCCTGCTAAGTAACTCAAGCCTGCATCTCCCACCCGCCATCAGAGAATTTCAGAGTACAGACTGAAGGCAAATGACAAACACCACCTTATATGAAGCTAAGTGAGCCTGGGATTGATCAGTGCCTGGATGGCTGACTGCCTGGGGACCACTATGATGAAAGCAAAGCAGGATATAACAGCAAGCAAATATGTGCATGCATAAAAATTGTAATTCCCAGGGAAGATGGAGTTATTATTAAACCAGTAAAGTCTGTGGTGTAAAATACCCGCTGTGTGAAGCTGGGTGATTTCATAATCTCTCCCAATACGGATGAATGCCATCTCATTATGAGTTGAGTATTATTACCTCTTCCAGAAGCCTCTGCTTGAGTTCACGCTCCGTCTCAAGCTTCTGTTGCAGGCTACGCGCGTTCATCTCCAGCATAGCATGCTTCTTCTCCAAATCATTAAGCTAGATAGAACAGATACACTAACATTAACACTTCCTTCCCCACTGGGAACAAACTGATCCTTATTTTTAAAGGATCTCAGTCATTTTTCTTATCTCCCAACAGGCAAACAAAGCTGCCTTATACAGTGGTACCTTGGTTGTCGAACGGCTTGGCTCCCGAACAAATCGGCTCCCGAACGCCACAAACCCAGAAGTGAGTGTTCTGGTTTGTGAACGTTTTTTGGAAGCAGAACGTCCAATGCGACTTCTGCTTGAGTGCAAGCAGCTCCTGCAGCCAATCGGAAGCCGCCCTTTGATTTTCGAACGGTTCCGGGAGTCGAACGGAAGGGAACGGATTTAGTTCGACAACCAAGGTACCACTGTACAGATTCGGACCATCAAGTCCATCTAGCGGGGCATTATCTATCATAGCTGGCAACAGTTCTTGAGGGGTTCAAGTAGGGAGTCTTTCTCACAGCCATACCTGAAGATGGAGGGAACTGTACCTGGGACCTTTGGCCTGCAAGATGAATGCTCCAGCCACTGAGCTATGGTCCTCCCCTTGGCTCCTTCAGCTCTACCACACTCAGCTGCTCAAAAGTCTCCTAATTTCTTAGAGGACTCCACCCTTTCTCCCTTGCTGACCTGTTTAACTCCCTCTGGGAACACCTAAAAGGTAAAGGGTAAAGGGACCCCTGACTATTAGGTCCAGTCGTGGCTGACTCTGGGGTTGCGGCGCTCATCTCGCTTTCTTGGCCGAGGGAGCTGGCGTACAGCTTCCGGGTCATGTGGCCAGCATAACTAAGCCGCTTCTGGCGAACCAGAGCAGCGCATGAAAATGCTGTTTACCTTCCCGCCAGAGCGGTACCTATTTATCTACTTGCACTTTGACGTGTTTTCGAACTGCTAGGTTGGCAGGAGCAGGGACTGAGCAACAGGGGCTCACCCCGTGGCAGGGATTCGAACCGCCGACCTTCTGATCGGCAGCTCCTAGGCTCTGGTTTAACCCACAGCGCCGCCCGTATCCCTTTGGGAACACCTAAGTAGCTTCATTTCTCACTTCCACTGGATAGCTTTAAAAGAGGATCAGACAAATTCACGGAGGTCAAGGCTATCAGTGGCTAGTAGCCGTGATGGCTATGCTCTGCCTCCACGGCTGGGGGCAGCAAGGCTTCTGAATATCGCTTCCTGAGATTCGCAGGAGGGGAGAGGGCTCTTGTGCTCAGGTCCTGCTTGCATGTATTTGACAGGCATCTGGTCAGCCACTGTGGGGATGCTGGACTAGATGGGCCACTGGCTGATCCAGCAGGCTCTTCTTATGATCTTATGCGTCATCTTTTCTAAGAGGCCTTCAGCTCAATACAACTTCGCTGCCTGGCAGATGGCCTTCTTATTAAACATCTCCAGCCAAGATCACCTCCCTAGACATTCAGTTCCACTCTCAAGCGGCTCCTATGTCCCCTTCCTTCTGCTGCCCACTCCCCGCCTCTTTAAATTTTAGACTATAAAGCTCCATGCGAATAGGGACATGTCTCTACTCTACAAAACATATTATATATTCAATGCAACGTATCAAAGAAACAGTAACTGTCACACATGAAAAGAGCGATTTGCATTCATTGCATCTAAGCCAAATTAAGGTGAACGCTGGCCAGACTTTGGGCATTTCAGAGCCGTAATTATAACATGCTAAAAGATTTTTTGGCTGTGATGTAGCCTCTGGAACAACTGATTTTGTCAACGCTGTATGATGGAAAGGTGCTTAAAAAAACAACTAACTAACCTTGTCGGAAAGGCTCTCAGCCTTGAGTTTTTGCTCCTTTAACGCTTGCTGGAGAGCCAAGATTTCTGCTTTATGTTCTTTAACAGCAAGCTCTACCACCTGACGGGATTCAGTGATGCGCTGATCTGCTCGCACCCTGCATGAAAAACGAGAAATATGTTTTCTTAAAGACTCCTTTCCTGGGAACTGATTTCTTCCAAGGATGCCATGGCATCAGATGGGATCAATGGGTAGGAACTGTTCCAAACTTCTGCTTTAAAGAAAGTCATCATTATATGGCGCTCCCCATACCACATAACTTATCCACACCTGCTGTGCTGAGAGAGATCCAAGTTGCCACAGTGAGAATCTGGAATCAAAGCCTAGCGCCATATGGCAGTACAGAAGAAGACAGTTGGCAAATCACCAGAGTGGCCGTTTTCCAACTCCACATCCCTTGTATAAGCATAAAAAGGGATCTGTAACTCAGTATAATCCATATTAAAACTAGGGCAGGCCTGGACTTTAATCTTTCTCCCCAGCTTTCATGGCCCCCACTCGTGAGCTGTGAAAGTAGAGATGTGAGTGGGGATGGCTTCCGGGATGCCTGCTGCTGCCGGTTGCCATTTATATTGCCTCAGAACAATGTGTTGCAATTTCTCTCTGAGAGACATTTAGGGAAAATAAACATGTTGGCCAGCAAAAGGAAGAAGACTGTAGCACTGCCTTCTTCCCCCAAAAGGTGAAATTTTCCCCACACTTTCATCAGAACCCTCCTTCTGAACTCAGGCAGGTCTTCTGACATTTCAAAGCCCTAGTTAAAAGATTCCTAGTTTGCAGCTCTGTAGATCCATTTGGATTTCACCCAAAGGAAATTGGAAGCTAATGTGAATATTTAAGCTCAACGTGCTTAAGCATAACAAGTCCTCAACCAGTAGTCAGGCCACCATTATGGACCAGTTGTCCCACTCGCTGGATCATCACCTTGTCGTGGTGAGTGCGCTTGCATGTTCCTATGACCCTTGTGAGTGAAGCTGTCGGGAATCTCATACTCCCAGCAGGGTCACCCAAGACAGTAAGGTCAAAGGGAAGGAGCTAGACAAAGAATGATCCAAGAAGTCCTCAATGGCAGAACAGGCAGATGATAACAAGCGGTATGTTACAACGGCTGTGAAGGCGGATGAAAGCTGCAGTAGATAAGAATCTACCGGTTTGTCATGAGTACTTCATGCCATCGGAACAGAGCCCTACTACGAAGACTATGCATTGGTCGGCTTGCATATACACACATAAAACAAATTCACACACAAGCGTCTTCCAAAAACCCAACCCAAACCCCAAAAGTCCTAATACGCTCCACGATGGCTATCAAGATTATACCTCAACACAGGCTTCAAGGAAGGAAACCAAGGCACAAAATGAACACTCAAGCCCTTCAAGATCCCATTAAGCGGGACTGCTTCCAAACGACTCTTAAGGACCATCTGCTTTCAGAATTCCCTGATAACATCGAGGAACACTGGACCAAGCTAAAAACATCCATTATTGCAGCCTGTGAACAAACTATTGGATACCAAACCAAGAAACACCAGGACTTGTTTGATGAGAATGACAGATTGAACGCATGATTGACAAGAAAAGGAAGGCCTTTCAGATCTGGCAAAGAGATAGAAACTGTGCCACTAAGAAAAAGCCCTATGCCAACGCTAAGGCTGAGGTTCAAAGAAGAACCAGAGAACTAAAAAACACCTGGGGGATAAAAAAAGCTCAAGAGATCCAGCACTTAGCCAACACTCATGATGTACAGAGTTTCTTTCAAGCCACAAAGACCATCTATGGGCCAATAAATCATGGCATATGCCCCCTACGCTCAGCAGACGGTACCACACTTCTAAAATATAAAGAAGCTATTACACTGTGCTGGAAAGAACATTACCAACATCTCCTTAACTGCAATTCCCCTGTAGCTGCTGAGGTCCTCTCACAAATTCTGCAAAAACAAGTTACAGAAGAGCTTGCAGTATCTCCAAATCTGGGAGAGTTGTGTACAGCTATTAACCAAATGAAAAACAACAAAGCCAGTGGACCTGATGGGATACCTGTCGAAATTTTCAAAGTGGGTGGAATTGAACTTACACAAGAACTTCACAAGTTCATCAAAAAAATCTGGGAAAGAGAAGAAATCCCAGCAGACTTTAGGGATGCCAAAATTATCAATCTCTTTTAAAAAGGTGACAGAACTGATTGTGGAAACTATCGAGGCATTGCTCTATTAGCTACGGCCACCAAAATTCTTCCAAAGATCTTAGCAAACTGTCTTGTGACAATATCCGAGGTGACCCTTCCTGAATCCCAAAATGGTTTTAGGCCTTCTGGGGGACAGTGGACATGATTTTCACCACTCGACAGCTTCAAGAAAAATGCAGAGAGCAAAACCAACCCCTGTATATGGCGTTTATTGACCTGACTAAGGCTTTCGACACTGTAAATCGCAATGCCCTGTGAACTGTCCTTCTGAAAATTGGCTGCCCAGATAAATATATAATCATCATTCGGCTCCTCCATGATAATATGACAGCAACAATCACAGATAACAATCGTTCTCAAAGTGAACCATTCACAGTGGGATCAGGTGCTAAACAGGGTTGTGATATTGCCCCAACTCTATTCATTATTTTCATTGCCACGATCCTACACTTTGTAAAAAGGAAACTACCTACCGGAGTAGAAATCATATATTGAACAGATGGAAAGCTCTTCAATCTGAGCAGGCTGAAAGAGTTTCAGTATGCTGATGACAACGTAGTGTGCGCACGCTCAGAGGATGACCTCCAAACCATCCTAAATATCTTTGCAGAAGCTTACGAAAAGATCGGCCTATCACTCAACATCCAAAAAACCAAAGTGCTGCACCAACAAGTACAAAATAACCCCTCTGCAGCGCCACAAATCCAACTCAATGGTGTAACATTGGAAAATGTCAATCACTTCTCCTACCTAGGCAGTTATCTTTCCACAAGGGCCAACATTGATGCCAAAATCCAGCATCGCCTGAGCTCTGCGAGTGCAGCTTTCTCCCAATTGAAGTGCAGAGTGTTTGAGGACTGGGACGTTTGCAGGGAAACCAAAATGCTTGTTTACAAAGCTATTGTACTACCAACCTTACTATATGCTTGTGAAACATGGACCACTTATAAACGCCATCTCCAACTCCTCGAAAGATTCCATCAACGGTGTCTCCAAAAAATCTTATACATTACTTGGGAAGACAGGCAAACTAATATTAGTGTACTGGAAGAAGCAAAGATCACCAGTGTTGAAGCAATGATTCTTCAGCATCAACTTCGTTGGACTGGTCATGTTGTGCGGATGCCTGATGATCATCTTTCAAAGCAACTACGCTATTCCGAACTTAAAAATGGAAAGCGTAATGCTGGTGGTCAACAAAAGAGGTTTAGAGACTGTCTCAAGGCAAATCTAAAAAAATGTAGTATAAACACTGACAACTGGGAAACACTGGCCTGCAAGCGCTCCAGTTGGAGAACAACCTCTACCAAAGGGGTCATGGGCTTTGAAGACACTCGAACTCAGGATGCAAGGGAGAAACTTGCTAAGAGGAAGGTACGTTTGGCAAATCCACACCATGATCAAGTTGAGCAGACGTCTGCAACAGATTCCGTTCGACTTCCGAGGTGCCACTGCATTTACTTATTGCTTTATATAATGCAGAGCTCTCCAACAAAGCGTGCAGAAACAAAAGTCTATACCTGCTTTGTTTCTCTGTATCCAGCATTCTCTGCAGCTCTCGAACCCGACATTCGAACTGGGTTTTCTCGTCCCCCAGAACACTCCGCCAAGCCTCCCATTGGCGCTCCTTCTCAAGCAGTTCGTCATTCAGAGCCTCCAGATCCATCACTTGCTCTTCAAGCATCGTGCAGGTTGTCTTTAAGGCCTCCATCGTCTAAAAACAAAGCCTTTCATCACTTTTTCTAATCTCTGCCTCTGAACCACTGCAAAAATAAGCCTCCATGATGGACTTCTAGAGCGAAACCTTCCTAGATCAAGAAATATGTTTATATATGCACAGTCCGAGCTTCTCCAAGTATAATACAAGAACACAGACAGACAGTTTGGCTGGTTGTACTCACTCTTGTCCTCGGCCCAGAGGCAGCTAAAACAAAGGAAAAGGAAGGATCAGGGCTATGGGGGCCGGTGGTGTTCTTCAAGGTCAAACCAAGAAGGGGTGCCATGAGAACAAGTAAAACAGACTACAGTTGTAGCTTGGTTCTCGAACAGAATGTATTCCAGGAGTCTGTTCGACTCTCGGAACCGTTTGAAAACCAAGGTGCGGCTTCTGATTGACTGCAGGAGTGTCCTTCAGCCAATAGGAAGCCGCACCTGACGTTCGGCTTCTGAAAATCGTTCAAAATCCAGAACACTCACTTCTGGGTTTCGAACGTTTGGGAGCTGTTTTGTTCGGGAGCCAAGACGTTTGAGATCCAAGGTATGACTGCAATAGGAAGTGGTCCAGAATGGAGCAACTGATGCAGCTGTACCCCTGACTTCCAGGGGTGGGGTGGGAATCTGACCTAACTGAACTGAGACTATTTGTTGGTAAATATTTCTATTGAATAGTTTTCTGAACAGAAAAACAACAAAAAGCAGAATCACAGTACTTTTACTGTAATGGTGTTCACTGTGACGTCCCATTGATTAACTCAGAAGAGAAACTTTAATTTTGAGACTTCTGCAAAAGAAAGGGAGGGCTCGCAGGCAAATGTCTGTTCCCTTTTTGCCTGAAAAAATGACATAAAACACACCCAGCGTGCTCTTCCTGCAGCTCTATGTGGCAAAGAACTATGGTAGTGGTGTGGCCAATCTGCCTTTCAAGGAAATGGCTACCCCAACTGGCTTCTTGTTGGAAATCCCCTTTAAGTTAAAGGTAAAGGGACCCCTGACCATTAAGGCAGTCGTGGCCGACTCTGGGGTTGCGGCGCTCATCTCGTTTTATTGGCCGAGGAAGCCGGCGTACAGCTTCCGGGTCATGTGGCCAGCATGACTAAGCCACTTCTGGAGAACCAGAGCAGCGCACGGAAATGCCATTTACCTTCCCACTGGAGTGGTACCTATTTATCTACTTGCACTCTGACGTGCTTTCGAACTGCTAGGTTGGCAGGAGCAGGGACCAAGCAACGGGAGCTCACCCCGTTGTGGGGATTCAAACCGCCAACCTTCTGATTGGCAAGTGCTAGGCTCTGTGGTTTAACCCACAGCACCACCCGCGTCCCTTGTGGAAATCCCCTTTAGTTAATTTATTTTCTGCCCTTCCTTCCAAAGGAGCCCTAGGCAACAGACACAGAAGTGATAAAACATTTAAAACACATTTGAGGGAATTCCAGTATAGATGCAGACAAAGAAAGACCTGTGCTTGAAAAGCTTGTGAGAACAGGAAGGTCTTCAAAAGACAGTGCCTGATATTTAATGGGAGGGAATTCCAAAAGGGAGGGGCCACCACACTAAAGGCCTGTCCTCTTGATAAGGCCCTCACTTGCAGATCACAGTGATCAGTTGGGTATTTAAGGAATGATTTTTCAGGTATCTCTGATAAGCTTCAGAGAAACTGCAGAATCCTCCAGAAGTACGTACAAAAAACCATTTGTGTTGTGCCGTATAATCTTTACTGCTCTGACATCAAATATGGTCGTTATTTTAAGTCAAAAAACTCCATGAAATTGTATCTGTCTTCTGCCCTTCAGTTAAAACCAGGATCAGGTTGGTTTATAAACAAATTGGCAAAAATATAGCAAGCGATAAAACAAGAAACACATTAAAGCAAACAACCCGACACCAAAATCCCACCAGCAATTTCAAAGCCTGGTTTGAAAAAATGAAAAGCACAACAAGGCAAGCCCCCTTGGGGAGAAAATTTTTCAAGTGTGTAGAACTGAGTGATGTGGTGGTGTGAAGACAAATGCTTGAATAGGCTAAATGGCTCCCCTTCAGTGCCTTCCTCTGACCCTAAGGCTGAGGAAACAGGAACATGAGATGGTGAGCTATGTCAATGGGGACATGTCTCCTTGTGGCAGGCTCTGGTGCTTACGGATGAAATCTCTTGTGTTCATTAGCAATGTCTCATACATATTTCTTTTCCATTCAATTTTACTGCGCACAAAGTCTACTGCCATTCAGACAGTTGACTAGACAACTTGCTGTTGACTCTAAGTGATGTTCCGCTATCAGTTTGCCACATGCCTTAATAGCAGCCGGCAACATTTTGGATGCTCCTCCTGTATCTTTCTGGGTAAGGTTCAGACTATGGATAAATAAAAGCTTCAAGACAACCATTTTAGAAGCTAATATTTTTAAAAAATAAAAATAAAAACCAGATTTTCAAATACCCCTCAATAGAACAGATGTGTGAAATTCACCAAGCAAAGAGGCTCAGTAAAATCTTGCCGCCATCAAGATTAGTAAATAAGGTGTTCACTCTCTGGCTCCCCCTCCCCATGACAGTACTTACTGGTACAGAGTACTGGCATCTCGCTTTTTGCTGCCTATGGCAGTCGTTTTGTGCTGGCACCAATGGCACTTTTATCAATGTATGTGTACCAGCACCTCATTTTTTCACTTACAAAAGCACTATACCGTATATAAAACTGTCTCGGTTAATTAGGTGAAAGATTAAAGCAAGCCAAAGTCAGGACCTGTGATTTAAGTGAAATATTTACTTCTTGTTAACTAGAAACTTTGCACATGCTCAAAATAATGGTATAGTGAAGGGAACTGCTACTTTGTATGCAAACCCATTACAACTTTAAAAGGTAAAAAAAAAATCAACTGGAAAAAGAGGAAGTCGGACAAGATTAGATGGCAATGATGGTGCCTGCTATCAAGCAACCCCTCTGGAAAGCTTCTAGTCTCTGCCTTCATGTTGACCAGTCCTAAACCTGCCAAGTTCTGTGTAGTACTTGACGGCTGTATACCACACTGTATCAATAAAATGTGAGTTTTGTCTTAGCAGATTCCATCTGTTCCACTGTCTAACTTTAGAAGGGGAAAAAATGAAGTTCTCCAAATTATACAGATAATTTGTATTCTTATATAGTAGTTTTAGCTTAGATAATTTGTATTTTTGTGTTTTGCATGCACACACTCATGCGTGTTTGCATGTACATTTGCTTTAACAACAATGCTTTTTATATCATTTCATTGTCACTTCGATTCCTGTGACTTCATCCTTTGGTTACTTATACTTTTGGGATCCCCCTCCTCTGTTTTCCTCTCCCCCGACCCTATATTTTGGTCACATATTTGGCCTACACTCCAGTCCAACAGGCAATTCTTTAGGTTATTCTGCTTCTGTTGTCCAATTCTGGTACAATCTGATTCAGGACTGTGTGCTTTTAATTGTGAGATGAGAGCTGGTGATAGGAGAGTCCTGACCCTGAGGAGGAGGCAAACCATCAAAGCCCTACAAAGACCTCCAGTGACTGAATATTTAGTATCACACTTTGACAAAAGCCTTGAGAAAGTTGGACTTTACAATGCAAATTCTGAACACCTACTTGCTTCTGGCTGGTCAGCTGCATCTCTCGCTCCGTGATCTCGCGACGGAGGTGGTCTACCTCGCTTCGCAGCTGCACGACCTCATCATTTGCCCCCGAAGCCTCATCTAGTTGTTTGGACAGGAAGAAATTCTGGTTGTTCAGCTCAGCGTTGTCCTCACTCAACTGATTCAGCTGCTCTTCCAAGTCTGTAATCACCTAAATAAAAATAATAAGCCAGAGAACCTAAGATAAATGGGGACTAAGGAAAAAAGGTTAATAAGGCCAAGATTCTTAAGTTAAATGGGGACTAGCCAAGTCTTTTTTGAAAGTCAAACTTCAAACCCTAAAGAATGGGTTCCTGTAAAGCTCAGTATACAGTCTTGTAGGCTGATACATACCTAACAGATGCACACTTTGAAAATCTGGGGACTTCAGGGAGAGGAACACAGCAGACTGAACATCTTCTGCCGGCAAGTTGCTGATGTGAGATAATTAAGACAAATCTTGGCTATTGAATTCACTCTGGAGATGAGTGAACAGGGGATTAACCTCTGATGCTCTGATAAAGCCATGAGCACATTGCCAAAAGATTGTCGTGCAACTGATTGTACAAGAGCCAGCTGTTGCACAAGCTTCTGCTAGCACAACTGTTGCGTTTGATTCCTTTGTTGCGCAACCTTTAAACTCTGCTGTCTGCTAGCACAAGAGCTCTTGCACCAGCAAACAAGAGCATGTCGGATACAGCCCTAAATGGCTGCGTCTAAAAACATCAAGTAGAGGATTTTTCACCAAGTAAAAATTGCTCATACTAAGTCTGCACCTACCCAGTTTTAAGCTGATGTAACTCAACTTGCTTCACTATTGAGCATCACCACACTGTTCAGGTTCATACTTCTTGGCTTTAGGAACATCCATTCTTCCCTTGGGCAACTTTTAAACTTTGTCATCTGCTAGCACAAGGGATCCCACCCTAGCAGATAGAGAACGTTGGATACGGACCTTTGTCGCCAGAAGAGCTTAGCTTAACTCAGCCTTAAGGTACAAAATACATTGCATTGTAAAATTTTTGTGTCCTATGGCATGACTTTGAGAGCGCATCGTTGTGGCAAAATCCAGGAACTGGGAGTCCACAGTTAATGGTCTTCTCCCCAAACTTGCTGCATGGTGATAAAAGGGCATAAGCAGATTGGTTTCTCTCTCCAAACCTTACACTATGCTATCTGAAGAAAGGTGATGCTAGCTTTCAAAAGAGAGATTTTCTTAATACCCAACAGAGAGCTCTTTGAAGAGAGGTGCATTATCTGGAATGCCACTCTCTTAAAGCATGTTAAAAAAAGAAAAAAAGAAAACCAAGCAGAACTTGCAAACCGCTAGAAAAAGCCACACACACTGATTTAACAAAGACTGGATTTCTAATGTCAGCAGAGTTAAGGACAGCAAGATGAAACGTGAGGGAAAATGTTTGGCAGCACAACAGATTATAAGAGGAAAGTCAATATCAGCGTTAAAATAAGAACCAGGAAACAATGCTTTTGTGCAAACAAGTGATGTCCACTATTTTAAGCAGTACTGTAGCAATCTGGAAACATCTCCCCACTCCCAGCAAAATGCTGAATTCAACTATCCCATGTTAGTACACAGCTATATTGGGACAGGGGTTGGGATTGGGGAGAGAGAGACAGAAACCAAACAAAAAACACAGAAAGTCACAGTAACTCTGGAATAAGAAAAGCATGGCTTTCTTTTAACACCTGCTCACACTATTCCACTACAGACAGAGGCAACACTCGCTATAACCACGGGAACAGATTAAAAAAAGCTGTTCTAAAAGACACTGGCCACCTACTAGTCTTCTAAAGCACAACCGCAGCATTTTTTTAAAATTCTTTTTTGGAAGTGAAGTTTAAGGGAAAGAGTTTAAGGGGGAGAGAGATAGAAGAAAATGAAGAGGAAAGAAAGAAGTGAGGGTGGGAATATTTAACAGGAAAGTATGCCCCATATTACCACTTAAATGTGGACCTCCTCCATTTTAAAAAGCAGACAATTCCTTTTCTTATGTGTAACTTAAAGCACACTACTGTAATGTTGCACAACAAAAAAGGTATAGTAGAATAGGTATGGGTGGAAATTTTATTCTTTAGAAAACATATAACGCTGATAATATCTTCCAACTGGTGGTTTGGAAAAGTTGCTGGGAGAGGATGAGGGGCAACAGCGGGTGGGGGTGAGAAATTAGGGGAAAGTGCTTCTTCAGCGTTGTAAACGAATACTGGTTTGGACTGAAGGTCTTCATCACGGGGTAAAAGGATCTGTACATTTTATCCTGCTGCACTTGCTTAAGCTGTTTGAAATAGGATCCCACCAAAATACCCTTTGCTCCCAAAGAGGACATTTAATCTGATCTCACAAAATAAATTGCTGATTTCTAGTACCATCCAGGAGGACTTCTTCCCCTCTTCTCTTTTTAAGAGGAAGGTGTCTGTGTTAAAACAAAATCACTGTGGAGTACACGGCTTTTTCTTCTAGATATTTTGATCCAGGAATAGTCAACATGGTGCCCTCTAGATGCTGCTGAACTACAACTCCCATCATCCCTGATCATTAGCCAATGCTGGCTGGGGCTGGTAGCAGTTTTAGCCCATTAAATCTGGCAGGCACGATGTTACCTAATCCTGTCCTAGTCCAACTGCTTGTGACTTATCAAAGGTTAGGTGAGCAGTTGATTAAATAGGGTGTTGGGGATTTCTGTTAACATATTACACACATAACTCTGAAACATCAGGCCAAGAATATTCTTTTATCATGACCAACAGTGGCACAGAGCACTTGCTTCCTTTACAAATGTTCCTTTATACGTGGACCCAGATTTTATTCAGTTTCTAAATAGCGTGGACTAAAAGAAAACATGAATATGTGTTGGCAGATCTCTCATCATGTTGCTACTAGCTAAGAAGGAATTTAAAGAACCTAAAACAATATGTTGAAAATCACTCTGAATACACTGGAACTCATTTAACTAGCAAAGCAGACATCAGAGAGAAGGCATACAAAAGGAAGCACTTCCTATTTCAATGTATAATCAATTATGAAACTCATTGCCACAGGAAGTTGTCATGGCAACTAGCCCCTGTGCATATATCTAACAGTGGCTCAATCAGGTATGATAAATAAAATGGAACGGATTATATTGAGGTGACATGACCCCAATTAGCAAGGTGTGCAGAGGACAAAAGCAGCAATGTATCACTTCCATCCTGATATCTTCTTTTTGAGTTTCTCTGTGCTGTTTGGGCTGATCTCTACTGTAGACAATTGCTAGATTAAGTGGGCCATTGGTCTGATCCACCAAGGAAAGACTTTGGGTAAAAGTTCTTGTCCACTGACTCATCCCCCAAACCCTTCCCTTGACAGATAGTTAATAAAGGCATTTCCCATGTGCATCATAACTACAAGTGCATAGCGATCCATACTTTACAGTGCAAGACAAAACACCATGACTCTGCTCAGAAGCAACAGTAATCCAAGTGAGCCCAGACCAGGGAGCACACATACCATCAGATCCTCAAAGAACCACCAATGGTCTGATGGAACTGTTGGGGCAGCTCCTTCCACACCTGCTCTGCAGCCTGGAGAGGCTTGAGTAAAGGCAGGAGCGAGGGAGCACAGATACAATACTTACATACATTCCAATACAGGCTAGAAAAGATCCCTACTTAAAATGCTTGTTGGAAGAAGAGTGTCAGTAGGCACGGAAAAGACAACAGAGACAGCGCCTGCCAAGGGGAGGGGATTCCAAAGGGCAGGTATCGCAGCAGGTGGCTGACTATATAAAAGGTGTGAAGCAATTATTTCGGGTATGCCCCCGTTTCCTCCTGTCTCCTGGGAATAAGCATGACAACAGACATATTGCACCCTTTGCTTTAGGATGAAGCATAAAAACAGTCTAGGAGTCTTGATGCAGTATGGTCTCTATATACATAAACAGCAAAATATGGTAGCACAAACCATTCATCTTTTCCAAACTCCAAACAACCCTTGGCTTGTTCATCTAATTCCTTCATCTAGGAAAGCAACTGCAATATGCAGCTTCCAGTTCTCCATCAAGAATCATCACAGATGGGATCTGGAAGCAAAACCTCCAGTATCAAGGCACCAAAAGCTTAGGCACAAGAGATAAAACAGTGAGGGCCTAACTGGAAGACTATGCTCCAACTTCCTAAGGAAGCAACCCACACACAGTTGTCTATTAGCCGAGCTGATGCAAAGAAGCAATTGCTTATATGGCTGAAATGAGCATAGACCAAAAGCGATGAAAGAGGTTTGGGTTTATGAGAAGTCATGGCAAACTCCTTAGCTTTCCATGTTTGTATTTTCAATTTTTACACGTGCACCTCTATCCTATTTCTGAACTTGGCAGACTGCGCATGAATAAAACAAAGAGACACTTAGTGGGGTTGCAGTCTGTTTTGAATTTGAATAAAAAATTGCACGCAATGGATCGACAGGAAAAAAAAGTTGTCCCTCCAGCACAAAGGAAACCACACCAATTTCAGCTGCAGTTTTGGTTTCCCATTTATGCAAAACAAGCATGTACACCCAAGCTGAAGCTCACAGGGAGAGGAGAAAATACCAGTTGCTTGGGGAAATGTTTAATACAGTCCCAAGAGGTTTTGGGATATAGTCCTTCTTCAGGGGCAGGTTTAAAGAAGCAATTCTCATCAAGTATGTGAAATGACAAATGAATTACTATAGTGGTACAGGCACACTTGATGAGATCTGTTATTTGAAACCTCATTTTTCCTATCACGTGAACCCTTAAAACCCATAACCCTTAAAACCTCCAGAAGTCTTCTCAACCTTCTTGGAAAACTCAGGTGAACATGAAGGAGGCTCCCAGAGAAATCCCAGAAACGGCAACTTATTTGGTGACTATTCCACAATACAACAGAAAATCAACTTGCATTGAAGAAAACGCCCAATTTCTTCCAATAGGCTTTCATTTTCATGTCCTTTTTGCTCCTCCAGGGTTCTTTGATCCAGGTCCAGGGTTCTTTGGTGATTATTAGCAGCAGGGAATGGATTTTTAACACACACACCCGTTCCTTGATTATTTTTTTAAAGAAAAAGCAATATGGCTTTGCTGCAAAAACAAAGCCTTCAACCTCTAGCCTTGGCCTCCTCTATGGTGTAAGGTTATGTCCTTATAAACCAAGGGAGCGTTGGTACCAATGACACTCTGAGCCATTTATTTCACCTTCCCTATTATTTGCCTAACTCCAGTAGCTTCTCTCACTATTGTTACAACATTATGACTTCTGCATAAGGACACGCAAAACCTATGCAACTATCTAGTTCCCTACAACGAGAACAAAAAAAGTTTCCATTCATGCTTTTGCTCACAACAGCACTCCTTCCAAATTCTTCAGCATCTTTAGCGAGGATAACCTCCAATACTTGAAATGTACACTAGACAACAAAGCAGCTGAATGTGTGAACGGGAAAGCATTGTATTTGAGGTGATACACTGATGTGACAGTTCAGTTTGTGGTGTAGTACCTGCAATAGACCCTTCCACAGGTTGAAATCACCACCTGATGTTGTGGTCATCAAATGATGAATATGCATGCATAAACCAGCACTTTTTTTGCTAACTTAAAGAACAGCTAAAGGTTACACACAAACTGGCAAGAGATATTTGGAGCCACATGGCTGTAGTATAGCTCTTTCTATCATACTGAATGATGTGTGAAAGGAGATCCTTTGGTGGCATGTATTTTATGAAGAAATCCAGTACATGAAGCAGCCAAGATGATAAAGGAGGGAATCTTCCAATTCTAAAAGCTGCCTAGTTACTACTTTTGGGGTACACTTACCTCTTTTACAGAGAGTGCTTAGCCATAAGCCTTTCCTCCTTTTACTTACTTGCTTTCTGATTTAAAAATCTAAAACACTAGAGACATTTCAACTCCTAAAAAATATTTATTTCAAGGCAGACCACTTTGGATCTGTATCTTGAAGGCAAACTACGAGGAAAATTCTCTCTCTCTCTCTCTCTCTCTCTCTCTCTGTGTGTGTGTGTGTGTGTGTTGTTCAATTGCACAAAATGTAGAGGTCTTGAAAAGCAGTCAAGGAGCCTTAAGAGGCTCACCAAAATGCTGATGGCAGGAAAAGGAAACTGAAAACAATAATCTACATGCATGGTTCTGTGGGAAACTTTAGGGCTACTTCCCGTTACACATCTCAGTAATGGAAAATAAGACTACATGCAACAATTGCTTGATCTGTTTATTGGCACACCCATGTCATACTTCGAATGTGACAAGTGTACGTACCGTTTATTACATACAGATGAAATACTGCCACTGCTGCAGCCTACAGGTCATTTGGTAGTCAGGCTACATATTAGGAACATTTGAGCCTAGCTAAATGCCCTCCTTCGCCTTTCCATTCTACTGTACTATGATAGTTCCCTTCACCTGTAAGGGGGGAAATGTTATCTCTATATATACATCACTTGTTGCAGCTGCTACACCATTCTTATTAGCTGCACTACAATGAGATTTCATACTGGCTTCTTCAAAAACTTGAGAAACACTGTCAATTTTAAATCAGGATAAAATCTCTAAGCTGAGATTCACCTGAGATCTAAAGAAGCAATCCAATCAGTCTTGGTCCTGCTAACTCCTTGAAAGCAAAAGGCCATGTCATGAACCCTTGTCTTCAAGGAGCAAAATTAAGATTGTTTTCCTTCCTTCTCCTTAATTTCAAAATAATTCAATGATCCGTATTTAATACTCACTGTGCAGCTATTACGAAGGGCTTCAAATTTACGCTGGATTTCATCTCTATGAGCCTAAAGGAGGTAAGAAGTTGATCATCAATTTTTTCATACATTACTTTTAGAATCCAACAGCTGTTTTCTTTCTTTCTTTCTAAATGAACTGCAGAACAATCTACCAGCAAGCAAAGTTAAAAAGGCAGATGCTGCAGGCTATGAATGCTACCAGGACAAAAGAACCAAACGTTGTGTCGACTTAAGGCATCCTCATGCTTCCGTGTTCTCAGCTACTGGAGCTAAATGTACAACTGAATGCACTGCTTCGTGGCAAATGCCAAAATATTCCTTTTCAGCGGCCTTCAGAAGGTAGCCATTTAATAAGAGTTTTGAAATGGTTTGCCTTGCATTTTTTATTTCCACATCTGAGCTGCTACTTCATGGGATTTAAAAATAAATAAATAAATAAACCCTACACATGTATTTAAGAGTCCACACACAAACACAAAGTGTTAGAAAAGCCTATCATGGAGATTAGGCAAATTTACCAAGCAATTCAGCCACACAACCACAAGCCTAACAAGCAGCCTGATGCCTTCCCCAAGGAGTGACCAAACCAACTAATAATTTTATGCTTATTATTGCTTGGATCATGGAAGTCTAACATTCAAAGACATGAAGCATTTCGTTTCAAGACAACTGCGAAAAGGCATGCACCGTTTTAAGTGTTTTTGCAAGCAAAGTGTGACACAAAGACAAAGCTCATCTTCCAGCCACTGGACCCTCTCCCATCAGTCCGATTGAGGCAGTCTCAAGCCGCAGCAAAGGGACTCTCAGGTTACTGGTTGCTCATTGGATATTTCTTCTTTATTCAAGCCAACCCATTCATTCCCAAGACACCCAAGGCGGAAAAGCTGCTCAACCCAAGTCTGAAGTGAATGACTAGAAAATGAACTTTTTCTTCCACCAATCAGCTGAAAGAGGCTCAAACGAGACCCCCCTCCCCCCTTCCCAGCATTCCACTAGATTTAATACCCAATTCTTAATGGGGTGTTTGAATCATTAGACTGAAACAGGAGCTCTTTTGAGGAAATGCAGGTTGTCATTTTAGTGCTAAGTAAAATCATCTCATACAGCATGCCCCTGTTTCTATTGGCCTAGAAGCCAAATATTCCACATTTCCGTATCTGCACTGGAAAAGATCGGATAGAGAAGCAGAGCAGTGGCCAACCTTTCGCAAGTGTGTCAGAAGTCCAACGTACAAGACATTGCTATTCTAACAGGCACTACAGCGCATGTGTAGATCTCTCCCACCACCCTCCAAAAAACCCCCGAAGAAACCATTGGGCTAGGTTTTGCCTCGCATCCACTGAGCCAGAGAGCAGGCAGCAGCACAGCATGGCAGAGGTTGGCACTATGGGCGTTTCCAAGCCACACTGTGACCCTTTCCCATGGAAAGCTTCCTTATAGATTTGTCGAACTGGCCCAGCATTTTCTACTCTGAGCATCAGCGTCTCTCTGGAGCCCCAAGTTCCATTAGTTTGGGAGCAGGCAATGCAATTATAGATTCTAGGTAACTTTGGACAATCGCATTACAGAAAGCATTACAGTACAACCACCCATGTGAAAAGTCACCCTATGCTCTCTAGCATGACCCACGGAGCCTTGGGCTTCAGTCCAGGAGCGTCACAAACTCCTACTGCCTGTGCCACTTATGGCACCCATGCCTCAGGTTGACCACTCATGGGATAGAGCACGGCATTCATTACTCACAAGTTTCCTGCGCTAGTATAGTTGCATTTCCTAATGGTTAGCACTCAGCTTATGTGCATCTCTGAACGCAGAAGAGGTCGGGCTTTCCTTCCACAGGATACCAATACCACAAGCAATACATGCACAGGTCTACTGCTTAATCCCTCAAGCCCCAAGGTACAGCTGCAAAAGCGGTTAAAGGGGTCCCTAATGAAAGACACTGTTCCTTTCATTAGCATCCACTGAGACACAAGCCCACTTCCAGCACTGCTGGATGCACGAAGCCACAGCTGGCAGCCAAAGCAGGAGTTAATAATATCTACCACCCAACAATTTGGCAAACCTTAAAGTGAAGATCCAGCTTCATAAAGCACATAGTTGTTTATTTGGGTTTTTGTTTTGCAAGGGCAAGATCTTTTTTTAAAAAATCAGTAGCATATAGTATACATTTAGGTTCAGTTCAGGGGAGGGGATAAAAAATGAAAGAGTACCTTAATGAAGGATTCACTATTTCTGCATAGTAAGATATACAACTGACACCTTTGTTAGGGAACAAGTATAAGGCAACATTTATTTCACCAGCTTCCTTTAAAAACGGGGCAGCACAGCAGCATGAAACTACAATATTAAAGAGAATCCTCACCCACCCAAACAAAATCTCAGTACTTCTGTGAAAAAAGGGACACAAATCCACAGGAATGATGGTTCTGAAACATCAGTTACTTACCTGTAACCAGCCTTTTTATAAGTTAAATCTGACCATTAATTTTTATATATATTGGCAGAATGTCACCAAACTTCTATGAAAATAAAGACAGTGTACTTCAATAATATGCTGTATTTGGAGGCTGAGGAATCTATGCCCTATACTGGGTTATCTCAAGGGAAATCCACACGAAGCTGGCATCAATTCTCAGAGCTACTGCCCTTTTGGGGGTTGAATAGGGTTACAGAGGGACCCTTTTGTCGCACTTCTTGCCTCTAAACCAGGATAATTCAATGCCAATGCTGTACAATCCTAAAGTAGTTATGAAAGGCAGAGCATATGGTATTTCAGAATCCAAGGAATGCTGGATAAGAGCAGGCCCCAGCTTGAGTTCACTGTTAGTTTATATTCTGATATCAAGGCATGATTCAGAGCACAGAGAAGAAGTCTACTGCAGGCATTTCTTCCCCCTTTCAGAAGCCTTGATCATTCACTCTCCCAACTTTTCCTTCTACAGCTTCATGACAGCATCTCAACTCACGTAAGGACTTTAGGTGCTCTTGGTGCACTCTTTAAAACAGAGCACTCCAATGTTAGTCCACTGCTTGTAAACCCACTGAAAATAATAGACGTGGCTAATTTAGGTCCATTAATTTCGATGGGTCTACTCGGAGTACAAAGCTTAGCTGGTTACAATCCTCATGTTATGCTGGGTAAACTCTTCCGAAAGATCATTCACCAACGGATCATCTTCCCCTCCTCTAAAAAGGCCTGGATGTAAAAGCCTTTGTTGTCTGGACTGGGTTTCAAAATGGCAACAGAAATGGAGTTATACTTCTTCTCAATGTCACTTAGCTGTGCTCCTGTTTCAAAGAAACAGGTAGAAGGAATGAGACTGGTGCCCCAAAGGAGGAATTTGAAGACACCATATATGGGTACTTTCACTGAACCCAAAATGACTGTCTAAATCTTGAACATGCCAGATGACAAGTAGAAAGTAAAACAATGGCAACGTTCTACTCCTTAAAAGGAAGTCCCCATGCCTGATCAGGCATATTTCCTTTACTCTGAAGAGACAAACCCAGACAAAGAAAAACATCACATCTATGGAGGCTGATCCATATGAAAAAAAGTAAGTGTAGATCTGTTAGGAGCACATTTTCAACAAACATCAGAGACATAAGATGAAGCAAAGCAAAACATATCAAGCTAAGCCATCTGCAGATGATCATTCTCAACCAAGGGTATATTTCAATATTACAATTTCAAGCCACTCAAGAGCATCACTGGATTGTATGCTTCAAGGGCACAGCTCCTCACACCAGCCCAGAATTCTGGAGCTTACCGTCAGAGCTTGGATCTCCTCTTCTGCCTCAGCCGTGGTCTCCTCTAGCTCAGTTTTAGCCTCCCGGAGTTGACTTTCCAGGGCTGCGCGGGCAGCCTGCAACCCCGAAATCTGAGATTCCCTCTCCTGGAGGGTGAGCTGCAATTCTGTAAGCTGCCGCTTCAACTCCAATTTTTGTTCTTCGTGTTCAAGGCTAACCTGAAGAGTTTAAATACAGTATTGATACGTATGAACTTCAAAATGGAAGTTTGCTTAAGATCTTTCAGCAATGTCCTTCTGCTGTTTATGTAGGACAAAAAAAGTCATCTCCATGCAGAGGAACACCTGGACATAAATCTGATATCAGATAGGATAATATTCACAAAGCAGAAGGAGAACATTTTAATCTCCCTGGATACTCTGCTTCTGACCTGGCGGTTGTCATTCTCCGGAGGAATTTGAAAGGGTGAAATAGCTGAATTTATTTGGGTCTGAAATGAGACAGTGGTTTCCTGTCCTGCTACAGGCCTGAACACAATCATCCTAGCACTGCTGAGTGAATTATCATGAACTACCACTGCCATGCATGTTCAATGGGCTTATTTTGCAAACATTGAAACTCTAACTGAATGGTCACAAATTGCTTTGTGGTAGAGGATCATACTACACCTCTATTGAAGTGGCCTCTGGTCCACAAAAGCTTATGCCGTGACAATCACAACCCACCACCCATGTGGCCAGATGTACATGAATTGCTCAACTGCATGCAAGGACAGGCTTTCATTTGGAAAGCTTCCCCCCCCACCACCACCTTAACTCACTCTCATATCCCTTTTCAACAACACCTGCATTCCTTGCAGCTCATTCCTCCAGTGAAAACCACCCTCAGAATATTTGCCTCTCTCCATACACAGATCAACATTAATTTTCACTTCTTCCTTCCTAATACTATGGGACACCAGTTTCTTAATAAATTTACATTTTTGACAGCGAGGATATAATCTAATACAGGTGGCTCCCCACTTACGCAGAGGTTACATTCTCCACCACACACTGTGTGCATAGATCGTGTAAAGTGGGGAGCACCGTCTAAATAACCTTTAAACACCCTCTATGCCACTTTCTCTTCAACCCATACCAAAAATACTGTATCCAAAAATATCCACAACTAGAATTGAAACTCTGGGGCTGGCAGGAGGCTGGAGGATGCACAGGAAAGCGGCTGCTGCTGCTGCAATACCCTGCACACCAGCTGTTAGGCGGGGAGGCTGAGCAGCATAAACAAAGTCTTTGGGGTTTCCTCTGCCCACACTGACGTCCTCTTTGGGCTCTGGGGAGGCCACAAGGACTCACCGGCTCTCTCCCGCCATTTCTGGGTTTGAACTGAATTATTTATTTTCCAGCACCATGAGTATATAAGTCAGAAGTGAACTGATCACACATAACTGGGGTGCCGCCTGTAGTTGTCTAAACGTCCAGCTAAGCAGGCTGTTGAGTTTCTCTCTCTGTCATTTCTTGTTTCGGCTGCAGTTCAAAAAGCGTCAGCAACACATTTTCAAAATCCAAAACTGATCTTCCATCTGCTGTAAGCATTGCCACTTCTGAATAATTAAGCCTGTCAGATGTTTATGGCAACCAAGTAGGTTAACATGCAGTTTTAAGGATGTCATCCTAGAAAAAGCTTCACGTACCATTCTGAAGGAGGCCAACATTAAAATATGCAATGAGGAAAAGAGTCACTTGTCTAGTTAGTCTTCAGACCCAAATTACAGACTGATCTACTCTGCGTACCACTGAAAACTATGCCCAAACAGCCCTGTGAAAGCCATTCCAATGAGACCTAAAATAATCATGTTGAGCAGTCACCCCACTTTCTCCTATGACAAGAGGCAGTTTCATCTTGAAATTATGAACAGACACTCCACAGTTATCATCCTGTTCAAGGGGGTTGAGAAGCTTCACCTTCATTCACCTGGAGCTACCACAGGGACAGAGAAAATCTGCCACACTGCCATTTTGCCAGTGCCAGCTAGACAATTCAGTTTCATTTATAGAAGCAGCAGCAATACCGACATTGGCAAGCAAACTTTTACCTCTCGCAATCTAGTCTCCAGCTCCAACAAGCGAGCCTTGTCATTGTGGTCCTGATGACTGATTTTCTCCAACTGTTCCTCCAGCTTACTGTTCTGGGCCTCCAATTTTCCAGCTTGAGTTTCCAGATAAAATTTCTGCTGCCTGAGCTCAGAAATCATTTCTTCTTGGGCTTTCCTGAAAAGTGGGGGGGAAGATGTACTCTAGTCCTGGCCAAAAGCCTTTTCTTACATTGGGGTGCAGAAGAAATGGCTCCCTAGGCCAGGAGTGCTGATGCATCAGCAATCAACCCCATCCAATCATATGAACACTTTTATTTTGAAAAGGTCACATTTATCACCAAAACTGCGACTATAGAGCACGGATGTGACTTGAGTCTTCTCCCTAATTACAAATGAAAATTGGCTAATCCTACAACTGGACGCAGGTGGTGCTGTGGGTTAAACCACAGAGCCTAGGACTTGCCGATCAGAAGGTCGGCGATTCGAATCCCCACGACGGGGTGAGCTCCTGTTGCTTGGTCCCTGCTTCTGCCAACCTAGCAGTTTGAAAGCACGTCAAAGTGCAAGTAGATAAATAGGTACCGCTCCGGCGGGAAGGTAAACGGCGTTTCTGTGCGCTGCTCTGGGTCGCCAGAAGCGGCTTAGTCATGCTGGCCACATGACCCGGAAGCTGTACGCCGGCTCCCTCGGCCAATAAAGCGAGATGAGCGCCGCAACCCCAGAGTCGGTCACGACTGGACCTAATGGTCAGGGGTCCCTTTACCTTTACTAGTTCAGCAACATGTCCCCCACACCTGCCATAAACCACCCTTTATTTTTATATCTGAACTGGACTATTTTTATATCTGAACTGGACGAATCCCCACGACGGGGTGAGCTCCTGTTGCTGGTCCCTGCTCCTGCCAACCTAGCAGTTCAAAAGCACGTCAAAGTGCAAGTAGATAAATAGGTATCACTCTGGCAGGAAGGTAAACGGCGTTTCCGTGCGCTGCTCTGGTTTGCCAGAAGCGGATTAGTCATGCTGGCCACATGACCTGGAAGCTGTACGCCGGCTCCCTCGGCCAGTAAAGCGAGATGAGCGCTGCAACCCCAGAGTCGGTCACAACTGGACCTAATGGTCAGGGGTCCCTTTACCTTTACAACTGGGCTTTAGGACAAAAAGCTAACTGAATAGAAGTGGGAGGGGAGTGCTCTTGTGCCTGGGTCCTGGCTTGAGGGTTTCCCATAGACATCTGGTCAGTCACTGTGAGAACAGGATGCCGGACTAGATGGGCCAATGGTTCTTATGTTCAAAGTTAAGAGCAACCCTTAAGAGCTGCTCCCCCTTGTGACCTAATGCTGCTCACAACCACAATACTGACAACACACCTGGAAACAGTAGTATACAGTATCTGCTTTCCCCCTGCTTTATAACTATAAGCCTCAGGAGTTTGTCCTGTTGTATCCAGTTCCTATCCTACTCAAGAGTAGACCCACTGAAACGAATGAGCTTGACTATGTCCTTTAATTTCAATGGGTCTCCTCTGAAGAGAACTTTAGTTGGAGACAAGTCACAGCTGTTAATTCTCCTACCTAAAGCTATCATTGCACGCACAAGAAATTTGCGTAATCTCAATTTTCCTCACTCAGAAAATGTCTCAGAGGTTCGGGAACTGAAAATAAAAATTTAAAGCAAAAATTAATCAAGTGGCATGCCAAAAAATAAAAAAGAGGGAAAGGTTACTAAGGCACCTCACACCAAAGGGACATTTCTGACTAGCAAGAGCTAATAGACACAGTAGCCGAACAGGAGGCAGTGGAGATTTCAGGGAATTTCTCTCCAGCTAGAAAAATGCCCTCGAGTCATCGGTTCTTTATGAAAAGCACAGAAAAGGGCTTGTTTCACTAGCAGTTACAGGCACTCCAAACTTCCCCAGGGGGCTGTGAGCCAAAGGACAGCTTCATGCTTACATGTTCCTCTGCGTAAATAGGCTGCTATTTGCTGCAAGCTTATTAGCTTCAGACAGTTCCACTATTCTCTGTTCCAGAGACCTAATCTTTGAATCCATGGCATTGAGCATCTGAAAGAAAGATACCTACAGTTAATATGACTTAAGGGTGGCTTTCAAACTATGTTCGGAAGAGCCCAGGGGTTCCTTGGAGGCTTAAGCAAGGATTCCTTACATAATAAGTTTAGTGGTGGCTGACAAGCTCACTTACCATTACTGAACTTCCTTTGCCATGCAAAACTGGGACACATTCTTAATTTGGAGAAGGGCTCAGAAGCTACTCATCACTTCATGTTAGTTGTGTGTTCACCCTACAGCACTCCCCAGAAACTTCTGCTGTATGCAGGCATTCCACGGCACATGTGCACAGGGCTCCTGCAGACAAGCTGATGTCATGGGGATTTGAAAAATGCTGTGTGTGCTTCTTTCAGAACAAAGCAATTCTCTCCAGATATGAATATATAGCATGGTGTCTTGCTGAAACAGATCAAATTATTCAAGCTGGGGAATGCAGTCACAGTTATATGGAGCATGTCTGGTTTAGCAAAGCCAAACGGGGATTCCCATACAGAGGCACCAACAATAATCTGCTCATATTTATTTTTACAGGAAATTAAAACTAGATTAAGAGCACACTACCCCTTGGATATTTGTGGACATATTTCAAGGGATCCCAATTTAGCACAAACAAGCCCTTTGGCTAAGGACCACACAGAAGCTGTTTACAATGCAGTTCTCTCAAAGTGCTCTTAGGAAGCTCTTCAATGGCCCAATTCTAGGAGTTGCTGCTCTAGAAATAAGCATTTAGGATGAGTGCACTGACTGCATCTCAAGCAAAGCTGATCTAGGACACCACACTGCAATATAAGGGCGTCTTTCAACACAAGCTCTTGTGCAGCACAGGTTAAGGTAGAGGCGAGCAAGGCAGTGATATGACAAGGTTTATGTAATTATGAATGGCATGGGGAGAGTTGAGAGGGATATATTTTTCTCTCACACTGTCACCTTAGTGACACTGACTGACAGAGGCCCAGTTCGTGGAAATCAAATTCTGGCTTAAAAAGCCAAGATACGCACAAGCTCCATTCACCCACAATGTCCCATCAAAATGAATGGGGAGACAAGCCAGGAAGCTGCAAGTTAACCATAGCTTCCCATTACATGCAAACCAAGAACTGTGGTTCACAGCTTCCAAACAAGCCAGGATTTGAAAGCCAACTTTAAACCACAACATATCCCGGCTTGTTTGTGTTTGTAAGTAAATCGGAGCTTCACATACTGCCTTCTGTTCTGCAAGAATTTTGCATTTTTCATGGGCTTCTTCCTCATGCTTTCTCAACAAGTTCTCGAGCGCATCCTTGTCTGCAAGATCTTTTTTCATCTGATGGTCAAGCACCTAAAAGAAAAAGAAATACATGCTTACTTTCTTCCTTCGTGCCTATTGCCAGTCGTCATCAAGGGGACGGTTCCAGAATTAAGGCTGGCACAAGACATTTTGTTGCCTGAATCTTTTCCTATGGCAAACATTGGGAATATAAGGGAGCTGACCTACACCAAGTCTAACCACTGGTCTATCTAGCACAGGGCTGTCTATATTACACTGACTGGCAGCAGTTCTCTAGGATTTGGGGCAGGAGTCTTATGCAAAGCACTATGCCCTTCCTCCTTTCTCGCTTCAAAGAAAAGGGCCGTAGCATGGAGGCAGAGCACAAACCTTGTGTACGAAAAGGTCCCAAGTTCAGTCCTCGCCATTGTCAGTTAAAGGAACTGAAGTAGCAGGACCAGTAATGACAACTGCCTCAACCCCTGGATACTCGTTGTTAGCCAAAGTAGACAGTTACTTGACCAGGCGGGCCAGTGGCCTAATGCAGCTTAAAGCAGCTTCTTCTGCTCACATATGTTATGTTAAATGAAACATTCTTCCCTTAATGAACATCCAATAATTTGGGAAAGACAGGAGAAACTAATGATGTCAGAGATAACTCAAGTGGAAAGTGGTCACTTTCAGCTCTGGGAATTATCCTGATGGTATCTCGGTTAATTGGCACATTATTAGAAGCTAGGATATAATCTATGGTGCTAGTAAAACCTCTGGGGGAGATAAAAGTAAAATTACCCTCTTGATCCCCTTGACCGTGCCCATTGCAGAACAAAAGGTTATGTTCACAAAGATATTTCCAAGCGCGGTTAGAGGTGGTGTCCATTGCTGCCCTCTGACAGATTTCAGGTTCGTCCTCCAAGTTTAGTCCAGATAATATTGTATTTTGTGGGGAAACAATGCCGATCCAGGCATTGAAGTCGCCTCCTAAGACAAGGCGAGGGTTGGGTGACAAAGAGTCTATACTTTCGAGTAGTTGGGCCCTTAATGAACATGGGACACTACTGGGAACTAATAAATGTGAAGTAGGAGACAGATTTGACCTACTGGAGCTGACTTGGGAGAACTGAAGCTGCTCAAAATTCCCACCAGCAATTTGTGCTCCATGGACCAGAACTGCCTCTCACTCTGCCAGTAAGAATTCCCAAAACCCACTGCACAAAGCAGCTTGGGGCCACCTCTGTTAAAGAGGTCACACTCCCTCCGGTTACTAGCTATGCTCAGGTCTGCTAGATAAAGTGTTTCGATGCAATTCATTTTTCCTTCACAAATATATCGAAAGGTGTTTTGATTACGTAGAGCAAAGCGGCACAATATGCCATATTGGCTGTTAACAGGAATATCAACGGGGTTCCCAGAATAAAATACAAAGATTGCCTTTTTGTTACATCACCAGAAATTACACCCTAGAGGTGTGGGTTCGAATTCCATTTCTGACAATCACCAGAAATTACATAGCAAACTAACTTCTAGTAGTGGTATGCGTGTATTGGTATCTGAAAATTGTTTTTAACCACTACTAAAATACGAGCATTTGGCAATTTGGAATTAATCTACCTCACCCCCCCCCCACAGTCACATAGTTTGTGTGTTTCACAATATAAAAATGTTTGTATTTTTAAGTTTGAAGGGGAACCTAAGATAATTGAGGTTGGAGTCCAACTGTTCAGGCTTCTATTGCTGCTACAGTCAAATACTTCAGCGCCCATTTTACTCTATGCCTTGTTTTCAAGTACCTGCTTCAATTTAAAGGCAGCATATAAGAGATTTTAGTAATAAATAATAACAGCCTGACATCCATATAACTTTCCCCCCCTTTCCGTGGTATTTAAGAAACATCTTTAAAAATCTTGAATCATGCTTTAAGCAAAGGTGTTTTCAGCAATTCTAAGGAGTTTCCTTCACATATCAGACTACTGTGTAAATGGACAGTAGTGCTGCTCACATCATAAAGGGTGAGCTGGGGTGGGGAAACCAAAGGACAAAAATTGTGCAATTTGAGTTTCCCCAATAAGTGGCACCTATCATTTAATTGAGATGGTGCAGCATAATTTCACTCGTGTCCCCCCCCCCCAAAAAAAAAAAAAAAAACAGTGGCAGCAGATGCATCCCTTGAATCACTGGCAGACAACACTGCTCTGAAAAAAAAAACTTGACTACAGTGGTACAGTGGTGCCTTGGTACTAATACAACTTGGAACCCAAACACTGCAAACCCGGAAGTTAGTGTTCCAGTTTACAAACTTTTTTCAGAAGCCGAGTGTGCTCCATTTTGAGTGCCACACTTCTGTTTTGAGTGTTACGCTGAGGTTGCTCTGTTTTTGCTATTTATTTTGGTTTTTGTAGCTCTTTTTTGTTTCATTTTTGTGACTCTGCGGAACCCAGTTCAGCTACTGACTGACTGACTGATTGATTGTGTGACTGCAGTACATTGTTTATTGCCTTCATTTTATGGGTCAATGAGAGAAAAATTCATGTTAAACTGCTGTTTAATGGGTTGTTTTTAAAAGTCTGGACCAGATGAATCCATTTCGCATTACTTTCTATGAGAAAGCGGGCTTTGGTTTTGGAACGGACTTCCGGAACGGATTAAGTTTGAGAACCAAGGTACCATTGTAGTTATGTGACCCAAACACAGCAACTCTTTTCTCACTCCCCCTTTCTGATTTTTGGCCTTTTAAGACTTCACAAATAAGCAATACTTTATTAAATAGCATTGCAAAACTACTTCTGACACCTGCAAAGCAACCATCTCCGACCACAAGGCACCACCAGCATGACAGAACAAGTCAACTAAGCATGTTTACCCACTCCAAACACTGAGAGAGACAGAGACAATGCCTCAGAAGTGCAGGAGCGAGGGAGAAGGAAGCTGGAAATTTTAAAAGCACAACTACTAGGGGTTTTGTGCAGAGGGCCATGCATCTTTTAAGCACGCCTGAAGATAAAAAAGGTATCTTTACTTTGATCCTTTCTTCATACATCTGCTCTTTCTGTTTCAGATGCAACTCCAGGTGCTGTGCGGAGAGCTGTGCCTCCCGATGCTTCTCTTCTAATTCCTGGAAACAAAGGTTTAAACGTATCAAAGATTAAGGAAGAGGGGGAATGGCACCGCAAGCACACTCATGAAATGCACACCACAAACTACGCATTTCTTGCTCCGGGGGAGACAATTACGGGTCAGGCCTCATCAGACAAACGCCCCTTTGGATGGCTCTTTCCAGATGCTGCAGCAACAACACACGCTGTCACACAAGTACACATTTTTAAAGAGACTTAGGCTACAATTATTTTGCTCGGGCACAGGTCAAAACTGATTTCAGTCACTCTCTTGATTCAACAGCCTGCACACACAAAAGAAGGGTTGAAACAGCTTTCAAGGCCTTTGGCAAGTGATGCCATCAAGAAGTCACTGAATGGTTCGAAACATTACTGAATCCACTTGCATTCATGAGAAGCAAATGCCTGAAATGCATATTCATGAAAGTATATAAATAGTATGCAGCTGTTTAAACGTTTTCTTGAGAAGCCAGCCACTTTAATGATTGTTTTGCAGTATTTCTAATGGCTTTTATGGTTTTCTATTGCTGTATGTCAACCTGAAATTTTATGCGAGGGTGGTATTTAAATACTTTTATAAATAACTCAACAATCTAAGTGAGATATTTGAATCTAAGGCCTGGAATGTAATGCCCTTATTTCAATAAATAAATCCAGAGCATCTCCTTCTAGGCCACAGAGTGCAGCTTCATATTTAACTTACAATCAGTATTATAGTGTGTATCTGTGTGCTTCTGGGTGTGTCTGGATCCGTCCCGAGTCGAGGAGTAGCCACTTAAAAGTCAATATAAGCTCAGAGGCAAATATAAATAATTTTAAAGGATTGTTCTTCGCCCGTTACCATAGCCACTGACAGCATCCACCTACACTTCCAAAAAACCTCAGACAAAATGTATATTTGGCAATTGTCTCGCTTGTCTAGCTTTAGTCTTTTTCAGAGCAGATCCCAGTTTGAGCGGGATCTTTTCTTAGTCAAGAGAAACGGTATGGTGCCCATTTTTCCAATAATTTAGGAATTTACTTCCTCACCGTTTCCTCCAAAGGGATCCCCAGTTCCCAGGTCTTGAGTTTGCTCAAGAGGAGATAGGAAGATACCCTGATATGGGACAGCTCATCTAGAGGCATGTGAAAATATATTGAAAGGGAATCCCACCTTTAAAAAAAAAGTGTGTCTAAAGCTGCTTGCAAACGAGACACATTTCTTTGCCAGTTTGGATAGATCCCCAAAACCACAGCTTGCACTATAAGCGTGGCGGCTTTAAAAGGGAACTTCCGTTTTCTCGACTGCTGTCATCAACAACCGCTATGGCCTATCTACTATATGCACCAGCTTGCAAGGATGTTGTCAGAATCAACTAGAGAGAGTGAGGATAATTTCCTATGCTACAAGGCAGCGCTGAGGCTGATCCATCTGGCTGATCCAGTGGTTCATTAAGCAAGAGGGGCCTTTCATTTCTCTGATGTGTCCTTTTCTAACGCCACCATTCATCTCTTGTGCCCTTCCTAATGTCGCCAGTGCCTCATCCTTCAAGGGCCACTTCAGATGTGACCCATTTCCTCTTTGAAAAGCACCTCTTTGTAGGCAGAAGCATAGAAACTTTGCATGGATATTACCATGCCTATTTTGCAGCATGCAACATCCCTGAATGCTCCATGTATTATGATCTAATACATAAGAGGCTTCACATTTCAGTCCAGAATAGGTAAACAAAATCCAGGAAACTGATTGGCTGATTTCCCCAGGGAGACTTGCCCCCCCCCGCCCACACACACACCTTTTTTTAGTTCCAACTAATGCAATGAGAGGTTTAAAGGTGCAGCTTTTGTCTCAATCTGGTGCACTGGACTTAACTGAATTCTGTTCTGAGCTGTCCAGCCTGGAATATCACTGAATCACATGGGTCGAGAAGCAGCCTGCAACCCCACACTAATGATACAAGGACATGAAACTACAGTACCCTCCCCTCTGGAAAGGTTTAAGCAGTTCAGACACCTACTGCTGAACCTTTAATTACAAGAAGGTATAGATAACGTTGTTGTTGTTTTTTCATTTGACTGCCTACTTGGAAGCAGCTACCTCTTTTATAAATAAAGATGTTCTGGATTTATTTTAGACTTTTCAAACTGTCTTATTGCAAAAGGCTTTATTTATAAGCCTAAGCAGGTTTCATACTATTGAGAGCTATATAATCTGAGGTTTGAAGAGAAAAGTAGAGGGTGCACAAATTCCTCAAGCTTAGCCCTCCCTCACCCTGAATTTTCTCAAATTAACATCATCATCATCATCATCATCATCATCTGGTTTTGTTTTTGCAGCAGCCTTTGGAGAATGATGGCAGTGATCTGCTGAAATAGCTTCTCTACAATTAAGCAGGTTTTTTTAAATAAATAATGTTCTGTTCCCTTCCCACCCCTCTCCCCAGGGAGGCCCGCCTGGCACTAATCTTGCCATCGTTTCAGTGCCAAGCAAATATGTTTTTGTTTTCCTGGGCATTTCGGCCTCACAAATGATACACTGTCTCATTCAATCTGTTTTTAAACCTGTTTATGTGGTTTTATCATTGTATTTTTTGCTTGGTTGTAAATTGTTTTGGGGTGCTTGTGTGATTGGGATTAGTAAAGCCCTGCTATGGAAGCTAAGAGCATGTGTAGGCGTTCATATACCTTGGGGGCCCTCACAGGGGGGAAAAGACAGTATAACTGTTTCTATAAACAAACAAAAATGAGCAGTCTTATATGCATGTGCCTGAGTGCAGACAGGCATACAACCACAATGTATATATGGATGCACGCATAAGCAAATGGAGGATTATGTGCACAAACAGATGCATGTCTTAAGGATATGAATGGGTGAGAGTGCAGCATACGTACCTACACACACACACACACACACACACACACACACACACACACAGTTTTTGGACAACAAGACTGATGCAAAACGAATGAATCTGAAACTGCTGAAATGGCCCTGGGTTGGTCCTGCAACAACAGCTGCAAGTCCCTCTGCCTGGCTCCCCAGTGAACAAAATTCATAAATAACAATCATAAGCATCATAAACAAAAAGTAAAACTCATGTACAGCAAAGGAGGAAATCCTTTCTCTCCCATGCACTGAAAAGCATCCAACCATTTATATTTGGAGAGGAAACAGTTACAATGACTCATTTGGTTCTTCAACAGGGAAGATGCAGCAGACATTGCAACACAGGAGAGGTTGCCAAGACTTCCCAAGCTGGGCTCTGCAGATTTTATTGTCACACAACTCAAAACACAGGATGGGTACGGAGTTTCCGAAACATGTTTTATTTGAGTTCTAGAGCTTCTGTCGAAGCAAATGGAAATTTTAAGTCTCTCTGACGTGGCAAGCAGGCGTTTTGAAATAACACTGCAGAAAGGGTTCTCATCAAATTCCACTTATAATGGAATGTGAGAGAGCTACGAGGTGAGCGGGCAGGGATTTCACTGTTGTTGTTTAGTCGTTTAGTCGTGTCTGACTCTTCGTGACCCCGTGGACCAGAGCATGCCAGGCACTCCTGTCTTCCACTGCCTCCCGCAGTTTGGTCAAACTCATGCTCGTAGCTTCGTGAACACTGTCCAACCATCTCGTCCTCTGTCGTCCCCTTCTCCTTGTGCCCTCCATCTTTCCCAACATCAGGGTCTTTTCCAGGGAGTCTTCTCTTCTCATGAGTATTGGAGCCTCAGATTCATGATCTGTCCTTCCAGTGAGGACTCAGGGCTGATTTCCTTAAGAATGGATAGGTTTGATCTTCTTGCAGTCCATGGGACTCTCAAGAGTCTCATGGAACCTATATTACTTCTGACCAGCTCTGCCTAGTTCCCTCAATGTTGCCACATCAAAAGCCAGCAGAGCACGAATAAGATAAATTTATGTGCATTTCACTTAGCTGTGCCACAGCTATCTCGCATGGGTGCAATTTGCCTGGTTGCATTGCAGCATGGGCACTATAGTGTACTGCAGATTACCTGTGACAGGATGTAGATGATTTCGGCCTATGTCTTGGGGACAGCCCAGGCACAGTCTCCAGGTCAGGGCTCACATGGTTGCATGTTCCTCCATTCAATAAGGTTCCTTTCATAAGAACATGAAAGTAACAGGCCTCTCTGTGCTGCTACTCAACAGCTGACATTCAGAGGCACATCTTGAGACATGTACTTGGGTTTAAAGTGGGATTAAAAGCATCTAAAACCAGATTTGCAGGGAAGGAGGACACTGGCACAACCTTGTCCCTAACATGATAGTTTGCTATGTGGAGCAATTTCTTTATTTTTGTACTAAAGAACATTCCATCACGTGAACCACGGTGTGAAGTGGTACATCCCATACACAGATCTCATTGAGAATTAGGCACTAATGAATCAATGCTAAGAGAATCTGGGAACCATATAATCCTAATAATAAATAATGTCAGTCTATGTGTCAGCCCAGAAGAGACAGAGAACAGGCCCTGCCTTGTTACAAAAAGCAGCTATAGGTTAATTGGGAAAAAACTATCTAAGGCCTTCTACCAGCTTCCATGTGTCTACAGTTTGCTGTCAGCCACTGAGAAGCCAGCTGGACTCTTCTTTCTGCCACAGAACCACAGTCGTGTTACATCTACACAAAAGGCCCCCTACACTAAATGTTCAGTCCTGAACCAAGAGCCCAAGAATCTGCATGAAATCCCTTCATTTGGTTTCACCTGGCTCCGGCTACGCATTTTAACATCTAGGAAAAAAACTTTTCAAAATGTTAACACTTCCCACTGCATCTTATGGAGCCAGAAACTGTGCCCACTATTCCGCTCCAGTCTACCATTTTGTAATCATTACCCACCAAAATTTTATCCGCCATCTGCTGGATCTGCTGAGATTTCGTCTGGATATCTTCCTTCAGTCGGTTCTCTCTACGTTCAACCGTTTCCAATCGCTTCACTTGGTTCTCCAGAGAATGGCGCCTTTCCTGTCCGACATTCAGGAAAGCAGAATTGAGGCTAAAGGAGCCCTGGGTGTTCACACAGCAAGTAGCAGTCACAGTAGAACCATTTCAGTACCACTCCCTAAATTACATACCCACCCCCCTTAAAGTTTAATTTAAAAAGCAAATCCAGCAATATATATATATATATTCTTTAGAGAAAAAAACAGTACTTGAACACAGAAACAAGGATAAATATTGTTTGCTTTAAAAACAAACAAAAAACCCCAATTCTTTCATTTGACAGAACATAGTCCAGTTCAGATATAAAAATAAAGGGTGGTTTATGGCAGGTGTGGGGGACATGTTGCTGAACTAGTAAAGGTAAAGGGACCCCTGACCATTAGGTCCAGTCGTGACCGACTCTGGGGTTGCGGCGCTCATCTCGCTTTATTGGCCGAGGGAGCCGGCGTACAGCTTCCGGGTCATGTGGCCAGCATGACTAAGCCGCTTCTGGCGACCCAGAGCAGCGCACAGAAACGCCGTTTACCTTCCCGCCGGAGCGGTACCTATTTATCTACTTGCACTTTGACGTGCTTTCAAACTGCTAGGTTGGCAGAAGCAGGGACCAAGCAACAGGAGCTCACCCCGTCGTGGGGATTCGAACCGCCGACCTTCTGATTGGCAAGTCCTAGGCTCTGTGGTTTAACCCACAGCGCCACCCGCATCCCTGTTGCTGAACTACAACTCCCATAATCTCTGGTCATTGACCATGCTTTCCTAAAACAAAGGAAGAGCCTGATGGATCAGGCCAAAGGTCCATCTGGTACAGCATCCTGTTCTCACAATAGCCAACCGGATGCCTATGGGACACCCACAAGCAGGACCACAGAGCTCCCCATCCCTCATTTCCAGCAACTGGCCTTCAGAAGCATTATTGCCTCCAACTGGGCAGGTAAAGCATAACCATTGTAGGTAGTAGTTCTGGAGGGTCAGTGGTTCCTCACCCCTCATCTAAGTCTCAGACTCACACAGAAGAGGGGTTTAATAAACCTTCCATTCCTGGTTTAGTCTAAACAGCAGCTTCCCATTTCAACCAGACTCAAGAAGCCTGACCTGTACAACCCACAGGGAGTTAAATAAGCCAGGATATCAAACCAAGGATGGGATTTGGTATGCCTGAAGTGGACTTTCCGGTTACTCAAACAACTTAAAAGTTAAACGCTTTTGCCAACCTCTGCTTCGAGCAATTTCTTTCTCATGCCTTCGTTAGAGTCTTCCCGGTTTTGCAACTTCTCCAGTTCTTTTTCGGCTCTTTCTTTCGCTTGGCGTATGTTCTGAAGGAGTTCAGTGGCCTCCGAGCTGGCTTTCATTGCCTTGAAGAATAGGGAGAATAATGCTAAAGTTTTTAACGTGTATAAGATTGCAAGCGCCAATATCCAGCATTCCAGTAACAACTTAATGAAGCAGCTAATCAGTGACAGAATTTGTGTGTGTGTGTGTGTGTGTGTGTGTGTGTGTGTGTGTGTGTAATAAGCAGTCAAAGCATTGCTCTCTGCATTACTCTCAAACTCTGAACACTGTAGTAGAATATTACTGACAGATGCTTAGAAAGTTGAGGTAATTCTAATCTGTTTTAGTATTTTAACTTTCACATGTTTTAAAGTAATTTTTTATTGATCTTACTGTTACATCTTTTGTAAACCACTTTAAGGTTTTTACAGTCTAGAATTGTCTACATTTTATGATATATATATATCCACACAAGTTTCCAGAAATTGAACTAGACTTCTTGACCCAAGTAGTAGTACACACATTTAGGTTAGAACCTTAAGAAAACCTTAATGGGAGCATTAATATAATTGCATGGCAGATGAGCAGACTTTCCAATTTACTCAGTGTTCACCTGTTATGCTTGCTGCAATTTATGGCAATTGCCTTTGCTTTCATTTGTCTGGGAGAGGGAGGCACCAATGGAAAAGTGGCATGGAGAAGAGAAGGCAACTAACTGCTAGGCTCTGACGTAGGTTGGTGGAGCGGCTAGTTTTGGGAAGGCCCTAGCTAAACCAAACACATATTAAGCAAAGCATGACAAGGCTTCTTAAACCTCCACTGAATGACTGCAGTGCAAAGTGCGTCTACACCTAATACCAGAACAACTCACAGCCAATCCTTCCATGGGGCAATGCCCACCTTCAAATAAGATTGTAGCGTTTCTGCTCAACCTGAAGCAGCCAGCAACACACCCCTGCAAAAGTGCAATACTGCACATCTACTTAATTACTCATTAGTGTGACAGGTGCTCTTGCTCCTCCTGCCTGATAATGAAGCTCATGTAATCCAACAAAAAACCTTTGTGAATATTCTGGTCAGCTTGCCCACAGTAAATGAACGACTAACCAGAAAGTAATTAAATCTGAAGTACTACAACTAAGAGCATCCCTTTTGCAGAACTGGAAAAATATAGCTGTAAAATAGCAGACACATGTATGTTTTGACATTCCCCACATGTATGTTTTGACATTCTGATATTGTATCTTTTCATCTTTGCATAGCTGGGAAAATATCCCCCAAACACCCGAAATTACTCTGGGCAACGAAAGTTAGGCTGAAATCTTACTGTCCGTTTGACAACTGGAAGCACATGTGGCCAATCCGTGGCCCATATTTAACTCTTGTGGGTGCCCAATGTAGCTCCAAAGCAACAGCTACTGATTTCAGTGCACCTGCCCTACCCGCCCTCTTGTGGTCTAACTAATCTAGAAAGCTACATTTCCTGTTTCCAGGCCCAGAGCACTCCTGGTATGCTGTATGGTCAGACAGCATCACAGCTTGGTGTTCTGTGTTCAGATTTTGAGGAGGAAGGCATGACCGAAGTGAGAGCAGAGTTGCAATGGGGGAGTCAAAGCCCAATCCAGCCTTCCCTGTGTGTCCTTGCCATGCCCCCCCCCAATGCACAAGTGAGAATGAGCTGCGGCTCTGATCCAGCCACACCCACTACCACGCTATGCCATGCCTTATCTTTCAACATGTACACAGCACTTCGAAATATTTTGGATGCTCTACAGGTGATAAGCAGCAACATCTCTAACTCATGAAGCAGGTTAGGAAATTAGCGGCTTGTCTCAGGCAAGAACAGCCAGGACTCCTTAGCCTATGTCTCTACACATATCTACTGTTTAATGGCAGTTCCTTCCTCTGCAAAAAGCCTAATGCAAAGGGGAAACACTCAGCAGAGAGGTAGGCTTATGTTGGTGGCAAAAAGTGTCCATGCATCTTTCAACTACATGTGTACAATTGCATTATGAAGTTTGAGGCAAGGTTTGCTGTTCAGCTGTAAACCGGTGTGTTATTTGCATGGGATTACAGGAGTTCTAAAAGGAGATGGGGAACTTTTTTCCTTTTTTTTAAAAAAAAAAACCTTTAAAAAAGTATATGGAGAAAATAGAAGGTTCATTGTGAGTGGTTTGTGTGCCTTTGTTTCCATGGGAAGTGACTCTCTCTGTGTGCCCCCGATAGCTTTCCACCAGCCCAATGCAGAGTTAATCCTGAAAAAGGTCCACCCCCCCTACATGAAACACACACTTTACAAGAGAAATTAAGTTCAGTTTTAGTATCTCATTAGTGCTGGACGTGTCTCAGATTGCTCAGGGGCTGCTCTAAAAGGCTTCACACTTTGTATGCAAAGTTCCAGAACAGATGCAACATCGTCCACAAATTATGATTTGGCACCCACCCCATTCATGAAAAGTAGATCCAAATTAAGCAGTCGCAATCTGTTGCTGCTTCAGGGTTCATTCTATTTTTATAATGTGGCCCCCAGTACTGAAAAAGCTCACACCTGGTGCAGAGCGCCTGATCCGGCTTTCCAAAGTTAAATCTCTACCAAACATTCCAATTCTGGCTCAGCTTCGGTTTTAAAAATAAACATAGGATGACATGTTGTGAAGAGGAGAAAGCACTGAGATCATCACGATTTTGGATCCCAATCCCCCACCCTTCTTCTCCCTTTCCTACCCAAAGCACAATGACTAATTCTGTTTTTGAACACGAGACACCACTCCTCCCCTCCTCTGCATTACGGCTTGCTGGTAAGTCGAAGGAGGAGATGTATAAACTGCATAAGAAGCGACTCACAACTTTTAACTCACACGCAAAAGCAATCAATTCTCTTAACACGCACCTATCCAAACCTTACCTTTGTCAGCTTCTCCTGTAGCTCCTGGATTTTGACCTGCTGTTCCGCATTCACCTACAAGGAAGAGAGAGGCGTGGAAATACTAGGTAGTGTAATGCTACATTGAATCACTTCAATCCAATGACTGCAGTCCCCCCGCACTTTCACATGACGCTTTCTTAAAGCAGGTCCTCTTGACTAAGACATCCTCCTCCTGGGTGCTGTTGAATTACAACTCCCATCAATCCCAGCCGACATAGCCAACGGTCAGGGATGATGGGGGCTGAAGTTCAGCAATATCTGGAGAGTACCGTGTCAGCTACCCCAGTTGACCAATGAAATATGGAGAATGAAAAGGAACCCAGTTTGATTCTGGTTGGCTAGCAAAATATTTCTGGGAATGGTACAAAGTTTCTCTTTGCAAGGTGGACCGAGGGTTGGTGAAAAGCCATTTGGAAATATAGAGCATTCATTGCTTTTCTGGCAATAAGTCATGTATGGAAAGAAACACCTAGAAGGAGCAGAGGTCTAAGGAAAATAGGGTTTGGCTGGTTCCTTATCTATCAACCACACTGTCCACTTGTTCTCCTGCTGCCCCTGGGCCCAATCCTCACTTCAACCAAGGAAAGAAAATGACAGCCAAGTGAGCTGGCAGAGATGGCTGCCGCTCTTTCTCACTCCCATTGCTTGATCTACTTTGCTCTCCCTTCTTGACCAGGGGAAGAGAATAGGAGGCAAATGTGAAAAGGAATAGCAGTAGAGCCAGAGGCTCAACGATGCCTAGCAAGATGCCAGGGATTGACAAGACACTGATGAGTGTGCACTGGGGGAAGCGGGGTTGAAATCTGACTCAGGAGAGGGGGCAGTGAGTTGTGGGGAACTGTTGCTGCCAGGAGGCAAGAGTCGGAGGCTGGGAAGGCTTCAGAGCTGGAGGGTGGAGCACAGGATGGCTCAGAAGAAAAGGAGGAAGAGGCAAGTCAGGCAAGCGAAGATCCAGGAGATTCTCTACCCATTGTTTCCTAGAACCAGGAGGGGATTGAAGAGGGGTGAGCAGAGGAAGCTTCCACATAGGGATAGACTTTGGCTACATGTGCACAGTCCATCGGGGGGAGGTATATAAACTGGGAGAGGGAGAGCCCCCCTGTCGCTGCAACTGCTCCATTGAGTGATGACCTGGGAATAGAGGCCTAGACACTAGTCCTATGCGTGGGCATTCAGATCCATAGAAATGAGTATGTGTCAGCTTTGATAATAAGGAGTTAACTATCTGCTGTGTCCACTCCTTTGGCTGGGAAGCGCCTTTGGCACAAACCTATGTCTCCTTGGCACTGCAGACCACAGTACTCCAGTACTAAAGGTAAAGGTACCCCTGACTATTAGGTCCAGTCGCGGACGACTCTGGGGTTGTGGCGCTCATCTCACTCTATAGGCCGAGGGAGCCGGCGTTTGTCCACAGACAGCTTCCGGGTCATGTGGCCAGCATGACTAAGCTGCTTCTGGCGAACCAGAGCAGCACACCGAAACGCCATTTACCTTCCCGCCAGAGTGGTACCTATTTATCTACTTGCACTTTGACGTGCTTTTGAACTGCTAGGTTGGCAGGAACAGGGACTGAGCAACGGGAGCTCAACGGGAGCTGTCGTGGGGATTCGAACCTCCGACCTTCTGATCGGCAGGCCCTAGGCTCTATGGTTTAGACCACAGTGCCACCCGCGTCCCTAGGACTCCAGTACTACTGGCCCCTTATTTCTGGCATTCAATTCACAGTTCAGCTTTCTCCTTGGACGCTCCTTTCTTCATCTCCCTGCCCGTTTTCTCTGGCCTCAGGGTTTCAGTCTACTGCCGTACCCTTTACCACCCCAGCTTTCAGCCAGCTTCCCTATCAATTCAGAAGCAGCACTCTTGCCTCCATCCCTTCCTGCTAACACACTGGCATACAGGGGTTTCACCCTATAGCACCTCATTTTCTCAACTCCAGATCTCTGTTTCATATGCCTACCCTTCCTTAAGGTTCCTGGGTGATACCCATCTAAACAGCTCCACTAGCATCGTGAGTTTCAGCTGTGCAATGGAACGACCCTGCCCCCTTTTCTCCTTGTGTGCCCCTAAACTTGTTCCATGAGCTCTCCCAACCCCCCAGAGCAGATTTATGGGGTAGGCAAAGGGAAGAAAGGGCACGGAAGTCGCCTAAAACTCATTGTATTAGAAGAGCTGTTTAGATGGATAGCTCTCCATTTCTCAGTAAATTGTCAAGTATAGCTTGCTTCTCTCATCCACCTACTCTGCCTCTGGGTTCTCCTACCCACTAAGTATCCCTAACTTGGACATTTCTTTCTCTTGAACTTTCCAGTCTTCTGCCCTGACTTGCCCACACAGCTTGTGCCTGGCCCTAAGCCAGCTGCTGCAAGTTCATTTCAACTCACAAACGTTGAAATGCCACAAAGAGTACAAGACGGGCAAGTGCTCTTAAGCAGCTCAAGTTTTCATGAAGACATCACTACAGGGCATCAACACAGCGTGGAGGGTTAAGATGTTTCATCACCCACACTGCTTACCACAAAATCCCCATGCATTAGAATACAGTGGTACCTCGGGTTAAGTACTTAATTCGTTCTGGAGGTCCGTTCTTAACCTGAAACTGTTCTTAACCTGAAGCACCACTTTAGCTAATGGGGCCTCCTGCTGCTTCTGCGCCACCGGAGCACGATTTCTATTCTCATCCTGAAGCAAAGTTCTTAACCCGAGGTATTATTTCTGGGTTAGCGGAGTCTGTAACCTGAAGCATCTGTAAGCTGAAGTGTATGTAACCCAAGGTACCACTGTATACATTTTCTTAAGTATATACATCTCCCAAGTGCCGGGGACGGTTGGACACCACCTATTGATCAGGCCTACTTCAAAATCAAACCACAAAATCACTAAATTAAAAGCCCATTGAATTCATTCTGGGGTTCTATCAGTACAAAACGCCCAGAGGAACATACCTTCTCCAGTTTGGAATACAGCTCTCCTACTTCCGTTTTCCCTTGATCTTTAACCTTTAAAAGCAAAGATGAAAGAAAGATGAACCACCCAGCCACAGGATTCAGATCAGACACCGCAGTATGAGCAGCAGTTCCTCAGTTTCAAAGCTATCTCAATCTATTCTTTCTTCAAACGAACATTAAAAAGTGCAGCTCTAAATGGGTCATGTTTTTTTTAAAAAAATATTACTGATATTTAAAATGAATAAATGGGGTCAAAATAAAAGTGCTGCAGTTCCAAACTGCCAATGAATCATGCCTGTAGATTCATTATTAAATTATGCTGAGAGGAAGGGGGTAAATTGATAAAGAGTGGTGTGAATGGACTCTTTCCTTTTGGAGAACAGGAATTCTGGAATAGATGCATCTGTTCCAATTAATTTGCACAAAACTTTTCCCCCATGAACCCTTGATAGGCAAGCAAGAAAAACTGTTTGGTAACAGAGAAAAAATGTAGATTATTCATGACTATCAGATTTCTTGGGTATTTTTTTTTAACCATTGCTGCCCCATATCATGCTATTTTTCTACTCATTAACAAAATAACAAGTCTGAATTTCTACCAAAGCCATGCTTTTTTATTTGCAACCATATGAAGAGGCTGCTGGATCAGGCCAATAGCCCATCTAGTCCAGCATCCTGTTCTCACAGTGGCCAACCAAATGCCTGTGGGAAGCCCACAAGCAGGATTCAAGAACAAGACCATTCTGCCCTCCTGCAGTTTCCAGCAACTGGTACCTCTAGTTACGAACTTAATTTGTTCTGGAGGTCCGTTCTTAACCTGAAACTGTTCTTAACTAGAGGCGTGCTTTCATTAATGGGGCCTCTTGCTGCCGTTGCGCCGCCGGAACACGATTTCCGTTCTCACCCTGGGGCAAAATTCTCAACTCGAGGTAACTCTTCCAGGTTAGCGGAGTTTGTAACCTGAAGCGTTTGTAACTCGAGGTACCACTGTATTTGGAAACACTGCTGCCTCCACCTTTGGAAGCAGAGCAGAGCAATCATGGCATGCAAACAAAACCTAATGAAGTTGAATCTATTCTCAATACATTGGTGTGAGGAGCAAGACTGCCAAAATTAACCCCCAAAACAGAATTATAGCTCCCTGACCTTAGCTACCTTCTGGAGCCTGTTGTGACATTCTGTGGCTTTACGTTTGAACTCTTCAGCAGCCAATCGGGACTCTCTCAATTCCGATTCATAAAGATCACTCCGTCTGCGAGCTGAAATGAGGTCTTCTTCTAACTGATTCATCATTAGCCTCATCTCTTCTACCTGAGCCTGATACTCCTGTGGGAGGAAGTGGGGTGTCACACACTTTAGAAAGAACAAAGGAAAAAATGGCAACCAGGCAGTTGTGTAAGGAAAAACACAGAGGGAGGAAGCACACAAAACCACACAGAGTGAAACACATTTTTGCCAAACACAAAGGTTGTGTCCCCTTTCATTTAAAAAAAATGTGTATATATGGAAAGCCACACATGAAAGAGAAAAAAGTTTTTAAACTCCACCAACACCCTGGATCTATTCCTAGTGTGAGGACTGGCTAGCACAAGCCAAAGCCAAAGCTATCATCAGCCACTACATTCCTCTGAGAAGTAGCTACACACACCTGTTCTTTGATTTCCTGAAGCTTCCGGCTCTGTTCCCTGATATCGTGAAGGAGCTGCAGTGCCTTGTCATCCTCCTGAGACACTTCCATCCGAGCCTGCTCCAGACTTCGCTTTAAGCTCTGCAAAAGTGCAACGTTTAATACACAGCCACTTTGCATGCAGCTGTACCAAGGAAAATGTTATCAGTTATGGATAAAAAACACACCAACAGGACAGCAAAACCCAAAGCTTGCATCTTAGCTTCTGTTCAGCTCCAGTCTCCTGCCTCGACAGCAACAAAAGAACACGTCCACTTGAATGAAATATGGTATGTTGTTTTTTTAAAAAAAATAAATTGGAGTGCAATTTAAAGACCTACATGAGCAAGGAGGACACCGGCAACTATCCCTGTTAAAGCACAGAATGGAGAAAGGATCTGCTATTGAGCTGTGGCCTATTTATGAACACAAGGTCCAATCTCTTGACACCTCCAGTTAGACCAAGAATTCCTTGGAAAGTCAAAGTATAGGCAGTTTCAGATATGCTAATACTACAGAAAGAAAAGGATCAATGTAAGAAGATTCTTTGCATAGACTTCTCTACCAGTGTCAAATAAATGCTTCTGAATCATGACTACCTTGCTTCAGATATGGTTAAGGAAATAGTCCAAAGTATGTAAACTCCAACAAGCACCATATCCGCTGCTATCTTCTGCATGGAAGACTCAAGCTAAATTTCCTTTGCCTTCTCTGCCACGCTGTCAACTTATCAGGTCATTAATGAATTAAAACCATGTAACAGGCTTACAGTGCTTTGCCAATTAACCACCCCTATTTAATTAAGACAGCTGTCCTTCTTAAGCTCCCTCTGCCATATGCCTTACGGAGACATCCATAACAGAAAGGTTTTAGACCAACGGAAGTCAGTGACTTCAGGGGGAACAGGTAGAGGCTCACACTGCATTCTGTGATGTAGGTAGCCAGGTCCTGCTCAAGGAGGGATCGCTGGGTCTCGGAGGCTTTCAGTTCCACCTCCTTTTGGCTAAGTACAGCCTCCACCTCCGATACTCTGCGGTGCAAGCGCGTCATTTCCTGCTCCATCTGCAACAAACATTAAAAGGTTTAAAAGCATTTTCCAAGGGTCTACGAGCAGACAAAGGGTCGATGCACAACTCGGGAGGAAAATCTGTCTCTGGAAGAGAGACTAGGCTAGAATTCTGTTTAAATTCAAATACCATGGTTCTGCTCCTGGGAATTCACAGTTCCTTCTCAAGGAAAGGCAGTAAGTCTAAGTCACCCCATTCATTCAAGCCGCTTGTTCACATTCAGTCATTCTTCGAACCCCAGTTAGCAAAGAAGCCACAATCATTTTTTCACCTGATTATTTTTTTTTCTCCAGAGATGGGTCACTTTAGCTTTATCCCAAATCCATGTTGGACCAGAGGAGGGCTCCCCCCCATGTCCTTCTGAGGGATCAAATGTCAAGTCCAGCACGGAACAGAAAGAGAAGGAACTGCACACTCTTTAAAGTCTCTCAAAACAAAGAGAGGGGTTTAAAATGTATATCCCAGTGAGTTTTCTTTCAGCAACAGTTCTCACTGTCAAATCAATGAAGCGGCAACAGTTACATAAGCAGAAACCGAAGGACGAAAAGAGGAAAAGAAGAAGCAGAAGAAGAGAGACTTCGTAGCATTCAGAACAGAACCGAAGCTGCTGAGCATTTGATGGAAGAAGAAATGCCACCTGCTGGAAACCACTGCCGTCACCGCCAGGCCAAGCAAAGGTCTAGAGAAAATCCAGAGCCTCCTTTTGTTATAAAATTAACGGATCTAGAAACAGACATGACCTAAACTCATCTCCCTCATCTAACTGGTGAGGAGGAAACTGATCCACCGAAGCTGTGGACCCATCAGCAGCATCTGGTAGGTCCTTTGGCATACACAGGTTGAAGATCCCTGGAGCAAGGTGGGAGGCTGGCCATGTAAATAAATACCTTGTGGCACTTATCCTGGGTGTCTTGCAGCTCTTTACTCTTAAGAAGGATTTTCTTTTCCATGGAGTTAATCTTGGCTGGAGAATCCAAACCCAAAGCAGACCTTTAAAGGGAAAAAAAGAACCCCAAATAATAATAATTTGCACATATTTATGTACCACCACACCAGAGCAGTCTAAATGGTTTATAAAAAGATCATACACACACACACACACACACACACACCCAAAAACTGGTGTTATCTAACTTCAACTCAGAGCAGGCCCATTGAAATTAATGGATCCGAGTTAGTCAGACTATTTTCAATGGCTCTACTCTATATATGATTATCATTGAATGCAACTCTGAATAGCAGATAATACAACAAAAGCAAAAACATAGCAGCACATTTTGATAATACCTTTACAGTCAGGTAAATTACTTAGTAACCTGGCCACCACATACTTTTTGTTGTGGACGGACTATAAGAGACATTATTTATGGAAGATTACTTATGGATATGAGCTGGGAGCCGGGAGCTGTTTCCTCCCAGACATTCCCAACTCCCATAATCCTTGGCCATTGGCCATGCTGGCTGGGCCTGATGGGAGTTGGAGTCCAAAACCCCTGGAGGACCCACAGGTCCTTCCTCACCCCACCCCAGAGGATGCAAAAACCCACCAGAACATTGTTGGGATAGGTTGCAAGATGAATATGAGAATGCCCTAGTTACAAGAGCTGAGCCACTTTATGTTGCTATTAAGCATCACATAAAGACTTTTTTTCCTGGGAAAGGTGGGTATATTATTATTTTCACAATGGCCATCACAATACATGGCAATCTTTATGGCTGCAATTTAGAAGCCAGTCAAAGGAAGTAATGGGAAAGACATGAAAAAGGTGTTGCTAAGATAGAAAGACCCCATGGGGTTTTCAACCATTAAGCACAACCTCCACTTAGAGTACATAATTGAGGTCTAACCTAGAGGCATTACTAGTAGCTTGCACAGTGTTTGTTAGCATTAGAAGAGCAAAGTGTTAAAACTCTTCATGGGGGAAAAGAAACATCCAGAGATGTGCTTGATGGCTTGAGAAAGACTGGCCTGGTTCAGACATCACCATCTCAGTGTGATAGACCACTGGCCCTCCAGATGCTACTGAACTACAACTCCCATTATCCCTGGCCACTGGCCATGCTTGTTGGGGCTGATGGGAGTTGTAGTTCATTTCTCCACAACTATGAGAGACAAAAGGCAGAGTAAGACCCTCTTGCCCCTTACAACCTAGCATGCAGCTCCCAGAAGGTTGCCCATGTAAGAATGTGATCCTCTGGCTCAAAATAATACTAGCTATCCCAACCCCTATACAACGTTGTTGTCTAAAAAAATCAAAATCAAAACCTACTCTACATGCCAACACTGTAGAGGGCAAACACTGAAATATTCTTTCTGGAACTGGAGCTATTTGTTGTTAGACACTTTATATATTAAGAACTAGATTGATAAAACATGTTTATACTCCCCCACCCCCACCTATCCTTGAATGCTTACCATAATAAAAGAAAAAGAAAACCACAACATGCACACACAAAAGCTATTCACAGCAGCACAGTCTATTTAACTAGGCAATTAATAAACTGGTTGTAGATTCCTGGAGCGAAGAGGGAAGCCAGCCATGGAAATAAATACCTTGGGGTAGTTTGAATAGCAAATGCTTACTACTAGAGGAATTTGCAGAAGCACAAATGCAAAGAAAAAGCAGGTCACCTGTCCATACACATACACTTGCCAAGGTGCCATTGGTCACTACCTTCTTTTTGTCAGATAACAGCACCCCAAAAGTGTGGCAGCTCCCCCAACTTCAAGGTTTCCCTGACTTTGGAGTTTCTACAAGGCTTACTGCAACATTAGGGAGAGTCCCTGCCTTTCTCCAGACTCCAGTTGGGCTTGACTGACAGCAAGTCATACTGACATTTTCTGACCCTCCCCATGGCTCTACGTAACAGGGACACAAGTCCCAGTCTCCTTTCCACACAACTATGAATGGGGGGGGGGACGGGACACCTGCCACACCAAGCCTTCAAAGTTTACCTATGGCATTACAAACAAGACCTTGCTTTGCTCTCTCGGAGGAATGGACAGAACCAACGGTGAAAGCACTTTGGTTGGTTAACAGAACCAATTGCTATCTGTAATTTGGTGAAATAGAATGTTTTCCCCATGAAGGCCTGCCAAACCATACCCCAGCTTAACTTTTGGGTGCTAGGCAACTTGAGATTTTTATCTTAGTTGCTGCTTTGGTGATATCATTGTGTTACTGTTATCCTGCTTATGCACAAGTATGTAAGAGCGGCCCTACTGGATTGAGCCAAAGACCCACCTAGTCCAGCATCTTGTTCTTACAGTGGCCAATCAGATGCCCATGGGAAGTCCATAAGCAGGACACAAACCCCCAAGTATTACTCTTCCCTCTTGTGATTCCCACCAGTATGAGTACAGAGGCATGCTGCCTTCAACAGTTGAGGGAGAACATAGCCAACATAGCCTCTGTAACCTAGTCATATTTATCTTTTCTCTCTACCAATATTACCAAATTTCTTTCTTCTTATTTCTCTGGATAATTCCTTCTGCACCTGTTTGCTGGTTTCTCAAGACTTCCAGCTCCTGCTTTCCTAAGCTCCTGCTTCCACCTTCCTTATCTAGCCTTCAAAATGTTATTCCTGTCAAGGATCTAAGGAGCCAGCATTCCTTCTCCTTATTGTACTCTATTGTACTTTGACTCATCTCAGGCAGTCAATGTAGTTTCACCACCACAAATGCCACTTGCACCCATAGCAGCCCTAGGAAACTGACTTCAAGATTATAGATTTTATAGAATCAGAGTTGGATGGGACCCTGAGGATCATCTAGTTCAACCCCCTGCAATGCAATGAAGCTGTCCCATGCAGGAATCAAACCTGCAACCTTAGTGTTATCAGTACCATGCTCTAACTAACTGAGCTTAGATTCGCTAACTCTTCTCCCTGGCCCACCATTTCTCAAATCAGACTGGTGGGTACCAAGGACAGGGCCTATTCAAAGCTGGTGCTACAGCCCTATGGACATCTGCTACACACCTCTTGCTGACTTTAGCCGTGCTGCAAAAAACTCTCTGCTCAGAAATCCTTTCTATGCTTAATCCTTAGTGTCTGTTTAGGATGGCCCCTTAAATTCTTTGTATTGCCTGTGTTGTAGGACACCTTGGAAACATTTTATTTTGGAAGGTACAACTGACTGACTGAATTAATGAATGAATGAAAAAGCATTTCATCCCATTTTTAGAAGTACATACCCATCATCAACAGACTTTCTAATCTGAAAGCCAGTTACTAAGGAACTACAATATGCCCAACTACGAGAGCATTTAGTAATATGTATTCCAGTGATTACCCTGCACTACATAATTAGGAGAGCCTGTTCCAGATAAAGAAGAATTTAAAAAACAATCAAGAGACAAAAGTCTTCTAACATAACCCAAACTAAGAAAAGGCACATAACAGGTCATATTAAAGCGTGAAATGAACCTGGGCCATAACTTTGTTCCCAAACAAGCACTTACTTCAATATGCTGAATCCAGCTTTATGCAACACATGGGAAGCTGCCATACATTGAGTCAGACCATTGGTCCATTTTGCTCAATGCAATCTACACTGGCTGGCACCAACTCTCCCAGATTTCAGGTAGGGGACATTCCCAGACCTATCTGAAGATGCTGGGGGGTTGAACCTAGGACCTTTATGCAAACCAGACACACTACCACTGAGCTATGCCCTTCCCCCAAACACCGACCCATTTCTTATTTCTTACATTTATATAACTACTCCCACGCCCCAGGAGCTCAAGGAGGTATATATGGTTCTCCCCTCTCCATTTTACTCTCACAACAACCCTGTGAAGTAGGTTAGGCTGAGAGACAGCAAGTGGCCCAATGTCACACCCAGTGAACTTCATGGCTGAGCGGGGACTTGAAACCTGGTCTCCAAGGTCATAGTCTGACACTCTAACCACTACCCCACCACTGACTCTCATGTACATCATCACTAAACAGTTTTGACAGCTCTGTTCACTGAAAACAAGAACTCAGATTAATGGGCAGTAGCACCACTGAGGTGTGGCATGAAAAATAAAAGCTATCCAAGTCACATAGGATCAGGAAACTGCAAGACTGTTGCTGCTTCTCTTCAGCCATCTTCATTTATAGAGGTATCGACGTATTGGCCTAGTTCATACAAACAAATGCAGCAGTAGGACTGTTTCTAGACTATATCCTATCAGACTTCCAGTAGGCAACTGTAGGAGTCTTTTCCCAACCCTACCTGGAGAGACCGGGTATTGAGTCTGGAAACTTCTGAACTTCCAAATCCTCTTGGCTTTAAAAGAAGATTAGACAAATTCATGGAGGAGAGGGCTACTGATGGCTACTAGCCACAATGGCTATGCTCTGCCTCCATAGAGAGAGGCAGCAATGCTTCTTAATATCAGTTGCTAGAAACCAAAGGAGGGGAGAGTACTCTTGTGCTCGAGTCCCAGAGGCAAGTGCTGCCAGAGGCGCTGTAAGATCAGGATGTTAGACTAGGTGGACCATTGGCCTGATTCAGCAGGCTCTCCTTATGTTCATATGTATGCACAGCTCTACCCACCGAGTTACAGTCCCTCTCGGTCATGCAATACCACTTCCAGTTGCTAGTGGGGAAACGTTTGTGAACTTTACCACCCTATAGGCTATTGATATGAACTGCTTAAATTGGGGACTGATCCCTGGTTTCTTTCTCTTCCTACAGAATTTTTTCTCTTCCTCAGAACTCTATATACTCTGTTGATGGAACTACCAAAAAGCCCCCTCTGCAGATCATAAAGCCCAAGAAGGCCAGTAGGGAAGGAGGTCATTTATCTGTTAACTAATTAGAAGGGGAGAATTAACTAATTTAACCCTCTGAGACCACCAATTTTGGTAGTACTAGCTTAAGTAACAGCCCATCTCAGTTTTCCCTAGAACCCTTTTCACATTTAATAACTCTTCAGTACAATATAATTTAAGTGCCTAAGCCTGCTGAGGAAGTATTTTTTTCCACAGGCTGCCTAGAGTTTTTAAAATGTCTTCCATTTAATAAAAGTATAGCAAATTTGTTTTTCCCCCTACATTTAAGAACTAATTAGATTTTTTTCTACTGCAGTATATTTGAGGAAGGCTACACACCTGGCATCCTGTAGGTTTAAGACTATTTGTGGTTTGCTCCGTGTGGAGCTGCTTGTGGAGACAATCCAGAAACTTCCAGTCACCCAGTACGTTCCCTAACTGGTGTTCTTTCATTTTTTTATTCTATTCTATTTATTTATTTTTAAATTATTTTAAATGAATAGCAGCAGCTAGGATGCTTATAGCACAAGTGTGGAGGACGTCACAGGGCCAGCTAATATCTTTATGGCATGAAAACATTGGGAACCTGGCCATCGCGGAAAAGATAATGCATAATATTGTTATGAACTTTGCAGGGGGGAAGGCTAGAGCCCCCTAAATGTGTTGTGGGTTTGTGCCAGATCCTCCCCATAATTCTTGGCTTTAGTAAAAGTCAGAATTAAACAAAGTTTGATTACACCGGGCCAAACACGGAAATTCCTACGTTTAGCGTATGCAAACAAACCAGGCTAGCAGGGCAGGGCCAGCTGAGTGCAAGCCTTTAAGGCTGGCATGGCCAAACTTGGCCCTCCAGTTGTTTTAGGACTACAATTCCCATCATCCCTGACCACTGGTCCTGTTAGCTAGGGATGATGGGCGTTGTAGTCCCAAAACAGCTGGTGGGCCAAGTTTGGCCATGCCTGCTTTAAGGAATAAAGCAGAGTAAATGGCCATCAATGGAAACCATCACCAGGGCAGAAGACTCCCAGCCAGTCAACAGAGGAGGGCGGTTTCCAAGGTTACGGGGGGGGGGCCTTCTTTGCTGAGTGCTAGTAGACAGAGGCAAAGGCCAGGTTTAGGATTTCTAATAGGAATGCTGTAGGGCCAGGGATGTCCAACCAGTAGATTGCGATTTACCAGGTTTTTTTATACAGTCTCTTGGGAGTTGGACATCCCTGCCGTAGGCTTTGGGAGCTCCTTGGAGTCAGACAGCAGTGAAAAGGAGGAAGAGGGGCAAAGCTCCATGTGAGCTGGGAATGACAGGCTGGAACTAAGAGACACGGGGAGATGGTGTTTTGGCTGCCCTGGAATCCAATACTGCACTCCTGCAGGAAGCAAGGCCACTAGAGATGTGAATGCTTTGAACTCTCCACAGTAGATCCAGGTGTATATAAGTGCAAATAAAACCCTGTAACTTAAAGATATTAGTCTCTGCCGTACCCAATTTTCCAAGCCCACCTGGAATCTTGTCGCTGCTAGGCAGAGTTTGGGGGTGGCGTGCAACAATATAAAAGCCTCCAAAGGTTTAGAAACCACAGAACATGTTTATGTGGTATAGTCCGATTTCATTTCTAATGCTAAAATACTTATCTCAGGACTCTTTGTCACCACCAATGTGGAAGTGTGGCAATCTTAAAAGCTTATTTACAGGTGTTTGCTCATGTTTTCTCACCTTGTACTTAAGAAAGAAACTGATGGTCCTTTATTTGAGTTTCTTCCTCTTGTGTTATTTTTTGTGCATGGTTGGGAAATTTTTTTTTTACTTTTTTAAGAGTGAATTCTTACCCACCCTTCACCACAAGGTCCCAGGCCAGGTAAGAATCATATAGTATTAAAACCTAATAGAACTACTTGGAACAAACTAAAGAATATATACCAGACAATAGAGATGGTCTCTCTCTCACACACACAAATAAATAAATCACACAAAAACTTAGCTGTCAATGTCCAAGCTAAAGACGAGTACCTTTTGGAACCACATTCTGCCCATCTTAGAAGAATTTCATTAGCTGTGAAGCTGTTTCAGGACCATGAAAACCCTAGACTAGAGAGTCTTGATTAAGGGTGTTTCAGAAAAAACCCACTCCCATACAAGCTCCCCACCCCTTGCAAGGTGTTAAGGTCTTTGGATGAGACCCTGCTATGGTTTACCACTCAAAATGGGCCTTTTTAAGTAATGGAATATCACCTGCCACCAGTGTTCCCCTTGAAGTCCACAAGGTGGGCCCATTCCTGTGGTTTTTTGATGAAAGGTTTGATGAGCTATAGCCAATCTTTTTTTTAAAAAAAATCCTTTTGCTGCCTTGAAAGTTTTTAACGGGTCCCAACTGTTACTAAATGGTGTTGTAGATGTCACTGTTTACATTGCTTGTAAACAACCCGGTTGGTCTATTTGTGGGCAGAAAGGCAGTTAGGAAACAAAAATAAAAATTAGCCATCTCCTGCAAAGGCTTGCTCTAAATCCTCAAGAGGGCTTTCATGCAAGAGCATCTTCTACAGTCTCTGTCAAAACAATAACTAACCAATATTATCATATATTTGCAAAAGCATGCAAACTATTGCATTGCTTGAACCATGGATGTTTGCCACCTTGGGCTACTTTGGGAGGAAGAGTCGGACAGAAATAAATAAAATAAATAAATAAGCTTGAGCTTGTGGCAGGCGAGCACAACAGCACCCACCAGCCCTGTCTACAACTTCAGCTTCCTTTGTGTGCATCTGATGCAATCTCTACAGTACACAGGGCAGAATTCCAGATGCATAGGCTTAAGAATGCATGTGACTTTGGACATTGTCACAACTCCTAATGCCGAGATGCAATGATCATGCATTAGAGCCAATGAGGCAATATGGCACGGGATGGAGGAAAAGAGGTGATCCCAATGTAATACCTTAGTTTACACCATTGATGTCGGGAACCTGTGGCCTTCCAGATGTTCATCAGCATGACCAATGGTCAGAGATGCTGGAAGTTGTTGTTCAACACCTTCAGAAAGGGACCACAGGTTCCTCATCCCTGCTTTAAAAGGTAAAGGTACCCCTGCCCGAACGGGCCAGTCTTGACAGACTCTGGGGTTTGTGCGCCCATCTCACATCTATAGGCCGGGGGCCAGCGCTGTCCGGAGACACTTCTGGGTCACGTGGCCAGCGTGACAATGCTGCATCTGGCGAGCCAGCGCAGCACACGGAACGCCGTTTACCTTCCCGCTGGTAAGCGGTACCTATTTATCTACTTGCACCCGGGGGTGCTTTCGAACTGCTAGGTTGGCAGGCGCTGGGACCGAGCAGCGGGAGCGCGCCCCGCCGCGGGGATTCGAACCGCCGACCTTTCGATCGGCAAGCCCTAGGCGCTGAGGCTTTTACCCACAGCGCCACCCGTGTCCCCATCCCTGCTTTACATACACATTAATAGGCTGAGTAAATGCTGGTTTTCTCCAAAGCCAGAAACCAGTTTCCAATGCAGAAAGTGTTTTATTTACCAAATTCTTGAGAACCCCAGTTCCTGCTTAAAAAGAAATTCCATTTTCTATCCCTCATCAATGTCCCTCAGTTACAGCAACACATAAACAGCAGCTTTTAGAGGGTCACTGAACAGGAAGCCTCAGATGTTTAAGGAACTTAGCAGACCAGCTGATGACATTTTTCAAGGCTTGAATCAAGACTGTGGGTGGTTCTCTCATGACACGAAAAATCAGCCCATATAGACATTCTCCCACCAGTTCTCAGCTCATTAAAGTACTTAGTTTGGTAATTAGTTCTCAGCAGTCCTTGCCCAAGACATCTCACTGGTTGAAGCAGAGACGAACTCCACACACAGCTCACAGGAAGATGTACCACTTCAGACTGTAGGTGGGGGAATCACATGACAGAATGCCCCTATCAAGTGATACCAAAATAAATTCCCTGCTTGTAGAAAACGAGAATGTCGACAACAGTCTTTTTTTTTTTTAGTTACTTCTTTTGTAGGCAAGACTCCTTGTACCAGCATTCCAGAGTGGTACACCCCAGACACAGGTTACCACCACCTCTGTGAAAGCAAGGCCCAAGATTGCACAAGGTGCTTTAAGGGTCAGGATTCAACTTCAGAGCTTGCTGCCCTCTCTCATCCCCCTCCTATACTTTATGGCAACAGCAACCCTGCAAATGCCATCACTTTCCTTAGAAGTGCACTAATGTGTTATTAAGACGGGAGATTTCACACTCCAGCATGGGTGGCACTGTGTCACATCCACGCTCGCTAATTCAATCCATGTCTAGTGTCTACTAAACAAGCAGTTATCGATCAAAATAAATCAAGGCATGCACATGGCCTTGTGATTTGCAAGATGAAGTCTATAAGCAATGGACTGTGTTACAACCCAGAATTTTCTTTATCAACCGGAATGCCACACAGATTTTCTGAATGTGGAATTATGAAATTCTGGTCACTGACAGGCATCTGAGACCCGAAGCAACTCAGTTGGATCTCAGTGGAGAGTTCAGTCCTTGTATCCAATGTCTGTCTAGCTCACAGTAGGTCTGTTGAAATTGGTAGACCTGGCTAACTTATTATGTTTTTAAATGTGTTGGAAGCCACCCAGAGTGTCTGGAGCAACCCAGCCAGTTGGGCAGGGAATAAATAATAAAATTATTATTAACTTTGATAAATTAATTTCAATTAGTCTAATGCTGAGTAGGACTGATTGGGTAGAACCCTTCTTCTCCCACACAATATATTTATCTAAAATACCCCAGTTGACAAGCCTGCTGTTGAGAAATGTCAGTTAACAAGCAGAAGGACACCGTTCCTTATTATTCCAGGTGACCCAAGCACTCACAGAAGCATCCTAATCTTCTGAAATTCACTTTATCTTTTCTACATGAAATATATAGCCATTCTTATAAGACATCAAAAATGATAATGGTATTCAAGACCGAAAGATGAGAAGGGCAATTAAAATCATTGCTTCCAGATGTGTGGCCATCTCATAAGCACCTCTCTCATTATTTTAAAGGGCAAGCTTATCAACCATTTCTGTGCACAGTGTCTAGGCTCTTGTTTCATCTCAATAGCTGGAAGACCCTGTTGACTGAGAAGTACCTGCCATACTCCACAGTTAAGAAAAATGGTTCCCCGAATTTTAAAAATACAGAGCATATCAACACCACATAAGTAGTGTGGCACACACTATTGTCATTTCCTCTCCTTAGGGAATTCTGGGAACTAGTTCTGTGAGGAGGGAGTAAAGCTTTCCACCAGAGAATTTGCAGCAACTGCACAACACTACAATCCCCATGATTCTTTGGGGGAAGCCATTTCACTTAAACCAATATAAAACTCTATAACGGTCTGCAGCAGTGCTTTTTTTCTGGAAAAAGAGGTGCCGGAACTCAGCATGAACACCTCCCTCGTTCTCTTAGAATGGCAATGGCACCCACCTGAGAGGTGCCAGAACTGAGTTCCGGCTGAAAAAAGCCCTGGTCTGCAGTATAAAATAAATCCAGAGAATCAGAATGTCCAGGCATATTCAGCAACACGACTTGGAATCTTGAGAGGCTTCCTAAAACTATCATAACTGACCTTGCTACTTTTTAATTATGTCATTTGAGGATGCTGCACCTAGCCAGAACAGACAATTAATCCTCTGGTTCTGACAATAAACGACAATAAATAAACAGTATCTACCAGATGTACATGGAATTAGTGCAATATGTTTGTTAATGTTTCTCTTTAAGAAATATCTGCTATTGCAAAAAAATCTTACTAAATCTGAATGAAATCATTTTCAATGTATCCTAAAAATTATAAGGTAACCACAGAAACTGTCCAGCATCCAAGCCAAAGCAAATCAACCACAACCCTTTACTGTACAGGCACTGCCTTCTCACACATCCAAGATAGTCTTCACCAAGTTGCATGCCCATGTCGGAGGTGAAAAAAATCCATCTGACAGCCAAGCTATCCCATGGGTCATCAATAAAGTAATGCCATAAAACATGATCCGTAAGTCAATGAACACAGTATGCAATCTGGACTTCCAGTTCAACTAAAATGGCTCAAGTATCCTGGCAACAATGGTCTATATGTCTCTGTACTGAGATCTATAATCTCGGTTATGGACTAATTTTCTGGACAAGATCATACCAAAGAGTTTCATCTATTAGTCTCCAACTCAGTGCTAAATATTAATAGCAGCATTCGTACAATGCTTTCAAATGTTCAAAGCACTCCCTATACATTATCGTGTTGCAATCCTTACAACAATCCTGCGAGGTAAGCTGATGCAATTAGCTGCACAAGGCAGATGGGGGCCACAGGCTGAGAGGGAGATGCTTGCCCAAAGCCAGTACATGATTTTATGGAAGAGGCAAGATTCAAACCAATGCCTTAGCCACTCTTTATTTCTATTGCAATCGGAGCAGATGTTCTGGAGCACCATTTAAAGTCTCAGAAAAAGTCTCTGATCTTTTATTTCAAGATCTTAATTGTTAATTTGATCACTATTCCTAGTCTAATCTTCAGCTTCCAAAATTTACATTTTTAAAAAAATATAAATTACCTCCTTGATTAAAGGTTCATTTGTAAGAAACAGTAAAAGCCCTGGGGAATTGCCCTGCTGGATCAGACTAAAATGACTAGAAGTCTCTGGGCAGTCGGATGTGAAGGCGACAGCCTCTATTTTATTTTATGCCCCCAGCTTTAGGTATTCACAGAGGTATACTGCCTCTGAGCATGGAGGTTTCAGCCAATAGCCATGGATAACCTCCACGAATTAGCCAATATAAACCCCACCGTTCCATCACATAGGTAGCAGCAGCTCAAGACGCCTAGTGTGAAAAGGAAGATCTCCAGTCTAGCAACCATCTTCCTAGTTCTTATCGGAACATTTTAAAAAGCTTTTCAGGAGCGACAATGCCAAAATTGAGCACAAAAGACATCAAGAGAGGATTGTCTCACTGGCGCAGAGGCAACAGCACCACCTTCCAATTCCTGTTTGGTACTCCCTTGTCTTCCTCCCCCTCCAGAAAAGAGACACCTGCGAGTAGGAGGACACCACAGGCAGTCAAGAAGCTCCCTTATAATTGCTGGCCTATTTAAGGTTCCTCTCTGACTCATAACACTGGGAACATCGTTGGTGCCAGGAGAGAAATCAGATTTGGTTTCCAGGCTTCTCTTTTAAACAGATCATCTTCCACACATGCCCCAAGAGTTCACATTTAAGAAATATAGAGACCTGATTTGGTTAGACTTTCCACCCCATAATACAACTTGCTTTATACTGAGACATCGGGGGCGGCTAACAGCACACTGTACGTGGAATCCCAAGGAAAGTCTCTGCATTTATCTGACCGGCAACCCTATAGCTGTTCTTCAATTGGACGTGCTATATACTCATGCTTTACTTCTGGGCAGGAGCAGCAAAAAAAATTAAGGGCCCACCAGAGCAGAAGGGGCATCATTATACAACTGATACTCTTCCCTGTGCCACTGTCATATAGGACCTTCTATCTTCCCCTAAGACATCCAATAGCTATGGACCTCTGCATCATCCATCCTGCAGCTCCAATGCCTCTTTTGACCATGAGTTTTGTCGATACCTTGCTCCCAGTTTCAATGCGTAACCTGAGCTGCTAGTTTGCTCCTAGGAAAATGAACTCCACACCTCTGTGCCTCACCGGACCAACCTTGTAGACCTAGAGTGCTTAGCAATGCCCTAGCCATTTCACACCAATCAAACACACCCCCATCCCTCAAGATCTGAAACTCTTCTAAATTTCTCCTAAATTCCTGCAAAGCCACACAGAGAGAATTCAGTCAAAACCACTCACTTCCCTCTAGGATGTAGCAGACAGATTCTAAGACGAGGAACGTTAGACTCAGAATGAAGCATTCCTTTCATGCAACAATATTGGGAAGGGGGGTGAGAGCCAATGACATGAATCACAGCTAAAGCAAAGCCTGAATCATCTTCCTATAGCAGAGGGAAGACCAGTCAAAAGCTGGGTATTCACATTTCCCCAACCTAACCCCCCCCCCACTCCCCGTTCCACCGCCAAGTACATCAAGCACTGATTTTCCCCTATTCATTCTCTACAAAACAGCAATTCCTACTTACTCTGTTCGGAGAATCCCCAATGCCTTGATGAAGGAGAACCCTACAAACGGCAAATCTTCTCCTGAGAAACCTGCGGGGTTCAGCTGGCACAGAGAGGATACAATTCGTGAATTCTTGTCTGGTTCATCGAAATTTGAGGTGTCATCATCAGACTTGATGGTAGGCACAAAGGGGGGAGGAGCTGGTTATTTCGTAAAAAAACATAAAGAAGAAGGGACAGAAAATTTTTAGCTGCAGTTTGCTGTCAAAGTCCCTCTCGTTCAGCATTGTCAATGGCACTGCAGCTCCTGCTTTTAATCTTGCTAACACCAGCAGGCTGAGCCACTGCTCTCCAACCTATTACAGCAACAAGAGATTAACCCTTCGTCTGCCAACATGGCTACCATTCTGCAGGCAGAGAATCTCTTGCTGCTTTTGAACCAGCCTTGCACCTTCAAGAACAAGCCAACGATGACAATATGTCAAGTTTCAATCTTGTCTGTCTGCAGGATGCTTCCTCCTGATCTCTTTGGACAAGGGAGATCCATCTAAGCAACCTGAATCAATGAAGCAAACCGGCTGCTCTGCCTACAGATGGGGTCGTGCCAAACAGAACCAGTAGCACCCGCAGCCTGGATAGCAGACCCTCGCCTCCCTTTACTAAATTAATCTTGTCTGTGGAAGCACTGCAGCTGATAAACCTCAGCCCTTTTGAGAATTCATGTTCCCAGCTTTGCTAAAACACTACTGATGGGACTCCACCGCAGTCTAGCTTCAGTGCTATCAACTCTATCAAGTAGGCAACAGTAAGAATAATTTCTCCCCCTTTAGCTGGCACCCTTAAAGCTTCTGCTCTCAAACTGCTTCATTTTAGCCTTCCTTTAAAGGTTTAAATAAAGCAGCAGAGCTACAAAATCTTGAAGAGATAAGCTTTCCCTAAAAACCACGTTCAGCAGCAGAGTTGCTTGCTGGTCTGCATGTATACAGAACGAAGCCCTGCTCATTAGAATTATGCACCTTCGTTCGTTTCAAATATGCATTTAATCAATCAATGCAAATCATCGCAAAATGCAAATCAGCCAGGTTCTCTTTTTGCTCTGTGAAGCAGAATCCCTTCAGCCAGCTCGCTCCTCATCACAAGCTGATGAATGTATAGTGTGCTAATGCCGTTACCATGGATTCCGTATAGATCTCCGGCAGCTGAAGGGCTGATGGGAAATGAATGCTGGGAGCCAGCATTACAGTCCCTGCAGTGCAGACTCCCTGCTCCTCACTTTGTGCATGCTCCAGAGTGTAAAGCCTGCCTGACTCCCTCTATTCCTGACAGATGCTGATACTTATCTGACTGACACAGGCAAAACATGAGTCACTACTGGAGCTTACTAGCTCCCTCTAGGCTGCCAGAGCCTTTTGCAGCCCAGGTTTTTTTAACTCTTTGCTTTTTTATACATACTTTTAAACCATCACAAGTGAATGGCCAGAATTAATAAGCCAAAAAAAAAACAAAAAACCACGTCTTCCTAATTCAAATCACCCAGAACACATATTGGCAGCCTTTCATAGAGAAAATGCTGACACCGCTTTCACAAATAGATGAGCAAGCTGATTTTCTCAGAGGTTAAAAGTAACTAAGAGTAAACGGCAGGGTGGATAACGCAATGAGGAGATTTATATTATAAGATACAGCCTAACAAGTTTACATACAGGGATGTAAAGAATGGGTTTTTTAAAGCATTGTTTTTAAAAGTTGGTTAAATTAGATTTTATTTTCCCTCTTCAATAGGTGTATGGCAGGGGCGTCCAACACCCAAGAGACTGCGATCTACTCACAGAATAAAAAAGTGGCAGTGATCTACCTTTTTGGGGGGGCGGGGGGTGAGGTAAAAGTTGTTCAGCTTTTTCCAGGGAGGGAAGTCAATCTTGCATAAATTTTCCTCCACTGTTAGTTGATAAAACAAGGATAAAATGATGAAAGTATCTTTGTATTCTTTTGAAACGCAAAAGGCCCATTGCAGACTACTTGCTTCATGACCTCTTAACATATGGGCTTATGTGCTCCCTCAGTTTTCAGCCTTAACCACGGTGTAAAAATGCCTGGAACAAGGCAATGCCCAATCCACGACTACCTTCTTACCCAGATTTAGAGTTGGTAGCCAACGGAAAAATACCCTGTAGTTTAATGCTAACAATGGAAGAAAGGAGGGAACAAGCCCGTGGAATGTTCTGTAATTTCTTAACCATGGTTAAAGATTGGGAAACAATCTTGGTGCTGCTAACCAAAAAGCAATATTAATCTGCACTCGAGTTGAAATAGTCTATGACCTAAGGAAATAACAGGTGCAGTTTTTAGCAGCTCTGTATTAGGAAAATACAGTGGTACCTCTAGATGCGAACGGAATCCGTTCCAGAGCCCCGTTCGCATCTAGAAGCAGACATAACCAGCAACGGCACGTCTGCGCACGTGTCGCTTTGAGCCACTTCTGCGCATGACGTCATTTTGAGCATCTGTGCATGCAGCGAAACCCGGAAGTAACGCACTGTTACTTCCGGGTTGCCGCGGAATGCAACTCGAACGCGCTCATCCAGAAGCACATTCAACCCGAGGTATGACTGTACATCAGAATGTCTTTTTTCTGGTGCCTGGACACAATCAACTTCTGAAAGTTGGTTAAAGAATTTTCTTTCTACAGAGATTTTCCCTGTCCTGTAAAATTTATTCTACTTGTATCTTTGAAAACATGTTGAGTTCAGCAGCCCCCTTAAGTGCTTGCCAGTAGAATGAGCCTTGAATTCCTTCTGCTGCCTGAAGGCAACCAGCTTCCTTATCCCCTTGCTAGTCTTCATTATTCAGCTGCCTGAGAACTTGAGCATGAACCCCTGTGGATCAAGCACTGTCTCTCTGTTCCAGCTCTGGGTTTTGGTCAAACGACAGAACTGCAGGCAATTCCAGCCTGAAGGTGCACATCACAGCCACAGTGCACCTAATCTGGGAAGTCAAAGGACACTAGAGAGCCAATCTGGTGTCACTAACTGGCATAAAGACTCTCAGACGTACTGACTTATTTCAGTATGAGCAATCTGTCATTGTGGGAACCACTGAGTTCTCACACCATGTTGCCTGGTGATTGGCCTCCTGCCAACCCGTTTGTCTCAAAGGCACTTGCCCACCCTCAAGGCTAAGCACCTGACACACTGCTGACTTATCTTCCAAAGACACAAGCACCTGATCTCCCAGGACAACCTAGAGACTGATTTTTATAAAGCAAGGATGGGGAACCTGTAGGCCTCCAGATGTTGCTGGACTCTATCAACCCTGGGCATTGAGCATGCTGGCTAGGGTTGAAGAAGAAGAAGAGTTTGGATTTGATATCCTGCTTTATCACTACCCGAAGGAGTTTCAAAGCAGCTAACATTCTCCTTTCCCTTCCTCCCCCACAACAAACACTCCGTGAGCTGAGTGGGGCTGAGAGACTTCAGAGAAGTGTGACTAGCCCAAGGTCACCCAGCAGCTGCATGTGGAGGAGCAGGGAAGCGAACCCGGTTCACCAGATTACGAGTCTACCGCTCTTAACCACTACACCACACTGGGTTGATGGGAGTCGGGTCCAACTTCTGGAGGGCCACAATTCCCCAGCCCTGTTATCAAGGCATAACTGCTTGAAATATTTGGCTACTGTCCTAAACTTGCACAGCTGTTCCCCTTTCCCTGGTTTCTGAATCCAGTCCAACGCAAGTCCCTTGAAGTTGCAAAGCAAATCAGGGAGCTGTTTCCAAAGGAAGAACTGTGAGGTGGGAGAGAGTTTGTGCTGGCCACCAGGCAATGGCTTTTCCCACCTGCCTTGCCCCACCTTCCAGCCGTAGGAGCCTTTAGAATGGAGTTGCTGCCAAAGGCATTACAGTGGTACCTCGGGTTAGGAACTTAATTCATTCTGGAGGCCGTTCTTAACCTGAGGTACCACTTTAGCTAATGGGGCCTGCTGCTACGCCGCCACCACGCAATTTCTGTTTTCATCTTGAAGCAAAGTTCTTAACCCGAGGTACTATTTCTGGGTTAGCGGAGTCTTTAACCTGAAGCATCTGTAACCCGAGGTACCACTGTATGTGTATGTGTGAGGTGAGGAGAGGGAGTTGATCATGGTGATCAACTCCCACTCGAAAACCTATGTCCCCACTGTGGAAAGAAGTGTGGATTCAGATTTGGTCTCCACAGTCACTGACAAACAGTCGCACCTAATAAGAACAGCTAATAGCACAGTCACTTACTGGTGATTTGTTAAATATTCTATGATTTATGTTGTGTCGGTTTGCATTTCTTAGTGCAGAAAGTATTGATCTGATGTGTAGAGATTTTCCTGTTCTACTTAATTCAAAAGGGTTCTGGAAGCTTCTCTGTATGTATGAAAGAAACAAAGCAGAACGTTCATGATGTTTGGGTTATTCCTTCAGAGAAGCTGAGTACAGCTGGCTGAAACTGGTTCTGTTATCTCTTCTGTGTCAAGGTCATGCTGACTATAACAAGAAGAGCCTGGGTGTGTCTTTCTTTCTATCTCTTTTCCTTCTGGTGTGGTGTTCTGTACATAATATGCTTAGTGTTAAGGTTTAGGCTTATTATAAGTTATTGTAAGTTTAAGTTAAGTCTGCTGCAACTGGATTTCTTATGGACAGTGCCAATCCTGAATGTATTGGATTTGTGACCATTATGCTCATTTGCATTTAGTAGCAGTAAAGCTCTGCTGGATGAAATATTAATTGCCTCTGGACTATTTTTGGGGAATCCTGCAATGTGTTTAAGTTTTTACTCTGCTAACTATACGTTGGAATCTGCTCTGGATCAATATTGTGTAGAATTCCATGACATGTTGTACTCGTGATGTTCTACAGTATTGTGTTATTGTTATTCATCATTTGTAAGCTAATTTGCAATTCATGTGAATGAAAAGCAGCATAGAAATTCGAATCAAAAACCCAGTATTCCACCTGAGGCCTGGGATGCAGATCCTCCTTTCCTGGCAAGACTTAAGTCACTTCATGGCAATTTCATCTACTCTTGGAAGCAAGAAATCCTTCTGATTAACCAGGGATGCGAACAGGCTAAGAGAAACTGGCAAGGGCAAGATGTAAGGATGGGTGGGTGCTAGAATCAGAACTCTGACCCCTGGAGCTTGCTCTTGAAGGCACTGTGGAGGCGGCATGGGACAACATTTTAGATGTTATCGTGCATCACAGCTAAGAAGGAATCTCTTCTGAGAAAGCAGGAGATAAACATAACAGAAAAACAGCAAACAACTGTTTGCTCAAGGGAGAGGTCATTTGCACTTAGGTTAATTAGATTCTCTCCTTGAGAAATGAATGCTCCTTTCCATTTCTCTTCAGTAGATGGATTCATCTGAGACACTTTCAAAGGGCCTTAAAACATTAAATGGTTTATAAATGAATAAATTATTTGAAAAACGAGAATACAAGACATCCCTTTCAAGGTCTTGGATTCTCTTGCTTATTTATCTGTTGAAGATTTTTACCCTGACCTTCCTCAAAAAAATGATATGGCTAACACTTCAAATGCAACAACACTGGCAGAATTAAAAAGAACACCAAGGAAGTCTCAGAATGAAAGTGCAACAAAAAGCAAAGGGAGGGGTGGCAAAATAACTTTAGGACAGTGACGAAGAAGTCAAACTGTGACATCATCTAAAAATAATGCCGTGATTGTTTAGCATTGAAATATTTTCTGATTTTTTTATCCACAAGACTAAAAATATGGCATTGGTGTTCAAGCTACCAACCCTAGCCCAATTGACAACCATTTCAAACAGAAAGGCCCACAAGCATTTGTGGACCCGGCAACTCGAGGCTAGTCCCTTCATGAACTGCAAGGGATGAGTTGTCCATGTTATACAAGGAAGCTGGCAGTGTATAGAGGGAAATTAAGAGTATATGGCTCTTCCATTCATGGTCCCAAAGCACTTTCCCTTTCCACCAGTGTTAGGGAAACTGTGGCCCTCCAAATGTTGCCACTGTACAACTCACATCATCCCTGATCAGTGGCCATGCTGACTGGGGTTGATGGGAATTGGAGTATGTGGCGTTTGCCCTCCTAGGTGTGTGACATCATACTGGGTTCATAGGGAAAGGGTTAACTAATTATAAAATGACTAACCAATGGGAACCCAAGGGGTGGAGTTAGAAGGGAGAGTTAGAGTGGTTGAGAAGTCAGTCTGGAGTTAGAAGAGACAGAGAGGATAAGTCTGTGGGTTGGGCTAGTCTGATGAGAGAGAGTGAGAGAATTTGTTAAGAGGAGTCAGTCAAACAGTTGAGATAATCAGTCAGAAGGTATTAGGAAGGTATAGGCCGGTAAAGAAACTAAAGTTAAGATAATGACAGGAATATTATCTGAGAAACCATAAACTTGTTAATGTTTATAAAATAAACTTGTTTATTTGGTTCACTTTTAACAACTGTCTGGACTCAGTGTTTTACCTGAGAGTAACGGGTTGGTGGCAGCGGGGAAGCGAGCACAGTGGTGGCACAGGGATCAACAGACCGTTAAATGTCCAGGGACCCTGTGTGATCGCCACAGAGTCCAACAGCAGCCAGAGGCCACAGGTCCCCCAACAGTGCTTTAAACACACACTCACAAACTCTGTTCCATTGCAATGACTACTGTTGACTGGAAGAAATCAGCTTGGGTGCTCGTTGTCCGCAGGGCAGCAGTTGGGCACCCCTACCCTCTATACTCTCAAAAATAAAGTATCTTCATTCTGGCTTGTAAAGAACTATTCATTGGTCACCCGTGATTAATAATAATCTTCTCCAGGTGAACAGGAAAATAAGATTCATGAAAGCTGGGGGGAGGTCATTTTAAGCAACAAATGACTTCTCCCACTTTTCTTATGGAAATGACTTAAAGCAGCTTAAACTATAAAATCATACACAAAACAGCATTAAACACCCTCAACCAAACACCTAACAGGAAAAAACAGAAAGTCAGCAGGATTTAAAAGAGGGAAAGAAAACCTATTAAAAGAAACAGAAGATGATTCCAGTAGTCATCTGCATAAGTCCCTATGAAGAGCCATATTTTGAGAAAGCAGCAAAAAAAGGGGGGGAGGGGGAGATAGTCAGGCATGTTTCCTTGGGGGAAGGCATTTCATGATGTCACAGATAAAAAGGTCCTGCACCTTTTACTCATCAGGTGAACCCCAGGTCAGCAACAGAATCCAGATCAGGACTTCAGATCTTGATCTTAATTAACAGCGATAACGTACATGTGTTGGCAGATGCATTCATGGAAGTATTTGTAAGCTAACGACTTGACTTAATTTGCTAGCCAAGTTTAAATACGTAAAGGAAGTCTTGTGTGTCTTTGTCTTAATAGCATTTAGGGAGGTCCAAGCAGCCTTCTCAATGCACCACTTGACAAAATTTCACCCACTACTTGCATCCTTACCAAGTATCTCAAATAAGTATAGCACATTTCAAGCACATAGCAAAGCAAATCATTTTCCCTGCATCTCATTTTGTACGACGACATTTGTGGCAGTTCAGTGCAAACATCAACAAAATTCCCTTTGTAAATTATTGTCTCTCTTTATTCCATTCATACGCTCTCTCTGCCATGATAGTACTCATGGTGGCATACATGATGGAAGTGAACGAAGGGAACACCCCAGAAAGTTGCTGCATAATGTTCCTTTGGAGTGTGCCCTGGGAATTAGCCACCAACCAAGGCCCTAAATTTCATCAGGAACATGTTACTCACAGTTACGGATGCAACTCCAGTCAACTGTAGAAAAGAATGGATGACAGCAGAGGCTTTCATAATCTAGTCTCTCTTTCTGCCCACACAGTAAGCTCTGCACTAGATCAAGGAATTCTTTGCTGACTTTCACATCCTCAGGGAACTTCAGGAACCTCTGAAGTTGAAGCAAAAATAAATCTTACTCAGTAGTAAAGAAACCAAAAGCTGAGAGCTGGGATCCAAAGAACTACTTTCGCCAAGCCAAAAAGCTTGCATACCCTGAAGTGGGCCATGTGGATTTGTATTTATTTTAACACAACATCCCATTAAGCTATACCGCAAACTGCTTTTGAAACTTCCTCCACACCTGAAAACAAAATAAGGAGGCAGCTGTTTGGAGAGACGACAGCCCAGAGTCCTTTCAGGTACATGGGATGAGCAGCACAGTTCTTTGGACCCCAGCCAAAGGGTTTCAGTATCCTTCAAAACATCCCAAAAAAAAGTAGTTAATGAAAGGGATATGCACATGCAGCAACTTCACAAAAGCACAGGAAAGCAAAAAATATTATTATTAGCTGATGGTGATGTTGTTGTTGCTGCTATATTAGCTATTCTTATTAGGTGCAGCATACAGAACATCAGATTTCATTTTTTAGTAATGAAAGTTTCTAGCCCTTATGCCAAGGATGGGGAATCTGTGGGTCTCCAGATGTTGCTGAAGTCCCAACTTCCATCAGTCATAGATTTAATAGTCAGTGGTCAGGGGTGATGGGAAATGTAGTCCCATATCTGGAGGGCTGCAGGTTCCCTATTCCTGCGCCATGCAAAGCAATGTTTGAAAGCATGTTGACAATTCCTGATGATGGAGACTTTGCCAGTGACTCTGGATGGGGCTTTACTGCCCCTTCCCAAGACTAACAGAAGCAGACTAAATAATGCAAGATAAATGATGAGAAATGCATAAATACCCATCATAGAAACTCACTTATTTGCCACAGAATTTGGGTCAATGGCACAGAGTATCTTGCTTTTAATCATGCAAAATGCACACAGTTCTAGGTAGAATAAAATGTATGATTGAACGAAGTTTTAGTATTGGCTAATCAGCACTAATTTCACAAAGTTCCTGTAGCTAATAATACATCTGTCAATAATGCCCAAAGCACTAGTACAGCAGGAAATAACTAGCAAAAGCTATGCAGGACGCAGGACCATACAGACAAACGCTTGGAGCAGTTTTGTTCTGGCAAATTCCACCTTCACATGTACTGAGAACGTTGTTCGTACCTGAAAGTTCATTATGTTATTGAAGGTTTTGCTTGAGGTTCCTTCCGTAAATGGTGATTTTCCATACATCATTTCATAAGCAACCACCCCTAGAGACCACCAGTCACATTCTGATCCATATGAACCCTTGCCATTGCTATTCAGAACTGTTAGCATCTCTGGAGCCATATAATCTGGGGTGCCAACTGGCAGTTTGGCATCCACCTGGAAAGTAGAACACAATGGGTGCAGTTATAGCTTATTCTATTGTTAATATACGCTGGAAACCAAGCATTCATCACATTACTTATGAAAGGAATTTAAGATAACATTTTCTGTGTACATCCCTGAACAAGAAAATAATGGATTGCATGCTTAATACAACATTAACATGATGAACCAAGGAGGAAAATGGAAATGTGTGTTACATGGGAGGAGTCTGTATTTCAAGTCTTTTGAGTCATAACAAAGCCAAATCTTTTTACCATGGATAACAGATTTTGAAAAGATTGTGATATCACACATTCCTTCCTCCCAGGCATTTGCCTCAACAGCAAAAATGCCTCGCATGAATTATCCGCAGTTAATGCTTTTGTCAGCACCAACTTTAGTCATGGTTAATGCTAACCATAATTTCCTCTTTGTCACTTCACATAGCGCCCAATGTATCAGAAGAGGTTTGTAATAGGAAACAAGAACTTCGTCCACTCAAAAATGCCTTTAATCAACTAAATGCCTTTAGCTAACAGCAGAAGAAATGGCAGCTCATTTCATTCAGTCAAATTTAGCTGCATCTCTCCTTTCCAATGTGTGAAAATTGCCATGCTACCATTCCCTTCAATAAGCTTAGGTTGCTAGATGCCTATCCCGCCCGAAATAAGCAGTGGCTTCTACGTAATAGAGGATTCAAGGCATCCTCCAAGTAGGCACACAGGCTTATGAATTAAGTGAAAAATTTTAGCACTCACATAAACTGCCTGGGAGCTGACAGAAACTGAAGCACTTGAGTCTACCAATTGATATAAACAAGCTTCTAGAAGCAAGGATGGGGGAGGATGATTCTCCTATCTCCTGATCTGTGTCCCCTACGACTTGCTGTATAGCAGCAAAATACATTTTTTTAAAAAAAATTATTGCATATCACACCCTTCCTCCAAAAGCAGCCCTGGTTTGGAGGTGGCTACCCCCTAGCACTATATAGCGTAGCAGATGGAGGTTGCGGAGCGGGAGCTATTTTTTAATGCCTTTCCCAATACTAAGAGTCTGAACAGCACTACAAGGCTCCTACTCCAATATGCCTGAAGCTAAGAATAGGAGCACAACCACTATTTATTATTGAGTGGCCCTCTAGCCTACCTTTCCCAAGAAAGACTACAACAAATAATATGCAAGAAGAAAATGGCAAGACTGACAAAACAATTAAAAACTGTAACAAAAGCACACACTCTAGGGTTTTCCTAAAGGACAACAGTTCTTTAGATGCCTTTGGCCCAAACTGTTTAGGGCTTTAAAAGCCAATGTTGTTGCTGTTTAGTTGTGTCTGACTCTTCGTGACGCCATGGACCAGAGCACGCCAGGCACTCCTGTCTTCCACTGCCTCCCACATCTTGGTCAAACTCATGTTTGGGGAGGGCGGGATATAAATAAAATTTATTATTATTATTATTATTATTATTATTATTATTATTATTATTATGTTAGGAGCTTTGAGAACACTGTCCAACCATCGCGTCCTCTGTCGTCCCCTTCTCCTTGTGCCCTCCATCTTTCCCAACATCAGGGTCTTTTCCAGGGAGTCTTCTCTTCTCATGAGGTGGCCAAAGTATTGGAGCCTCAGGTTCAGGATCTGTCCTTCCCGTGAGCACTCAAGGCTCATTTCCTTAAGAATTGATAAGTTTGATCTTCTTGCAGTCCATGGGACTCTCAAGAGCAGGGGGCGGCAACCTAAGGCCCATGGGCCACAAGCAGCCCGCAAGTGGGGGTCATTTAACTGGCCGTGAGCCGCCCCCGAACTGAACCACCCACTCGGCAAGTCCCCACGCACTGCACTAAACAGGCACAGTGCACTGCGGGGACTCGCTTCCGCACCGCCGGAAATCGCGTCTGCGCAGATGCAGACACTGGAAATCGTGGGCGCGCACGCTCTCTCTCTCACACACACACACGATCTGGCCCACGGAGGAATCTCTGCTAGAGTGAACTGACCCAGGCGAGGTAAACCTTGCTGACCCCTGCTCAAGAGTCTCCTCCAGCACCACAATTCAAAGGCCAATACAGTAGTACCTCTGGTTACGTACTTAATTCGTTCCTATGGTCCGTTCTTAACCTGAAACTGTTCTTAACCTGAAGCACCACTTTAGCTAATGGGGCCTCCCGCTGCCTCTGTGCCACCGGAGCACGATTTCTGTTCTCACCCTGAAGCAAAGTTCTTAAACCGAGGTACTATTTCTGGGTTAGCGGAGTCTGTAACCTGAAGCATATGTAACCCGAAGTACCACTGTACAGCACCTTAAATTGGACCCTGAAGCAGACAGGCAACCAGCATAACGGATGTCATATGGTTAGGGTATCTGTCTCCTGCCAAGCGTCCTTGCTGTTCCATTTTGCCCCAGTTGATGTTTCCAGACTGCTTACCTCACACAGAGTGCATTACAGTAAGAATGCCTTGCAAGATTTTGTTACAGGTCCCATTCGTACAGTATTGTGATTGCACTTGTTCTGTTAGTGCAAGGATTCATGCTTGGACAACAGAACTTCTGCCCTTCTGCTCCCCAAGTCTGCTCTGAAGGATTGGGGGTACCCTTCCCCGGACATATCTAAGAAGCACATAGGGAAGGGAAGGGAAGGGAAGGTTGCACAAGCATAAAGCCTTGCGCTAATGGAACCATTTATTTAGCACTATGTTGGGTATCAATTGTTTACAGATTTCCCACTATCGTAATTCCTTCCACATCAACTCCTTTACCAAGGAACCCATGCACATTGAGCCTGTGTGTTGCAAAGGATTCTGGGACATGTAATTATTTTTGGTTAAACCAACAAGCACAATGACCAATAGACTCAAGAACACTGGCCTCACTCGGCCAACTTGAGCTGCATGTAAGAACACACCAAACACTCTCCTAGATGGAAGGGGAATATTATTTCCTTTAAAAGAAGCTTACTGTGGTACCTCGGGTTAAGTACCATACTTAATTCGTTCCGGAGGTCCATTCTTAACCTGAAACTGTTCTTAACCTGAAGCACCACTTTAGCTAATGGGGCCTCCTGCTGCCACCGCACCGTCGGAGCATGATTTCTGTTCTTATCCTGAAGCAAAGTTCTTAACCTGAAGCACTATTTCTGGGTTAACGGAGTCTGTAACCTGAAGCGTATGTAACTCAAGGTACCACTGTATTTGACATTTCTGGGAACACAGTCTGAAGACCACTGTTTTTTAGATTAAATATGCATTAATAAATGCTGTTAGTTTAAGCAGCACACATTTCCAACTGGCTTTAAAACGAAAAATTAACAAAAGAATGTAATAATATTATATATCCAAGGCCAGGACTGGCAAATGTAACAAGATGAGTAATTAGCCAATATTCATTTCTAGATCGAATCACATCCGTTGAATTAGTTTAATCAAGAAGCACTTGTTAGCATCACAAGAGACAAACAGTTCTAACTGTAATCAAAAAGACCATTACTCACCATCCACCAGACCTCAGCTACTTAATTACCCATTTCAGTTTCTTCCCAAATTAGCAGGAACATCATTAAACTCAAGAACCAGGGTACACGCTAGCTGCCTTTCAGTGCTATCCACTACTTCAGTTTTTTTAACTGAAAGGCACAGCTCTCTCTTTGGAAGTACAGCAATTTGAGAAAAACACATCAACTTAAGCAGAAATCCATACTAATGATGAATATGTAAAACACTCAAAACTCATAGGTAAGGAATTGTAAGAGCCTGCAGTTTCCTGAATATGCCTTCATAGACAATCTGCACTGGGGCATTATTAATAATTACTTTTGTTGTCTGCCACACAGTTATCCATATAGAAGGGATGGCTGACCCATGCCCTGTGAGCTGTCCAAGGTTTTTTTGTGCCACTCCCAAAAGTTGTCGTTCTTAAAAAGGTTGCTAGTGTTTTCCTTACCAACCAATCACACAGCTCCCTGCTGTGATTCTGCGATGCCAAAAGATCCAGATACAGAGGAACTACGCACACACTCAAAGAACAGTAAGGCTAGACATAAGCAATTTGGCAGATTAAATACTTTCACCCATGCTAGCATTGCTTACATTTCTTTTAAAGAAACAGTACACTCTTGCCTCATTACTAATAATCTGTATTAAATTAGTGACAACTACAAATAGGCACCCGGAGCCAAAACTAAAAAAGCTAAGATGTTTACTTTCCCATCCATTCTAGATCTTTATTACCTTTTTATCCGCAGTCAGTTTGGCGGCAGACCCAAAGTCCACCAGCTTGATGTGTCCTGTTCGGTCAATAAGAATATTCTCTGGCTTAATATCTCTGTAAATAAAAAACCCAAAGCAATCAATAAAAGCTTTTCACAAGACCATAAATGCTTCCCTAATACATACTGTTTGCCAAGAAAGTATCCAGAGTAGTACACTTTAAGGATCCTGATTGTTCCCTTACAGCCATGTCTTTACCTGCCACATCCTCGTTTCACATACGATGTGAGGTGAGGATCAGGTGGGCTTGGTTTGCAGAAAACAGCTTCACAGGCCAAAGAGAACCCTTGCCTGGCCTAATTTGGTTCACAGACTGGAGGTTTCCCATTGCTGCACTAATGTATTGCACAATGTATTAGAGTGGTAAAAAAATAATCCAAAAGGGATGTAGTCAAACGCTAGTTCTCAAACTAGTTAGACTAACACTTTACAATACCACATGCATCTCACAGAGAGAGAGTGTGTGTATTTAGAAAGCAAATACTCAAGCAAGTCAACCTGGAAATACTCAACCTGGAACTATATTCCAACTCCAACTGAAGTTGGAAGGTCCAAACTGGAGTTCCTCATGGAAGAACCTGCACTGCTCACATTCCTTTCTTTAGCTTTGGTGTCCTGTCCTGTCCCCCACCACATCTTAGAGAGCCAGCATGGTGTAGTGGTTAAGAGCGGTAGACTTGTAATCTGGTGAACCGGGTTCGATTCCCCACTCCTCCACATGCAGCTGCTGGGTGACCTTGGGCTAGTCACACTTCTCTGAAGTCTCTCAGCCCCACTCAGCTCACAGAGTGTTTGTTGTGGGGGAGGAAGGGAAAGGAGATTGTTAGCCGCTTTGAGACTCCTTAGAGTAGTGATAAAGCGGGGTATCAAATCCAAACTCTTCTTCTTAGGCAATAAAGCTACTGATAATTCTTCAGTGAACTCAGGAGAGTTTCAAAAGCCGATGACGATATTGCAACAGGGTGTTCAAATTCTAGAAACCCACTGCCTAAAACAGATGTTTGACTCCAGCGATCTTAGTAGTATCTTAAGGGTGATGTCTCCAAATACAGTTAGAAGAAAGTATCAAGAGTTTCCAAAACTGTTCCCTTCACTGATTTCCAAAACGATTCATTATTCCCAGTGTTGAATTAAGCCTACTGGTGTGAGGCACAGCAACACTTACCGGTGGGCATAGCCCATTTGATGGACACTATGGATGGCCAGAACTAACTCCGCTAGATAAAACTGAATAGTGCTTTCATCAAGTTGATCCTCGTATCTGTTTAGGAAAGACAGAAGATCTCCTCCAGGCTCATATTCCATAACCTTCATGCAATTTCAAAGTAAACAGACAAAAAGAAAGCAAAGCTTTGTGAAGCTCTTCTACTATGAAAAGCACACAGCATCAGCGAACAAACAATAATTTAAAGAACATTTTATGTGTTCTCAATATATTCAGCTTTGCTACAACAAAAGAAATTCAAAAGCACTAATCTTTCCTCCAATCCAGTAATTAAAGTTGGAGTACGGGACCCTAGATGAATCAAAAAGTATTTCTTTTTAATGTGGCTTGACTACAAAAATGGCTGTTCCTTGGAAAATTGCTGTGTTAACTATAGCTGATGGGTACTGATGACTTCATAACTTATAAAGTAACACTGTATGCGTTGGCAGCTAAGAGGATCAGGAGAAAAGAACTAGATAAAATAGTGGTCAATTGCAAAGGTGATTCGGACATTTAAGCGGGCACACTCTACCTGAGAACCCCCTGCTATTCTATCGTATGCAACAAATAATTCTTAGGAGACGTGATCGTGGTTTATTGTATCTGCAGTGGCTGATGTTTTTATGGTTTTTATGGTTATTGTTGCTTTTCTTTTTGTTCCCTTTATGAATGATGCCATGGTCTTTGGCTAGTGCAATAAAGTTTATTATGATGATGATGAAAGTTTATGATGATATAGCTGATGGGCTTTGTAGTCCAAAAGAGTTGGAGGGCACCAGATTGGAGAAGGCTGGTTCTAACTCCATGCAGGCCTCCATAGGATTGCAGTCTTGCCCCATTCATTTATGTCTGAGGTACCTATATGTTTTTCAGGATGTGGTTCTAAAGATAGGCTTGGGGGCAATGCCATGCTGGCTATGGCTGATAGGAATTGTCATCCAAAAGTGCTGGAGGGCACTGGTTTGGAGAAGGCTGGGGTAGAACACCCCCACGCCTGTTCCCCTGCACAATCTCCTCTGTTCTTTCCCTGTGTCTATTTTAAATTTTAAGCTTCTTAGGGAAGGTCCTGTCAAACCTTTGTGAAGTACCACATACAGTGGTACCTCGGGTTAATAACGTACCGTATTTTTCGCTCTGTAAGACGCACCAGACCATAAGGTGCACCTAGTTTTTGGAGGAGGAAAACAAGAAAAAAAATATTCTGAATCCCAGAAGCCAGAACAGCAAGAGGGATCACTGCTTTCGTTGCACAGCGATCCCTCTTGCTGTTCTGGCTTCTGGGATAGCTGCGCAGCCTGCATTCGCTCCATAAGACGCGCACACATTTTCCCTTACTTTTTAGGAGGGGAAAAGTGCATCTTATAGAGCGAAAAATACGGTTCCGAAGGTCCGTTCTTAACCTGAGGTACCACTTTAGCTAATGGGGCCTCCCGCTGCCACCGCACCGTTGATGCGCGATTTCTGTTCTCATCCTGAAGCAAAGTTCTTAACCCGAGGTACTATTTCTGTGTTAGCGGAGTCTGTAACCTGAAGCGTCTGTAACCTGAAACGTCTGTAACCCGAGGTACCACTGTACACTGATGGCTTGCTCAGTCTCTTCTCACCACATTCACCAGTGTGGCATAATGGTGGACTAGGAGAGACCAGGGTTCAAACCTCACTGGGCCATGAAACTCACTGGGTGGCCGTGGGCCAGTCACTGCATCTCAGCCTAACCTACCTCACAGGGCTGTTGTGGGGATTAAAGGAAATGGGGAAGAACCAAGGACATCACCTTGAGCTCCCTGAAGAAAAAGGCAGGGTATCAACGCAAGAAATACAAACACAAACACATGAAACAAGATGTGGAACAGGGCTCAAGATGATACACTGCCCTGCTCCCTTTGGCTTCTTTGTGCATAGCAGGTAATGCTTTTTTTAAAAAAAAATGTGCACCCCCCACTTCCTTACATCTCCCACAATAACAAGCTTCACCAGCCAATCAAAATATAGAAACAAAAAAAACACAGTACGATTCCAGGCATGGCCAAACTTGGCCCTCCAGCTGTTTTGGGACTACAATTCCCATCATCCCTGACTACTGGTCCTGTTAGCTAGGGATGATGGGAGTTGTAGTCCCAAAACAGCTGGAGGGCCAAGTTTGGCCATGCCTGGATAAAGCAATATACCAGCATTAAAAAGTGAAGTATAAAACAAACTGTAAGATATAGATAATAAAAACAGTATTAAAACTTAAAAACCAAGAAGAATTAAAAACTGCAGAAATAAAATAGATTCATTTGAGAAGCCTTAGGAAAAAAGAAAAGTTTACAGTCAGGTGTCCCAAAACATAGCAATGTTGAGCTTGCTTTGTTTCAATGGGAAGAGAAGTCCAGCCACAATGCTAAAAGCACATGCTTGAGTCATAGGAGGGTTTACTGTAGAGTGTGGCTTGAACCAGAGCAGCCCACAAGTATTTCAGCATAGTTCAATAGTGGCTTCTGTATGCACAGAAGAGAATAAATTCACTCTCCACCTCACTGTGTACAGCGGAAGGGGAGAAGTATTACCCACGCAGGCCCGAAGGTATCAAATTCTTTATCAATCATGCTTTTCCCCTTCTTCTTAAAATGTTAACATTTAAATAGTTTGATAATTGAAAAAAAAAGTTAATTAACTGTCAAGGATTCTTCATTCTCGGATTGAAGTATTCACTGTTCTGCAGAAAGGCTCCCAACCTTTCCTAACAGGAAGATTTAATGACTAGTTTCCTCCTGTAATTGCTTTGAAGTGAATGTGGTAAAATCAAACTCTACCCAGTGGTCTCCAGCAGCGAGCAACTTGCCTGGCATGTGAAAGTAAAAGCTGTCAGCCCACTTGAAGTGATGCTGCAAATACAAAACTCACCAAATAAAGATTCTTTTTGTCTTGAAATGCATAATGCAACTGTGGAATCCAAGGGCTGGTACTCTGGGATAATATATTCCTTTCTTCCTCAAAGAATAATACCTGTGAGAAGTAAATATTAATAAATCATCAACTCCTCGGAGGAACAATAAAGTGAGTGCAGATTTGCATTTTGAAGATTCAGCAGCAACAGTCACTCACATCTAAAGTCTTTCATCTAGTATGGATCTAGCTTTCCTTTTCCAAAACTGTCAGCCTTCGGATTTTAAAAACCAAGTTCCTAGCCATCATGGAGAAAGCTATATATTTTGAAAAGTTGCATGTTCAAAGTTCCAGCATTCATGGTCTCCAATTACATTTTCCCTCCCCACACACCCTGTTACTCACTTTTTCACACAATGTTTCTCCCTCCTAAAGAGCATCTTTTGTGCTCTTTGATAAAATACTATATGATTCACAACACATCATTTGCACAGATCGTACTAATCTACAACATTTGAATACAGAATGACTTTTCTGGGAATTATTTCCTTAACACAGAGCTTAAAGAATTCAACTGCCTATCTCTTTTTTAAAAAATCTGATGAACCTGGCTGAATGACCAAGCTTCTCCATTACATAACAACCTACCTGTTATGTTTCCAGCAGCCTCCATACGGCCTATTCCAGAATGCACTGATCGCTCGGCGTATTAGTAGATGAGAAAGCTCTCTCAGCTCTCACCTTTTATCTTCCTGGGTTGTTGAAAGGTGTGGGTGGCCTATCTTTCGCTGTCTAAATGTTGGGCGTCAGGTGTCCCATGCATCAAAACTCTGTCTCTACAGGTGTGCCCAAGGCCACACAGCCAAACCTGATCAGAGGAGCCATCGCCCTCCCTGACAACCCTCTCCTGCAATTCTACAGTTAAAAAGAGGAGGGTTATTATTCCCCATGGAAATGCTGTCAGCTTCTGTGTCATGTAGCATCCTGCTTTCAGGAGGGTCGTGTATAGTTCCTGAAAGTTTGAGCTTCCTTTTTAAGACTACTTAGCTTATGTTACTTAGAGGAAACAGGGGGCGGGGCTTATGCTACCTGTTTCCCCTCCATTCTAATCTCAATGACGCCTCTAAATTTGGAACCTGGGATTTGACCATACAATTTTTGACAACTCAGATCTTCTGCTGCTTGTCAGACCGTATTTTCACGCTATATGCTTTGACCAAGGCGAGGTAACTCACTCCATTATGAGTGGGAAATTGTCCCCTCCCAGGCAGAAATTTAACCTGCTACTCTTCTGAGCTCCTCTTACTCAGAAGTTAGGATGAAGCAGGAGGTGGTGGCAAATGTAAGTTGGGGTGTTGCAAGCCCCACAGCAGTCAAGCACTTTAGAGTTTTGCACTTCACACAGATGCCAAAGAAGCCCGTTCTCTACCACTTCTATGGGCACAGGTTATTTGATCCTGCTCTGGGGCAACTGTATATTTGTATCTGGATCACAACTGGAACTCCTGATTCCATACCCTGTTAACACACTTTCTCGCTATGAAAAGGTTATGAGCAATTTGAAGATTATAAAATCGAAACAGGAACTTACATGATCCTGTGCCAGCAGCCTCTCCTTGCTCATCACCTTCATGGCGTACACATCGCCAGTTGCCTTCTCTCTCACTACCTGCACTTCTGCAAAGTGACCACATCCCACCAGACTTCTGACTTCAAAGTCATTCACACTGGGCTGAAGTTCTCGGAATGCTGCTACGGAGTCCGAATCTGTGCAATATTAGACACTTTACGTTGGGGAGAAGCAAACAGTGAAGTGCAATGCAGAATTTAACTTAAACAGCCACGGCCAACCCATCAATAAAATTGTTCCCATGTCCTCTCCTCAGTCCAGATCCAGGGGACTAAAACTGCTCATGTCTCTTTTTAATAATCTTATTTCATAACATTCATATACAGTGTTCAAAACTCCCATTGTTCTAGACGCATTTTGCACAGGAAATTTCATTATTACAAGCACGTTTCTGAGCTCTGGGCACAGTACTGCGCCTAAGATTTCAGATTAGAACTGCAGAGTGGAAGGAAAGGAGGACCTTTTTCTGCCTCCCCACTTCCAGCCACTCTCTGAAGACTGGAAAAAAGACCCTCTTAGAGAGAATATTAGAGGGGTAGACAGGGGAAGGACGATCATGTGAAAAATGAACGTAGTATTTTAGCTGCATTTTCAGCTTTGCTTGTTAAAAAAAACTGTGCATAAACATTCCATTGTTGCACTCATAACCTAGCCTTAAGGTGCCATTTCGTTCCTAGTTTTCATATCTCAGTTCCTAATACTGTTCATATATCACTTAATTGTGATGCCCCTTTGTGCACAACAGTCAATGCATATATCATGCCAAAACTATGCACAACAGCTGCCAGGTAGCATCTGCCCAACTCTTCAATTCACCAGACTCTTCCATTTGGGAATCTTATTTTCTACACTGGGTAAAAAGGAAGGATGCACATACAAGCCCAATACAATATCCTGCTGTTACTACATGGATTTCCTTTGTTGCAGTGGGGCTGCAGCTCAATGATAAAGTATCTGCTTTGCAGGCAGAAAGTCCCAGGTTCATTCACTAGCATCCCTAAATAAGACTGGCAAAAACTCCTATGTGAAACCCTGGAGAACTTCTGCCCATCAGTGTGGGCAATATTAAGTAAGATGTACTGATGGTCTGGCTCAGAATAAGGCAGCTTCCTATGTTCCTAATGTATATGCTGAACAGGTTCTTCACAGAATAAATTCACTCTTGCATAAAAAAGCTGTAAGAAAGCCAACAATACATACACTTTTTAATGAAATTGCCCACATGCTTGATTTTCATTAAAACAGGGTTGCTGCATTCTTCGAAAAGCACCATTAGGGAGTCCAAAATGCCTTCCCTGGAAAATGGAGACATCTGCTGCTGTGCCACAGAGGGTAGCTTCCCCTGGTAACGAAGACAAATACCAGTGAGAGACAAGAATGGAAGAACATTGTAGACAATTCATAGTTGCTAGCAAAATTAGAAGCATATGTTACAACAGGTCACTATGTGTATATATAGAACTGCTCAATTTCTTTTTCTACTTTTAGGGTGAATAGTTGAATTGTGTGTGTGTGTGTGTGTGTGTGTGTGTGTGTGCTAGTTACAGTTATATTTCCCACCTTTTCCCTAAAGAGCTCTGGGTAACATATATGGTTCCTGCACTCTCAAGTTTATCCTCACAAACCTGTGGAGGTGAGTCAGGCTGAGAGGCAGTGACAGGCCCAATGTCACCCAGTGACTATTTGAACCTTTGTCTCCTGGTTCCTGTTCCAACACTCTAACCACTACACAGCACTGCTTTAACGACAACAGTGTACTGTCACACTAGTTACAGATGGCAATTTTGAAAGGCAATCATTAATAAGACCACCCTGTGTAATGAAGAAGAAAGGAAAAAAGTGTCACCACTGCTGTCTCTGCCTCCTGTACTCCCTTTAACAGAAGACTTTTAAGAGATACTAAAAAAATAAAGATAAAGAGAAGTTATAATATAAACTATGTAAACAAACTGTAGAATGTACAGAATTCCGGGAGGTACCATTTATTTTTCTTTATTTAACAACATTTGTAAACTGTTTAACTATAAATAGAACCTCTAAGATGTTTACCTGTGACCCCCTGACCAAATTGACCAAGCTCCAATGCATCAGATATTGCCCAACTACACCCAGCTTTTGTGATCAGCTGGTGGCTGATGATACCAGTCAGTGGGGTCCCAGAGGGTGAAGCAGTTGTTGGCCCCTCCTTACTGCATGGGACGTACAGAACTTTGAAGACAGCCACAAATATTTGGCTACAATAAATGTTACTCCTTCAACACAACAGAGAGTTGAATATGAATTGCAGATGCTTATGTGAAACCAGTATAGTTTACACAATCTGGGACAAAATAAACATTTACCTGTAAAAGCAGGTTAAGTCTAGAGACACGGCTGGCAATGGGCTCCATCATGCCTATCTCCGAAGGATTACGCACACCATACTTAAACTTCAACATCTTCAAAATTCACCACCAACAGACACCTCCCAAGATGGATGCTGTAGTTTGTTTTCAATCTGTATTAGAATTATTAATTTCAAGAAGTTATAAGAAGTTTGGGCTTCCTTCAAATCACACAATTCTAAAGGTATCATTGAATGTCATAGAACAGGACGGGGAAGCTGTGGCCCTTCAGATGTTAATGGACTCAACTTCGATCGGCCCCAGCTAGCATGACCAATGTGTCAGGGTTGACAGGAGGATTTAAAAGACTACGGTTTACCGACCCCTGAATTCCCTGCCCTGGGAGTCCAGGGTTCAAATCCCTTCTCAGCCATGCGTCTCACTGGGTAATCTTGGGTTAGTCACTGCCACCTAGCCTAGCCTCACAGGGTTGCTATGAGAGCAAAATAGGGAGAGAGAGAACCACATACAACACACATTGGAAGAAAAGTGGGATTGAAATGGAAAAATAAATAATATTTATTTGGCCACTCATATGCAAGGTTGAGCCCTGAATAAGATGTGAAGCAACAACATCTGTGTAACGAAAGGTCACCGTTCGGTGGTAGAACATCTGCTTTGCATGCAGAAGGCCCCAGGTTCATTCCTTGGCATCTGCAGCTAAGGCTGGGAGAAACTCTTGTCTGAAACTCTGAGAGAACTGCAACCAGTCAGCACACTAAGCTAAGGTGGATTCAACTCAGTATAAAGCAGCTCACTATGTTCCTGGTTACAGTTCATCTGCTTTGCATGCAGAGGTCTCATGTTTGATCCCAAGTTTCTCCTACTAGTGCTTGAAACTCCCCCCCCCCGGCTTTTTTCTTTTTCCTTTTTAAAGAGGACTATAGTTCAGTTTGGGACATGGATAGCACTGTGGTCTAAACCACAGAGCCTAGGGCTTGCCGATCAGAAGGTTGGCGGTTTGAATCCCTGCGACGGGATCAGCTCCCGTTGCTCGGTCCCTGCTCCTGCCAACCTAGCAGCTTGAAAGCACCTCAAAGTGCAAGTAGATAAATAGGTACCGCTCTGGCGGGAAGGTAAATGGCGTTTCCGTGTGCTGCTCTGGTTCGCCAGAAGCTACTTAGTCAGGCTGGCCACATGACCCAGAAGTTGAACGCCGGCTCCCTCAGCCAATGAAACGAGAAGAGCGCCGCAACCCCAGAGTCGGCCACAACTGGACCTAATGGTCAGGGGTCCCTTTACCTTTTTATAGTACAGTGGTACTTCGGGTTAAGTACTTAATTCGTTCCGGAGGTCAGTTCTTAACCTGAAACTGTTCTTAACCTGAAGCACCACTTTAGCTAATGGGGCCTCCTGCTGCTGCCACGCCGCCGGAGCACAATTTCTGTTCTCATCCTGAAACAAAGTTCTTAACCTGAAGCAATATTTCTGGGTTAGCGGAGTATGTAACCTAAAGCGTATGTAACCTGAAGCGTATGTAACCCGAGGTACCACTGTACAGTTCAATCCTTGGCAATTTGAGGTAGGGCTCATTGTCACTGTAAACAATACTAAGCTGGATGGATCAGTTCCCTATGCCTTTACAGTGGTACCTCTGGCTACGTACATAATTCGTTCCGGAAGTCCGTTCTTAACCTGAAACTGTTCTTAACCTGAAGCACCACTTTAGCTAATGGGGCCTCCTGCTGCCGCTGTGCAATTTCTGTTCTCATCCTGAAGCAAAGTTCTTAACCTGAGGTAATATTTCTGGGTTAGCGGAATCTGTAACCTGAAGCGTATATAACCTGAGGTACCACTGTACAGTTCAATGCTTGGCAATTTGAGGTAGGGCTCACTGTCACTGTACAATACTAAGCTGGATGGATCAGTTCCCTATTGCCTTTAGTTGGAGCTCAAAAGTTGGAGCATCTGCGTGGCACACAGAAGGTCCCGGGCTCAATTTCCAAACTCTCCAGGTTCCTCGCGTCCCTGGGCATGTGCAGTGTGCCTTTCGCCAGTTACCCGCAACCTTGACGTGTACGCGACTTCCAAGGCAGAGTTGAGCCACGATTTGAAATCCTCCTCCCCACCCGGCTCTCTCTCTCTCTCTCTCACACACACACATATATCACGTTACTATAATGTATAAAGCACTTGCATCGACCACCACTTTGGATAAAAGGGCAGGACAGACATTTAATAAATCATCATTACCCAACGGCATGTCAGCAAGAAGCTTCGGCGCCCTTTTCCCCCAAACGCAACGAGCCACACCCGCCGCTACTGCCGTCGCCTCAGAAAAGCGCCTCCTCCGCCTTTCCCGCCATCCGCGTTTGAATGGACGAAGCGGAGAAGGGGCGTCACCTGCTTCCCTAAGCCACGTGATCCGAACACCCTCCGCCAATCCGCTCGCCGGATGACGTCACGCGTAGACGGGTGCGCGCCCTTCTGTCTCCAACGCTCCCCTTTCGAAACAGCAGGGAGAGGCGTGGCCACGGGGCGAGATGGGGCGTGGCCAGCTCAAAAAGTGTCCTAACGGCTTTTTCCTCTCATCCTGTCAGAGCTCGTATTCCCACACCCTGCATATAATACAAAAGGCTGTAGTGCTTGAATACTGTAATAAGACACAACTATTTCAGGGAGCGTCACAAACACAATTCCCCCCTCCTGTCCTGGATTTGTCTTCATGTGGTGAAATATACTCGGAGTCGAGTGTGGATTTCATGCTCTTTAATGGGATTCTCTTGTAGGCCAATCAGGTTGCGGATTCACTGTCCCCTGGAGTTGGATTGGGTGGCTCCTGCGGACCAATCAGACTGCTGCATTCTGGATCCTATTGTTCTAGGACCAATCAGACTGCTGCATTTTGGATCCTATTCAACTCAGAACATAACATGTGGCAAATGCTCCACCACACAGATAACAGCTAGGAAGCCCCCTCATACTGTTTGCATCGTGTAGCAAAATTAAGAGTCCCAACTGTTGCCCCGCCGACTTTTGCCTCTGGTCACACACACCCCAGCATGCAGCCCCTGGAATGTTGCCATTGAATGAACATAGCCCTCAATCGTGAATGTACCAGACGTGGTGGCTGGTGTCCATTGGGACTAGCAGAGTAGAAGGCAGGGAGGCCCAGCAGTCAGTGGCGCCAGAGCGAATGATTGACAAAGTTCCCACAACTAAGTTGTAAATATGGAAGCAGGGTTGACAGGCAGCAGATTGAGGATGGTGGGGCAATTGCCCTCATAGACCAGCCTCCACTGGGTTCACGGATGATGGTGTGGCAGTGGCCACAATAAATGTAATAATGTGTACCCCTGTAAATCCTTGAGTGCGCTTCTAATACAGAAGTTATGGTAGCCTCTTACTCCCCACTGGGGCAGAAATACAGCTAATATGTGAATTACAAACATACAGCTCCAAGCTAGAACATAAGCTGCTACATGGTGCAAATGGCTACATGTAACACAGGTTCCCAACATGCACAACTAACACAATGTAACAGAACACGGAATCAAAACTTAATCAGCAGAAATTGCCAGTGCTTATTGCACATGTGTATTAAACATGAAATGAGGTAATGATGTATATGATTGGTGGGAATTTAAATGCTTTGTTTGAAATTTTATAAATACCACTGCCTGGATCACTGGGCAGGACTGCAGTTTTGCAGAACAATCCGACTGTAACCTATTGCTTTGCAATAAACAACGTTGGACTCCTAACGCCTCACATTTCTGAGTATTCTTGAGAGAGCAAGTACAGTGGTACCTTGGTTTAAGAACAGCTTAGTTTATGAACAACTTGGAATAAGAATGCTGCAAACCCAGAAGTATGTGTTTTGGTTTGTGAACTTTGCCTTGGAAGCAGAACATGTTCCGCTTCCTGTTGAGTGTGTTCCATTTGTAAATTGAGTCCCCCGCTGCTAATCAGAGGCTTCCTGTTGAGTCTGCCGGCTGTTGAGTACCAAGCACCCACACAACACAGAAGTGATATTTGGAGCTTTTGTTTTTGCAATTTTTTTGCATTTTTGTTTGTGTGGCATTTTCATTTTTTTTTCACTGTGACTTGTTCTTCATTTTATGGGACTGTGGCTTGTGACTTCGTTTTTGTGGCTGTGGCTTGTTACTTCATTTTTGTGACTTGTTTTTGTGGAACCCAGTTCAGCTCCTGGTTGATAGTGTGACTGCAGAAATGGATAAAAAAACCCATCCAAACAATGACTATCACCAGTGCACGTAAGAAAAAATAATAATTTTAATCATCTACAATACTGTCTTATTTATTTTATAGTACAGTACATTGATTATTGCCTTCATTTTATGGATCAATGGTCTCGTTAGATAGTAAAATTCATGTTAAATTGCTGTTTTAGGGGTTGTTTTTCAACGTCTGGAATGGATGAATCCATTTTCCATTACTTTCTATGGGAAAGCACACCTTGGTTTAAGAACGCTTTGGTTTAAGAATGGACTTCTGGAACGGATTACCGCAAGTTCGTAAAAACGTTTTTTTTAAAATCAGCTCTGATAAATATGGTTTACTTGATTGGGTTCTTGCTTACAACTTAAAAAAAGAAAAAGAAGCCTGAAAATGCCTCCCCACTTTATTCAGTAAAAGCCAAACAAGGGACCTTCTGTTATTAGAACATAAGAAGAGCCCTGCTGGATCAGACCAAAGGTCCATTCTAGTCCAACATCTTGTTCTCACAAAAGCCAAGCAAATGCTATTGAGAATCCTGCAATCAAGGCCTGAGCATAACAACACTCTCCCCATTTGTGATTCTCAGCAACTGGTATTCAGAGGCATACTGCCTCTGACATTGGAAGTTTTACACAACCATAATACAGTCTCTTTTTAAAAACACTGCTGACACATCACTGGTTTGTGGCTGATGCTTTGTGATGTCATTGCTGCCAGAGCAACTGTGTGTCCACATCTGTGAAGGTGCCGTCTGTCAGTAGAAGGGTATGGAAAAGTGAAAGAGGAGACACACATCTTGAGTCTCACAGGAACATGGCACGGGTTCAGCAGAAAGAACATTCTGAGTTTGAGTCTCTTATTCCAACCATGATGGCTCCAGATATTGACTGGTTGCACTGTCGGGCAAGCCTGTGTAAAGTTAACCTCTTCAGCAGTGAAAAACTGAAAAGTGACAAGGAGCGGAAACTGGTCTGCTTTGTGGATGTCTCCAGCCTGAACGCAAAAGAGAGAGGTCAGAATTCCAAGCCGTCTACTAGCGAGTCCAGTGACATGGAACCTATTGGTGGATTTGATCTGGAGGAGAAGGAGATAGTTATAATAAAAGATGAAAACAAAAATTCAGCCAACACTGAAGGAGCTGTCTGCTTTTTCAAGCAAGGCCGCTGTGAGAAAGGCAATGTGGTGAACTGGCTGAGTTGTGACCTTCAGAAATATGCCGCCGGATTCCAGCATGCGCTAACCCCTGCGAATTTCCCTCAGAAACCCAACCCTTCTGATTCAGCAGCAGAAACAGTATCTCAGGACAGCAGTACTTCAACTTTCAACTGTTCTGGTGCCTAAAGAAGAGCCCTAGATGATCATTCTGTCAATAAGCTGTGTCTTCTAAACAGCCTGCAAAGAGATCAAGGAAGATCATCAATAAATTTTTTTAAAAGTGAATAGAAGAGGAGAGAGGCTATTTCATTTCTCACTTCAGCAGAGCTTGACAAACATAATCAGCAAGATTCTAACAAAGGAATTTATAAGATAGTGTCAAGAAAACCCAGATTAATGCTGCAATCATACATACATTTGCCTGCAGTGGAGGCGGGTTTATTAGGGCAAATGCAGACACTGCCCAACCAATCTCAGTCTGCTCTCAGGCAGTTCCCATCTGTCTGCCTTCTAACTTACAGTCCAGAGGGTGACAGCATTGCCCATTAGCTTCCTTCTCCTTAGTCTCAGTACAGTGGTACCTCGGGTTAAGTACTTAATTCATTCTGGAGGTCCGTTCTTAACCTGAAACTGTTCTTAACCTGAAGCACCACTTTAGCTAATGGGGCCTCCTGCTGCTGCCACGCCGCCGGAGCACGATTTCTGTTCTCATCCTCAAGCAAAGTTCTTAACCCGAGGTACTATTTCTGGGTTAGCGGAGTCTGTAACCTGAAGTGTATGTAACCCGAGGTACCACTGTATTGCCCTTGTACAATTCAGCAGGGAGGAGGATGGGACAAAAGTAAAATTAGTTGGCTCTGCCTGTCATTGGTTGCAGCTCCTCCTACTGTCAGGATCCCTGTATTCTGCTGTTCCAGGTCCCAATGAGCACCAGCTACCACTGCTTACCTGAGTGTAGGAACATATGAAGTTGTCATTAGTCTATCTAACTCAGTATTGTCTACACTGACTGTGTGTATCCAGGGTTTCAGACAGGGCTATTGTCCAGCTTACCTAGAGATGGCAGGGATTAAACCTGGAACTTCTGCATGCAAAGCATGGACTCTGCCACTGAGCTACAGCCTTTCTAACTCAACAGTAATCCCCATCAATCTCAGTGGTTCTTATTTCTGAATAAACATTTATAGGATCACGGTGTACATGTTTCTAATCAAACTTGTCCCTGTAGTTAGAGGTAGGGTTCTCATTAATCTGTAAGAAGTTCCAGCATTGGGATTGATCGGTATTAACCCAGTAATTAAACAAACCTGTAGAACGAAATAGACATTCTACAAAACATAAAGACAAAGGGTGAACAATGGAGAAAATACATACAGTTCAATTACACACCATGTGTGGAGATTAAGGCATAACTACAGGTGGGTGTGGTGACCAAGGCTGCCGTGCTAACCCCACACCTGGGAGCAAGTCCTACTTAATTCAGTAGGACTGCTAAGCGTAAAGGGACCCCTAACCATTAGGTCCAGTCGTGGCCGACTCTGGGGTTGCGGCACTACAGCTTCCAGGTCATGTGGCCAGCATGACTAAGCCGCTTCTGGCAAACCAGAGCAGCACACGGAAATGCCGTTTACCTTCCCGCTGGAGCGGTACCTATTTATCTACTTGCACTTTGACGTGCTTTCAAACTGCTAGGTTGGCAGGAGCCAGGACCGAGCAATGGGAGCTCACCCCGTTGCGGGGATTTGAACCACCGACTTTCTGATCAACAACTCCTAGGCTCTGTAGTTTAACCCACAGCGCCACCTGCATCCCTAAGAATACATGGTTAAAATTACAATGATTTGGAAGAAGCAATAAGGCGGCCTCACAAAAACTGTCTGTGTGGTAATTCCAGGCATAAAGGAGAAAGTGTAGAGTCATTTAAGGAAGCACGAAGCCTTAGGAAAACTGAGTGTTGGGGAAATACATTAGGATGGTTATATCATAGGGGTGATGATACTTTTTCAGTCTGAGGACTGCATAACCTTCTGAACAACTTTCCAGGGACCATATGGAAGAGGACGTGTCCAGAGGCAAAAATGGGCAGAGCAATGAATGTACACTACCTTTGTGCAGTAGTTAGAGGGCTGAACTAGATGACTCTTAAGGTCCCTTCCAACTCTACAATTCAATGATTTTAAAAAATAATAATAAATGCTTTTATTTAATTTCCTTATTACTTTAGGTCCAGTAAAAAAAAAAATGCTTCAGTAATATACAACAAACAACACCAGTAGGCTGGTTTCTGCATACCTCTCTATCTTCCATCTAGAAGAGCAAGGGTCTGAAGACACATTCCAGCTGGGCAAAAAAATCGCAAGGATGCTGCAAAGGAGGGCCACTGAGAAGTGTGGCCTGGTGAGAAGGGGAGTAGCTGGGGAGGGGTGTGATGTGGTGAGGGTCAGACTGAGAGACCTGGAGGGTCTTGACCTTCTATCCCTGCTGCATCAGGATATTACGGCAGAGTGAGAACAAATGAAGGCAAGAACATTAAAGACTTTGAAAGCAAAGATGCGGAGTCTTCATCCTGAAATGGCATAAGGATCTACAGTGGTACCTCAGGTTAAGTACTTAATTCGTTCCAGAGGTCCGTTCTTAACTTGAAACTGTTCTTAACCTGAGGTACCACTTTAGCTAATGGGGCCTCCTGCTGCTGCTGCTGCTGCCGCCGCGCCGCTGGAGCCCGATTTCTGCTCTTATCCTGAAGCAAAGTTCTTAACCTGAAGCAATATTTCTGGGTTAGCGGAGTGTGTAACCTGAAGTGTATGTAACCCGAGGTACCACTGTATACTCTTCAAAGAAATGAAATAGTGTTGTTGTTTTTAAAATAACAACCCAGTGGTCATGTCTGAACCCCTCAGACAGCTAAAATACTCCTTTGGGTCCCAGCCAGAGTACAGGGCAAAAGCGAAGGATGGCATTGAATTGCAACTGAAGTTCCTTTGATTATACCCTGTCAGTTTCAGGAATTCAGCCAAGTTTGCTAATCTTTTCTTTTACAAAAAAAGATTACTAATTGAAAAGAAAGGACTAAAAAATGGATTGGATTTTTCTTTTCTTTTTTATACACATATGCACACACTGTTGAAGGACAGGAGAACCTTATAGCCCAATCCTATGCAGATTTAGATGCTCCCAAAGATAATTGAAGATAGTCTCAACTTGTTAACTGGTCTTTAAACTAAATTCTTAAAATCTTTATTCCTCAAAATCTCAAATACTGGATCTAGAACAAGATCTTGCCTTATGTTCTTTTGCATGATATTTTGGACCTACAATAATAATAAATAATAATAATAATAATTTATTATTTATACCCCGTCCATATGGCTGGGTTTCCCCAGCCACTCTGGGCGGCTTCCAAAAGAATATTAAAATACTATGATACATCAAACATTAAAAACTTCCCTAAACAGGGCTGCCTTCAGATGCCCCCTACAATATTTTTTCCACTAATCTTGAGTGTTCTATGTCAACAAAACATTCATCCATTTAATTTGCAACCATGTTACTGGTTCTGCCTTTCCCATCACAGTGCAGATTTGAACCCTGATTCACAGTTTAGTGTAGTAAATCATGCAAGGAAGGGGAGACAAAGAAAAGAATGCATGGTGTGGAGAAAGCTGAGAGGCTGAAGGTTTTTCTTCTCTCATTATACTAGAACTCAGAGTAATCCAGTGAAGCTGTACATTAGAAAATTTTGAACAATATTATATATTATTGTATTTTAATAATGTTATTTATCCCCTTATTACATGTTTACATTTTCTTATGGGATTAAAGTTGCATTTAGCCTGAAAAGTAACCTGAAAAAAATAAATAAATTGATTAAACACACACACAAAACCTAGATCCCTAAACTTGCAGCTGCTCCTATTCAGATCTGTCCCACCGTTTAATCAGCTATAGCTTTTGGTTTACTGTATTAACCTACCAAGTAACGCTTGCAGCCTTAATAATACGTTATGAAGCTAATTTCAAAGAACACGGACAGAAGGTATACTTAGTTTTTAAGCTATATAAATCAAGAAAGACACCCTAATCTTTAATTTTCCTGTATAGTGCGGCTGACAACTTCCAAGCAAAAACACAGCACATGATGCAAAATTGGGAATGATTGCAGTGGGCTGAGTCCACACACTGCATTGTTCAGAGCTGGCTGTGCAAAAACAAGAATGCCTGTATGATGAGAAGCATGAAAAGAACACAAATGACTAATGCAGGTACTTTGTTTTTAGTGTAGGCAAGTCAACTGTGACAGGTATATGATGCAGTGAATTCTTTTCCAGACAAAATCGCAGAAAGACTACAGATATGATTGCCCATAGTTGTTATTCTGAATCATAGCATTTGGGTTCTGCACACAGTTAAGATGTCCCCTTCCTAAGTGGCTGAACGTATTTCTGTTTCAGTAAAGCTTGGCAGAGCCTCCTACATGTTATTTTATTTCTCCCCTAAATTAATAATTATGTGCTGCTGCTGCCTTTGTCAGACTTGGCTCTGAAATCCTTTAGATTATTGTTGTTGTTTCTTCAGTAATAAATAGCTAGTTAAGTCTCTTGTAACCAGTTCTCCCCACTGATGTTTGTGCTGTTTTATAAACATACTTTAAAAAAACACAACCATAATCTAAACATAGCAGTAGCATAAGGGGCAGCAAAAGCAAAAATAAAAACACCTCATAAAAAGAGGTCAAAATCCTAGCATTAGTTTTTTATCAATGACAGGTCACCATAGGATTGTATTGTTTCATTGATTTATATACTGCTGTTCATCCAAGGATAACAGGGCAATTTACATTATAGGTAAAGGTAAAGGGACTCCTGACCATTAGGTCCAGTCATGGCCGACTCTGGGGTTGCGGCGCTCATCTCGCTTTATTGGCCGAGCGAGCTGGCGTACAGCTTCCGGGTCATGTGGCCTGCATGACCAAGCCACTTCTGGCGAACCAGAGCAGCGCACGGAAACACCATTTACCCTCCTGCCGGAGCAGTACCTATTTATCTACTTGCACTTTGACGTGCTTTTGAACTGCTAGGTGGGCAGGAGCAGGGACCGAGCAATGGGAGCTCACCCCATCGCGGGGATTCGAACCACCGACCTTCTGATCTGCAAGTCCTAGGCTCTGTGGTTTAACTCACAGCACCCACGTCCCTGTAATTTACAGTATAAACACACACAAATATACATGGACGTAGCCGGGGGGACAATCAATACAAATTGAGGTTCTGCTCCCCCCTAACTAAGCCACCATCCTCACATCCAAGGCAAGTTGCTCAGACTGAGGAGATAGCTTTTGGCGCTAGACTTTTATAAGGCCCAATGGGAACGGATTAGCTTTTAGGAATCAGCTGACAGAATGCCGAGGCCAGCTGGTACTACAACACAGTGGTACTGAAGCACAGAGGTCAATTTGGAAGGCTTGCCCTGATTCATGACCCTCATGCACACACCTTATTTCTTGCACTTTATAGAAAGTCCTGCCCATTTATGTCGGACTTAGAGAGGAGAAATTTATCCTGGCAATCGTGTCACTTTTGTGATATGGCCTTTCCCTGCCAACCTATTCTTCCTCAGCCCTTAGCCTAGCCTAGCCAATATTTTGTTGGCTGTTTATTCCAATCTTAATGTTGTTTCTATTTGTTGAAGTGTCAGCTATTTATAGTAATCACTTGCAACTCTGGCACAGCAGCCATTTTAAATGTGAGTGCTTTTGTAGTCCCAGACTTTTATGTTGTCATTCCACAGTCCACTAGTCTGCTTCCTCACCATCATGGTAGCCACAGTTGGTATCAGCATCCTTAAGCAGCTGACAGGGCTCTGGAGGGTCCCCTACTGATTCCTGCCCCAGGCTCCTTGTTATGTACTGTGTTGAATAGGATCCAAAATGCCGCAGTCTGATTGGTCCTAGAACAATAGGATTCAGAATGCAGCAGTCTGATTGGTCCTAGAACAATAGGTTCCAGAATGCAGCAGTCTGATTGGTCCACAAGAGCCACCCAATCCAGTTCCAGGTAGAAGTGAGTCCACAACCTGATTGGCCTACAGGAGAATCCCAGAAGAGCCAATCATGTGGGGCCCATTGTGTAAATAATGTATATAAAGAGGTCATTCTGGGGGAACTTCCATTCTTCCTCACCACTATGAGCTGAATAAAGAGCATGAAATCCACTCTCAACTCAGAGTATATTTCACTCCTCTTTATATTTTTTCTGGCCTGGTACTCCAAGCAGCTAGATCTATTAGCATTGCCTAGATAGGGAGGAGAATGGGACAAAACTAGAAATAGTTGGCTCCACCTGTCATTGTCTCTGGTCCTGCCTATCATTGGCTCCGACTCTACCTACTGTGGACATCTCTGCCTTCCAACCCATCAGTTCCAATGAGCAGCACCCGCCACTAGCTACCACCATGCACGGAGGAAACTCTAGCCTCACCTGCTGGTGACCTCCCTGCCTTCCATTCTACCAGTCCCAATGGGCACCGACCTCCATTTTCATTTCCCACAATGCCCCTGACCTAACATTCTGGGGCATTGAAGAATATTTTAAATGGTGGCTTTATTCAGCTATGGTGTAATGCCACCCCAGTTAGGTTAAGCCTAACAGAACATGCTGCCCAGGGACCCCTCAGATATGGAGCTGCCCCTGTGGGTGGCCTGGAGGCTGTGATTTTCACACTATATTGCAACTGTGATTGTGACTCTTGAATACCCATGTCTCTTGTGGTTTCCAGAACCATGCAGCATGTATGCTGTCAAAACTACAGTGGTACCTCGGGTTACAGACGCTTCAGGTTACAGACTCCGCTAACCTAGAAATAGTATCTTGGGTTCAGAACTTTGCTTCAGCTTGAGAACAGAAATTGTGCTCTGGCATTGCGGCGGCAGCAGGAGGCCTCATTAGCTAAAGTGGTACCTCAGGTTAAGAACGGACCTCCGGAACAAATTAAGTCCTTAACCAGAGGTACCACTGTACTGCAAAATTCTCCTGTGCTAACTGTAGTCCTGTTTCCTGGCTAGCCAGGCTAAGGCTGATGGGAGTTGTAGTCCCAAACACCCTGAAGGCACCTAGGCTAAGGAAATCTGTGTTAAGAGAATCTGCTGCAGTGTGCATGGGTTCTGTTACAGTCATTTGAAGGGTTTTTCCACGGAGGAGTTGAAAGCAGGAAATTAGAAAAACACTCTAGATAAAATTTAAATGTACTTTTTAGAGATATTAGCTACCGAGTTCAAGAAGTCTTTTTTTAGGGCATTTAGTTTCTTTTTTCTTTTCAATAGGAGAAACAGTCATCTTGTTATTCTGCTATTACAGAAGTGAACTTAGCAGGGGTGTCAGTGTAGAATCTCTCTTGCTAACAAAGTCTTTGAATCTAAAATTCACCCACACAAAATGGGTGTTGAAATAGATAATTGATATAGAACATATCAGTGAAAAACCAAGGCCTGTGCACTTCCTAAAATATCTGGAAATATACAGTCTAATGTAGTGGGTGAGGAAAGCGACTCGTATAGAGAACTTCTTACCTTTTAAAACTTTTTTTTTTCATCTAGAAGAAGGGGGATGAACTTTACCTACAACTCCTCCACCAAACCTGTTCATTTCCCAAGATTAATGAGCCCAAAATGTCAATCTGTTTCAGAAGCTTGTTGCCAGTCCTCAAAACACATGTGATGGTGAAATCTTGGCAACAAACTGTATATATATATCTATCTATAAAACACCCTGTAGACTGCCAGGATTTTCTCCCCCAGTTGGTGGAATAGATCAAGCTGCCAAAGAGACGACAGGTGTGTCACTGAATTCTACCATCTTCCAGGGGATGGAGGGCAGCAGGACTGACCTCTGGTAGCATATGTATCATACATTTAAAAAAGATTTTCCCCCCTCCCTAAAAAAGAATAATGGTAACTGTGGTTTGTTAATGATGCTGGAAATTATAGCTCTGCAAGGTAAGGCCTAAACTACATTTTCCAACATTCTTTTTTGGCAGTGGTGGGGTGTGTGAGATAAATGGCCTCGGCCCAGTATACCTGAAGCAGCATCTCTACCCCCATCGTTCTGCCAGGACGCTGAGGTCCAGCGCCGAGGGCCTTCTGACGGTTCCCTTATTGCGAGAAGCAAAGCTACAGGGAACCAGGCAGGGGGCCTTCTCGGTAGTGGCGCCCGCCCTGTGGAACGCCCTCCCATCAGATGTCAAAGAGATAAACAACTACCTGACATTCAGAAGACATCAGGGAAGTTTTTAATGTGTGACATCTTAGAGTATTTTTGGTCTTTGTTGGAAGCCACCCTGAGTGGCTGGGGAAACCCAGCCAGATGGGTGGGGTACAAATAATAAATTATTATTATTATTATTATTATTATTATTATTATTATTATTATATGATTTAAATGTATGGTGTGAATGCAGCTTCTGTCCAGTTAACAGCCAACCATTCTACCTGTGCCTGCTTAATAACACCATTAATTGATCTTCATTATAAAAGAGTAATATACATTTGTCATGGACTGGATGGATGAACAAGAGTGGGGGAGGCAGCAGGTGGGGAACCCCCAAGGGAAGAACGCTCAGAGCCAGGGGATTAGTGGTGGGACAGCAATGAGTGGTCAGCGGAAAAAGGAAGCAAACTGGGTGGAGGTGTCAGAAGCTGTAGAGGTAACAGGGTATAGTGAGAAGGAAGACGGTGTGGCAGAGAGCTGTCCAGAATCAGAGGCAGAAGTAGAGGCTGGAGAGGAGGGGGGGGGGCAAAAGGCAGAGATGAGGCAGGCTGCTAGAGAAGCCAGGAAGTTTCTCCCTCCTGCTGCGACCAGATTCACTCTTTCCTATTCTCAAAGAACCAAAAGAGGTATGAAGAGCGTGGAGCATAGATAGGCACAGTGATGAAGTCTGTCACAGTCCGGTTCATGGGCGATCAAAGTCCCAGCTGGGGATGTTGGACTGGGGGCAAGATGGCGGGGTGGGAGCAGGAACGGGAGTCCAGAAGCCAGGAGTCAGGAAGCCAAGAGTCTGAGGGTCAGGAAGCAAGGAGTTAAAAGGCCACGGGTCCAAGGATCAAGAAGCAAGGAGTCACGAAGTCAGGGGTCTGAGGACCAAGAAGCAAGGAGTCAAGGAACCAAACGCAGCAAGGCAGGGAACATGTTGCTGTGGCAAAGAGCCGAAGGGGAAATGCTGACCTTATATCTCTTCCCGGCTCTTGCCACCAAGTGCTGTGAGTTACCAATCGGCCTCACCTGTGCCTCTTCAGAACAAACTTAGGAAGGCCCCAGTCCTGCAGAGTCCTATTGGTCACAGGGCCTGGCTCCTGCACGCACACCTGACAAAGTCTCAGGTTGCTTGGGAAGGACCCAGGGGAGGAGGAGACTTAGACAACTGCTGGAACGCAGAAACCTTCATTCCCCACAATTGCCTCATGGGGGAAAGGTCTACCAGGAAGAATTGCTGTGATCTCTAGGCATGGCCTCCTGGGTCAACCTTGCTTCCCTGAATAAAGAGTTGCAGGTATCTCCCCACTTATGCAGGGGTTATGTTCCTGGGTACCACACATGTGAAATTGGGTATAGTGGGGAACCCCATCTAAAAAGCCCGTAAACGTCTGGAAACCCTTGAAAAATGCTTTTAAAAAACCAGCAGCACTTATCAGACTGGCATGAATGGTTGGAATGGGGGCTCTCAGTCTTCCTCATTGCTGGAGGACAATGTGGAAATGACAAGTTGGGTAAACTGGTATCCTGACGTACGTGGCTATGATTCAGAGCTAGATCGATACCCCAAAGTGGTATCCTTCAGCATGGGCACAATTCGCTGCTTCTTGGGTTTCTCAGCACCCAAGGAAGGTGACGACGCCTTGTGTTTAGGTGTCATCTCAAAAAAATCCTCCAAAAACTCAGCCCAAAATCTGCCAGACTCCACCACCATCACTCCCTCCAAAGCTCCTTTCTCAAACTCCAGCTCTCCACAGGCCTGAAAGATTGGTGCAGAGGCTTGTGGGATTGCAGTTGCAAAGGCCTCTGGGATTGCTAGCCAATTGCTCTGCTATTTTTGCACCATTTTGCAGTTTGGAGGCTGCTTTTGCCCTTTTCGTGCCTTTTGGCAGTTTAAATAAATTTATTTAATTATTTCCTGGCGCAGCACATATGTGCGTTTGACTCACACGTGACCGCATATAAGTGGGAGATGCCTGTAACTTCACTGACACCGTGCGATTTATTGCTGGCTTGCTCCTGACTCCCACTCCTGACAAAATACCTCAAATTCTTTGGGTGTGTTTTTGAGGATTTTTGCTGCAACGTGGCTAATAAAACACATTACAGCATGTGATAAAGCTTTTCCTAAATAGTATCCTTTTAGGCTGCAGGAGTCTGTACATGCAGATTTGAATGCTTTCCAATGAAAAATGTATGGCTGTAGCAGGAGAAAGAAAGCTAGCCTAGTCCTTTTTTATAAGAGTTGCTTCTGCACCTGAGCCCTTTAGCTATTGAAGAGGAATTAAACTGAAGTTTTGACACAAGTTTTGCACTGTACTATCCAGCAATGCCCACTGCTCTGATCAAAATCCTTCTTGGTTTACTCACAGGCAAGCAAAGCTTCTCAGGAATGTTAATTAAAAAGTTTTCCCCAGGATATGATGAAAATACATAATTGTACATAAATATAGATTGGAAATGGCTGTGTATAGTGAATACTTATCTACTTTTAAAATTCTCATTCTTGATCTTATTTCTTCCTTTTCTTTATCTTCTTGTTCTTTTCTTTTATATTTTACCTTTCATTTCTTTTCTTTATTGTGAATATTGTTTTGTAGAGGTTTAAATAATTGTAACTATGAGAAGAGGTAAAATGTTTTCTAATTTTCTCTTGGTTACATGTATTTTCCTTTTTTTGTATATTTGTATTTTTTCTAATTTGTAAATAATAATAATAATAATAATAATAATAATAATAATAATAATAATAATAATGTTCCCCCCAGGTATGTTTTACCTATTTTATTGCTTTCTGATTAGCACAGGCAGGGGATTAGTGATGAATTGCCCCTTGAAAATCCTCTTAGAAATGTTCCAGTGTGGGCTACTTTTCCAGCTATGTTGGGGAAGCTTTAATCACCAGCTTCCTTTCAATTTTTTATAGGCAAAGGAACAGGTAGTTGTACTAGCTCCATATATAGCAGTTAAACCTGCACCGGGTCACTTCTGAAGACCAACACAACAGCTTTCTGGTCACTTACCACCCAACTACTAAGATTCTATACTTCAGAGGTAGGCCAATTGGTTTAAACTTGTTCTGTCTTCTTTTCTCACTGCTGTTGTAATAAAAAAATTAAGGTCTTATATATATATCATAAATGTTCATAAATGTACCAACCAAGCACAAACACAGATACGTGGACCACATATCTGGAGCAGCACAGGAAGACCGTCCTGAAACCATTTTGACTCCCAAACTGACCAAATATTTTTCTCTGCAAGGAGGGAGGGGGTGTGAGGGAACCTTCCCATTGTCTCAGAAATTGGGAAATCACCATTTCAAAGGAATGGGCAGACTACCAGGAAAGGCAATCAGATAAGGCATTATGAGATAACCCAGCAGACAGGAAAAACAACATTCAAATTTCTGTTGTAGACCACCTTTTCTGTGATGCAGGTATGATGTTTGTGGGGGGTGGTCTTGGGCTACACCGCTTCTGTGATGTATGTATGATGTATGGAGGGGTGGTCTTGAGCTCCAGGGCAGGGAATTAAAAATGTCTATATAAGGGCAGGCACACCTTTGTTCTGGGTCCTCCTCCGTCCTCCTGTGGGTGAGGGGAGCACCCTGTTGCAACAGCTTTAATAAAGATCAGGCTTACTATGCTTCTCAATATTCTCTGGTTGGCCTCTGTTATTTTCTCCTACCAATACGGAACCCACGTAAGTACTCTATACGGGCTCTTGGATACCCCATAAGGGGAAAGGGGCAGATTTTGTTTACAACAGCACTGTCTAAACCTCCAGTTGCCAAAAAATCACCTCTTGAGCTTGGATAGTCTTGACCCCCCTCTTCAGTTCTGTACACTAGCTTCCTCTTCCTTTCTACATATATCACTTGCTTTAGGAAAGGGCTTCCAGTTACAAGAGGGCAAGAGTGGGGAACCTTTCACAGCCCGCGATTTTCATTTCCTTCTGGGCAACATTGTGAGAGCCACATGGTGGGTGCGGTCAGATTCAAAAGTGGGCCACACAATTAGTGTGCATTTTACCTGTGTTCACTTAACAGATTTCTGTGTGCACACACACACTTGCCTCTATCTTCCATCTGGGCAAGCAAGAGTTATTGCATTTCAAGGTCCCATACCCTCCCGGGAAGTGGAAGAAAGACACATGAAACAGTATTTTAGGTTAATGGGTGAAAAAGGCCACAACTTTATTGGTTACAGAATGTGAGTGGTATTGGCTTAGGCATTTGAAACCACACGACTACAGTATATAGTGGTACCTCGGGTTAAGAACTAATTCCTTCTGGAGGTCCGTTCTTAACCTGAAACTGTTCTGAACCTGAGGTACCAATTTAGCTAATGGGGCCTCCTGCTGCTGCCGCACCGCCGGAGCACGATTTCTGTTCTCATCCTGAAGCAAAGTTCTTAACCCAAGGTACTATTTCTGGGTTAGCGGAGTCTGTAACCTGAAGTATCTGTAACCTCAAGCATCTGTAACCCGAGGTACCACTGTATCTGACTCCTGCCCATCTGCAGGAGTCTTGGAAGGGTTAACCACCAGTAAGGGGGAGCCCTGCTGATGCACATCAACTAGGACTTCCCCAGGGTCACCGCTAGGGGTCGTGTCATGGCCCAACCCCCCAGTCTGGGGCTTCAGACAGAAACTACACCCCCTTGGATTTCTTTAACAGAATACCCTTGAATTAGGAGGGGTAGGTGATGGCCACTACCTCCCCTCCCCTTCAACCTAATACTCCAATGCCTAACCACCTAACCTTACAAAGTTGTGATGATTTGCTACGAGGTAGGCGACAAAACCAAATGGCCGGTGCCAATTTCCCAAGTGGAAGAATCCTGACCAGGCCCCTTGGACAACCAAGGCGACCAACTGAGGTCCATAGCATGTCAAGAAATAAAAGAGCCTAACCTAAGGGAGGGAGGGAGGAAGAACTGGCTGAGTAGGGAGAAAAACAGAGGTGAGTCCTCAGCCGCAGGCAGTTTAAATAGCCTGCTCCATGCCCCCAGACTGTCCGACCCTACCCTGCACACGTGGTAAGGGCTTGTTTCCAGCCTACAACATCATTTCCCTGGGAAATGGCTTTATCAGAGTTCAAAGACACATTCAAGGAAACAAAAACACTCAAGGAGGATGTGAAAAAGGGCCTGTGAGGGTTGTAGCTTAGAGAGAGTCCGGAGGGTGAGGCAGAGATATTGGGGGGTGGGGCTGCCTTTAGTTTGAGGACTTCAGCCCAGAATGTGCAATACAGCCACAGATACACCCACTCTTATTGGGTCCAAAGTTTGCTCAATGGAGCAAGGCCCCTATAATTACAGAAGGCTTTCCCTAGTCGAATGGAACTACCCAGCCCAAGCTGCAAGTCTGTTAAAGTTGCAGGAAACTCTAGACTTCTACTAAAGTCCACAGTTGACGTGTCGGTGGGACTTGACATCCTTCTGCGGGGCCTGCAAGACAGAGCTGTTCCTCCTGGCCTTCGGTCCGGGCCCAGTTTGACTCCCCTCTATGGACCCTGTAAGTTACCTCTTTGGCCCTTTTATCAGCTCATGTGGGACCAACATGGATAGCTGGTCCTGATTAATACTTGAGGTTCCCAACCCCTATGGTTGTAATTCATGGGCAGTCATTTAATTTTATCCTGATTCTAATTTTTAAGCTGTATTTTAATCAATTGTTTGATTGTGTCTTAATGTATTTGATATTTGATGTTAGGCACCCTGAGCCCGGTCTTGGCTGGGGAGGGCGGTGTATAAATAAAAATTTACTTACTTACTTACTAAAGCAACATGTACGGCTGTGAAGCTTGTGTGTGACTCTTCAGTGTGCACTTTTGTTGGAGCTGTCCAGGATCATATTTGACTTAATGCAGGAACGCGGGTGGCGCTGTGGGTTAAACCACAGAGCCTAGGACTTGCTGACCAGAAGGTCGGCGGTTCAAATCCCTGCGATGGGGTGAGCTCCCATTGCTTGGTCCCTGCTCCTGCCAACCTAGCAGTTCGAAAGCACGTAAAAGTGCAAGTAGATAAATAGGTACCACTCCGATGGGAAGGTAAACGGCGTTTCCGTGCACTGCTCTGGTTCGCCAGAAGCGGCTTAGTCATGCTGGCCACATGACCCAGAAGCTGTACGCTGGCTCCCTCGGCCAATAAAGCGAGATGAGCGCCGCAACCCCAGAGTCGGTCACGACTGGACCTAATGGTCAGGGGTCCCTTTACCTTTACCTTTTATGAACCTGAAATCCAATGGAAACTCCATCTTTGGGCTTGAAGCTCTGGGATTCCTTGCCTGGAATAGAACACTACAGTACTTCTGTCCCTGTTTAAATTTAGATCAGGGTTAGACAGTGTAGTGTCCAATAGTCATGGACAATGAGAAGTGGAGTCTTAACGTCTGGAGGACACCGTATTAGTTACCCTGATTGTTAGAAAGGGTCCTGTACTTTTCTATTTTTGCTTTGTTATTCTGTTCAACACCTTGTACGTTAATGCTATCATATAGCTAATGCCAATAAAATGCTTATCACTGGGTGTGTTGTAAGTAGGCCCTGATTGCATGTTGCCTGGATCTTCTGCAGCTACCAACTTTGGGTTCCTGAGGGAAGAGAAACACTTGGCCCATTTTTTTAAGCCTTGTATTCGAACCCTAGTCACCATAGCAACACCATTGTTTAAATGAGGCATATATAGCCAGTAAGGTTGAAATTGTCAAGGAACAATTGATGACACTGATAAGTAACTAAAGCTCATGCTATATAGTAAAACGTTTTGTGTTGATCTGCTGTTTTCCATAGAGAAGCATCTTATAAAACCAGTCATGCAGGAACAATTCACAAAGTCAAGACTCCCCTTCCCCCCAGGTCCTGCTATATAATAAAGGGAACACTACTTTGAATTAAAAGGGATGTGGGTGGCACTGTGGGTTAAACCACAGAGCCTAGGACTTGCCAATCAGAAGGTCGGCGGTTCGAATCCCCGCAATGGGGTGAGCTCCCGTTGCTCGGTCCCTGCTCCTGCCAACTGATCGGATCAGCTGATAAGCGGCTTAGCAGCTTAGAAAAAGGGGGGGGGGAGGAAAAAAACCCAGCAGGAACTCGCAAGACATTGTCGTCTTGTGAAGCAAGCCCATAGGAAATTCGTTTTGCGAAGCACCTCCAAAACGGAAAACTCTTTCGTCTAGCGAGTTTTCCGTCTTGCGAGGCATTCGTCTTGCGGGGCACCACTGTATTGTGGAGTTGGAAGGGACCCTAAGGGGCATCTATTCCAACCCCCATGATGCATGAATATTAACTAGATCATACATAACAGATTGCCATCCAACCTCTCTTTAAAACCTCCAAGGAAGGAGAGTCCATCACCTCCTTAGGGAGTCTGTTGCACTGTCGAACAGCTCTTACTGTCGGAAAGGTATTCCTGATGTTTAGTCAGAATCTCCTTTCTTGTTTCTTGAGTCCCTTGGTTCAGGTTCTAGCCTCCAGAGCAGGAGAAAACAAGCTTGCTCCATCTTCCGTGTGACAGCCTTTCAGATATAAGAACATTGCGTATCTCCTCTTTGCCAAGCTAACATGCCAAGTTCCCTCAACTGTTCCTCATAAGGTTTGTTTTCCAGACCCTTTATCATCTTGGTATAGTCCAGGAGTCAGCAAACTTTTTCACTGTCTCTCAGACTTTGTGGGGGGCTGGACTATATTTTTTTTGGGGGGGGGGGAATGAACGAATTCCTATGCCCCACAAATAACCCAGAGATGCATTTTAAATAAAAGGACACATTCTACTTATGTAAAAACACGCTGATTCCCGGACCACATTTAGAAGGAGATTGGGCCGGATCCGATCCCTGGGCCTTACTTTGCCTACCCATGGTCTAGTTTGCCCTCAGAACTCTCTCTCTCCCCCCTCCCCCTATTTTCACCTGACTGGGATGTGTCCTTGAACTCTGATAATGTCTCTTCCTTGCTTGATGGAGATTAAAGAAGGCTGTTTGAGTAGAAACTAGCCTACTGTACAAAGGTGACATTTACATTTGTTGCTCCACCCACTTTTGACTCTGGCCCCACCTACCACTTGCTTGAGGCTCTCAGGCTGGTAGTGGATCATGTAGATTAACAACCCAATGGAGGAACAACTGGGAACATCTTGGCCATGGGGTATGCATGGAATGCCCTAAACGGCATCGGCCCAGTATACCTGAAGGAGCATCTCCACCCCCATCATTCTGCCCAGACACTGAGGTCCAGCTCCAAGGGCCTTCTGGCAGTTCCCTCACCGCGAGAAGCGAAGTTACGGGGAACCAGGCAGAGGGCCTTCTCGGTAGTGGCACCCGCCCTGTGGAATGCCATCCCATTAGATGTCAAGGAAATAAACAACTATCTGACTTTTAGAAAACATCTGAAGGCAGCCCTGTTTAGGGAAGCTTTTAATATTTGATGAATTATTGTATTTTAATATTTTGTTGGAAGCCGCTCAGAGTGGCTGTGGAAACCCAGCCAGATGGGCGGGGTATAAAATTATTGTTATTATTATTATTATTAATAATAATAATAATAAATGAGTATGGGGTTGATCTTGTCCCTGGGGGAAAGCAGCTTAGGGAGAACAAAAGGAGATGTAGACAGACAGCAACCAGTGAAGGCTAGTCCATTTGGTGGGGCAGTGCTCATTCACCCTAGCTCCACCTACCCATAACTAACCCACGCCCACCTTTAAAGCCCTATACGGCCTAGGACCCTCGTACCAAGGGACCGCCTCTCCTAGTATGTCCCACAGAGGAACTTACGATCTTCAAACAAAAACATCTTGGAGGTCCCAGGCCACAGAGAGGTTAGGCTGTCCTCAACCAGAGCCAGGGCTTTTTCGGCTGTGGCTCTGATCTGGTGGAACGCTCTGCCACAAGAGATTAGGGCCCTGCGGGACTTGACATCTTTCCGCAGGGCCTGCAAGACAGAGCTGTTCCGCCAAACCTTTGGCCAGGGCACAGCCTGACTCCCTCCTTTGGCAATCTTCACAGAACTCTAGCTCAATGGTTGCCATCAATTTGATTTGAAGTAATTTTTTAATGAAATGATTTTAGAATGCTGTATTATTTTATTGTTGTTAGCCGCCCTGAGCCTGGCCTCAGCTGGGGAGGGTGGGATATAAATAAAAAATTATTATTATTATTATTATTATTATTATTATTATTATTATTACAATGAGCTTGATGGGTGGCCTTGGCTGTAATTTCCTCTTCCCTAACCTCAGTGTTGCCCTTGTACAACTCCACAGGGAAGAAGATGGAATGGGAATGAAACTAGTATCAGTTGGCTCTGTCTGTTGTCTCTGGTTCTCCCCACTATCTGGGCTCCTTGCATTTCACCCTACCAGTCTCAATGAGCACCAGCCACTACTGAGAGCAGTGAGCACTTGGCAGCAGCTGAAGCTTGCAGTCCTTTGCCTTGGATGCTTAGCAGGTGTTGCTGATGGAGAGGGGAGCGGTGTCACCTGAGTGCTCATGTCTTAACCCTCTACAGGTGGGAGAAGGGAATTACACTAATATACCGTACAGTACTTCCTCCAGGAAAGGTGCAGTAGCTGTTAGTTCTCTGGTAGCAACATCATTTGTGGGATGCCAGATAGGCTGTGTGGCTCACACTATTGTGTGCTCCAACATCTTCCTGCCATTTCCCTGTATTTTCCACCTACCTCACTTCTTCTAATGTCCTGGCCGGCCGGTGGGTTGCAGGGTATACAGCTCAAAATAATTTAGGATGACTGATGTAGCAAGAGACAGTTTCATGGACAGCTTCCAATGCATTCATATTTGCCCTCAATTAAATGCCTTTCATTCATAGATTTGGATCGGTGCACTACTTTGATCTGCTTCTGTGCATACCACAGTCAATGGCTGGATGATGACATGAAGGAGTTCAAAGCAAGCTCCCAGCCTGCTTCTGGAAATGGCATTCAATAATTTAATTCAGAGGACGATGACAGAGTTGTTTCTGAACTGGAGATTAATGGATGACCTTGAAGTAAACAAAGCATTAATATCCGACAGAGGGAGCATGTGAAGTGGGACATGGGGTGGGGGATGGGCTGGCATGTCTGGGGCAGGGGTGAGCACATTGTTCCGGGTTTGCAAGCCAATGCACTTGAGTGGAACTAGACAGAAGCCATGTGTCTGTGTCTGTGTGTATCACTTATGTGCAAGGAAGGTGCGAAAGCAACACTGACATATGTGGGGAGGTGGGTATGCCCTTTCTCCCACCCAGTCCTCTGAGCTCCAACAGTTTTGGGGCATGGCTTTGTTTGGAGTGGATTAAATCCTGCTCCATATAATCCCTTTGTGTGCCATGCTCTGGAAAGAGGCATTAGAGATTAATGATAACAGCACAGTGGCTTTTGCTAATCAGGCCAGGAGGATTATAACGGGCTCTACCAGCAGAAGGCGTAATATTGTGGATGCTCATTTCCTCTTGGTGAAGAGAAAGGAGAGTGACTGGAAACAATCTCATAGGCTCTGTGAAAGACAAATTGAGTTCGAGCAGAACAAACTGTCTGTGGCTGCTTCAGAGTCTACAGACATAGAAAATCAATGTGGGGAAATCTTTCACTTCGAGAGCAGTGGCTGGAGTGTGTGAATTACTGTAGGCTGAATTATTGGGGCTTTACATGGGGTTGCTCTGGAACAGAATTCAGAAACTGCAACTGGCCTATGATGCTGTGGCCAGACTTCTGACAGGGCGAGTTGGAGGATGACTCAAATTATTATTTTGCAGATCTAGAAGTAGTGAATGCTAGAAATTAGTAAAATGGTAGAATTTAGATAATATTGGGGATATTGAAGGGAAAATAAAGGGTGCAGCAGTTCTCCTGAAAGATTCCTGGATTTAGCCTATGCAATCTAGTCTCTTCCAGCTGGTTGAATGTGAACCATTCTGAGACAATGGCCAGTAATCTACACATCAGAGAAGGATCCTTGGGTCTGTGCAAAACAGAGTTGGCATTGCTAGCATGGGCAGAAAAAGGGTTAGGACTGAAAACAGACAGGAGCAGGCTGTGCCCACAGAGAAAAAAGTGCCCTTCCACACAGAAGATTGGAGCAAGATGTTCTGGGAACAAGGAGGAGGAAATCAGTAGAATTCCATGCAGGGACTGAGAGTCAGAACCATCTTGGTGGGCTGGCTGAAGAGAGACCGGGACAGAGGCATGGAGATGTCTTGGAATCTGATGCTGCACAGCTTGTGGGGAACAAGCCCCTTTTGAGATTTGAATGCTGTAAACCCTGCACTCGCTCCATCTACACCCAGGTGTAAATCATACTTCTTTAAGACACCACAGTCTTGGCCATGTGTTGACTCCCAATGGAAACACAACCCTGGGTAAGCATGTGAAACCTCCTGAAATCTCGCTACTACAAGATTGGAAGAGATTGGAAGTGGCATTCAACCTTCGTAACACTGGTGTCAGTAGTGGGATCTGTGTTCCCTGGTGGAAAGGGCCAAGAAGCAAAGTGTGCCTGAAGTCAAAATGGAGGGAGAAGCAGCAGCACCCCTTGAGCAGTTCAAGTGGGTGAAGGAGACCACAATCGGCAAATGGAGCAGTATAGGCAGCGAAGTAACCATAGAATCATAGAATCACAGAGTTGGAATAGACCACAAGGGCCGTCGAGTCCAACCCCCTGCCAAGCAGGAAACACCATCAGAGCACTCCTGACATATGGTTGTCAAGCCTCTGCTTAAAGACCTCCAAAGAAGGAGACTCCACCACACTCCTTGGCAGCAAATTCCACTGTCGAACAGCTCTTACTGTCAGGAAGTTCTTCCTAATGTTTAGGTGGAATCTTCTTTCTTGTAGTTTGGATCCATTGCTCCGTGTCCGCTTCTCTGGAGCAGCAGAAAACAACCTTTCTCCCTCCTCTATGTGACATCCTTTTATATATTTGAACATGGCTATCATATCACCCCTTATCCTCCTCTTCTCCAGGCTAAACATGCCCAGCTCCCTTAAGGCTGGAGCAAAGGCTGGAGCAGCTTCTGCAGTCACATAAATAGTAGAGACAGCTGTTCAACATAACAGAATAACCACAACCAGAGTGGATGAGCAGAGTGAGAAGCCTCAGTGGAGAGCAAAGTGAGACTCCATGTGAGGTGATCACCTTGCAATGGGTTCGAAATGACCTAGAAGCCCAGCTTCCAGGCATCCAGATGAAGAAGGTAGCCAAAGAGATCTAGAGCTGAGGGGCTACTGATCAATCTTCCTACTTCCAGGGAGCCTGCTGTGGGAAAGGGTGTACAAGACAAGAAGGGCTGGCAGGCAGAGCTGCTTCACATTGATTTCACCACTTCCTGGGAGACTGCTGTAGAGGACAAAATGGAGGTGCCCAAGGGCATACAATAAGTGCTGCTAATTGATCTCTCTGCCCCTCGGGAGCCTGCTGGAGAAAAGGGTGTGCAAGAGGAACTTGTGCCAGAAAAGATTTCAAAGAAGGCACCTCCTCTCTGGGGAATACATTCTGCAAATGGAAAGCCACAACTGAAAAATGCCCGCCCCGCTCTGCTTCAGGGTCACCGCCACCCTCTGAGCCTCCCTCAGAGGGAGTTATGTTTATTAATTTCTGACATTGTTAATAGTGTGCTACTAAAGTTTCCTGTGACTGTTGTGTTGTTTTTTTTCTGATTGTGTTTTAACAGTACTGTAAGTTGCTTGGAGACCTCTGAGTAACTAACAGATCAAATTTGTCTCTGGGGCAACCCAGCCAGATGGATGGAGTATAAATAATAATAAAAAAGGTAAAGGTAAAGGTACCCCTGCCCGTACGGGCCATTCTTGACAGACTCTAGGGTTGTGCGCTCATCTCACTCTAGAGGCTGGGAGCCAGCGCTGTCTGCAGACACTTCCAGGTCACGTGGCCAGCGTGATGAAGCTGCTCTGGCGAACCGGCACCAGAGCAGCACACGGAACGCCGTTTACCTTTACCCACAGCGCCACCCGCGTCCCAATAAATAAAATAATAATTATTAGTAAAAGGTAATTAGGTTGTCATGACTGACTCTGGGGTTGCGGCGCTCATCTTGCTTTACTGGCCAAGGGAGCCGGCGTACAGCTTCCGGGTCATGTGGCCAGCATGACTAAGCCGCTTCTGGTGAACCAGAGCAGTGCACGGAAACGCCGTTTACCTTCCCGCCAGAGCGGTACCTATTTATCTACCTGCACTCTGACGTGCTTTCAAACTGCTAGGTTGGCAGGAGCAGGGACCGAGCAACGGGAGCTCACCCCGTCGCGGGAATTCGAACTGCCGGCCTTCTGATCGGCAAGTCCTAGGCTCTGTGGTTTAACTCACAGCGCCACCCGCATCCCAATAATTAGTATAATTATTAGTAGTATTATAATTATTATTATTATTAGTAGTAGTAGTAAAAACAGCAACTTTGATCCAATTAATTTCAGCCGGTCTACTCTGAATAGAACTTAGTTTGCTACAACACTGAAGTCTTTAAGTTGCCAGGGGACCCTTCCTTGAATTCAGGGAGGATCTGCTAATTCGTTATAGTGGCTGTGAAGAAGGTGTGGGAGGGAAGCTATTTAACACCACAAACCAAAGCTCAGTTTACTGAGAAGTAAATCCTGCCAAATTCAATCGGACTTACTCTCCAACCAGCGCCTTTAGGATTGCAGCCAGAGGCTATCACCACCCACCTGGGACGTAATTGAACTGCATGGGCCTTACTTCTGAGGAGACGTTTTATAGGGGTCGGCTCCAACATGCCGGATTCCTGAACACAGAGTCTGCTGGCGAGAGCAGAAGAGCAATGCCCTTAGAGATGTGCTGTTTGATGCAGCTGCCTACAAATATGATACGATAATCTTTATTGTCATTGTCCCATACAGAACAACGAAATTGAAAAAAATCTACATAAGACATTCAAAAACCTGCTATGCCAGCTATCCCAACCGGGTTAGCCCCCTAAAAACTCTGATACCCCATTTTTAAATACAGTATACTCCCACAGAGAGTACACTGCATTTCAAACCAAAATCGCATTTGGATAGAAACTGTTTCTCAGGCGGCTAGTCCTAGTCTTTATAACCCTGTACAGTACCTTCTTCCAGAAGGCAGAAGCTGCAAGAGATAATTTCTTAGCAAATCAAACAATTGGGCCCAGCGCCAGCCCAGGCCAAGAAGAGCGAAGGGAAAGTTCCCGGGCATGCAGGGGGTTAAGTCAAGGCAGGGGTGCGGGGAGGTGGGGAGGGGGCCGCACCTGTGGGCCAGTTTGTGTGGAGCTACCGGGCTAAGCGAATCAGAGCAGGCCGCCAAACAGGTGTTTGCTGCCGTCAGGGGCGAGGGGCGGGGCGGCGGGGCCGGGCTTGCGAGTCGGCTGGCTGTTTGTGCAGCAGCAGCCGGCGGCGGCGGCCTTCCGCGAGCTTCCCGGGGCCGCGCGATGTTTTGCAGGCGCCTCGGCGGAGATGGGGCTCGGGGAGCGGCGCTGCAAAGCTGGGCCGGCGGCAGCAGCAGGAAGAAAAGCCACGACGACGACGACGACGACTGCTGCTGCTGCTTTAACTCGGCCGAGGGAGGGACGTCCCGATCGCCTTGAGAGCGCGCGGCTCCAGCGGGGCGGCGAGACAGAGTAGGCGGCGGCGGCGGCGGCCCCCGCGCGCAAGCCCAGGGCGGCTCGGCTCGCCTCCGCGCAGGGGCGCACGGAAGAGGCAGGAGAGGAGAAACGCGGCTCCCTCCCCGCTGCGGGCTCCGGGCTCCCTGCTCCGCTGGCTTTCGTAGCCTGGAGTGGCCCGGGGCCCGGCCATGTCCGCTTTCTGCTTGGGGCCCGTTTCAGCACCATCGGAACTGGACAGCGCCTGCCGCATGGAACTGCAAGGGCCGCCCCAGTCGACGTCGGAGGGGGGAGCCAAGGACAGCCGGAGCTCGCCCACAGCCGGGCCCGCCGCCGCCGCTTCCTCTTCCTCTTCCTCGGCCTTCGAGGTGGGCGGCTCGGAAGGAGAGCTGGAGCTGGAGGAAGAGCTGGCTCTGCTAGCCGCCGCCGGGGATGCTGCGCCCGGGGAGCCCGAGTCCATGGGCCCGGCGGAGGCGGCTCCGCAGCCGGAGCTGCTCTCTCTGATGAGGCAGAAGGAGAAGGATTTGCTGTTAGCCGCTCGGCTCGGGAAGGCGCTGCTGGAGCGCAACCAGGATATGAGCCGCCAGTACGAGAGGATGCACAAGGAGCTGACGGATAAGCTGGAGGTGAGGCGGCCCGGGCGAAGAGGGCGAGGAGGGGAGGGGAAGGGGAAGCCGCCCCTCGCTGGGGCTGATTCTGGAAGGGAGAGAGCTGCGTGTCTATGACTCAGGTGGCCTGCCCGGAGATTGGGGCCGAGGAGCTTCCTCCTACCCCATAACCCCAGATGGGCAAGCAGGGGACAGTTAATGTGAACTCGGGTTTACAGAAGGCCTCGACCCAGAACCAAGGTGGCAGGTTCCAAAACACATTTTTGTGTGTATGTGTGTGTTTTTGGGTCTACAGTCTAGGCCCTGGGTGTGAATATTCAACCAAAGGGCATCTGACCATGTGCAGAGAACATCTTTTGGGGATGATGAAGAGTTTCTGAGCATGTGCAGAGAGCCTCTCCCATCAGCTAACTCCAGCCGCCCCCTTTCTTTCCCCCTTGCATCTTGGATTGTGACTTTCTAATTTGTCATTGCTAATAAGGGTTTATGACTTCAGGTTTGGGTCTCGGGATCTCCTGTTTGTAGTGTGGGGGGAAGTATTCTGCCCATGCTCAGGACTGCCATTTGTGGGAACCTAACCTCATTTGAGAGGACTGAATTCAGGGTACTGGCAAATAGATTGTGCTGCCAGGGCCTAGCAAGTCATGGTGGCTCTAGCTAAGGCCACAGAGAAGGTTTGAGCAGTGGAGCAGAGGAAGAGCAGAACTTCTGTGTAATATCGAACTAACCTGAAGTATCTGAAAGGTGCAGTCCTGAGAGGAGAGGGGAAGGCCCTGTACATTTGCCAGATGTCCCTTAATCATTTCTAATGCTACAGAAGACATATTTAGTGCCAGCATGGGATGAAATATAGAAACTACATGCACCCAACATAGAAATGTCCTTCGTCTGACCAGGCTCTAGCACTGGGAGCCCCATCAACATATTGCCCCTATTTGTGGTAAGCTCAGAGTCAGGGAAGCCTGAGGACCTCCAGGCCTCTCTGTCTGGCCCTTGGGACTCTCCTGTGCCACACCCACTCTTCCCAAGCCACAACTCTTTCTGGCCCTGCTTTGCACCCTTGTGAGTGTTGTTGTCTGTCTGGAATTTTCATAAAGAAAGAAATGTGTATTCTCCATTTCTAGGGCCTATGTAATGCTCAGTGTGGCTTACAGTTATTTTAAAATCACAGTAGCATATGAAAGGTGGGGGAAAAAATCGTTAAAATACAACAGAAAACAGTCTTCAACTTGGTGTCCTTCCAAATGTCCTGTACCACAGCTCCCATCATCCCCAGCCAGCATGGCCATGCTAGCTAGGGCTGATGGAAACATGTCCTTAAACTCTGGTAATGCCTCTTGCTTGTCTCGATGGAGTCTAGAGACGGAGAGGTGTGCAGAGAATCTAACCCACTGTACAAAGGCACATTAACATACATTGTTCCATCTGCTTTTGCCTCTGACCCCACCCACCAACAGCAGGCGACTCCCTGCAAGGGCGTGTGGCCCTTGCACTGAAAAAAGATTTCCTAGCCCCTCTATAGGTCTCTTACTTTTACCCATTCAAAGGGAGTTGAGAAAGAATGGCATGGGGGAGAGAGACCAAGGATTGCCACCTAAGCAGTAGAGATGAGAGCAGGTTAACTATCCTGCACATCAGGGAGTGTGTGGGGCTAACCTGTAACCCTCCAGAGGTGGCTGTGTTCCAGCTTCCATAATCCCCGACCATTGATGATGTGATGGGACATGGCATTGGGTTGCATCTAGAGAGACACAGGTTCCCCTTCCCTGTTTTAGATGTTCTTGGGCTGCAAGTTCCACCAGCCCCAGCCAGTATGGGCAATTGTCAGGGATTGTTGGAACTTTAGTCCAACGACATTTGGAGGTCCACGGGTTTCTCACTTTTTATGTACATGAGAGTTGGAGTTCCGTGTGGTCTTACCCTGGGTAGGCTCCACGTGTAACTCCTTGGTCTTTTCCTGTTAGTATTTGGACTGTGTCATTTTTGTTTACACACACACACACACACACACACACACAAAAAGCAAATTTTGCAAATAGGAGGATAAGTTTGCAGGAAGCAACATGCTCACAGTTGCCCAGATGATCAGCAGCAGTTATGCCGTGCTCTAAGGACGATGCTCTGTCCCACTTGCACTTTCCATGGTTTCATAACTTATTTTGAAGCCTTGATTCTCAGAGTGAGAGGGCCTCCCTAAACAAGCACAGGCAGTTGTCAGGGGGAGGGATAAAATGCCACAGTAGGCCCTTCCTAGCCTAGTTCTTTGGGCATGCTGATTGGATGAGGAGACAGCATGCTAGCCTATGCACTCTCCAATCAGTGTGCCCTGAATGACACTGGCATCCTACAGTGCTGAGGCTGACAGATCTGGGGGAGAATGGGTGTAATATCCCTGTCACCACTCACGCTTTCTTGATGCCTTTTTTATTTCTGTGGATTTCTTCCCTTTAGGGCAGGGGTGTGGTTCAAGTAACACTTCAAAAGTTGTCTGACTCCTGGTCCCACCAGGCTTAGCCAGTGCAGCCAATGATCAGGGATGATGAAACTGTAGGCTGTGTAAAGGTAAAGGTAAAGGGACCCCTGACCATTAGGTCCAGTTGTGGCTGACTCTGGGGTTGCGGCGCTCATCTCGCTTTATTGGCCGAGGGAGCCAGCGTACAGCTTCCGGGTCATGTGGCCAGCATGACTAAGCCGTTTCTGGCGAACCAGAGCAGCGCACAGAAACACCGTTTACCTTCCCGCCGGAGTGGTACCTATTTATCTACTTGCACTTTGAGGTGCTTTCGAACTGCTAGGTTGGCAGGAGCAGGGACCGAGCAACGGGAGCTCACCCCGTCGCGGGGATTCGAACCGCTGACCTTCTGATCAGCAAGTCCTAGGCTCTGTGGTTTAACCCACAACGCCACCCGCGTCCCATGTAGGCTGTGTACCACAGCTGTCAACTTTTCCCTTCTCTTGTGAGGAATCCCCTTTTTTTAAGGGAAATTCCCTTATTCCAAATAGAAACGTTGACAGCTATGCTGTGTACACACTATATATCATTAAAGCACGTTCAAGCACATTCTTTCCTTGAACTAATTCTGGGCACCATGGTTTAAGAGTATAGGTTTATACTGGACCGTTCACGTACCATTCTATTTTATTATATTCTCTGTGAAACTTTCCCAGTGTTACTGCATTTTGTCGTCCAGAGGAACACCCTTGCTCAATAGCGCAACAAAAGCAGGACAAAACAAAACAGGACACTTGCCCCAAGAGTTCTGCAGGTGTAAACAATACTGAAGGCAGGATCATATATAACTTCCCTGATATTGCCATGAGCACCGAATGATAATGAATGCTCAGTAACAAGGATGTCTGGCTAGGTCCTTAATCTACATTCTCTCCTTCCCACTAAGCATTTAGTTACTTAGTTAACAGAAGCCACCGGAGCAGTGTACAGGATAAAACACAAAACCCATCTCTAAAACCCTATCTTACCAATTCTAGAAAACAACAAAACTGTTTTTGCAAATAGGCAATCAGTATTGTGTAAGTGACTGGGTCAGCCATCAAGGAAAGCCTAAAAAGGTATTAATTAGGGAGCTAAACAACATGATGTGATGCACCTGTGCAATTCTGGCTGGTAATTGATTGCAGAGGGCTGGACTTACAATCCTGAAATCCTAGTTTCTAGGGCAAGCTAAGCATACCCTCAAGAGTGCCTATCTGAGAATTGCAGCTGCTAGGCAGGTATATATTGGGTGAGGCGGTCCCTTAGGTAAGTTGGTCCCAATGCTAAAAGTAGAAACCTTTAAATGTTCCTTTTCATTTCATAAAATTGATACACCAGTTGACTGTTTAAAAAAACCCTCAAAGTAGTTTACAAAGAGAAATGTTCCTGGTAGCATATTGGCAGCCAGTGCAGTACTCTCAGAGGTGTCATACGGTGTTAAAGAAATGCCCCAGTCAACAACCTAGTTGCTGCATTCTATACCAGCTGTAGTTTCCAAGTTAAGCCCCAAGGGATGCCCCACTTAGAGCACATTGCAAACAACTTTAATACAGATACCTACTAGGCTGTTTTGAGTTTGATTTATATACTGTACTTAAAAACCTCCAAGAAAGGAGAGTCCACCACAGAGGTCAGCAAACTTTTTCCACTGCCTCTCAGACCTTGGGGGGGGGGGGCGGACTATATTTTGAAGGAAAAAAATGAATGAATTCCTATGCTCCACAAATAACCCAGAGATGCATTTTAAATAAAAGCACACATTCTACTCATGTAAAAACATGCAGATTCCCAGACCGTTCACAGGCCAGATTTAGAAGGCCGTTGGGCCGGATCTGACCCCAGGGCCTTAGTTTGCTGACCCACGGTTTACCATCTCTTGCAGAAGTCTGTTCCACTGTTGAATAGCTCTTACTGTCAGAAAATTCTTCCTGATGTTTAGTCAGAATCTTCTTTATTGTAACTTGAATCCATTGGTTCGGCTCCTAGCCTCCAGAGCAGGTAGAGGCAATTCAATACTATAGAGTTTACAGCAGCTGTCCTCGTGCCCTGCTGATATTTTTGACTACAACTTCCATCAGCCCCTGCTGGCCCTAGACAGTGAGGTGGGATGAGATCAGCCACCCTGGGGAGGGGGACAGCCGTGGATGCCACCTTGAGCTCATTGAAGGGAAGGTGGGATATAAATAAAATAAATAAATATTCACCACATCATCAATTCCGCTTTCAAACTGCTTTTGACTCTTAGACAGGGAGAGTGTTCTGTCTCTAGTCTGTAACGTCTATGAAAAAAAGCACAAAATGACCATTTTCCTGAAATTCCATCTATTAGCCCTAGTGTGGTGCTGTATTCTCCCCCACCCTCTTTCTATATAAAATGACCTTAATTCTTCCATGCCTGGAAATGACTGCACTAAATCCTCCAAATGAGCTTTTCATGACCTCCAGCATTAATGCTTTAGGAAACACAAGGAAACCACTGAGAGACCCTTTATATATCCAGGAGTGATGGAGCATTCTATAAATTGCTTCTAGTCTAAACTGCTTTGCATACATCTAGCAACAACCTTTTTCTTAAAGGCCAATGAAGAACATAGAAAGCTGCCTTGTCTTGAGTCTGACCCATGCTCCACCCTCCTGAGTGCTGTTGACGCTGACTGGCAGCAGTTCTCCAGAGTTTCAGACAGAAACCTTTGGAGAGCTGCTGCCACCAGTCAGTGTCAATAGTACAGTGGTACCTCAGGTTACATACACTTCAGGTTACATACGCTTCAGGTTACACACTCCACTAAGCCAAAAATAGTGCTTCAGGTTAAGAACTTTGCTTCAGGATAAGAACAGAAATCGGGCTCTGGTGGCACAGCGGCAGCGGGAGGCTCCATTAGCTAAAGTGGTGCTTCAGGTTAAGAATGGACCTCCGGAACGAATTAAGTACTTAACCCGAGGTACCACTGTACTCAGCAAGTGTGGGGTGTGAAACACAAGAGCAGTCAAGTACAACATTCCTAGAGTGAACATGTTTACACATGGGAGGAATGTTTGTCCAGCCAGCAGGTAAACTTCCTGTTTCCCTCTGGGCTGGGACAGACTTCCTCTGCATGTGACTAGAGGTGGGTGTGGCCTCACCTGTGCAGGTAACGACAAAAGCACAGGGCAGGACAGTCAACTCTCTCTCTATGACTATTTTCATCGAAGAAGCAACATCTGCTTAGCCAAAGATGCTTTCAGCCAAGAGAGGACAAAGGAACTGTCTCCTTATGAGATAGTTTAGAGGTGTATGTTACTTTTCTAAGCTAAGTCTGCCTTCTGGGATCTGATTGTGAACAGAATGTGAGTGAGTAAATTTTTTTTAATACTTTTATAGAAGACTGTGTCGTGTCTTATCTTTTATGAGGGAATAAGGGGAAAATACCAGAGCAGCTATTAAAGAGGCTTTAGTGAGCCTGAGCAAACGCCTCTGCTGTGAGTTTAAAAGGGGGAATGTTACTCTGCTAAATTGTGAACTTGTTAACACAAGCTGGAAAGGCTATAACCAAACAATATATCCCCTCCTGCATCCCTGAACAGCAAGATGGATCAGGAGTTCAGCTCAGTATAAAGCAGCTTCCTATGCTTCCTTATGGATTCCACACAGGGAATGTTCCCAACTCTTCCTGGAGATGCCAGTAGCTGAACCTGGGATTTCCTGCATGCTAAGCAGGTGGTCTACCACTGAGCTATGGCCCTTCACTATATTGAGTCACACTATTGGTCCATCTAGCTCAGTATTTTCTATCCTGACTGGCAGTACCTTTCCAGGATTTGGGGCAGCGGTCACTCCAGCCCTAAGACATTCTGCATGCAGAGCAGGTGCTCTACCACTAAGCTACAGCAGTTCCCCACTGGGCACCATCTTCTGCTTCCCCATATTTCAAGTTTCTCTCACCTTCCACAAATATGTAGGCCACACTGGTCTCTGGCCCTTCATGAGTTTATTTCCGTGACAATATGTAGTCATTGAGCTCTCAGTTGTCTCGATTGCAACTGCACTAGATTCAATAGCTTCAATCCTGTATGCACTCACAGACTTTCTTGGGAGTAAGGCCCATTGAACACTATGGCCTTTTTCCCCCTCTAAAGGCACACAGCATGGCAACCTGAGAGATGGAGCCTGAATCTAGAATCCCTTTGTTCAACTCTTGCCTCCGATATAAACTCAGAGATATGACCTGAGTTATGACCTGAGATATGAACTCACTCAGTCCCTCTGCAGTAAAAAAACCAAACTAATGCTAAATAGTTTTTATATTGTGTTTCAATGCTGTAACCTGCCCTGGGACCTTAGGGTGAAGGGTGGGTAAATAATAATAATAATAATAATAATAATAATAATAATAATAATAATAATGCAAGTGGCCTGATGCCCTCCAGATATTTTGATTACAAATCTCAGGCAGCATGGTCATGCTAAAATCGTGTGCCTGAAGCACTTTGGACAATCAGAATTGTATAAATGCTATGCATTTTTTTATCCTTGAATCTACTTGGAGATGAGGCGCTAAAAATGTAATAAGGATGCTTTAAAAGCTTACTGTGTGGTAGATGCATTCAGAAGGTCTCCAGGAAAGGCTGGGACAAATCACTATCTGAAACTCTAGAGAGTGACTGCCAGTCAGTGTGGACCACACTGAGCTAGATTGACCAATGAGTCTGACTTGGTATAAATCAACTTCCTTTGTTCATCAGGAGGAATTTGAAGGAAGGAGAGATGCTATCGTACAGGTGTTGTAGGGAATGGTTTTAGGCAGAGGTGAAAGCAAGGGAGGAATGGCAGTTAAGGATAAGGATATCAGTGACTGCTAGCCATGGTGGCTATGCTCTGCCTGCTGGCCTGATCCAGCATGCTATTCTTATGTTTTTATGTAAGAGAACACGGAACTTTGGGTGTTGTCCCAGATTATCTGTTTATTGAGCATTCATCTTGATAAAAGAATGAAAGACAATCCTAATGATAATTTTTGTTACTATATATCTTATATGGCTGTGTGTGTGTGTGTGTATGATTGTATATGGATGTTTTTAGATGGTCTGTACCTGTAATGCATAATAAAGGTTTGGCGAAAGAAAGATTCATCTTGATTTGTTTTCAGTGAGACTGGACAACGGTGGCTATTTAATGAGCATTCATTCTGATTTGTTTGCAGGGAGGTTAGATGACATTGCATCAAAGCAGGTGTTATTCCATACTTTTCACAGCATTGTCCCAATGCTTTCCTTAGCTCGGAATGTCTCGTCTTTTGCAAGAAGCAGGTATGCTGCAAAAGGCCTCCTAATTAGCCATAATTGTGTGACCTGAATTTGCTGGTATGTGATTGAATCCCACCGACAATACTGACTTGGTATAAAGCTGCTCCATTTTCCCGTTTAAGTTAACCCTTTGTTCCCAACCATGAGGACAGAGATGTTTACTTTTAGGAGAAGGGTCAAAGCACAGTGGTGGGGCAACTGCTTTGCATGCAGAATATCCCAGGTTCAATTGTTGGCGTCTGCAGGTAGGGCTGGGAACACCCCCTGCCTAAAATCCATGAGAAGCATAGAAAGCTGCTTTACACTGGGCTGAACCCTTGATCTATTTACCACAGAACTGTTTTTTTTAATGTATTTTTATTAAATAAATTATTTACAAAAGTATGTGCAATGCTTCTCTTATTCCCCCCCCCCATGTAACATTTTTTACAAATCGGTTTCATTTGTTGAGACATTAGGAAGCAAAGGGGGAAAGAGGTGGAGGGGGGGGAAGATGGTGGGGGTGGGGTCGGGTGGCGATGTTTCTATTTTAATAATATATGTGGGGTTTGGTGTCAGCGTTGCTTGTGCAGGTTCTCTGCTGTTCACTTGTGTTCCTTTGGTGGTGAGAGAGGTTGGGGTTAGCCTAGGGCAGGGGTAGGCAAACCAAGGCCCGGGGGCCGGATCCGGCCCAATCGCCTTCGAAATCTGGCCCGCGGATGGTCCAGGAATCAGCATGTTTTTACCTGAGTAGAATGTGTGCTTTTATTTAAAATGCATCTCTGGGTTATTTGTGGGGAATAGAAATTCGTTCATTTTTTTCCTTCACAATATAGTCCGGCCCGCCGCAAGGTCTGAAGGACAGTGGACCGGCTCCCTGCTGAAAAAGTTTGCTGACCTCTGGCCTAGGGTGTGGTTGTTCATTTGAACCACAGAACTGTTGACACTGACTGGCAGCAGCTCTCCAAAGGCTTAGACAGGTTTCCGTCTGAAACACTGAGAACTGCTGCCAGTCAGTGTCAACAGCATTCAGCAAGATGGATCTTTTTGTGGGGATATTCAGCAAATTGTCATTGATGCAATAATAGTGGATTAGTGGTAGATTTACACTACAGTTTCTGCACATAATTCCTCTTTATTAATTTTTCTGTGATGCTGTGTGCTATAATGCAGCAAAGTAGGACACATACACCAGGACATTAGTGGTATAAAAACTTACAGGATATCACACTGGTGGCTGATGCCCATGGGACCGGTAGGGTGGAATTCAGCACCATGCTATTACAATAATGATGTCAGCACAAGCATGTCATTCCTGATAGAATTATCTCTCCTCGTCTCCCTCTGCACTCCTCAAATCCCCTTGGTGACTGGGAGCGGACGCCGAGACCACATAACACCCGTCTTGAAAGAGCTACATTGGCTCCCAGTACGTTTCCCAGCACAATTCAAAGTGTTGGTGCTGACCTTTAAAGCCCTAAACAGCCTCGGCCCAGTATATCTGAAGGAGCGCCTCCACCCCCATCGTTTTACCTGGACACTGAGGCCCAGCGCCGAGGGCCTTCTGGCGGTTCCCTCACTGCAAGAAGCCAAGTTACAGGGAATTAGGCAGAGGGCCTTCTCGGTAGTGGCACCCACCCTGTGGAACGCCCTCCCACCAGATGTCAGAGAACAACAACTACCAGACTTTTAGAAGACATCTGAAGGCAGCCCTGTTTAGGAAAGCTTTTAATGTTTGGTGCATTACTGTATTTTAATAATTTGTTGGAAGCCACCCAGAGTGGCTGGGGAAGCCCAGCCAGATGGGCAGGGTATAAATAATAAATTGTTATTATTAGTATTAGTATTATTATTATTAATTCCCTGGAGCCAATTTGGGGGAGCACAGGGGAGAAGAAGTTATAAAGCTCTGTTGTGCTAGTGGGTATCCTTGCACAGACTTCCACAAGTATAATATTTAGCCGAATCCGGCCTGTAATTCTAGATTTGTCCCCATTTTTCTCATTGTTGAGTCCTACAAAGGCAACAATAAGACTAAAGAGAAGGACGCTGACAGGCAGTGCCACTCCGTGGGCTGAATGTGAGTAGGAAGGCAGGGAGTTGGGGGCTGGTTGAGGGCAGACCAAGGTTGGTGGGGCAGTACCCCATTTGCCAAAATGAATCAGTCTGCTAGACCATCTAATTTGGCATATTCTGTCAGGTTTTGGATCCGTGGTCTATCAGAAAAAAATAAAGAATAAATCGAAACAGGCATTTTTTTCACAATGGGAGGTTTTCAAAGAGTATCTGAAAAATAAATATAGTAGTTTAAATTCTGTTGCAGCACTTAAGGAACTTCAGTAATAGTCGCAAGGTAGGTATAAGAAATTAGATATATTAAGAAAAAGTTTAATTATGATAAAAGTGTGTATTGGCAATAAGTAATATGAAATTGAAATATGGAATAGACGGGAGGTTGGGTCTTTAGTGTTAAGACCAATATATGTTTTATTGTTTGCTAAGAAAATTATGTGGCTATGTGTGTAATTTGGTATTTGTGTTTTTTTCTTTTTTCTTGCTGTATCAATAAAAATCTTAAAAAAAAATAATGAATCAGTCTGCACTGGGTTTATCAGAGGGAATTTATCGGACATGCACTGATTGGAAATGAAGCTGTATGTCTGCCCCAAAACCTTTGCAGGCCCAAAGAGTATTAAAAAGCAGGATCCCACCTCACTGCCACAAAACCACAATGAGTACAAATAATCATGAATGCACAATAATGATAATAACAACTTTAGGTGCAAACCAAAGTTCTGGAATGCAGTTGAATTGCTGCTGGAAGATGCTTACAATCTCGAGATGCCTCGAAGAGGATTCAGATAACAACCGTATTTGTTGCTCTATAAGACTCACTTTTTCCCTCCTAAAAAGTAAGGGGAAATGTGTGTGCGTCTTATGGGGCGAATGCAGGCTGTGCAGCTATCCCAGAAGCCAGAACAGCAAGAGAGATTGCTGCTTTCACTGCGCAGCGATCCCTCTTGCTGTTCTGGCTTCTGAGATTCAGAAAATTTTTTTTCTTGTTTTCCTCCTCCAAAAACTAGGTGCGTCTTGTGGTCTGGTGTGTCTTATAGAGAGAAAAATACAGAAGTTTTTCTGGCTTCCTTACGTGGGACTGAGAAAGGGCACCATCTAGTACTTGACCCCCAGAGAAGCAAAATGTCTTTGGACAGCCCTGGCTGGAATTGATGTGACTTAAGTCGTGCATTTTTAAAATTAAAAAACGTGCATGGCAGCAGGAAAGCGCGAAGGGTTGGAACAGTGACATTTTGACCCTTTTCCCCTCCCTCTCCCCTGTTACACAGCACTTGGAACAAGAGAAGCATGAACTAAGGCGACGGTTTGAGAACAAAGAAGGAGAATGGGAAGGACGAGTGTCGGAACTGGAAAGCGATGTGAAGCAACTCCAGGATGAGCTGGAGAAGCAACAGGTTCACCTCCGAGAAGCTGATCGAGAGAAAACGCGGGCAGTCCAGGAACTCTCTGAACAGAACCAAAGACTCTTAGATCAGCTCAGCAGGGTGAGTGAGTCTCCCGTGGTTGTCAGAACTGCTCAAACAGCTCAATATTTCTTTTGAAGTCCATGCTCCTTCACCTGACATTGCTTCGTTTTCTCTTTGGTTCTGATGTGTGTAAGTGGAGTTTAGTGATTTGGAGCTGTTTTCAGCATGGGGGCCACATTACTTTGCAAGCAGGATTTTGGGGGCCACGCGATGGTGGGTGGGACTAGAGGGGAATGTGGACAGGGCAACAGATGTTACTCTTTGTAGGCAAGGCTGCATTCCAGCCACACAAAAATCAGAGTGATGTATGACAGAGCAAAGTATAAAGCGATGCATGTTGAGACAAAAAAAATCTTAATTTTATATATACTTTCAGGGGGTTTGATTCATGTGACACACCAGGAAAAAGGCCTTGGCTGGGATTATAGTAGATAGCTCAGTTAAGATGTGTGCAGCAGCTGTGAAAAGGGCAAATTACATGCTAATGATCATTAGGAAAGGAATTGAAAATAAAATTGCTGATATCATCCCTGTTAAAAGTGCTGTTATACACATCTGTTGTGTACAATTCTGGTCACATCACCTCACAAAGGATATTGTAGATACAGGTAGGTAGCCATGTTGGTCTGCCATAGTCAAAACAAAACAAAAAATTCTTCCAGTAGCACCTTAGAGACCAACTAAGTTTGTTATTGGTATGAACTTTCATGTGCATGCACACTTCTTCAGATACACTGAAACAGAAGTCACCAGACCCTTATATATAGTGAGAGGGTGGGGAGGGGTATTACTCAGAAGGGTGGTGGGAATGGGCGTCTGGCTGATCAGCAAATCTGAACAATCAGTACAGTGGTACCTTGGGTTAAGTACTTAATTCGTTCCGGAGGTCCGTTCTTAACCTGAAAATGTTATTAACCTGAAGCACCACTTTAGTTAATGGGGCCTCCTGCTGCCACTGCCGCCGGAGCACGATTTCTGTTCTCATCCTGAAGCAAAGTTCTTAACCCAAGGTACTATTTCTGGGTTAGCGGAGTCTGTAACCTGAAGTGTATGTAACCTGAAGCGTATGTAACCTGAGGTACCACTGTATCTGAAGAAGTGTGCATGCACACGGAAGCTCATACCAATAACAAACTTAGTTGGTCTCTAAGGTGCTACTGGAAGGAATTTTTTTTTTTTATTAGGATATTGCAGAGTTGGAAAAGATTAAGAAAAGGGTTTAGAGAAAAGATGAGTGAGAGGTGAGATGCTCGAAGTTTATAAAATTTTGCATGTCATGGAAAAAGTGGATAGAGAAAAGCTTTTCCCCATCTCTCTGAACAGTAGAACTCGTGGACATCCAATTAAGCTCAGTGTTGGAAGTTTAAAAAAGGACTTTTCATATAACATATAAACTGCAGAACTCGCTCCCAAAGGAGGCTTTGATGGCCACCAACTTAGATGGCTTTAAAAGAGGATTAGACAAATTCATGGAGTATAAGGTTGTCAATGGTTGCTAGCCATGATGGCTATGCTCTACCTCCACAATCAAAATTCCAGAGGAGGCTAGAATGGTGTGGAGCTTGAGTCCTGCGTGCGAATTTCCTTTCAAGGCATCTGCTTGGCCACTGTGAGAACAGGATGCTGGCCTAGATGGGCTATTGGCCTGTTCCAATAGGCTCTTCTTCCATGCAGAGAGTTGCATCCAGTGTTAATCCTACTCTGTGTAGGCCATTAAGATGAATGTACCTGAATTAGTCATGTCTGATCATTTCAGTGGGACTACTCTGAGTAGGACCCCTCTGAGTAGCGCCCCTCTGGAGGCTTCACCTGGGGCAACCCCCCCCCCCCGTAGCTACGGCTCTGTCAAAGACCTAAATGTCTTGGGACCCAAATACCTGAAGAAAACCTCATCCTTTCCCAACCTTCCTATGTCAATTTCACTTTTTTCTCTGTTTCTCGTTTTTCCAGTCTTATGTTCAACTCTCTGCATTTTTGCATCAGTTCACGATTTTTTATTATTTAAAATTTTAAAATATTTAAAAATATTCACCAGTTTTTCTGTCAAATTTCTAGCATTCACATGTTTGTGTGCAGTTTTGCCTAACGTACATTTTTGCAAGTGAAAATTTGCCAGCATTTTAGTGCAAGCTTTCCCCAACTGACACGTTTTTGTACGTCATTTCCCCTGTTATATCCACCATTCTGCAAGCTGGTTTTTGCATATTATTTCCACATATAATATATGCATTTTAGGCATTCTTCCCCCTAATAGTTGCATTTAGGGTCATGCTAATTTGGTTGGAGAGCTGAATCACAATTTTTGAAAAAGGGCAAATATCAAAGGTTAGCTGTGTTTCAGAAGCTGCTCATTAGGTAGGTTGACACTCCTCCATCCCTAATTGCAGCCCTTCTCTGTGTGCATTTATACTTTTGCTATGTCTGCTTTGCAAATGAACAATGAGACCTGAGAAGGATCTCATTATTCAGCATGAGGTTCTTGAAGTTAACACAAACTGGAAAGGTTGCCTGAAAATGTCTTCTTGGAAAGGACTGCGGCTCAGTGCTGGAACATCTGTTTTGTATTCATAAGGTTGCAGGTTCAATCCCTAACATCAGGCAGGGCTGGGAGAGAGACCCCCTATCTGAAGCCCTGAAGAGCTACTGCCAGGCAACGTAGACCAGGGGTAGTCAACCTTTTAATACCTACTGCCCACTGATGCATCTTTCTTGATGGTAAAATTTCCTTACTGCCCACCAGTCCTCGATGGAAGGAGGATTTCAGCTTGTGCCGTAGAACCCTCCGCCGCCCACCTAGAATCCTGCAATGCCCACTAGTGGGTGGTAGGGACCAGGTTGACAACCCCTGGTGTAGACCATGGGTAGGCAAACTAAGGCCCGGGGGCTGGATCTGGCCCAATCGCCTTCTAAATCCGGCCCGTGGACAGTCCGGGAATCAGCATGTTTTCACATGAGTAGAATGTGTCCTTTTATTTAAAATGCATCTCTGGGTTATTTGTGGGGCCTGCCTGGTGTTTTCACATGAGTAGAATATGTGCTTTTATTAAAACTGGGTTATTTGTGAGGCATAGGAAATTGTTATTTTTCCCCCTTCAAAATATTGTCCGGCCCCTCACAAGGTTTGAGGGACAGTGGACCAGCCCCCTGCTGAAAAGGTTTGTTGACCTCTGACAATATTGAGTTAGATGGACCAATGTTCTGACTCAGTATAGTGAAGAACCATGTACAGCAGGCATGTCCAACCAGTAGATCACGATCTACTGGGAGATCCCTGGCTGATCCTGGTAGATTGTGGGACCCTTATTGATCGTGGGATTAAATAAAGTTTACCGGAAGTTAACAAATAAAAGCTGAAGAACTCTGGCCAATCCTCCACAAAAAAGCTAAAGAACTCTAGGCAATCCACCCACCTCATGCATGCTCCTCCTCCATCCAATGACCATGGATAGATCACTGCCAGTTTTTTTTTAATATGGGGAGTAGATCACAGTCTCTGGGGAGTTGGACATGCCTGTTGTACAGCATCTGTTTTGCATGTACAGTGGTACCTCGGGTTACGTACGCTTCAGGTTACATATGCTTCAGGTTACAGACGCTTCAGGTTACAGACTCCAGTAACCCAGAAATAGTGTTTCAGGTTAAGAACTTTGCTTCAGGATGAGAACAGAAATTGTATTCCGGCGGCGTGGCGGCAGCAGGAGGCCCCATTAGCTAAAGTGGTGCTTCAGGTTAAGAACAGTTTCAGGTTAGGTACGGGCATCCGGAACGAATTAAGTACTTAACCTGAGCTACCACTGTAGACGGTTCCACATTCAATTCCCAACATCTCCATGTATTGCTGGGATAGACTCCTTAGCTTAAACCCTGGAGAGCTGTGGCCAGACAGTGTAGACAATATTGAGTTAAAAGGACCACTGATGTGTCTCAGTATAAGGTAGTTTCCTATCTTTGGCTCTTCTTGCTGCTTCGGAAGGCATACATCCCCTTCCTTCAGCTCCCGTATCCCTCCTGTCCCCAGAAGCCGGGGATGACGTGTGCATTTCCCCTCATCATTCTTGTACCAGAACAGTCAGCGCTGCGGCTTGCACAGCAATGTGCCTCACCCCTCCTTTGCTTCAGGACGATCAATCTCAGCCTGGATGGCTTATTTGCAATTTCCAGAGCGGCTCAGGAGCTCTTGTCGCTGGTTGCTAGGCGACTGTATATCACAGTGTCCCAGTCGGCTGGTGTTGCCACGGAAACAAGTATGGTAGTTCCTGGATTTCCCCCCCTGCAATTCTGTTACCGTGAGGCTGCAGATACCGTGGGAGACACGGCAGTGACGTCTGCAAGTGGCCACTGGGGGCTCAGCGAATGTCCTTTTAAAAAGAAATAGGTGTTGCGCAGTAGGGATGTTACAGGGAACAGACCTTTTTTACCCTATATTTTTATTATTTTGGAACAACAGCAAAAGCAAATTCAGCTGTTTGAGCACATATCATTTTGTGATGTTTTTCAGAAGCGAGGTGTCCATATAGTCACAGGGTCACCTGTTTTGGTTGGAGGGGGCTATTCTGCAACAAGTCATTGAAGCAATAATAGTGCATTAATGGTGGGCTTATCCTGGATCATCTACACATCACTCTGCTTTATTAGATTATCTATTATTATTATTTATTTAATGTATTTATACCCCACCTGTCTCAAAAGCTGGGATTCAAGGTAGCTTCCAATATTTAAAAACATCATAATAAAATACAGATTAATAAAACAATCCCACAATCAGGACCTGAGCACAACAGCCCTCTCCCACATTGTGATTTTCAGCAACTGGTATTCTGAGGCATACTGCCTCTGACAATGGAGAGAGAGGCAGAAAGAAGCCATCATGGCTAAAAGCGTTTGATAGTCTTATCCTGCATGAATTTGTCTAATCTTTTAAAGCCAGCCCAGTTGTTGGCCATCACTACCTCATAAGGGAGTGAACTGCATATAACTTTGCGCTGTGGGAAGAAGTACCATATTTTTTGCTCTATAAGACTCACTTTTTCCTTCCTAAAAAGTAAGGGGAAATGTGTGTGTGTCTTATGGAGCGAATGCAGGCTGCACAGCTATCCCAGAAGCCAGAACAACAAGAGGGATTGCTGCTTTCACTGCGCAGCGATCCCTCTTGCTGTTCTGGCTTCTGAGATTAAGAATATTTTTTTTCTTGTTTTCCTCCTCCAAAAACTAGGTGCGTCTTGTGGTCTGGTGCGTCCTATAGAGCGAAAAATACGGTACTTTCTGTTGTCTGTCTTGTATCTCCTAACATTCAGCTTCAACAGATGACTAATGAGTTCTAGCATTTTCTCCACACCTTCACAATGCATAATTTTATGCACACATTCCACCATTGCTCACCTTTTCTTTTAGGCAACTTTACACGAACATACAGATGATTGGCTATTTAAATAATTTCCCATTATCAAGCACAGGAATGATACCTTAGATGAAATGCACAATTTGTATATGATGGGGAGCTACTGGCAGGTTTGGGGTGATCCAGGGGTTTGCACAAGTATAAAACATGCAGCAACTTTTCATTACAGGACCCAGTTGCGATTCCTGGATGTGGCTGCCCTTCTTGGGGCCTACCTCGTTGAGAACATTACTTTAAAAACCCCCACTACAACTCTGATCCTTAGCATGCCCTTTGGATAAAAATAAACACTGAAACCATTCTCTCCATGGATGCTCTGGCAGCCATGAAACAACAGGGCTGTTTCTGAAAGCCTTCTTGTAAACTCAATACCTGGTGTTTTTGGTTTGAGGATACAGTGGTACCTCGGGTTACATATGCTTCAGGTTACATATGCTTCAGGTTACAGACTCTGCTAACCCAGAAATAGTGCTTCAGGTTAAGAACTTTGCTTCAGGATAAGAACAGAAATCAGGCTCCAGCGGCGCGGCAGCAGCAGGAGGCCCCATTAGCTAAAGTGGTCTTCAGGTCAAGAACAGTTTCAGGTTAAGAACAGACCTCCGGAACGAATTAAGTACTTAACCCGAGGTACCACTGTACAGTCATACCTTAGGTTACAGACGCTTCAGGTTGCATTTTTTTGGTTAATTATGCTTTGCGCATGTGCAGAAGTACCGAATCACAACCCTCATGTGCGCAGATGTGCCGCTGCAGGTTGGGGACACTGTGGGTTGCGAATGTGCATCCTGCACGGATCACGTTCGCAACCCGAGCATCCACTGTATATTCCACTATCTTGGCAATCCACAAAAGGCTGTTCAATGAACAGCTTACCTTGCAAGTAATCCTGTTTTAAAATAGCTTTAGCACACAGTCGGGGGTTATTATGGAACAGTGAGGCTATGTCCCCCAGTGGAATTGGTTCAATGGTTTTGTTTTTCTTTCGCAAGCAACAAGGCGGTTGGGCTTACTTGTGGTCTGGATGCCATGAGTGGCACACTGTGTAGCCATGGAGGCTGGTCCGCTGGGAAGAATGGGGCACTGCCCCACCAACCTCAGTCCCACTTGACCTTTTTGCTTACAACCAGGACAGGGTTTAGCCCTGGCCATCAACTTCCTTTTCCACAGTCTCTGCATTTCCTCTGTGGAACTCAGTAGGATGGAGGCAAGAATCCGTTGGCCCTCTCTGTCATTGTCTCCGGCCCCACCTACCTTCCACTCTACCAGTCCCAATGGGCACCACCCATTATGTGGGGGAAACTACTTTGAACACTTGTATGGGGGTGTGGTGTTTGCCCTCTTAGGTGGGTCATAAGGAAAGGGTTAAATGAGTATGAAGTGATTGGCCAGTGGGAACCAAGGGGAGGAGTTAGAGTTAAGAGTTGGAATTGTTTGGAAGTCAGTTGGGAGTTGGAGAAGGGAGAGGGAGGATAAGTCTGTGGTTTGGTCTAGTTTTGATGTGTGTGTGAGAGAGAAACTGTTAGGAGGAGTCAGATAGACAGTTGGGATAATCAGGAGTTATTAGGAAGGTATAGGTCAGTAAAGAAACTTAGATTAAGAAACTGACAAGAAAAATTACCTGAAACCATAAACTTGTTAAGGCTTATAAAATAAACTTGTTTATTTGGTTTAATGTTAACAGCTGTCTGGACTCCGTGTGTACCCGAGAGAAACGGGTTGGTGGCAGCGGGGAAGCAATCACAGTGGTGGCACAGGGATCAGTAGACCGTCAAACGTCCGGGGATCCTGTGTGATCGCCACAGGGGGCCCCCAACATTATCACTTGTGGGTCTGGCTGTGGCACAGGCCGGTATCACACAAGAGTTGCTAAATGCTGCTGTGTGGGTGTTGCGGTGCAACTACAAAGCCTACATTGGCTTGAATGGGTTATCACAGTGCCTTCTGCTTTCCCAACAATCCCAGAAGTGGCAAATTAAAATACTGCCTGAGAGGCTCAAGTGTACTGTTCCTGTCTTGTGGGGAAATTGCATTTATTTATTTATCATCTCACTTTCCCGATAAAATGTTCCACGGCAGCTCAACCCGCACTCTTAAATTGCAACAAAAGGCAAATCAATAATCAGCAGTGATAGTTTTAAAAGGAAGATGGACAATCGATGGCTTAAACCCAAGGTTTCACACACCAATAGAATTAAAATTAAGAGGTCAGGATGCTTCGTAAATACCTGTCTAAACGAAGAGCTTCAGCAAGTAGCAGAAGGCTGCTGGGGAGTGAGGCAGATCTAGAAAACCTACTTTCCTCTGTTTGAAAGGCCACCTGGTCCCAAGTTGTTTTTTTAAGATGAGGAATCCTAAGAACAGGAAGTGGTCTTGGAGTTGCTCATAAGTACCTTGCATTCAGACATTCGAATTTAGGTAGGATGCATAAAACAGCCTTCACAGAATATCATAATGCATAATGCATAATGCAAGATGGAGCAGTTCCGCCTGGCCTTTGGGCTGGACTCAGTCTGACCCCCCTCTCATTTTTTATTTATTTTTTGATGGAACCCCTTATATGGGATTTTGTATATAAATTTTCCCTCGGCTCTTTTTGCTGGCCCATGTAGGACCAGCACGGATAGTTGGCCCTGGTGAATATTTGACGTTTCCCCCCCTTATGGACTTGATTTATGGGCTACCACTAAAACGAGGCTGTATTTCAAGCTGTATTTTAAACTGTATTTTAACCTATATTTTAATTAACTGTTTGTTTGTCTGAAATGTTTTTACTGTATTTTATATTTGGTGTTAGCCGCCCTGAGCCCGGTCTTGGCCGGGGAGGGTGGGGTATAAATAATAATAATAATAATAATAATAATAATAATAATAATAATAATAATTATTATTATTATTACTACTACTACTATTATTATTATTATTATTATTATTTTATAGCATATGTCCCAATTTTCATAGGAACAGCAGAAGCTACCTTATACCGAGACAGACTCTTAGTCCATCTAGCTCAGTATTTTCTACACAATGGCAGGGGCTCTCCAAGGTTTGGGGCAGGTGACAACCCCAACCCTACTTGGAGAGCTGGGGATTAAATTTTCTGCATGCAGAGCAGATGTTCTGCCATTGAACTATGGCCTTTCCTATAAAGGTTTATATAGCCAAAGGTAGATATCTCAGTCCCAGGCTGTATGGGCATTAAAAATCAGAGCGGTGCCTCCCCTGAAGACTTCAGTGATCAGGCAAGGATATAAGGAATCAGGCTGCCCTTGAGGTATCCTGGAACCAAATTCTTAATGACCTTGTAAATTTCATACACACATACATAATTTTATTTGTATGCTGCCTTTCCATAGTTAAAACTATGCTCAAGGGGGCTTACAACATGAAAAAAATACTTAATTACCAGCATAACAAAATGGCCATAAACAATATATAAAACATCAAAAAGTAAGTAAACAACAACAACAACAACAACAACAACAACAACAACAACAACAACTTATACCCTGCCCATCTGGCTGGGTTTCCCCAGCCACTCTGGGCAGCTTGCAACAAAAGATTAAAAATACATAAAAACATCAGTCATTAAAAACTTCCCTAAACACAACCAAATTAAACAATTAACACATAAATCATAAGATCTAAAATGAAGTTGCAAAAATAAATAAATCAAAAACAGCAACAACCCTGCCTGCAACAAAACCCTTAAAGAATACCCCAACCCAATAGTTTATTCAGCAGCTTCAGCTTTCGTAGCTGGAGTCAGTCCGGGCCCCACCCTCCAAAGCCAGGTGGGAAAAGGCCTACAAGACAAGGAACAGGTCTTCCAGGGCTCACAGCCAAGATGAGAAAAGAACCTTGATACCTGACCCAGTAGTGTATATCCTATATCCTATATCCTATATCCTATATCCTATATCCTATATCCTATATCCTATATCCTATATCTATATCCCATCTAAATGGGAACAGAGATTCTTCTTTAAGGTGTCAGAGGACAGATGGTAGATGGCTTAGACGTAGCCCTGTATCAGGACCATAATCTTATTAACTCTGAGTCTGCACAGACCTGCACACTCACACTGGCATCTACACAAGAAGCAAGCAGATGGTCACTTAGCTCATCATCATGACACATGGCACTCTCTCTCCCCCACCTGCCTGCAGTACAACAAACAAAGCCACTGAGGTCACTTGTGCATAAGCCACTTTCCTGGGGTCAGAGTGAAGCTCTTTTCCAGGCCCCATGCCTTGCCCTCCTTAGTAGCACAGTGCACATCCTCAGTTCTTGCTGCAATGCATTTTTGTTGCCAGCAGGGGGAGCACTGCATGCACACCAATTTAAGAAGCACAGGTCACACTCCACACCTTACAGTGGTACTTCGGGTTAAGAACAGAAATCGTGCTCCGGCGGTGCAGTGGCAGCGGGAGCCCCCATTAGCTAAAGTGGTACCTCAGGTTAAGAACAGTTTCAGGTTAAGGACAGACCTCCAGAACGAATTAAGTTCTTAACCCAAGGTACCACTATATAAGAGTGCTTTAAATGTCACTGCAGGATCTGTGGTGTGGAGGAATGGCATAATTCAGTGGTAGATCATCTGCAGCTTCAATCTCCAACCCTTACAGTTATAGTTATAAATTTTGGGTTGGCATCTGAGGCATCTGATTTATTCTGATTTTAATCTGATTTTAATCTGTATTTCAGTCGATTGCTGGATTTTATGTTTTAATGTATTATATACTTTGATGTTAGCCGCCCTGAGCACAGTTTGGCTGGGGAGGGCAGGATATAAATAAATAATAATAATAATAATAATAATAATAATAATAATAATAATAATAATATCATCATCATCATCATTATCATCATCTCCAGAAAGGATAAGTGGAAGAGAAAGTTTAGACAATACTGAGCAAGGTCACTTCCAGATGACCTGCGCATTGAGTATTCATCTTGATTTGCTTGCACAAAGTTTGTGGGGAGGTTATGCGACATCATCAGCTGTTTTTTTGAGCAGCCATTCTGATTTGTTTGCCAGACAGTTATAGGATGTTGCGCCAAGCAATAGTTTCTCCCACTCTTTCCTGTCACTTTCCCTACTGCAAAGCATCCTATGTTTGTGGGCAGGAAGTGGGAATTAGTTCCAGCAAGGGAAATAGTACCCTCAGGATTCTGAATCTTTTTCAGCTCAAGAACTGTATTCCCTACTGAGCAGCCTTCTGGGACTACATACCAGTGGCAGGAGGAGCCAGGGGAAAAAGCAGGCAGAGCATTGAGTGTAAATTCTACTTTTGTGCAGTAGGCCGATTTCCACGCACTCTCACACGCCCTTCAGCTAGTCAAAAACAATAAAGAAAGTGTGTTTTTGCAAATTGGGGCAAGTGGGGGAGTAATGAGCAACCTCATGCCTGAGGTTCTCCCCACCACCACTGTACCAGATAAAAAATGTAAGCTTTTAACCTGATGTCCCAGCTGAAATGTTACCTAGCTATAAACACACTGGGTAGCCTTCTGCAGCTATGAGGCTGGTTCCATGTTTGATGTGGGAATGCCTTTTCTTTAAAATATATAGCAGGCAACTCTTTATCAATGGATTATTTCAAATGCCCAGGCTTCCTCCTTCATTCAGCAGATCTCATTTTCAGTTGCTGGGAGATGGGTGCCTCTGGCACTAAACGAGGTCTATTTTTACTTTTTGCAAAACAGAATGGTAATGATTTCCTTTGGGAACATCCTAGGGCAATTTGTGAATAACTGGAACCAATTCCCGGTCTCACTTTTTGTTTCCTTTTTAAAAAGCAACATCAGCCTTGCAGGAAAGTGGCTATCCCTGAAGCTTTATTCCTGTGAACCTCCAACATTGGGGGACTTCATTGCTTCTGCACTCTGAGGTGGAAGACATTTCTCCACATGTGTTTATCAAGTGTGATAGGTTGCTTAAGTGTCTAATGCAGATGTGAGGAAGCTTTAGCCCTCCAAATATTGCTGAACTACAACTCCCATCATCCCTGGCCATTGCCCACACTTGCTGGTGCTGATGGGAATTGTAGTCCAGCAATACCTTGCGGGTCAGAGGTTCCCCACACCTCGTCTAATGCACAATGCCCCTTCCGATCGTCAGGAGGAGGGGGGGTTGCGGGATCACGACACCACCCACACTCGCCCTCGCGAGGCTGGTGCCAGCCTCGCGGGAGGCCGCCGGGATTCCCCCAATTAACATCCCCTTGGCGCCAGCCAATCGGCTGGCGGCAGGGGCGGGCCTTAGAAAGGCCACTTAAGGTCGGGGCAGCCCTCGGCTCGCCCCTTTTCGCCCGGGAGACGACGCGAATTGTGCATTAGACGAGGTTCCCCACACCTCGTCTAATGCACAATTAGAGTTAGACAGACCCAATGGTAAACTGAAATTAGGATGCAACCCTGTACTTTAGATCAGTCAGCCAAGGGAACTTAGAATTTGGAAGACACTTCCATTACAGTAGGAATGAGGAACCTATGGCACTACAACTCCCATCTGTCCTATGCTTGCCAGGGCTGAGGGCAGTTGGAGAGCTACAGGTCCTCCACCTGCTCCATCACAAATTATGCTGTTCTCTTTTGTCCTCTGGTGGTATTGTTAGGTGACTTACACCAACTGCATGTGCCTGCTTTGAGTACAGATCTGAAAGCTCACCTGTTTACAGCTATAAGATTTTTGATCATTGCCCAATGGAAGAGCATTAATTCCCCATCTATAGCAGCACATATCGATAAGGTGTAGTAAGTTCTAGCATCCGATGGAATTACTTATTTAAGCACATCATGAATCCCAGTTGTATTTTTTGGAAATGCTAACCTGGTGGAACGTGGGATTTGTCACTGTCCTACATGAAGCTGCCCAGCTATGATGACAGAGCCATTCTGCCAGCAGAGAGACACCAGTGTTCAGTGGCGAGACCAAAACAAGGCAGAGTTCTACATTAAAACTGTTGGTGCCTTCGATGATTGATTGATTGCCCAGCCCTTCCATCTTTTGCAGGCATCGGAGGTGGAAAAACAGCTCTCTATGCAGGTTCATGTCCTCCAAGAGGACTTCAGGGAGAAGAAGTCATCGACCAGCCAGCACATTGTACGACTCGAGAGCCTTCAAGCAGAGGTGAGTTCCCCCCATGGCTGGAATGGTCTATGGCAGTGGTAGAGAAGCTGGAGGGGAAGGCTCATAGCAAAATGGTAGAGGGTCCAAGGTTCAGTTCCCAATGGCATCTCCAGGTAGGGCTGGGAAGAGCCGCTGGAGAGCCGTTGCCAGTCAGTGTGAACAGTACTGGGCTAGATGGATCCACTGGTCTTATTCAGTATAAGGCAGCTTCCTATGCTCCTAAGTCGGTCCAAAGGCTGCAGGCAAACACACACGCCCTACCCTGACACAGCAGGCCCATATTTCCTCTACCCCATTAAGAATTGGACTATAAAAAAGGTAAAGGGGCCCCTGACCATTAGGTCCAGTCACGGATGACTCTGGGGTTGTGGTGCTCATCTTGCTTTATTGGCCGAGGGAGCCAGCATACAGCTTCTGGGTCATGTGGCCAGCATGACTAAGCCACTTCTGGCGAACCAGAGCAGCGCACGGAAACGCCGTTTCCCTTCCTGCCAGAGCGGTACCTATTTATCTACTTGCACTTTGACGTGCTTTTGAACTGCTAGGTTGGCAGGAGCTGGGACAGAGCAATGGGCGCTTACCCCATCGTGGGGATTTGAACTGCCAACCTTCTGATCGGCAAGCCCTAGGCTCTGTGGTTTAGACCACAGTGCCACCCGCGTCCCATAATTGGACTGCATTCCTCTAAGAATTGTTTGCTTTATCTGCAAAGTGTATGTGTGTGTGTGTGTGTGTGTGTGTGTGTGTGTATGAGGGTGTGAGAGATAATGAGGTGGTGCAGGGAGTGCTATGCAATCCTCCAAACACCTCCCACCATTGATTTCATCCCCTAATTGATACCCCCTGAAGTAATATGTTCTTCAATTGGGGGGGGGGGAATCATCCACAAACCCCGGTCTATGGTCCATTTTGCAAGGATTCCAGAAATGGCGAGGCCACCATTGCAATTAAGACCAATTATGCATTTAGCACCATTAAATGGTGAAGCTCTTTCTGGAATGTTCCATGTCAGCCTTGCTGGCTGGGGTGGAATAACTCCCTTTACATAGAATGATGGGGGAAAGCTTAAAATAGATTGAATCTTCCTTCTAGACCACTTAGAGTTGGAGTTTTCATGAATGTACAGGGAGTATTTTTAGTTGGGGGGAAACCCAGCCAGATGGGCGGGATATAAATTTATTATTATTATTATTATTATGTATTATTATTATTATTATTATTATTATTATTATTGACATCCAGCCTGCTGCTTTCTGGATTCTGAGGACACATTCACACCATACATTTAAAGCCCATTGGTTCCCACCAATGGCAAGGAAACATGGGAACTGTAGTTTGTTAAGGGTGCTGGAAGTGTAGCTTTGTGAAGGATAAAAAATACAGTTCCTACTATTCTTTGGGGGTTTGCCACATGCTTTCAATGTGTGTTGAATGTGCTTTAAACGTAAGATGTGGGTGTTTGTAGAACTAGATTTGGAGTTCTTGCTCCATTGGCAAAATTCTCCAGATTTCCTCTTTAATTCATGTTTCTAGGCCTTACGGTTATAGAAATAACATATGGCACAGGCAAATATAAAATACCTGCTCAAAGAACCCAGAGGCTGGATCAATGCAACTTTGAGCAGGAACAGAAGCTTCTATATTTCTCTCTTCTCTTTTAGCTTCCTTTGGGCCCCCAGATCCTGCCCACCATGTTGAGACTCCTGTTTTCCCAATGACCCATGTGTCTATTATTTTCTGTCCTTGTCTTTCTTCCCTTTCCCTCTTACTAAACAAAACAAAAAAGCTACAAAACCGTCCAATATTGGAGCAAAGTGAAACGAAGTGGATAAATATTTGTTGCATTTTGCATAATTTATTCCACTTGTGGGGGTGAGTGTCTGCCATTTCTAGCATAGAATTATTTCCCCACTCTTCCTGGGGCAGCAAAAATGTCTCTTTGTCTTGCCCTACTTGATCCTCCTGGCCAAGTAGGTTGGCCATCATTGGCATAAATGCAGAGATGGTTTTGTCTATAATTTGTGCTTTGTACCATGATTGCACCTGCAGTGGGGCTAAGCTGAAGTCACGCATCAGTATATTTGTTCTGCAGGTGAACTGTTTTGTGCCGAAGGAAGGTTGTGCAACCAAATGCATAGGCAGGTTGCTGGTAGCTTTGTGTAAATAGCTTCTGCTAGTGCAACCTTGTACAACATGGGTTGGCAAACTAAGGCCCGGGAGGCAGATTTGGCCCGATTGCCTTCTGGATTTGGTCCATGGATGGTCCGGGAATCGCTGCGTGAATCGGCATGGGGATTCTGATCATTCGGGCTGTGCCATTCCTCCCCCACGCCGCGACAGCGCCTCCTTCCTCCCTCCTCCTGGCTTCTTCCTGCCCTGCATAGAGGAGGAAGGGGGCTGGGCTTTGTTGAGCCAGGGTTGGCTGAGTGCCATTTTAAGCAGCCCCTCTCTGGAACCAGCCCTTTTGTTCCGCTCATCATCCGTTTGCCGCCGCCAGCCCCTGCTGCTCACAAGGCACAGGTAAGCAGCCACCGGGGCTCATCTGGCGCTGTGGAGAGAGTCGTGGGGGGGATTCCCCCCCAATATAGTCTGGCACCCCACAAGGTCTGAGGGACAGTGGACTGGCCCCCTGTGGAAAAAGTTTGCTGACCCCTGTTGTACAACATTAAAACTCAACATCTGCTATAGTAGCCCTTGCTGAGAATGTTAGAGTCCAATAGTATAGAGGGCCACAGGCTCCCGCCCCACTCTGTTTATTAAAAAAAAGGTTGGAGGGCTGGGATAATCATTTTGTTTTCTTGTTTTAGAAAAGGTTTCCCCTCCTCACCTTGAGCTTTTAGGTTTCTTGGTTTCTCCTCGTCAATCCTGACTTGTCCCCTTTCTCTCCTTCCCCGTTCCCTTCCTACTTGACTGTGGAGCAGCAAATCCTTGAAGTAAGTACAGAAGTGGTCCTAGGGTGCGAAATGCATGTCCATCAGCCTCCACGTCTTGCATGCCATGCTTGTGATGCTCTTCATGTCTCTAGCTCTCTGGGTTCTTGGCTTCATCTTTTTCTTGTCTCTGCTGGTCTGCAAGAAGAGTTGGGGAGTTGGTACCCTCAGTGGAGGCTGGTCCGTTAGGGCTGGTCCACTACCTCCATTTCTTGCATGCCATGCTTGTGATGCTCTTCATGTCTCTAGCTCTCTGGGTTCTTGGCTTCCTCCATCTTCTTGTCTCTGCTGGTCTGCAAGAAGAGTTGGGGATTTGGTACCCTCAGTGGAGGCTGGTCCACTACTCACGAATCCCAGTCTACCTTCAGTCAGCTCCCTTCTGCCTGGCTTCTGACTTGTATCCAGTCCAGAGGGTGGCACTGCCTATCAGTTTCCTCCTCCTCCTTAGTCTCAATGTTGCCCCCATAGAACTTAGCAGGGGGGAGGATGGGGACAAAACTAGAATTGGTTGGCTCTGCCTCTTATTGACTCTAGCACCACCTACTGTTGGTCTCCCTTCCTTCTGCCCCACCAGTCCCAATGGGCACCAGCCACCACTGGGTACAATCATTCATTGATAAAGGATGCTTTCATCATTGACATATGCATTGCTTTTAAGTCTTGGTATCTGTGTTGATATTTCTCTCTTCCAAAGACCTTAAGACAATGGCAGGAAAACCCAGGGTGTTGCTTGACTCCACCTGCCACCATCCCTGATCATGTTGGCTGCTGGGGCTAATGGGAGTTGAAATCCAATAACATCTCGCTGGTCACTGGTTCCCACCCCTGCCATTAAAAATTGCCAGGCTGGATAAAGCTATTTCATATATCTTTTTATACAGAGTTTTCTTTGTTGTTTAGCCGTCTTAGTCGTATTCGACTCTCCGTGACCCCATGAACCAGAGCATGTCTTAGAAGCTCTCCCTTTCTTCTCAAAGCTTCTCCTTTTTTATGTCCATGGAGTTTTCTTGGCAAAATACTGGAGTGGTCTGGCAGTTCCTTCTCCAGGTGGATCACATTTAGTCTAAACTCTCAGCTATGACCTGTCCGTCTTGGGTGGCCCTGCACGGCATAGTTTCTTCACCACGACAAGGCAGTCATCCATGAAGGGGACATACAGTATTTTTGGCTCCATAAGACACACCTGACCATAAGACACACCTAGTTTTTAGAGGGGGAATGCAAGAAAAAAATATTCTTTAAAGGGAGTGCTGAGCAGAGCCTGTCTGCATCCCAGGCTCTGCTCAGTGCTCCCTTTCACAAGCTGCGTGGAGCGTGTGTGTGGCTCTTGGGGGCTTTTCACCGAGGATGGAGAAGGGCAGCCCTTCACTGATGGTCTGCCCTTCTCCCTCCTCAGGGAAAAGCCCCCAAGAGCCACACACACGCTCCACGCAGCCCTTTAAAGGGAGTGCGGCTTCTGTGGGAGGTGGGGGAAGGAACAGAGCCGCGTGCTCTGTCCCTCCCCCACCTCCCACAAAAGCCAGAGATAGCCATGCGCAGCCTCCACAGGGCAGCGGGATGAAGGCTCCCCATGCCCTGTGGAGGCTTTGCGTGGCTAAGCCAGAAGCTAGAACAGCAAGTTCTGGTTTCTGGTTTAGCCGCACAGCCTGCATTAGCTCCATAAGACGCACACACATTTCCCCTTACTTTTTAGGAGGGAAAAGGTGCGTCTTATAGAGCAAAAAATGCAGTAGTTTTCTACATCTCTATAATATCCCCCCTTACTTGCCTTCTTTCAAAACTAAAAAGCCCCAAACGTGGTAGCCTTTCCTCATAGGATCATTTTGACTGCCCTTTTCTAAACCTTTTTAAAACCAGAATTGTACATCAGTACAGTGGTACCTCCGTTTACGAACTTAATCCATTCTGGAAGTCCGTTCTTAAAGCGAAACTGTTCTTAAACTGAGGCGTGCTTTCCCTAATGAGGCCTCCCGCCGCCAGTGCCCTTCCACCGTTCGGATTCCGTTCTTAGACCGAGGTAAAGTTCACAAACCAGCACACTACTTCCAGTTTTGCGGAATTCGTAAACCGAATAGTTCATAAACAGGACTGTTTGTCAACTGAGGTACCGCAGTAATGGGGAACCTCTAGTCCACAGGTCTCATTACGCCCTGCAGGGGACCTAATTTGGCTTCTGAGACCACCAAACCCAAGTTGCACCTCTTTCCCACACGGCTGCCAAGGAGCAACTGGGAGCTTTAAGTGCCCTCTTAATAGTTCCTTGGCAAGGAGAGGCTTGAATCTGGCAACAAATGCATGCCTCACTCGGATTGGTTCCACTTGGGAGCTGCTCATCAGTGATGACTACAAATCCCACCTCCTTTGCCTGTGTGATTTGAAATCAAACCACGCTGGCAAAGGAAAATGTTTCTACTGATGTTGTGGTGATCTGAGGTGGTTGGCGGGTGCGCGTACATAGTATGACCCCTGCTGTACACAGCATTCCAAGTGTGGTTGCACCATAAAATTGAATTTATCTAATTTGCAATTTTATATACCACTTTTCATTGTCTTAAGTCTCACAGTGGCTTACAGTGATAAAAAAAGAAAACATTCAAAATTTAAAATATAAATTAAACCTAATTCTCCGAAATTGGAAATCTCGGAAATGTAAACATAAAATATAAGATTGTTTATTTAAAAAATCAGAACACCGTTCAAAGACCTGAAATAAAACAGTTTTAACTAGACATCTAAAACTCAGCTGATTTTATTTTTGATCCCTTTCCTAATGATCTCTAACATGGAAGACGCCTTTTTCACAGTTGCTGTACACCTTGTGTATCTAGAAATTGGGTTTTTCTTTCTGCTGAAGAAGAGCTCCGAATGTCTCAAAACATTTTTTAGGTTCTTTTAAAGCATGTCTGCACTCTATATTGCACCTAGCCTTTCTCAGACTTACATATTTCTGAGGGTTTTTTTAAAAAAATTCTTTATGGGGCCTTTTGACCTTCTTGTGTGAGAAACAGACTGGATAACGGGAAAGGTCTGGAACTGGTGAACTGATATTTGTGTACTAAAGAATTACAGACCACAGGACGGATGTGAGTAAGAAAACATAAAACGTACGGGCAGAAAATCCCTTCAGTGGCACCTTGGGGGATGCTGAAAATTTCCCTAACACTCCCCCACGGGTACTGAGAACGCTACTCTCGGACCTTTGCTTTAAAAAGTCTGGCGTCCACTTGCAGCATATTTGCTGGGACAGGGTTTTGTTTACCTGCCTCTGGTGGAGGTTGCACAGACAGAAAAGGGTCTCAACAGGAAACATCAAGAAAGTGGAGACTGATCCATTGGGGCAAATAGGGCACTGCCCCACTAATCTCAGTCTGCCTTCAGCCACAGCCCCTACTTGCCTACCTTCTTATAATCAGCCCTGGCTGTCAAGTTCCTCCTCCTTAGTCTCAGGGTTGCCCTTGTAAAGCTCAGCAGGGAGTTGGAGGATGGGAACAAAATTAGCATGTGTTGCCATTGCCTGTCATCAGCTCTGGCGCCACCTACTGTTGGGCTCCTTGGCTACTGCCCTACCAGTCCCAATGGGCCCATATCAACATCAGTTGAATCCTACTTGTTAAGTTGTGGGTGGACATATCAGACGAAAAAGCAATTCTTCAAATAGCTCTTGTTTATTCACAGGCCAGGACAGAACTGAACTGAAGGGTTCAGTCAGCCTGCTTATATAGAGCTCCAGTACAACGTAACTGTAACAATTTTCTAAAACTATCCAATCACAGAACGTCACTTTCGATCCCTTATTTGCATAACTATCTACAGTATCCCCCTGCTGGCCCAAGGGTGAGAACTTCAGTACATAACACTACTTGTTCTCTGAAAGCTGCTGTTTTTAATTGCCTTCCTTAAACATTAATTATTTTAAAATTTATTTTCTTGCTTCTTCATCCTGTCTTTCTCACCATGGAACCCAGGCATCATACCATGTGGTTTCCAGGCAGTCCTCCATCCAGGCCCTGGCCAGAGCTGCTTAGCTTTGTTAAGGTGGTACCCTCAGATGTGCCTTCAGATCATGGCCAGGACCGTTACTGATGTCAAGGGAAAGGGCAGTAGCTCACTGGTAGAGCAGCTCTTTTGTAAGCAGAAATTCCCAAGCGATCAACAGAATGGCCAAAAATGTTTAAACAAGAACTAATGTAAGCTAGAGAGCACTTTTGTGTGGACTAGAAGTCATCGTCTCAAGAGTAGTTCAAGCAAAGAGAGGTGTTTAACCCCAACAACTCCAATAAGGACATAGCTCAGTGGCAGAGCATCTGCTTTGGATGTAGAAGGCCCCAGATACAATCCCAGGCATCTCCAGGTACTGCAAGGAAAGACAGTTGCCTGAATCCCTGGAGAACCACTACCAGGCAGCGTAGACCAGGGGTAGGCAACCTAAGGCCCGGGGGCCAGATGCGGCCCAATCGCCTTCTCAATCCTGCCCATGGAAGGTTTGGGAATCAGCGTGTTTTTACATGAGTAGAATGTGTCCTTTTATTTAAAATGCATCTCTGGGTTATTTGTGGGGCATAGGAATTCGTTCATTCCCCCCCCCCCGCCCCCAATATAGTCCAGCCCACCACGTGGTCTGAGGGACAGTGGACCGGCCCATGGCTGGAAAAGGTTGCTGACCCCTGGCATAGACAATTCTGAGCTAGATGGACCAGTAGTCAGGCATGTCCAACTCCCAAGAGACTGTGATCTACTCCCAGTATTAAAAAAAACTGACAGTGATCTATCCATTGTGCAGTGATCTACCCATTGTCATTGGAGGGAGGAGTGTGCGTGGGGTGGGTGGATTGCCCAGAGTTGTTGAGTTTTTTGGGGGAAGGATTGCCCAGAGTTTTTTACCTCCCCCCCGTAACTTTTTGTACATGATAAGGATCCCATGATCTGCCAGGATCAGCCGGGGGATCTACTGGTAGATCGCGATCTACTGGTTGGACATCGCTGGTCTAAATCAGTATAAGCTTCTTATGCTTCTAATGGTTTTTAAACCCTTCCCTTGGCACATTGACTGTCCCTATGAACTACTTCTGTTTCTACCGAGCCCAAAAGAGAGGGTGGTTTCTCCATTCTTGATTCTCTTGATCCATTGCAGAAGGCAATTTTATCAAAGTCAACAGAGGATACTCCTCAGTGTGGTCATTCTCCTCTGATTTGTCCTTATCTCAGAGCAAAATAGTATATGAGTCATATGTGGTACCCAGTGGGAGGAAAGAGGGGGTGGCAGGGAATGCAAACAGGGAGTAATTGTGTTTTGCTGATAAAGCAAAATAGTTTCTGTAGAATCAGAAGTAATTACCTCAGTTAAAACAAGTGTGAGTGTTAAACAGCCTTTCCCAACTTGATGCCTCCAGATGTTTTGGACTACAGTTTCCATCGGCCTCAAACAGCACCGCCACATAGTGCTGTGGTTGATAAGAATTGTCTTCTGAAACATCTGGAATGCACCAGTTTGGGAGAAGGCTAGCACAAAATGTGGTGATCATCCAGCAGGCCTAATTGATGGGAGGTCAATTAGACAAGACTGGCATGCTCCGTGCCCAAGCAGAGGTCCTCAGGAAACCGCAGCATTCCTCACAATCTCAGCCACACAGAGTGCACTGCCGTCCATAGCCTGAGAAACAAAATGGAGGTTGAGAAAGGAGGAGCTGTCATCACCATTAACAAACTGGAGAAGGTGCAGGCGTTTGAGTGGCAACTTTCTCCAATGCTGCATTGCACAGGCCCTTATTCTCTGATCCCATTTTCTACAGAGGTACAAGACACTATGTGTATAGATGCACCTCGAGAGAGCCTTAAGCAGGCATTGAGCTGCTACTCAAAATACACAAACCAAGTAACCCACGGTTTGGGGATCGATACCATCACACCCCTGCTTGGTCTCTGAGATCATGTAGAGGAGTGCTGTTCGTTGTACAGTGGTGCCTCGCAAGACGAAAAGAATCCGTTCTGTGATTCTCTTCGTCTAGCGGTTTTTTCGTCTTGCGAAGCAAGCCCATTGAAGGATTAGCGGATTAGCGCTATTAGCGGCTTTTCGCGGCTTATCTGCTGATCGGATCAGCTGATAAGCGGCTTAGCGGTTTAGAAAAAGGGGGGGGAGGAAAAAACCCCAGCAGGAACTCGCAAGACATTGTCGTCTTGCGAAGCAAGCCCATAGGAAATTCGTTTTGCGAAGCACCTCCAAAATGGAAAACTCTTTCGTCTAGCGAGTTTTCCGTCTTGCGAGGCATTCGTCTTGCGGGGCACCACTGTATATAGATCAGGCATTTAGTACTGCGGGCATTTAGTACTGCGGGTCCCATGCTGTGGAATGCTCTTCCAGCAGAGATTTGGCACGCACCCTGTGACTTCTACGCATCTCCTTTCTATGCTAGCAGGCCTTTGTAGCTGCCTAATTTTTGTTTTTGGATTAGCCAGTTACCTCAATGGTTATCTGCATTTTTATTTTTGTCAGTGATGTTTTATGTTTCAACGTTCAGCACTATCCTAGTACTTTATTATATGGCAGAATGAAAACACTTTTATCAATAAATAAAGAACAGAGTTACAGGGACAGGCCCAGATCCCAACTCTGCCAGGACTGTCACAGAACCTAATAATATCACTTACAACATTAGGGGCTCCTTCGCTGCTCATCTTTCAATGTGGTATATATGCTGTCATCTGCCAGAAGCGCCTTCTGCATTAGGACAAATAGGCCAGACTCTTCTATGCAACAGAATAGGTAAAGGGACCCCTGACCATTAGATCCAGTCGTGGACGACTCTGGGGTTGCAGCGCTCATCTCACTTTATTGGCTGAGGGAGCCGGCGAACAGCTTCCAGGTCATGTGGCCAGCATGACTAAGCCGCTTATGGCGAACTAGAGCAACGCACGGAAACACTGTTTACCTTCCCGCTGGAGTGGTACCTATTTATCTACTTGCTCTTTGACATGCTTTCAAACTGCTAGGTTGGCAGGAGCAGGGACCGAGCAATGGGAGCTCACCCCGTTGCGGGGATTCGAACCCACAGCGCCACCCGCGTCCCTTTTATGCAACAGAATAAATGGACCCAAATTTTATTTTAGAAACAGCAATAGCCCCAAACCAGTGTGGGGACATTGAAACTTTCGAAGAACACCCTGTGACTGACCTTGAGGTATACCATCCTTGAACAAAAAAAAAATATTCAAAGTAGTTTTTAAGATGCCACAAGACTTCATTGTTTTGACAAAGGAAATTCCTTCACGTCATGTGCCTGTCGGAGCATATCTACATAGGAATAGCCTTGCTGGATGAGAACAAACTACTCCAGCATCTTTTTCTCACAGTGACCAACCAGGTGCCCCCATGGGAGTGATCTGGGGTTGTGTCAACCCAACCCAGCCAAATTTGACTAGGAATTGCCCAGAACTGGTTCAGGTTCTGGGCTTTGATTGAATATGGTGCACACAGACACATATTGGGATTTCCAAGCTGACTTAGCTGCAACAGTCACAAAATGCAATCATTCCACTACAAACCATTGACAATTTAAACATTAAATTAAAGCTTTTTAACAGAGAGAGGGATCTTTTCTCTCTTTTTTTACAGTACTGAGTTTTACTTTTTTTAAAAAAAAATTATTCTTTTATATAATAATAGTAAAATAAATAATAATATACATTTAGAGGGGGGGAAACTGAATAACAATCAATAGTAAATCTCAGTGTAATTTGTTCAAAGAAAATAAATAGACTGTATTATACCTAAATTAATGTTATGGATTTATGTGAGATCTATAAATGTTTCTGTACCACACTAGAATCTCTGAATACTGGGTGCTTGGGGACAAATAGAAGAAAGGGGTCCGCCTGGTGAGCTTCCAGAGGCAACTTGGTGGCTGTTGCTGGTAAATGAGCCAGGGTAATGTAATGGATAGAACACGGGTAGCCAACCTGGTGCCCTCCAGATGTTGTTGGACTCCAGCTCCCATCAACCCCAGCCAGCATGGCCAATGGTCAGATATTATGGGAGTTGTTATGTACTGAAGTTCTCACCCTGGGCCAGCAGGGGGATATTGTAGATAGTTATCACTCAGGTCCACATATGCAAATAAGGGATTGAAAGTGACGTTCAGTGATTGGATAGTTACAGAAAGTGGTTACAGTTGCGTTGTAGTGGAGCTCTATATAAGCAGGCTGGCTGAACCCTTCAGTTCAGTTCTGGTCTGACCTGTGAATAAACAAGAGCTGTTTGAAGAATCGCTGTGTCGTCTGATATGTTCACCCACAACTTAACAGAAGTTACAGAGTGGGAAAATCTGGAGGGCACCACAATGGCTACCCCTCAGTTGAAGTGCTGGCCATGGACTGGGGGGACCCAGGTTCAAATCCCCACACAGCTGTGAACCTCACCGATTGACCTTGGGCCAAACGCCTTCCCTCTCAGCTTCTATGGATATAAAAATGAGTTTCTGCAACACACAGTGAGGATTCGTGAACATTATACAGCATTAACTTAAGTGTTAGCTGCAGGTTTTGATGGGGGATTTTATTGTACGGAACCTCTGAGAATTTGATTTGGGTAGGGGAGAAATGTGTTCTCTGTTTTGAATCGCTTGGAGAAAAGGAGAGCTCAAATCTCCACTCCATGGGTGACTTTGAACCAGTCAATCTTTCAGTCTAACCGACCTCACAGGGTTGTTGTCAAGACACAATGGGGAAAAGGGGGAGGGGTGAACCATGCACACTACAGTGGTACCTCGGGTTACAGATGCTTCAGGTTACAGACTCCGCTAATCCAGAAACAATACCTCAGGTTAAGAACTTTGCTTCAGGATGAGAACAGAAATCGGGCGGCAGCGGCGGGAGGCCCCATTAGCTAAAGTGGTACCTCAGGTTAAGAACAGTTTCAGGTTAAGAACAAACCTCCGGAATGAATTAAGTACTTAACCCGAGGTACCACTGTACTTTAAAGTCCTTAAAGGTAAAGGTAAAGGTAAAGGTAAAGGGACCCCTGACCATTAGGTCCGGTCGTGACCGACTCTGGGGTTGCGGCACTCATCTCGCTTTATTGGCCGAGGGAGCCGGCGTACAGCTTCCAGGTCATGTGGCCAGCATGACTAAGCCGCTTCTGACGAACCAGAGCAGCGCATGTAAACGCCGTTTACCTTCCCGCCAGAGCGGTACCTATTTATCTACTTGCACTTTGATGTGCTTTCGAACTGGTAGGTTGGCAGGAGCAGGGACCGAGCAACGGGAGCTCACCCCGTTGCGGGGATTCGAACCACCGACCTTCTGATCGGCAAGTCCTAGGCTCTGTGGTTTAGCCCACAGCGCCACCCGCGTCCCTTAAAAGTCCTTGGTGGAGTTCAATATCTATTTGAACTCCATTAAAGTCCTTGGAGGAGTTCAAATAGATATTGGCGTAAAAGTAAAAGAAAAGAAGCAACAGTCTTTGGCCTGAAGCAGCAAGAAGGCCTCTTCCCCAAATCTGACGGGGCTGTTTAGGTACCTGTAATCCAGACCATGGAAATTCCCCCACATTTGACTACCTAAAAGAAAAAGGGGGAAAGGCCCAGTGTGGAAAGCAGTTGCATAAACAAATCTGTTTGTGCTTTGAAGGTGTAAGCAAGGTGCTCCGTGGGCAGACTGAGAGAGGGGCAAGGCGTCCTTTCCTGGCGTTTTTATCTCTCTTGGGAATTCCAGAGAACACAGCGGCCTGGCTTCCCTCCTTCCCTCCCTCCTCCTTTGCCTGGCAACCCACATTCCAGCTCTCTAAGAGTTTAAATTCCTCCCCCACACTCTCTCTTTCTTGCCTCTCCAGACAAGTTTCTGGCCAGGGGGAAAGCGGACTCCCCTTTTGACTACAGGTGCAGGTAGATTTTGCATTCATTTCTCTCCTTCTCTACACCTGGCGGAGTTCTCATTCTCTCCAGGCTGGGAAATCACAAACTCTTGAGACTTACTTTGGGGGTTCCTTTTCCTCCCCCCCCTCCTCCGCTTTCAGATTAAGATGCTTACGGATAGGAAGCATGAGCTGGAGCGTCGGCTGAGTGCCATGATGGAAGAAAACAACCTTCTTCAGGGGACGGTGGAGGAGCTTCAAGATCGCGTGTTGATTTTGGAGCGGCAGAGTCACGAGAAGGACCTGCAGGTATGGGGGAACAGGGGCTTGGGGAAAGGGGGAGACAGCTGGAAGGAAGGGACTGATTTAAAATATTATGATGATGATTGAGCGATGCTGCCAGATCACCAGTTTGGGAACAGGAAGGTAACATTGTGAGGCTTGAGCAACCTGAATATTGGACTTTTACTAGTGTTTCAGGAATTTATGTATAGGTGGGGGGGGTTGCCCCTCCAGCAGATATCATGCACATGCAGCCCACTACCAAAACCAGCACAATCACTTTTGTGACTTTTGTGATTTGTCCCTACAAAACACTTCATCACAGTTTCTTCCTATCTATTCAAAGGGCCTTTGCTGCACGATACCAAATGTAACAATTCACTGATAAATGTCTCTATGTACTGGCTCACTGGGAAAACTTCGGAAACTCATATAGACACGTGAGCTCAGCTACTCAGCAGCCCCTCTGCCTGGCATAATCCCTGGCATCCTGATACCCGAGTGCCAGACAGGTAGCCATTCCAGAATTAACAAACCCAGATGAAGGCAAAAGGGTGTGATTGACTTGATTAATTTACAGGGAAATGTAAATATCTTTTTTGTTACATTTGATGGGTGTTTGGTGGGGGGCAAGGGGAACATGAGGCAGGGTCCAGGATGCTCAGATTACTGCCACCAGACCTCCCCTTCCATGATGTAACAGTGATGTATGAGTGATGTAGTTTGGGGGGGTGTAACATGGGGATTAGCAACTAATAAAAGTTTGGGGGCTCTTTTGTTCAGGGCTTCCATCTTGTACCACCTTGTGGCAGGTGGGAGTCCTGCTGCGACAATCTTCAATAAAGACTAAGCCTACTGGCTGCTGTTTTGCTCTGGTATTCCTGGCTGGTGTCCTTGTTTTTTGTCCAAGGGAGCCCTCAGATTTCTCCGTTAACACTAGGAACCAGTATGTCGTCAGTGGGAGGAAAGGGGAGCCCATGGCCCGCCGGATGTCCCTGGACTACAGCTCCCATCATTCTTGACCATTCACCATGTGGGTCAGAGTTAATGGGAGCTGAACTCCAATGAAATCTGGAGGGCTACAGATTCCCCTTCCCTGCTGCATATTCTCGAAAGCTGCTGCTGCAATCCTAGACCTGCTTCCCTGGTAGTGAGCCCCATTGAATTCAGTGGGACTTCCTGTTCAGAAAACATGTATTTTAGTTTATTATTATACTTAACAAAAACGTGTATGCCACTGAACAGTAACTATAACCTCTAAAGTGGTTTACAGAGAATATAAAATATGCATTAAAATTGTATTGAGTTATATTTATTATGGGTAGCATTGATTTGTTTATGTGCCCAATTTACTGTATTTTTTCGTCTATAAGACGCCCCCATGTATATTTTGGGGGACTCAGGTTTAAGAAAATGGGGGGAGATGTATCTGTGTATAAGACACCCCCTAATTTTTGTCATTATTTTTAGGGGAAAAGGCTAGTCATACACAGAAAAATATGGTATTTTCTGTCTCTTAGTGTTTAATTGTCCCTTCGAAGCAGCATTCAAAGCTTTCTATCCAACCTAAGTGGGACTCGCTGAAATTAATGGATCCAAGGCAGCCATGCCCATTATTTTTAATGAGTCTACTCTGAGTAAGATTAACTGGATACAGCTTAAATCTTTGTAAAATACAATAATGATGATTAAACAAAAGGGTATGATCATCCAGTTAAAACCACATTATTCTCCCTTAAACATGAACAATAGCTGTTAAAACATTAGCAATGAATAAAAACAGTGAATAGAAAACAGACTGAAATAAACGGCATTTGAGCTGTTTTGGAGCTGCACAATGTTTTTAAAAGACATGTAGGATTGTGTTGTAAAAGCCTCATTTATGTTTTTTTAATTGTTTACCTAAAAACAAAAACACAATGTTGTGAATACAGTGAACAGGTGTAAAGGCATGCTAATTTTAACTAATAAAATACTGGCATCATGCAGGCATGTGAAGCTGTGGGAATCCCTCCCCACAGAGGTGTGTCTGGCACATTCACAATGCAGTTTTCATGAAATGCACATATATATTTTAAGACCCACCCTATTCTTCTGATTGTAAATTGTTTTAACTGTTTTTTATCTTGTATTTTATATTGCTGAAGCCTGCTCTGTGACCTTATGGTGAAGGGTGGAGGATGATGATGATGATTAATAATAATATATAAATGAAAAATATATCTTTATAATTTCTTGTGCCAGTTGCATCAGAACCAGTTAGAACTTCAGGAGGTGAGACTGTCTTATCGGCAACTGCAGCTAAAGGTAGATGAACTCAGCGAGGAGAGAAGCCTCCAGAATTTCAACTCTACCAGCACGTCTTTGCTGTCAGAGATTGAGCAGAGCATGGAGGCCGAGGAACTGGAGCAAGAGAGAGAACAGGTAGCATCAAAACTCTTGGCTCCAGAAGAATTGGGTGCAGCACAGGTGTGTTTAAATGTGTGTGGTAGAACCATAGTGGACTTCCTTCCTAAAATCCTCCGTCCGCAAACGTTTGTGTTGCACATTCTCCGAATACTCCGGTGTTCCCTGAATGTTCCTGATCTGCATTTGACATCCAGTCATCAACTTGATTTCTCACGATTTGCTCTTTTATGGTTGGCACACAATAATATTTAATACTAATAATTTATTTGCTGGGGGCAGAAGGGTAATCAATTCCACAAGGACAAGCTATGTGTCAAAAGTCATGCCTAGCTTGGCCCCAAGTGTGCTTCTTTGTTCGAAATATATGGAAAAGTGCCACCCCAGGTCAAATGGAGACTTGGTCCATTAGGGAAACAGGGGTACTGCCCCACCAACCTCAGTCTGTCCTCAGCCGGCCCCAATTGCTTGCCTCTTCCTTAGACTCAGTGTTGTCCTTCTAGAACTCAGCAGGGAGGAAGATGGGGGCAAGAGTAGGGTTCTTTGGCGCTGCCTGCCATTGGCTCTGGCGCCACCTACTGTTGGACTCCCTGCTTTCCACCCTATTAGTCCCAATCAGCACCTGTCACAACTCCCTAGAACAGTCCTTTCTGCATTCTCATCACAGCTCAGACTCCAGCTCTGGGAGGCCTACTGCCAGGTCCGATACTTGTGCACTCACCTTCGAGGAAACGACAGTGCGGATTCTGCGGTGTCCACGGACTCTTCCATGGACGAGTCATCGGAAACCTCCTCGGCCAAAGATGTGCCGGCTGGTAGTTTGCGGGCTGCCCTCAGCGAGTTGAAGAGGCTGATCCAAAGTGTTATAGATGGCACAGACTCCACGGTAAGGGGGAGAGATTTGAAGCTCACATTTGAAGCAAATGTACCTGTGGTGTTTGCCCTCCTAGGTGGGTCATAAGGAAAGGGTTAAATGAGGGTGAAGTGATTGGCCAGTGGGAACCCAAGGGGAGGAGTTAGAGTTGTGTGAAAGTCAGTTGAGAGTTGGGAGTTGGAGAAGGAAGAGGGAGGATAAGTCTGTGGGTTGGTCAAGTTGTGTTGTGAGAGAGTGAGAGGAACTGTTAGGTGGAATCAGATAGATAGTTGAAGTTTGAAGTTGTTAGGAACGTATAGGTCAGTAAAGAAACTAACATTAAGAAACTGCCAAGAAAAATTAACTGAAACCACAAGCTTGTTCATGCCTATAAAATAAACTTGATTATTTGTTAATGTTAACAACTGTCTGGACTCCGTGTGTACCCGAGAGAAACGGGTTGGTGGCAGCGGGGAAGCAATCACAGTGATGGCACAGGGATCAGTAGACCGTCAAACGTCCGGGGACCCTGTGTGATCGCCACAGTACCTAATTTGCACTTTCCAGAATGAAACACCCAACCCAAACACTGCCATCCCAATTTGCACTTCTCTAAATTTTGCAATGCTGCCAACTAATGGGATAAAAATGCACATACAAGGGTATAGTGTGCATAGAAATAGCATACAGGTGCATTATAGCAGAGAAAGTTGCTTTGCAAAACTGTGTACAGTGGTACCTTGGTTCTCAAACGCCTTGGTACTCAAACAACTTGGAACCCAAACACTGCAAACCCGGAAGTAAGTTTTCCGGTTTGCGAACTATTTTTGGAAGCTGAACGTTCTCCAGTTTGAGTGCCACGCTTCTGTTTTGAGTGTTACGCTGAGGTCTGTCTGTTTTTGCTTCTTCTTTTTTTGCATTTTTGTATTTGCAGCTCATTTTTGTTTTTGTGACTGTGTGGAATCCTGTTCAGTTACTGATTGATTGATTGATTGATTGATTGATTGTGTGCCTGAAGTACATTGTTTATCGCTTTCATTTTATGGATCAACGGTCTTGTTAGATAGTCAAATTCATGTCAAATTGCTGTTTTAGGGGTTCTTTTTAAAAGTCTGGAATGGATTGTTCAGTTTTACATTACTTTCTAAGGGAAAGCAGGCCTTTGTTTTGGACTTCTGGAACGGATTAAGTTTGAGAACCAAGGTCCCACTGTATATGGGAAGAAATTGGCGCTAAAATGCTGATGAGTTTCTATGAGGACTTCTATTAAAAATTTGCAAACTGGTGTGGAAATGTGGAGAACCAGACTTAAAACTGGGAAAAGGTGAAACTGAGAAGAATTAACCTTCAGAGTCACCTGTCCCTAACTGAACTTTGTGTGGTCCCTCCTGGATCTCTCCTTTCTTCCACTGCCAAACCTCTGCTGATTTCACTTTTCTTTCTTTGTTTCATTATGGTTCCCAGAGCTCACGGCGAAGTGATGATGATGCCTTAGAAGAACAGATCAAGCAGACGAGCGAAGATTCGAGAGCCTTGAGGGAGTTGATGGAAGGCGAAAGGGGGAAACTGAGGCAGAGCCTGGAAGAGCTGCAGCAGCTCCATAGCCAGGTAAGCATGCACCTCTGACTATCCAAAGGTCTATCTATCCCAGCAACCTCTTTTCACTCTGGCCAGTCATATGCCAATGAGAAACCGAAACAAGATCTGACCACAGCAACACTACCCTCACCAGCACTTCCCAGCAATTCTTTTTTTTACTATATAAATTTTTATTAGCTTTTTTAACATATCATTTTCAACCATAATTAAACATACTTTTATATCTTATACAATTCTTTTACTTCCATCAATCACATCTGAAAATTTTCACTTAATTTACATTTCTTACTTTCACTATTACATTTAAATCGCATAACTAATATCTCTATTCTTTCTCTACTTTGCAATATTTCATATATTTCTCCTTACAAAACTTCTTGTAGTCCTACTAGCGTAATTTGTTGATTACAGTTGCTCTTCAAATAGTTTGTATATTTCTTCCAATCTTCTGTAAATCTCTGGTCCCGCAGGTTTCAAATCCTTCCTGCCATTTTATCCAATTCTGCCTTGTCCATTAATTTTGTCTGCCATTCCTCTTTCGTTGGCGCTTCCCAGCAATTCAGTTGCATACTACCCTGACTAAACTCCTTTGAGCTCATTTGTTTTCTGTTGCTGGTTTGAGTTGTCATGGAATTACGTAGCTTGTTTACATCGTTTCAATCTTACTGTCCAGTTAAAGGGAGGAGAGGCTTGTGGCTGTTTCAGTATTGCTGGACTATAACTCTCAAAATTCCTCCTGATACCTTGGCCAAGAACATCTGAAGGGCCAGAGGTTTCCCACCCTTGGTTTAATTTTTGTTTAATTGTTAATTTTTGTTTGGGGATATTGTACACCAGTTTTGGTTGCTGAGATTGAGGAACAGGTTTTCCCTCTATATTTGGATGCAGTTGGACACCATTTTGAATGGTGGACTGAACCTTTCTAAAGCACAATCGTTTTAACTTCTGATTTCAAAACTCCACTGATGTTTGTTTGTTTCTTAGAATTTCCAAGCAGAGCTGGGCACAAGTATATTAATAAAAAAAGAGTCGGCCTGGAAAGGCAGACTATAAAAACTGATAAGCATCAGGCCTCTGAGAGAGGGCCTGCCATTGAATGATTGCCCATTAGGGTGAATGGGGGTCTGTCCCATCAAGCTCATTCTGCCCTCAGCCAGGCTCACCTGCCTATTTTCTCACCCAAGAGGAAGTCACTAAAGAGGAATCTAGTCCAACTCTCCGCAATGCAGGAATCACAACTGAAGAATTCCTGACAGATGGCTGTCCAGCCTCTGTTTATAAACCTCCAAAGAGGGAGAGGGCACCACTTTCTGAGGGAGTCTGTTCCACCATCAGACAGCTCTTACCATCAGAAAGTCCCTCCTAATGTTTAGTTGGAATCTCATTTCTTGTATTTTGAATCCACTGGTTCGAGTCTGAGCTTTTGCAGCAGCAGAAAACAACCTTGCTCCATCTTCCATCCGCTTAGTCTCAGTGTTGCCCTTCTGTGGCACAGCAGGGAGCAAGATGGAGACAAAAGTAGATTTGGTTGACTCTGTCTTTCATTGGCTCTGGCACCACCTACTGTTGGGCATCCTTGCCTTCTCCCACACCAGTCCCAATGGGTGCCAGCTGCCCCTGGAGCCTGAGGAGGGAGGCCAGCAAGCAAATGCACTGGTATGTGTGCCCAGTCCTGAATCCTATACAGTGGTACCTCTGGTTACGTACTTAATTCGTTCAGGAGGTCCATTCTTAACCTGAAACTGTTCTTAACCTGAAGCACCACTTTAGCTAATGGGGCCTCCTGCTGCCGCCGCGCCGCCAGAGCACGATTTCTGTTCTCATCCTGAAGCAAAGTTCTTAACCCGAGGTACTATTTCTGGGTTAGCGGAGTCTGTAACCTGAAGTGTATGTAGCCCGAGGTACCACTGTAATCCGCTTCCCCATGTTCCTGTGAACTGATCATTCTCTATATGTGGCGGACTTTATTGTTTTTCTTGAGTTATCTCTATATATTAAATGGGTTTAAAACCCACTCCCCTCTTCCCCTCCCCAGCTATACTTTTTCCGTCTGGATCCATTTACGTGGTGTTTTTTTAATTGATTGATTGTAAATCCTTAAGGAACATGGACACGTGTGTGCGCGCACAAACTTAATCCATGTTAAATTAAGCTGCTGTTATATTTGCTGAGCCTAATTGTAGGAGATAAGCCCTAAATATATGGAGAAGACTAGCTGCAAAAAGTAAGCAAAGCTATGTGGTCCTCAAAACTCTGCAGTGGCCAATTTTCAATTTCTCTTGTAACTGAAGGGTGGTGCTGAGGACATGATTTTTTATAGTGTTTCAGCTAGCTGTGGTAACCACGAATTCTGTATTAGTGACCTTGAAATGTTCAAAAATCCTAATGTGGTTCCTTTCACTGATGGGAATTACTTAAAACAGCCTCACTCTAACCTGGTGCCTTCCAGATTGTTAGCCCAGCACCGAAGAGAGATGTAGTCCAAAACATTTGGAGGACCACCAGTCTGGTTTAAAAACATGAGGTTTGAAAACCAGCATGGTGGCTTTTTCAAGTTTTTCTCCGCTGTAGGTTCTTTTTAGGAATTTAAGGTTTTAATATTTATTCCTACAGCCATGTGATCTGGCTTACATAAAACCTCCAGAATGCAGTGTCTCAAGATTGCGACCATTTTTGTTCCTGTCTCCCCCCTCAAAATACCCCATTTATAACTGTGGTTGTGATATGACAAGCACAGTTCCCTATCCACAATCTTTTCCTTGCGGCACCTCCAGAGCGTCAGTCCAGTCCCTTATTCTTGCCATTCAATGAGTGGCAATCAAAGGTTAATTTTTCTTCTGCTTCTTATCAGGTGACGCTACTGAGTGTAGAGATGACTTCCCTGAAAGAGGAACGGGACAGACTCCGGGGATCAGTAGATGATAAGGATATGAGCGAACAACTCTTGAAGGCTATCAGGGATCGGGATGAAGCAATCGCCAAGTAAGATGGATTATTTTTTAAAGACGTGTGGGGTTGTGACACCCAGGGAAAGGGGCAGCTGCATCGTGATGGCTTTGTGTGTGACAAGAAGCTCAGTGAAAAGTCAGCCAGGGGTGGAGAACCAGTGGCTCTTCAAACGTCATTGGACTCCAACTCCCATCATCCCCAGCCAGCATGATCAACGGTTGGGGTGATTGGAATTGTACCTTGGAATCCTGGAGGGCCACAGGCTCCCCAGGTGTCCTGCAAAAACATCACTGTTCTTTTCTAGAAAGGTAAAGGGACCCCTGACCATTAGGTCCAGTCCAGTGACCGACTCTGGGGTTGCGGCGCTCATCTTGTTTTATTGGCTGAGGGAGCTGGCGTACAGCTTCCAGGTCATGTGGCCAGCATGACTAAGCTGCTTCTGGTGAACGAGAGCAGCGAACGGAAATGCCGTTTACCTTCCTGCTGGAGCGGTACCTATTTATCTACTTGCACTTTGAGGTGCTTTCCAACTGCTAGGTTGGCAGGAGCAGGGACCGAGCAACAGGAGCTCACCCCGTCGCGGGGATTCGAACCGCTGACCTTCTGATCGGCAAGTCCTAGGCTCTGTGGTTTAACCCACAGCGCCACCCGCATCCCTGTTCTTTTCTATATAGAACAATTAATTTGCAATCCTGCAGAGCTGGGGAATGTAGCAGGTTGTCAGAAACAGTGTACGTCAAGCAGATGCAAAACCTCCATCATGCATGTGAATGTGTATTGTTTTGAATCCATGGAGAAGGGCGAAATCAAAACCCCAAAATGCACCAAAATTAATCTGCTGCTTAGTTTGATTATGGCAGCCTTCCTTAGCTAGGTCCCCTCTAGATGTTTTTGGCTGCAGCTTCCATAAGGCCCAGCCAGCGCAGCCAATGGTCAGGGAGCTGGAGTCATAGCAAACTGCCTTATATTTACACCTTATTCCATTGGGAAAGATGGAGGGCACAAGGAGAAGGGGACGACAGAGGACGAGATGGTTGGACAGTGTTCTCGAAGCTACCAGCATGAGTCTGACCAAACTGCGGGAGGCAGTGGAAGACAGGAGTGCCTAGCCTGCTCTGATCCATGGGGTCACGAAGAGTTGGACACGACTAAAAGTCTAAACAACAAATGCCATTGGTCCATCTAACTCAGCTTATTGTATTGTCCAGCTTATTGGTAGCAGCTATTTAGAGTTTCAAATGCGGGACATTCCCAGCCCTACCTGGAGATGCCAGGAATCGAAACAAGAGACTTTCTACATACAAAGCAGATGTTCTACCACTGAGCCACCACCCTTCCCATTTACAGAATATTACAGTTTATCTGGGTCTCAAACCCTTGTTGTTAGTTAGGGACTTCCTTTGCATGCACAGACAGGCTCTGGCAGATTGAGCGGACGATACCAATAGTTTCTCCAACAGTCAAGAAGGTGGTTTCTGCACTTGCCATAGAGGGAGATGAGAGGCAGATGGGGCTCAACAGCCTGGGAAAGGAGCCCATCTAGGAGAAGGAAAACTCTAATCCTAATCCTCTGCTGCCTTATGGGATATTTTGGGGAGAAAAAAAATCTAGAGTGGAGTCCCTGAGACAGTTGGGTGGTGCCTTGTATACTGAGAGAGGGCTCTTATCGTCTGTACAGTGGTACCACGGGTTACAGATGCTTCAGGTTACAGACTCCGCTAACCCAGAAATAGTACCTCAGGTTAAGAACTTTGCTTCAGGATGAGAACAGAAATCGTGCTCCAGTGGCGTGGCAGCAGCAGGAGGCCCCATTAGCTAAAGTGGTGCTTCAGGTTAAGAACAGTTTCAGGTTAAGAACGGACCTCCAGAATGAATTAAGTTCTTAACCCGAGGTACCACTGTATGGCCCAGGACCTCCATACACACTGCCCAGGTTTTGCACCCCAGAGAAGTCATGTTTGGCTTGACTTCACCCCCGGAGGCACACTCCATTGTCTGAGACAGATGGATGCCAACAACAGCAGCTTATCAACAGGCTTTTTGCCAGGTCTTCAGCCATTTTGCCTCTGGACCACCCACACTGATGTATAGCTGTCGTTACAGAGCACTGGTAGGAATGCCAAAGCGATATTGTTAAATCTGTCTTTTTAAAATTATTGATCCATTATCCTAATTGCCACTCAGTGGTGATTTAGCCTCCTTGCCAGTTACGAACATAGGAAGCTGTCTTATTCTGAGTCAGATCATGGGTCCACCTAGCTTAGTTTTGTTTATACCAACTGGTAGTGATCCTCCCCTAGGACTTGCCAATCAGAAGGTCGGTGGTTCGAATCCCTGCAACGGGGTGAGCTCCCGTTGCTCCTGCCAACCTAGCAGTTTGAAAGCATGTCAAGGTGCAAGTAGATAAATAGGTACCGCTCCGGCGGGAAGGTAAACAGCGTTTCCGTGTGCTGCTCTGGTTCGCCAGAAGCAGCTTAGTCATGCTGGCCACATGACCCGGAAGCTGTATGCTGGCTCCCTCGGCCAATAAAGCGAGATGAGCGCCACAACCCCAGAGTCGGCCACGACTGGACCTAATGGTCAGGGGTCCCTTTACCTTTTTAGTGGTCCTCCAGGATTTCAGAGGTGTCTCTCTCCTGTCCCTACCTGGAGAGGGTATGAATTGATCCTGGGACTTTCTGTATGCAAAGCAGATGCTCTCCCATGGAGCTATGGTCCTTTCCCAAAATATAAATTATTTCTTATATAAATATATTTATACTTCCCCAAATATAAATCATTTCTTATATTTGCCAAAAACGGGGACACAACCAGATTTGTATTGGGGGAAGCTATGCAATGGCTCAATCTCCTTATCTTCAAGGACTCTGTCACCATCATCACTCAAGGGGACCTTTTTAGCACGTAGAACAGGAAGCATACAGATCTCTGTTTAAAGAGCCATTGTAGCGCTGCCACCTGTTGGCTAAGGGAAGGAACTGCCAACTGCTGAGTTTTGGATGCAAAAGGCAGCTTTTGATATTTTAGTATGTGTGTGGGTTACTGGCTCTCCTGTATCCATGGAAACCAGCTGCCGTTCTGGGGCTGTACGAGTCCCAGTGTTTTTAATATTCATTCAGCAGTAAGGGGATTATGCAGTGCAGGACTTACTTGTTCTGGTCGTCTATCTTGGAAGCCGCAGGTATATTTTGCTGAAACGTGATCCGTGATACATCTTAAAATACGGATATATTAATTTAAACAAACCTATCCCTCTTTCCAGGGACGTGGGTGGCGCTGTGGGTTAAACCACAGAGCCTAGGACTTGCCGATCAGAAGGTCGGCGGTTCGAATCCCTGCGACGGGGTGAGCTCCCATTGCTCGGTCCCTGCTCCTGCAGCCTAGCAGTTTGAAAGCACGTCAAAGTGCAAGTAGATAAATAGGTACCACTCCAGCGGGAAGGTAAACGGCGTTTCCGTGTGCTGCTCTTGTTCGCCAGAAGCGGCTTAGTCATGCTGGCCACATGACCCGGAGGCTGTACGCCGGCTCCCTCGGCCAGTAAAGCGAGATGAGCGCCGCAACCCCAGAGTCGGCCACGACTGGGCCTAATGGTCAGGGGTCCCTTTACCTTTACCTATCCCTCTTTCCAGGCTCTGGGATGGTTCAAGGCAGCAGACAGGTTTAGCTTTGATTCCAGTGCTGTTCCACATAGGGGAAGATCTGTAACTCAGTGATAGAGCAGCTGCTTGGCATGTAGAAGGTCCCAAGTTCCTTCAAATCCTGCTGCACTCAAATCCTGCTTGCAGACTTTCTGTATGCATCCGGTGGGCCACTGTGTGAACAGAAGGCTGGACTAGATGGGCCACTGGCCTGGTCCAGCAGAGCTTTCCTTTTATCAAGCAGATAGCTGTGTTGCCACCTATCAGAAATGCTATAATAATGGAATTCCTGCATTGACTGGGGGGTTGGACTTGATTACCTTTGAGGATCTCTTACATCTCTATGATTCTGTGAAATGCCATGTACAGTGGTACCTCAGGTTACTGACACTTCAGGTTACAGACGCTTCAGGTTACAGACTCCGCTAACCCAGAAATAGTACCTTGGTTTAAGAACTTTGCTTCAAGGTGAGAACAGAAATCGTGCAGCGGCAGGAGGCCCCATTAGCTAAAGTGGTACCTCAGGTTAAGAACAGACCTCCAGAACGAATTAAGTTCTTAACCCCAGACACCACTGTACGCAAGTTCACCCTCTTGTATTTCATACAGTCCAGTACAGTGGTACTTCGGGTTGCAAACACCTTGGGTTACAAACACTTCGGGTTACAGACTCTGCTAACCCGGAAGTAGTACCTCAGGTTAAGAACTTTACCTCAGGATGAGAACAGAAATCGTGTCCTGGCAGCTGTGGGAGGCCCCATTAGCTAAAGTGGTACCTCAGGTTAAGAACGGTTTCAGGTTAAGAACGGACCTCTGGAACGAATTAAGTTCGTAACCAGAGGTACCACTGTATAATGATCACCTCCCCTGACTCCCTGGGCCACTTTTGTTAGCACAGTCCTTATTAAGGCTCCCAGCCTTCCTTCCCCCTTTCAGTCCTTCTGCTGTTCTGCTTCTGCGGTGTTTTGAACTCTTTTCAGCCAGATCAGTGGGTGGGTGGAAGAGGTCTTTCCAGGCAGCCTCATCCCCAATTTGTAGAGGGCCATCTGGTGACTCGGGGTGCTTCCAGATTACCTGTTTATTGAGCACTTGTCCTGATTGGTTTGCAAGAAGATTTGACCGCAGTGGCATTCATTCTGATTTGTTTGGTGGGGTTAGCTGATGTTATGTTATCTATCTATCTATCTATCTATCTATCTGTCTGTCTGTCTGTCTGTCTATCTCTTACTGCCAACTTCGGCTTCCAAGCAGTTTACATGTATAAAAATTGATTACACGTGTGAATATATAAACCTCCCTAATTAAAGTACATGATAAAACAACCCCATTAAAACATGCCGTAATTAAGTAAAAAAGTAAAATTTCTTACTTTTATGTCTTGATGTTTTCTTTTTTTTGTATTTAACTCTTCTATACTTATCTTCGTTGTATATTTGTATTTTAAACCAATAAAGATTTACCATGGAGAAAAATAAATAAATAAAAACAATACATGCCATAATTAAAATAGGAAGAGATCAACGGAAAATAACAGTCACATCTTCAAAAGCTGGCAGAATGCCAGTTGGACTCCCAACTTCCATGAGACTCAGCCAGCATGACCAATGGTTAGGGGTGATGGGAGTTGGCGTGCAATGACATCCGGGGGGCACCATATTGCCTTCCTCTCTGTTCACACATGGACCGTCCTTTATTGTCCATGAATTGCCACGTTGCTCGGGCTGTTTCTAAATCCAAAAAGCAAGCAATGGCAGAGGGTCTCCCGAGAAATGACCGTCTTCTGCTTTTGCTTTTCAGGAAGAACGCTGTCGAAATGGAGCTAGCCAAATGCAAGATGGACATGATGTCACTGAATAGTCAGCTCTTGGATGCTATTCAGCAGAAGCTGAACCTTTCGCAGCAGCTGGAGGCGTGGCAGGTAAGAGGGAAAGGGGAGTGTGGAGTAGCAGCACAGAGCCCTCCTCCCCAGCCCCGATGATCTTAAGTCAGAAATGCTTTGCGGATTCCACCAGAAGTCCCTTTTTTGTGCACTCATCCTGATTCACTTGCCTAAACCTTGCACAGCGGTGACATACATGCATGTGTTATTGAACTAGGCCTGATTTTCCTACTTCCCTGTGATCGACAGAAACCTCCCCCTGGTTGACCTTTTCCCACCCCAGTTTTCAACTTCTCCGTCTTCTCCTCTCTCTTTCTCTCTCTCTCTTCTCTCCTCTGCTTCCAGTTTGCTTCCTCAGGCCTTTTTACAATATGGCTCCTTTGGTTTCTGATCTAGTGTGGCCTTTCTCAGTTCCCGTAACAACAGCTTTAGTCGTACACCCCTCCTGCCTTTAAGGTGAGCGCCCACCCACCTCTCTCCTTACCCACCTCATCCTGCTTCATCTCATCCCAGTTCAGTCTCACTTCATCCTCGGGGGGGGGGGGAGAATGTGAGCATCTCATAGGCACCCACAGAATCAACTCTGTGGGCACGTCACTCTTCTCATCTTCCATGAGCATGTCACAGTTTCTCTCTCTCTCTCTCTTCTCAAAAGTACCTTTCTGAATTTGCTTGCCTGTCTTGTGGACTAGTGTCTCTCTTTTTAAACACATGCTTTCCTTTCCAGAGCATGGACTTGTAGTAACATTGAAATATACTCGGAGTCGAGTGTGGATTTCATGCTCTTTATTCAGCTCATAGTAGTGAGGAATGAAAGTTTCCCCAAAATATTTGCTTTATATACCGTATTTTTCACCCTATAGGACACACTTTTTCCCATCCAAAAATGGAGGGGAAATGTGTGTGCATCCTATGGGGTGAATGCAGGCTTTCGCTGAAGCCTGGAGAGCGAGAGGGGTCAGTGCGCACCGACCCCTCTCGCTCTCCAGGCTTCAGGCAGCTCTGCGCAACCCTAGGGAGGCCGGCGCGACTTCACGTCGGTCTCCCGAGGGTTGCACAGAGCTGCCTGCAGCCCCGGGCTTTGCGCAGCTCTGCGCAACCCTAGGGAGCCCGGCACGAAGTTGACTTCTCGCCGGGCTCCCTAGGCTTGCAGATAGCAGGCTGTTCTCGGGGCTGGGGTTGGGGGAAGCTCGGGCTTCCCCCGTGCCAGCCCCGCACCGGGGGGGGAATAAAATTTTTTTTCTTTATTTCCCCCCCCCCTCAAAAACCTAGGTGCGTCCTATGGGGCGGTGCGCCCTATGGGGCGAAAAATACGGTACATTATTTACACAATGGGCCGCACATGATTGGCTAATTCCTGGATTCTCCTGTAGGCCAATCAGGTTGCGGATTCATTTCCACCTGGAGCTGGATTGGGTGGCTCCTGCGGACCAATCAGACTGCTGCATTGTTCTAGGACCAATCAGACTGCTGCATTTTGGATCCTATTGTTCTAGGACCAATCAGACTGCTGCATTTTGGATCCTATTCAACTCTGTACATAACAAATATCTTGCATTATTATTCTTATTCCAGCAATTAGAATGCAGAAGCATCGATACCTTCAAAGGTGGAGGTCTAGCGTAGCCATCATGGCTAGTAGCCATTGATAGCCTTATCTAGTGCTATTTTTCTAGAAAAAGAGGTGCCAGAACTCACCACGAATGTCTCCCTCGTTCTCTTAGAATGGCAATGGGGCCCACCTGAGAAGTACCGGAACTGAGCCCTGGCCTTGTTCTCCTCAGCGAGGTTATCTGATCCTCCTTTAAAGCCATCCAAGCTGGTGGCCATTCCTGCATCCTGCGCGAGGTCCCTAGTTTAACTGCGCACTGTGTGAAGAAGCTCCTTTTTCAAAATCTGTCCTGGCCCAAAAGGCCCAAAGAGTCTAAAGAGGGTGGGGGAGTGCCATAGAATGAACTTGAAAATGAACTAGAAATTGCTCATGAATTTAATTCACATTCAGTTCATCTGGAAATGGTGGGGGGAACATAGCTTTTCAAAACTAATTCAGTAAACTTTGTTAAACCACCCTAGTTCATTCCAAGCACTGTTTAGAACTAAATCACTGAGCACATATAGTTCCAGGGTGGGGAGCTCTTGATTTCCATGCAGAAGGTCCCTGGTTCAATCCCCGGCCTCTCCAGGTAGGGAAAGGCTTCCTCAACCTTGGCCCTCCAGATGTTTTTGGCCTACAACTCCCATGATCCCTAGCTCGCAGGACCAGTGGTCAGGGATGATGGGAATTGTAGTCTCAAAAAAATCTGGAGGGCCGAGGTTGAGGAAGCCTGCCCTATATCCTAGAGAGCTGCTGCCAGTCAGTGTTGATAATATTGAACTTCATGGACCAATGATGATTTTTCCTCCAAAGACCTCTCAGTGGTGCATATGGCTCTTCCCTTTAATATCTCACAACAGCCCTGTGAGGTAGCTTAGGCTGAGGGACTGTGATGGAGGAAGAGGAGTGTGGGGGCAGCTCAATCCCAGTAGGGTGCTATCGTGGCTGCCCCCCCCGCCTGCCCCCAGGCGGCTTGCCACACCCCCAGGACGCCTGTCATGCCCCTGTGGGAGGCGTGTCACGCCTCTGGGATGCGCACCAGCCCCACCCCCAACCGCACTCTGCGCCCCCTCCCCGGTGCCGGAGCATGAAGCTCTGCCACTGACTGTGATTGGCCTGGGGTCAGCCAGTGAGCAGAGCAGGCATTTGAACCGTGGTCTCCCTGGTCCCAGGGATGCGGGTGGCGCTGCAGGTTAAACCACAGAGCCTAGGACTTGCTGATCAGAAGGTCGGTGGTTCGAATCCCCGCAATGGGGTGAGCTCCTGTTGCTCGGACCCTGCTCCTGCCAACCTAGCAGTTCGAAAGCACCTCAAAGTGCAAGTAGATAAATAGGTACCACTCCAGTGGGAAGGCAAACGGCATTTCTGTGCGCTGCTCTGGTTCGCCAGAAGCAGCTTAGTCATGCTGGCCACATGACCCAGAAGCTGTACGCTGGGCTCCCTCGGCCAATAAAGCGTGAAGAGCGCCGCAACCCCAGAGTCGGCCACGACTGGACCTAATGGTCAGGGGTCCCTTTACCTCCCTGGACCCAGTTTAACACCCTAACCACTACACTGCCCTGGTGCTGTGGAGCACTTTGCTCAGCTGGCAGAGAGATGCATGTTGTTTTGTTTTGGCCCCATGTGCCCCTCTCCCCAGCAAGATGACTCATAATCACAAGCTGAAAACATTGTATAAGAAGAACGTGGAATGGAGAACTTCAAACCGCTCCCTGTCTTCCTGTTTAGATCAGCCCTTTATTCACAGCCATGACGACGGGGATCTTTACTTTCAGTGTAAAGGCCAAAGCAAACGGGTCAAGCATCTGCTTTGCATGCAGAAACTCCCAGGTTTCAGTCCCCAGCATCTCTAGGTAAGGCTGGGATAGACTCCTGCCAGAATCCCTGGAGAGCTGCTGCCCATTGCTGCTTATATGAACACTGGCCTGTAGCTCAGTGGGAGAGCAGGTACTGATGGAAAAAGCCCCCCTTCTTTGAAACCCTGGAAAGATACGGCGGACAGTACTGGGCCAGATAGACCAGTGATCCGACTTGGTGTCAGGAGTCCCGTTTCCCCCCTGAGGCGAAATGGGAGCATGCTGTGCTGTAGCCTTACTTAGCTGGGTTGCTTGGTGGTGGCTACAAAATGGAGGTGATGGCGGGTTCCAGCGAGACCTTGTGCTCTCTGCAAGATCTCACCGGAAGCCAGCACTGCTTCTTGGTCAGCACAAGTGGCAGAGAGTATACATGGGGTCTCTGCTTCTTTGGTTTCTGCTGCCTGAGGCAGCTGCATCACCCCACCTCACGGGTGGTCCGCCGTGCTTGGTATATTTCTATTCCTGTGCACCCCTTCCTATAAGCAACCCCTCCAGTCTCTTCCATTTGAATTTCCTGTCTCCTCTTTCTCTCCCCAGCTTGTCTTGCCTTCTCCAGCCCTCACTTCTGACTCAATCGCTCAGTAGAAATGAGAACAGCCAGGCCTGCTCCCATGACCAAAACAACTTGCTTTAACGCAGGGATGGGGAATCTGTGACCCTCCAGAGCAGGGGTCAGCAAACTTTTTCAGCAGGGGGCTGGTCCAATGTCCCTCAGACCTTGTGGGGGACCAGATGATATTTTGATGAAAAAAATGGAACGAATTCCTATGCCCCACAAATAACCCAGAGATGCATTTTAAATACAGTGGTACCTCAGGTTACATACGCACCAGGTTACATACGCTTCAGGTTACAGACTCTGCTAACCCAGAAATAGTGCTTCAGGTTAAGAACTTTGCTTTAGGATGAGAACAGAAATCGTGCTCTGGCGGCGCAGCAGCAGCAGGAGGCCCCATTAGCTAAAGTGGTGCTTCAGGTTAAGAACAGTTTCAGGTTAAGTACGGACCTCTGGAACGAATTAAGTACTTAACCCAACGTACCACTATAAAAGGACACATTCTACTCATGTAAAAACATGCTGATTCCCGGACCATCCGTGGGCCGGATTTAGAAGGTGATTGGACTGGATCCGGCCCTTAGTTTGCCTACCCATTATCCAGAGGCATACCTTTCAAGTGACCTGGAAAAAAGGGGCATCTCGTTTTCTCTTGCGAGATCTCGGTAGCCATTTTGGGTGCTGCGATCTTGCATGCTCTCGTGCTGCGCTCTTGCCTCGAAAAAGCACTTTTTTGGAGAGCGAGTGAGGTGCAGGTCACATGACTCCCCTGGGAATGCGTCCCGGAAGATGCATGTCTTGGTTTTGCATCAGAAAAAGTTGGAAGGAATGCAGAGGTTGTTGGCTTCCAACTTCCATCATCACCAGCCATCATCAGGGATGGTGGGAATGGTAGTCCCACAACCTTGGGAGGTCCACAGGTTCCACATCCCTGATGTTAAAGCCTGAAATAGCTTTTGTGTGCGTTCTTTTTTTAAAAATAAATCACTTCCATTATTCTTGGGGGGGGGGGCAGGGGTATTCTAGAAATGACCCCTTCCTTGGCATGCTCTTTGAAATTGCTAGGCCAAAGGGGATTTGCATATACAGTGGTACCTCTGGATCCGTTCCTGAGCCCCGTTCGCATCCTGAAGCAAAAGCAGCCCACGTCTGTGCATGCGCGGGTCACAATTCACCACTTCCGTGCATGTGCATGATGTCATTTTGAGCGTCTGCGCATGCTCGAGTGGCAAAACCCGGAAGTAACGCGTTCCGTTACTTCCGGGTCGCCGCAGAGCGCAACCCGAAAACGCTCAACCCAAAGCTACTTCAACCCGAGGTATGACTATAGATCAGGGGTTGGCAACCTAAGGCCCATGGGCCACAGGTGGCCCATGGGGGTCGTTTAACCAGCCCATGAGCCACCCCCAAACTGAGCCGCCCGCTTAGTGAGTCCCCGCGCTCTGCGCTAAACCGGTGCAGCGCGCCATTGGGACTCCCTTCCGCGGCGCCGGAAATCACGTCTGTGCAGACACAGGAAATCACAGTCATGCTCGCTCACACGTGCAATCCAGCGCACAGAGGGATCTCTGCTGGAGTGAACCAGCCCAGGCCAGGTAAACCTGGCCGCCCCCTGATATAGATGATAGCCAACTGGCTGCTTACCAGACATGTAAAACAGTGGTGGCTGGTGCCCTTTGAGACTGGTGGAGCGGCAGGCAGGGAGCCTGACAGTAGGTGGCGCCAGAGCCAATGATGGGCAGAACCAACTAGTTCTAGGTTTGTTCCCATCCTCCTCCCTGCTGAGTTGTACAAGGGCAACAGAGAGACAGAGGAGGCAGGCAAAGACATCCCCTGGACTGGGTGCAAGTAAGAAGGCAGGTGAGGGCTGGCAAAGGGCAGGCTGAGATTGGTGGGATAATGCCCTGGTCAGCCTAATGGACCATCCTCTCTGCTGGTGTAAGATGAGGCCTCAGAGCTAGGTGACTGGCTATGTCTGTTTTACTGATGCTGGCGGTGATATGGTAGGAGTGAAGTGTGTGTGTTTCTGCATGAGTGCACAGACGTCTTCGCTGTGTCCATGTGCATTTGATGGTTGTTCCTAGCAACCGAGCCCTTGCTGTGATGATAATCCATGTGTCAGATGGAAATTCTTGTTTCTTTCCTCTTGGCTTCACTGATTTCTGGTTAATAATGATTCCCCCCAACCCTCCTTTTAGTGCCAGAGTCTGCTTGTCATGCAGCTCATTCCTCCCATTACATAAGCCCCGAGTGCAAAAAGCTTTGATGGCTGAGAGAGAACTCATGGCAAGATTCTTGGAGCTATTTCACCTCAATTTAGCATTTAAGTGATCTACAGGCACTACAGTTTAAATAATGGTACCCAAATTGCCCTTTGCCATGATGCACAAGGAATGTGTTTCTGTGCAGAGGCAGAACTTAGTATGCCTATCTGTGTATAATACTGCTACCACTAGTACTTCTTCTACTACTACTTTTTATTATTAGACATTTTTATCCCACTCTTCAGCCAATAAAGGCTCCCAGAGCAGCTTACAAATAATCAGTGGGAAGACATGTTCTCACAATCTAAGAATTCATGACACAAGAGGAAAACGAGTTAGGGAGGGGAGAGGAAAAAAGCAGGCTCAGGCCCTAGTTATTAGTTACAGATATTTTGCAACGGGAAGAGTAATGGGAAATAAAATTGGCAGAGGAGGCAAAAGTTGCTGGTTTTCAGTTGAGCCAATGTACAGAGTCCGATCTCTCCCTCTCCTGGTGAGCTCTCTGCCTACAGGAGCGCTGTGTTTGTGGAGGCTGGGCTGCCTGCTATTCTGCGTTTGTGACTTTGTTTGCAGAAGCTGGCACAGCCATTTATTTATATGGGTGGGAGGGAGTAAAAAATAACATTTTTGGCAGCATGACTGAAGGGAGAGGGGGACCCCAGAGCCTGAGGATGGCCCAGGTTTTGCTGCTTCTCAACCGTCCAAGAATTTGGCCCCTTTATGTTTGTTTTATCCCTCCTGCTCTCTCTTTGTCCTTCCTGTTAACAGCGTTCCTTCTTTCCTTCCTGCTGCAGGATGACATGCAGAGGGTCATTGACCAGCAGCTGATGGACAAACATCCAAAGGAGTGGAGCCAGCCCACCTATTCCTTCTCCAGCGGTCACGGGGCAAAGCGGCGCACTAGACCCTCCCCCTTGCTGAGGCCAGAGCAGCAGGGGTCAGAGCCCAGTGGGGCAGAAGGCAACCGCCTCTTTTCTTTTTTCAAGAAAAATTAATTGGACAAGAGCAACCACTCTCAATTCCTTTTTTCCCCCTTCCTTTTTCCTTTTTTTATTTTATTTTTTGAGATGAAGGATGCTGGAGAGAGATTCAGCAAGCCCAGCTTGTGATGGATGACGGTCTCCAATTCCGGTCACAGAAGCCGCCAAAAAAGAAAAGAAAAAAAGGGGGGCAAGGAGTCCCGTCCCCCACCCTTAAGAACACTGCACTAATCTTGCAGGCTGCGTGGTCTGAACTCAATGTTTACATGCGTCATAGTCCAATCGCCGGTCTTCTGCGCGATAGCAATTGAAAAGGACACTCTTTGATACCTTAAAGCAACATGATAAGAAAACACACAACCTTCAGGGTCTCTTGTTAGGTCCACTCTGTTTCTGCTGTGAGTAATCCAGATGTCTTAAAAGTCATTCTCTTCTGCAAAAAGAGGAAACTTTAAAGGACCAGTTGAGATGTAGGAGCCAAGGAAGGGCCGGGGGCCGGGGGGGGGGGAGATGGGGAAGAGAGAGAAAGGGGAAAATACCCATTCATTTTATTGGCTGAGTTTCCATTCTTTTCATCAGACCAGAGGGCACCAGGTTGGCAAAGGCGGGTCATGCTTATCTGTCCATTTCTCAAGAGAGAGAGAGAGAGAGAGAGAGAGAGAGAGAGAGCAGTCGTGGCTCCTGGTTTGGGCAGAGCCAGACAGAACTCAACAGACGGAGGAGTGTTTGTTCTCTGTCCTGGTCTCTCTCAGGGTGGGTGACTAAGCAAAAATGTAAGCACGCTGAAGGCAGTTCAGCTTCCGCGTCAGCTCTGTTCCCCTGCTCTCCTTTCCCAGAGGTTGTGGCTGCAAGGAAATGGGCAAGTCTCTAGCCAGCTGGAAGTTGCAAGTATGCTGCAGCAAGAGTCTAAGAGGGGCAGCTGCTCCTGTGCCTAAACAAGCACCATACCCAACAAGCAGAAGAATCCCTGGACAAATCCTGCTGCCTCTGCTTGTGAGAACCAGAGCCCAGGTTTTTGCAAATCCTCGGAATTCACAGTATTCCCCCACCTCCCCTCCCAAGTTTGTCCTCCAGCAAAATGAGACCACTTGCTGTCTTCTAAACCTTAGGCCAGGACTGGCTACGTGGTGCCGTCCAGATCTTGTTGGACTACAGTTCCCACTATCATGAACCTTTGGCCATGCTGGCAGGGGCTGATGGGAGTCCAACAAGATCTGGAGGGCACCACCCTGCCCCGCCAGTGACGGAGAAGCGGCTCCACCCTCGGCGGGTGCCCATTTTGGGAGAAATCTTGCATGTAATTCTGAAATCAGCACCAATGCCTGTGCTGCTTCTCTGAGGCAGTGGCCGCACCCCACCAGCCCTGATGTTGGCTATCCCTGCCTAGGTGCTAAACCCCTCCCCATTGCTGCTATTGTGAGGTTAAATTGGGAGTGAGGCTCATGGAAGAATAGAAATGACAGGAGCGTGGCATTTTCACAAAGGGGTAGATGCAGGAGCTGCCGAGACTTCAGCTTGATTCTCACTGACTCCCAACCAGCATGGTCAGTGGTCTGGGATACTAGGAGTTGGGGTCACATGTTCCTCATCCCAGCATAGGTTAAACCAGATTCCATCTTTTCTTGGCATGGTAGTGTTCTAGGCTAGGGGTAGCCAACATGATGCCCTGTGGTTGCTGTTGGACACCCAACATCTTGACTATTGGGCCTGTTGAGAATCCATCAACAGGTGCAGGGCAGCACATTTAGCTATTCCTCTTCGAATTGGAGGAAGGTTTGGGGGAGCTCCAATCTAGAAGTGGCAGAGCTGAGATGCAGGTGGACTCTATGGGAACAAATCCTTTTCCAACCATAGACAGTAGGTGGTGTATGAACGCCCAGTCTGCTGTTATATCTTCTCTTGGCCCCCCAAAAACAGGAACCCAACTCTTGCACCTGCTGCAGATGCCCTTCACAGCTGGAACAGCCAGCAGAAATAAACTTGTCCCATATAGATTTAGACTTAGTGCACACTATACATTTGAAGCACATTTCCCCCTTAAAATTCTGGGCACTAAAGTTTGTTAAGAGTTGCTGGGAATTGTAACTCTGTAAGGGATAAACTACAGTGCCCAGAATTATTTAAGGGAAAGAATGTATTTTAAAGATATAGTGTGTTATAGCCTTAATCTGGTAACTGGCTGTTAGAGCAGATTGCTTGCAAGGGAAAGACAATTGCTTATGAAAAGGATGGGGAACCTGTAGTCTGGGGTTGATGGGCATGGCAGTCCAACATTTGGAGGACCATGGGACAGATAGCTCTGGTTTATGTAGAAAGGAATCCCTGCGCTGTGAGTTCTATTACACCAGGGGTGGGGAACCTGTTGTTACTGGAATCCCATCTGCCCCTAGCCAGCCTGGCCAATGGTCAGGGGATGATAGGCGTTGTACTTCAGCAATATCTAGAGTGCCCATAGGTTCCTGATCCCTGCATTACACCAGTCTGCAACAGAACATGAGTGGCAACATTCATAAAGGTATTCTGGTTAAAATAGTGTGTAACAGAACCTGTTATCTATATCCATACACTGGTTTGGCAGACAGCATCCTTGAGCACTGTGGGTCTTCCTTTTGAGTAAAACCATGCATAGGGTGAGGCTGAAATCTTAGGGGGGGGGGGAGGAAAGCAGCGTCTTTCCTAAAATGTGATACACCATATTTTGCCGCCTTCTCCTGAAAGGTTAGCTGCTGCCCATTGCATTATGGGATAGTGAACTGAAAGCAATAACGAGAGAACAGGGAGGGCTGGTCTCTCTCTCCCCCCCCCCCCGCCTTGAGAAACCTGACAGCCACACTTGTAGACTGTTTCCAGGAGTTGCCAGTCCCCCACCCACGCTCTCTGTGGAGCATTGCCATCTGTCATAACAGCACAGCTCCATGCCCCCCCCCACCTCCAGCCACATCATATTGTGATATTATTGAACTACACAGCCAGGGGTGATGGAGCTTCGTGACAGGAGTGGGGAGCTCCATTAATTTGGGAGAAGCCGGTGGCTGCAGAGCAATTGCAAGGAGCCACACTGCCCGTTTTATCTCCCCCCTCCCCGCATTAGCTGAGAATCCTCACTAGGGGCATCAGTAGTGGTATCACTACCTAAAGATCAGACCAGACAAAACATTGCACAGATTCATTCAGTTAATTCTTGCACCTAAAAGTACACCATGGTATATTTTGGAACAGGAAAGGGAAAACTGTGTCCTCTTCCACCCGCCACCCCCATTCTGGGGACTGCGACTCCCGTCAGCCTCAGCCAATGTGATCCAGCTGGAGTCCAACAACAGCCCAAGGGCTGCAGTCCCTGCCCCTGTGTTTTACAGCCTGACGTGCGTTTTGCCTGTAAGCAAGAGGCAGACTGATAATGCAAGAGGGGCACTTGTAGAGCCTCTGGCTCCCTCCATCATTGATCACTGCCAAGTAGCTAACCTTTCCTTAGGAGGAGCAAAGAAAGCTACAGTAAAACAGTGGCAGGACAGAGATGGCCCACAGCTCCTGCTTTCCCTGTGTTTGGCTATCTGGGATCCTTTTCAGCTTTCTCTGGCTGTGGGTTGGGCAGGCTCAGCATTGTCAAGAAGGAAGCAGAGCTAGCAAGTCCCATGGGTACACTTCACATGGGAGGTGCAATGGGCCACCAAGTCTATTGCCTATAGCAAAAAAGAAAGTAATGGGGGGGGGCACATCAGGATCCAGAGAGGCCCAGTTCCACATGGCAAAACTGATCCTCATTTTTACCATTTGGAGGAGGGCAAGAGAGATTGCATGGGTGAATGCCTGTCTGTAATAAAATAAATCCCTGCACATCAAAAACTTGCCTACCAAGAAAGGCAGCAATTCTAGAACATTTCTGCAAGTTTTATTTTATGTGCAATTAATAAGAAGAGAAATAAGGAGCATTCAGTCGCTCAGTGGTGTAGCGTGGGTTGTCAGCACCTGGGGCAAGGCAAGTAATTTGCGCCCCCTAACCCATGAATTTGCGCCCCCTAACCCGTGGATTTGTGCCCCCTAACCCGTGGATTTGCGCACCCTAACCCTAACCCCCAGATGTTGCGCCCAGTGCGGCCGGCCCCCCCTGCACCCCCCACGCTACGCCACTGCAGTCGCTCAATTCCCCATTATAGAGCCCGAAGTAATATAGACCAGGAAGTGAGCAGTACATAGCCTTTTTAAGAACATTGGAAGAACCTTCTTGCCGAATCAGGCCCATCTCTTCCAGTATCCTGTTCTCACGGTAGCCAACCAGCCTTTTTCACACACGATTTGATCTAAGCTGTAAGCCAGAGCTGGGGCAAGCCTACAGTCCTTCAGACGTTTCTGGAGTCTCAGTGCCCATCATCCGTCACCCACTGGCCATGCTGGTGGGGCTAATGGGAACTGGAGTCTAACAACAGCTGGAGGGCCAGAGGTTGCCCAGCCCACCATAAGGGAACTAGGAACCTACTAGCAATGAGTATTCCCACAAACCATGGCAGGTTCTGGGGAAAGTTCGCACCTCCAGAGGCCCTTGGATCTGGATCTGTCAGCGTTCTCCACTTCAGCAGCTCAAACCGCTTACCCAAAAGTAAAGCGAGATGTGCCTGGGAGCTGCATCAATAGGCTTCCCCCACCCTGCCCAAAGCCCTTGGAAACCAAGCACACAGCAGGGATGAACAGACAGAATGTATCTATAGAGGTATATGTACATATTACACAGTGCAGTAATTTTTGTATGTAGCAGTAATGTAAATAAATGTACTTTTTATATAAATATATATAAGATATTCTATAAAGGCATATTTTAGTAGAAAACGCCGCTCTACTGCTTCTTTTGTAAATAGTTCTCGTCAGAATAAAATGGGTCCTTTCTATGGGTACTGTCTTTCTATGGGTACTGTGAATTGCTCACTGTTGTAGAGGGGAAGAAGAGAAGCTGTACCCTGCAAACATTGCTAGACTCCAACTCCCATCAGCCTTGACCACTGGTCATGTTGGCTGAGGCTGATGGGAGTTGGAGTCCAGCAACATTGCAGGCGGGGGGGGGAGACCTTCTTTGGGAGTTCCAACAGGGAAAAGCACTCCCTTGCTGCATTTAAGCCAGTACTGGAGAACTGCTTGGCATACTGACATTGTTGGACTCCAACGCCCATCAGCCTCCAGCCAGCACAGCCAGTGGCCAGGCATGATGGGAGTTGGGAGTCCAGCAACATCTGGAGGCCCACTGGTTTCCCTGTTCCCGACTTCAAACGATAGTAGCATGTTAAAAATAATAATTTGTGGTGTTCGTTTAGTGCTCTTTATACAAATATATGCCAGTTGTTCACAATGCCAATTACATAATTGAAATACTACAGGTTAAAAACAAAAGCACTTCTCAACAGCTCCAAAACCAATTCAGACAGAATGAATGATCCAATTGTGCTATTTAAAAAAAAACACCTTCATTTTCCATAGGATTTCTATTTAAAGCACCTAGGAGAATAAAAATGTCCTAACCTAGTACCTGATGGTGATGCTGACACTCAGGGCGGCTTACTGAACTGTTCAGCTTGTAGACTCCATCCCAGATGTGTCTCTTCTGGATTATAAACCAGCTTTCATTTTCCTAGAGATGAGGAGCAGCCATTGCTTTTTATCCAAAAATCTTAAGTGTATAACCACATTTTTGTACTCTACCCTCTTGCCCCCTGCTTTGTGTAACATCTAGTCCAATGAAGAGTTCTAGACAACTCAGAAACCTGCCACATTTAGGGAATTTTGGTTGGCCCCAATGAAGTTGGCGGGCCCAACAAGTCTCTCCCCTCCACTTTGTGAAGAAATATAATCTAGCAGATCCCTTTCCAAAAGAGGCTACATACAAGACATCTGCATACAATACATTTTTCTGACGGGCATATGGAGCCTAACTGGGGGGGGGGGGGGAAGAGTCAAGGAAGCCAGAGAAGAAATGTGCACACCTGGTATTGGGGGAGAAGCAAAAGACAGGAGCCTCAAAGGAAGATTTGGCAGCTTGGCACCTTTATTTTTAGTTTTTTAAAATTATTTAAAAAGCATAATTAGAAAGTTTCAATATACAGAAATAGTCCTAGCAAACCAGTTAGACATTCCACCGCTTGACATCAGCACCGCTAAAAACGCAGCTCTCCCCCCCCCATTTAATACTCCACAGGCACCACCCACTAGCACTGTCCACCAAGTAAATCTACCACCGTGAAGCATCCTTTAACGACTGGATTTATGCAGCAGCACTGAGAAAAGACAAGAACCGGGAGAGGTGCTGCTAACGGCATCCTTGGGAGAAGCATCCCATGCTTCAACATTGGAAACCAGGACTGCTGCATTGGCAAAGCTCACACCC